>NC_138765.1:21065147-21665147 GCF_965113315.1 Podarcis vaucheri
GTACAAAAATGCATATACTAGAATAGTGTGCATAAAATACATACTTTAGTGGGTGTGCGTGTGAATAAAAAATTATTATAGTAAGGTAAGGGAAAATGCTTTGTAGAAATGTGCAAGAAAATTCAGAAACTGACATGGAAATATGGAGAATTAAATGTAAGATTGCAAAAAGGAGAAATCAAAATAGACGTATTACACCATCCCTAGCCACTGCTGATGTTCACGGAAAGAAGTGAAAGAACATTTGAAATTCATGGGGATGTCCGGAAACCTTGCAAAACAATAAGAGAGATTTTCAAATCTTTCTTTCTTTCTGGGATATTTGAACCCAGATATTTACAGCGCTCGTGAGCTGAACTGAGAATATTCCCAGGAGAATCTTATGTGTTATGGCATGCTTCTGTCATGTCACTAGGAATGCTTTTGGTGCTGGATATGGGCAGTGTGGGTGATTTCCTTGCATGGGGTGCCAAGCCGAGGGGGTGCATAATCACAATAATAATGAAACCTATATTTATTTGGTTACCTACTGAGAAGATTTATTAAAAAAGCAACTGTACCTAAATGTATTATTGTGAAAATAATTTTTTTGGGGGGAGGGGAAATTTTTGGCCTTGCTCAGGGCACCATATTACAAAAGTTGTCTCTGAAGCTGTGTCAGGATAACCATATCTAAATGTTGATTGTATATAGACAAATATGCCATCTGTCTGTTATAGTCCTCATAATTAACACGCACTTAACTTAATGATTGAATTAAAGCAACTTGGATTGACAAGGGCACAGTAAGGTGACATTCCACCAGGATAAAGATCCTGTGAAAACCCACAACACAGGAGCTAAATCCTAGGGCTAGGAAGTCTATAGAAAAGCTACCTAGCAGGACAATTCAGGGAACCACAGTAAACTAGACTAAGAACCGCACAAGAAAAGAGAAATCTAGCAAGCAGGAAAGTCAATGGGTAACTAAATTAAAAGAAGCAAATCATCAAAACCAGCAGGGGTGTGGGGGTTTTGCATTGTTTTGCACCCTCTGCCAATTGTATGAATATCTCCCCATGGCACAGAAGTCATGTGTATGTCAGAGGTGCCATGAGATTCTGGTTCTCTGGGAACAAGTTCCTTCCCTTGAGGCCAAGGTGGCAGAACTAGAAAGAGTAGGAGGCAGAGAAAGTGGTGGATGAGGCCTTCGGGGATGTGGTAGCTGGGTGACCTTCCCACAATGACAGCTCTCCTGCCGTCAGGAAGAAGGGAGGTCCTGAGAAAGGAGAACATCACTTTGAAGAAGAGGGAGGCATTCCCTCAGAAAGGACCCATTTCTTGGGAGTTGGTATTGGGACCTGTGCTTTTTAATTTGTTCATAAATGATCAAGTAGTGAGGTTGCCAGGTCTGCTGACACTAAAAATACATGGTCAGCAAAATGGCAAAGGCAAGTCAATGTAAACAAGTGTAAAGTGATGCATGATGGAGCAAATAAGAGGAGGAGACAGATTCATGGAGCAGGCTATTAATGGCTACTAGCCATGATGGCTGTGCTCTGCCTCCACAGTTGAGGCAGTAATGCTACCAAATACTGCTGTCTGGTAACCACAGGAGGGGAGAATGCTCTTGAGCTCATCTTCTGCTCTCTGGTTTCCCACAGGCTTTTGGGAGAAACAGGAAGCTGGACAGGATAGGCCATTGGCCTGATCAAGCAGATTTGAGTCTGTTGTTATCTGCGCAACAACCAGCTAAATAATATAGTCAACTTCACAACAGTATACCATCCCTGATGTGGGGAATCTTGCAGCATAGGAGGATGCTGAATAGCTAGCAGGGGACAAAGATCCATTCAATTGTTTAAGTTTCTCCATTTGATTTAGCAAGGGCCAGACATTAATGTACAAGTGGTTTTATAGAAGAAGCCTCTGACTGGTGGACTTTCTCCTAGGTACTCATTGGATGTCGGAGATCTTGAGCTTAATCCGGAGTCAAGGGGACCCCACATGGGTTCAGAATGTACCACTGACGGAAAGGGCACCCTGCATTGAGTATGCCGATCATTTGCAGATTGCCTTGAAAAATCCTTCCCCCAGGATCCTGACTACTCACCTGCCATTCAAGCTTTTCCCCAAGTCCTTCCTCCACTCCAAGGCCAAGGTGAGAGAGGAACGACGGACACATCAAGCCTGTCTTTGGCTTCTGTCTTTCTGACACTTAGATGTAAGGGATATTGGAGCACAAACACTTGACACAGCTCATTTTTAGGAGGATACCATATTTTGTACTAGAGGATAGGGAGGAATATCAGAAATCTCCTTAGCAGTTTCATGATTGCTCGAGAAATTGAACTGACTATGGTCCACATGCATGCTCAGCCCAGGTCCTCCCTGCAGGCTTCTCCTGTTTCCAAGTCAGGCTTTATTTATTGTGCTTTCAGTTTGCTGCCACACTCTGCCTAATGTTAGGGTAGGGCTGCCTGGGCTCTCCCTAAACGTGGCCCTGTCTTTGTAACAGGTAGTTTATACCCTGCGTGACCCCAGAGATGCCATGGTTTCAGTCTACCACTTCATCAAAGGCTTTAAAGAATTGAAGGACTTTGGAACTATGGAAGAGTTAATGGAGAGTTTCCTGAGTGGGGAAGGTATGGAAGGAGGCAAATCAGCCACTCTTGTTTGCTGTGACCCAGCACCAGTGATGTCTACCACCAGAAAGTATTTATTTTTACGTAACTCTAAAGTTCTATCAGAGAACTATAATTCCCAGTTGGATACATGGAGAAGGGGAGAAATGGGGGGGGGTTTCCTACATTTGTTATTTGCTTTCAAAGAAAATCAGTAAACGTCCTTTCAGATGGGCGAGAATGGCACTAAAATGAGAAGAGGGTGAAACTTAAGGAAAGTCCTTAACAGCTGGGTGAGATTGGCACCAACAAGAGAATAGCAGACATTCTCACTGCTGGCAGAAAGAAAAAGAAACCTTAATGGAGAAAGCCCATTAAAGCGTAAGATCATCTACTCATTCAAAGCTTTGCTTCTCTTGTATGTGGAAAATGTCAGTACATAGAGCAGTCAGTAGGTTGCATTGGACCCAGGGTAGCGTTGAAGTCTCGTGTTACTGATTTTATTTTTAAGGGAAAATGCAGTTATTTTCTAGGTTCCTGAATGGTGTTTATGTCTACAACAGCATTCTCTACTTCCCCACCATAACTCCTTACATTTCACCCTTGCTTCCTCTATGCTCTTCCAGTGGCTTATGGTTCCTGGTTTGACCATGTGAAAGGCTGGGTGGAGATGAAGGACAGAGCCAACATCTTCTTCAACACCTATGAAGAACTACGGCAGGTAAAGGTCTACTTTTAACTGTGTTGACCTGCAGCCCCAATTCTGATATTATTCACACATGAAGCTGCCTTCTTTTTTGAAAGATTCTGGTAATATTGGCTAGAAAGGGATTCTGAGTATGTGCAAAATTCGGTGCTACCTCTACATACACTGCATATCATGTGCAGAGTACATTTCCTTTCTTCTACTTTAGAGCAGATGGGCCAATAACCTGCTTTTCTGCCTCAAAGGTAATGTCTCTTGCTAACTCAGGTGCCCCCTGGTTGTGGTGCTGGCTGAGGGGAGGTGGAGACAGAGTGGCTTCTGCATGGTGATAACAGGAAATTCCACATCTTCAAGGCATCCATCTTACCCAGTGTGCATTGCATACTGGTACTCATGCTCTCTGTGTGCCTCCTGATGAAGGGCAAGCTCTCTACATCACATGAGGATTCACAGCCATTTGATTTTGCTTTCTGTAGGACCTTCGAGGCAGCGTGCAGAAGATCTGTCATTTTCTTGGCAAGGAGCTGAACAGCCAACAAATTGAATCTGTGGTAGAAAACGCCTCTTTCCACAAGATGAAGGACAACAAGATGTCCAACTTTTCCTTAACACCAGACAACATTTTTGACCATACAAAAGCAGCACTCTTGAGGAAAGGTAAAAACATTGGTTGCCAAGGAATAAAGCCATAATGCTCATGCTAGGGGTGAAGAACCTCTTCTTTTTCTGTGGATGTTTGATGCCACACAGAAAAAATCTATCAGCAACCAGTCAATAGATCGTAGAGTCAGAGCTGACTTTCACCACAGTTTGCAGGTCCAGAAGGGGGTACAGTTCGCAGGATTGTATATCTTCCTATCTGTACAACATCCCATCTAAGTCTATCTATTTCATGGGTATCCAGATCAAAATAAGAAATTATTCTGAAAGAGGCAGTCTGGAGAACAAGGATGTATCTGCCCAATTTTGGGACCTGAATAATGCTGGGGACTCCCTGAAAACAGGTTGCAGATTCTCCAGGCCATTAATACACATCAATAACATCAGCTACCTGAGGGGTTGCCTGCCTCACAGCTGAGGACAAAGAAGAAATGTCCCAATTTAAGTTTACGTAATTTCAGGTGAACATCTTGGTGGTTGCCACTTGCTCTTGTCTTGTTCTAGGGATCTGCGGGGACTGGAAGAACCACCTGACAGTCGCACAGAGTGAACGCTTTGACCGTGTTTACTGGGAGAACATGCGTGGTGTGAATATGACTTTCCCTTGGGAATGAAGTATTACAGATTGTTGATCCTGATTTTCTCCACATTCTTATGTATCATATGGTTTGGCTAGTTTCTGCTACCACTGTGCTAATAAACATACCTGATCAGGAATGGTACAGTTGTTCTTTATTTTTTTTTACCAAATCACAAAGTGTCTTTAGAGCTTGGAGGTCTCACTGCAGCAGCTACAGGAGAAATGCTGAGACTGAGACTCCCCTTGAACATCGCCTTCATAGACCTGATGAAGGCCTTCAACCTTGTCAGCCAAAAAGGACTCTTCACACTGCTCAAGATAGGATGCCTACGGAAGCGTCACAAGATGATTGTGTTCTTCCATGATAACATGCCTGGCACCTTCCAATATGAGGGCACATCCTCAGATACCTTCCCTGTTTGTGTTCTTTTTTAAAATGCATGTACTTCTCTTAGAAAGCTTCCTCTTTGGATGCTAAGCAGCAGGGTAAAATGAATAAATTTATATAACAGGTTAGAGACTGGGTAAATGAATATTTAACTGTTCATTCCTAAAAATATTTATATACCACTGTGTCATAAAACTAAACAGTAAAATCACAAAAAGCTAAGAACAAGTTAAAAAACAAACAAAAATTAATTTAAAACAAACAGCAACAGACCTTGCGGGAAATGTACTCTTAATGGCCTGCACTGGGCTGGCAAAACAGAGAATTTTCAAGCAGGTGTTTAAAAGGTGGTACAGAAGGCTCCCACTGAATCTCTGTTGGCAAGGTGTTCCACATGGCAAGGCCAATGACACTGAAAGCTCGGTTTCTTGTTTTCTAATGAGACACATCAACATGGGCCACAACTGAAGATGCTCCTTTGTAAATCAATGCAAGTACCTTGAACCTGGCTCAGTAGCAGATGAGCAGGCAGTGCAGCTGTTTTAACAGTGGTGTCACATGTTCTCGACCAGAAGCTCCCGTTAGCAATATGGCTGCAGCATTCTGCAGCAGCTGGAGTTTCCGAACCAGACCCACAGGCAGGAACACATTACAGTAATTTAGCCTCAAGGGTGCCAGTGCATGAACTACAGTGGACATGCTATAGCTTGGAGCAAAAGCTATTCTCAACTGGCATGTTGCTTGAAGAAAAGTGGGAAGAGCAAAGACTAGAAGAAAAAGAAGAGAAGAGGCAGCCAGTGGTGGAAAGTTCTTCACAAGTTAAATTGCAGGCTGATTCAGGCCTATTCCAGTGACAGTGGCGGCAGGGATCTAGGCTTAGGCTGAGTCAGGTTGAGGCAGCCCAGGATATCAGAGAGATCCAGGCCTGTTACAGGACATGGCGTTGGGTAGGGAGCCTGAGGGGTCTGCTTTGCTAGGATGTTCCACGCAGGGAATCAGTGGCGTAACTAGGTTCCCTTGTGCCCTTGGCAAGGAGCTTAATTGTGCACCCCTCCCCCCCAAATTGCCTTTATCTTGCGGGTGAGAAGTACACACAGTGATTTTTGCACCACTGGCAGGAACCAGATTCATCAGCTCCTAAGTTTCTGCTGGGAATGCCCTGGGGAAGCAGATCTGAATGATGAGCTGCTGAAGAATCACGGAAATGGCCCTCTCTGGCTGCAAGAAGCTCCTCCTGTATCCCGATCTCAAAGAACATGCAAGATCATGAGGAGGGGAACAGAAGAGACCAGAGATGAACATAGACAGTTGGAGACTGCTTGGGCAACATCTGCCTTAGAAAGTGTGCAAGAAAGGGACATTCAGTCCAGACAACAGCTCTATATGGGAAAGACTGACCTGGAAAAATTGTTGAGTTGCCATTTCCTTGAATAAAGCATTAATTTCACTGACAGTGGACTCTGCCTCTTCGTGCTGACCAGTATCTGACCCAGCGCTGCCAGATATGACATGTATTCAGAATTGAGTTTCTTGAATTTTTTTCCACCACACCTGGTGGTACCACTTGAGCATCTACTGATGGCCCACCACCACCTCCTGAACTCTCCCCTGCCCCCAGTTATCCCCGGAATTTGGCTCTAGAACAGTAGCTACCTGAATGTCCCTAAGGATGTGGCATAATATCTCTCTCTCTCTCTCTCTCTCTCTCTCTCTCTCTCTCTCTCTCTCTCTCTCTTGCTCTCTCTCTCTCTCATAGCTTTAGTTTTTCAGTATCATCAATGCCTTATTTCAAATACAAGGGGATCCCATTTTCTCCAGAAATGTACTCAGAGGAAACACTCAGCTATGTGGAAAACGACTTCAAAGTGTTGGATGATGATAAAGTGAATGTCACTTACCCCAAGTCAGGTCAGTATTGCAATTAGGTAAATAGATTTTGGATTTAGTGGACATAGTGTCCACTAAACCTGTCAGCCATAAGTTTGCTTTTGACATAAGTCATTGTAGTGGTTGGGAGTTACTTGTGCGTAATCCTGCCCCGTTTGAGCATTGGATTGCCTGGTTAAACCCTCCGGACTGCACAGCCCATCTCAGCGTGGCTGCCCTTAGTCACTCCTAGAATCTGACTGTGGGCGTTTCTTAAAGCGCTGCCAACATAAGAGTTGTTTGACGCCCAATCGTCTCCGCCTCTCACTGCGCGGGAGTCTCCTGTGCAGGGTGGGCGTGGGCAGCGGGGTGCTTGGGCTCTCCTCACTAACTTCCAACGAAGAGTCCTGGAGCCCCTGCACCTCCCTGTCCCGTTGCTCTCCTGGATCCCTGGTGTTACACTCATTCTCTTCCCCTTCTTCCCAGCTGAGTCTCCCCCTAGCGCTGGGACCTTCTCTTGCAGAATCAGAGACCCTCTCCTTCTCCCGTGCCTCTGATGTCAGTTCCCTGACAGTCATGAACAACCACCATGTAGCTGCATAGTCCTAAGCTTTGGCTTTATCCCTGGAAACCCATGAAAAATGAATGAGTTTTTCAGATACAGTCATACCTTGGATCCCAAATGTCTCCGAAGCCGAACCTTCTGGCTCCTGAACAATCAAAAATGGGAAATGAGTGTTCTGGTTTTTGAACTTTTTTTTGGATGCCAAACATCCAGCACAGCTTCTATTGTTTCTGGCACACCTGCACAATCGGAAACCAATTGGATGCCTTGCCTTGGTTTCCGAAAACGGACTTCTGGAACGGATTCCGTTCGATTTCCAAGGTACAACTGTATTGTGATATATAGGAGCTTCATAAACGAGGTATGAAGGGCGAAGTCCGGTTTGTTCTCCATCTCTGGATAATGATTAGTCAAGGAGCAACAAGCAAATAAATGTTAAGAAATTTATAAAGAAAGAAAGATGGGCAGCAAACAAGTTGAACATCTGAATAGACCTGTGTGCCCAAGATATCCTTCATTTCCTGTAAAACCTGGTTCCAAACTCTGTGCACATGTGAAAGTTACATGTTTTTCACTTTCTGAAGTACACAAAGTGAAACAAAGGCAATCCCTGAATTTTGCAATGCACTTCTTCAGCTAAGTAATGTGTACAAAAATGCATATACTAGACTTAGTGTGCATAAAATGTATACTTTAGTGGTAAAAAACATAGAAATGCATTATATTAGGGGGAAACTCTTTGTAAAAATGTGCAAGAGAATTCACAAACTGATTTGGAAATATGGAGAACTGAATTTAATATTTCAAAAATGAGAAATGTTGTGTCAGGATGCACCCCCGGATTCGAAAGAAGGGGGTGCCAGTCACTTGGCACCAGCCCTTGGTGAAGTCGGCTCTTCCTGACGCTGTCTCCAATCTGCGTGTGCTGGTTCGCTTTAGCTCGAAAATATAATTGGAAATATATAATTGGAAAGAAGCTAAAGCACATACATCAAGCAAAGTTCGGGAGATAAGACTGCTGATTAATGGATCTCTGGGATCGGAGCGGCAGTGCGGGACAAATAAATCAATTGGAACCTTAAGGACGAGGAGGTGAAGGAAGTGATGGCACATTCGTCTACATACTATCAACCTCTAGAGATGGTTTCCAGGTCAGTCTTTCCCATATAGAGCTGTTGTCTGGACTGAATGTCCCTGTCTTGCACACTTTCTAAGGCACCTCCTCTCCCAGATGTTGCCCAAGCAGTCTCCAACTGTCTATTTTATTTATCACAAGCAGGAATTTAAAAACTGTGGGGGGGGGGAATTAAAGGTCAAAGAGAGGATTGGTAAATATCGGAGAATGGAAAAATTCTATGACGCAGTTTTAAATGGCGTCTCGCAAGACAGGCTTGTCTAAGAAAGACGGGGGGGGGAGGCGGACCAGGATTATTGGAATGTGAATGATTATTGTAATGCGATCTTATCCTGGCAGAGCCCTCTTTGAGATATCTGACAAGCCTGGGAAAACTAAAGGGCAGACCGAAGATAAACTTTTGAAGGAGGAGGGGAATGGCGGCTGTCCCTATGAGATATGACTTGTGGAGTGTGTAAAACCCACACAGACGATGTTTGCTTCCAACCTGCTTGTGAAGATAACCAGAGATCGCAAAGAAAGGAATATATGACAACAAGAAGAAGATGAAGAAAGTAATAAAGAGACTATCTGGACAGAACTGGATAGAACTGTTTAATTAAAGCAGTAATAGAAGTGATGTTTGGATCCTCGTTCAGAGCTTGATGTATGGGTACTCCCAACAAAATTTAAAAATTTGGCTGTATAATTTGGAATTAATGTGATTTGAAACAATGTGATTTGATTGGCCTGTTAATAAAAATTATGTTTAAAAAAAGGGATTGTTTATGCTAGATTTGGCAGGTTCTGTGCCTTTCACATCTACAGTATTTGGAATGCAAGCAGAAATTCAGCAGGCAGAGCAACAGACACACAGTTAATGGAGATCTCTGTGATGCAATAAGAAAACATGTCTGGATGAGACACCCAGCTGGTCCAGGTACCCAATATGCATGCATTAGTGCTGTTGGAAAGCCAGATCAGGAGGGTGGGAATGGCTGGGGAGGGGTTCAGAGCAAAAGCCTAGGGGGCATGTGTTTTTTCCCCTAACATCAGCTACCTGAGCTGCCACATGCCTGAGTACGAGGAAGAAAAGTTCTAATATAAGTTGAAGCAATTTCAGGGGAAATTCTTTGTGGTTGCCACTTGCTCTTGTCTTGTTCTAGGGATCTCCGGGGACTGGAAGAACCTCCTGATAGTGGTGCAGAGCGAATACTTCAACCATGTTTACTGGGAGAACATGCATGGTGTGAATATGACCTTCCTTTGGGAATGAAGAATCACAGAACATTGTTCCTGCTGTTCTCCACCTTCACATTCTTATGTTTGATATGGTTTGGGTACCTTCTGCTAAATAAACAGATACTTGATCTGGAATAGTGCTGTTGTTCTAAATTTAAAAAATTTACATGTGTGTTTTCATACCTGCCAACTGTCCTCCTTTGAGCAAGAGATCCCAGCTTAACAGAAGGTGCCCCGGCTCCCCCTCTGCTGCAGGAAGGCAAGGCCTCGACTGCAAGTCCTCCATTGAGGCCTGCTGTGGCCTCAGACGTACTTCTAGAAGTTGGGCTGCACTTCAAATTGCACTTCCAGAAGTGTGGTGCTGGCTTCTGGAAGTACATCAGTGGCTGTGGTGGGCCTCAACTGAGGTCTTGTGGTGGCAGCAGCCTTGGCATCGTCATGGCAGCATCAAAGGAGGAGAGACAGTGAAAGTAAGGCACTGGGCCCAAGACAGCAGGCTGGGCCAAGGAGACATGAATGTGTGTGTCCTGGATTTGGGTTGGGAAATGTTGGATATTATGGTGTTTTCATTTAACACATGCTGGAATGCAACAAAATGTCCCTCTTTGCTCCCTGTAGTTTATCAGCAGAGACAAATTAGTCTCCACCACAGTGGAAAAGCTGAAAGCAGGTTTTGCCCAAACCCAGGGAGATTGTGTCTGGCCACTGTCGAGAACCAGCTCGACATCAGTAAGAAAATCAGTAAGAAATCAGTCTCACACCAAGATGACTTGAAGAAAAAGCTTTGGCTTCAGCCGTGCCATGTTTATTGTGTGCAGTAAGAAATAAATCATCCTCTCTCCTCCAGCACTGCGCTTGTTCTGCCTGGTACTCAAAAGTAACAATCAAAGGAATGCAACCTTGCCCTTGCCCACACAGACAAAGAGAGTGTTATGCTACGTGAGCCAATCATTAGTCTAGCATGAGGTGTTCACGTGCTCATCATGCTCTTAGCAATATCTCGTGCTGTAAAATCACTCTGCAATAATAAGAACTCTGCTCATGCTCTTATGTACAAGCAATCATTTTCCCACAGGCCACGTTTCTTTTTGCAACTCACAGCATTCATCAATTTGCCAGAGAATGGGGTGCCATAATGACTCACTCTATCCCAGCCAACTCTTGGTCTGGGCAGCAGCAATCTGGTCACAGCATTCTGCACTAGCTGGAGCTTCCCAACCAGACTCAAGGGCAGCCCCACAAAGAGCTCATTACAGTATTCTTGCTTCAAAGTTACATGGACTACATTGGTCAGGGTACCCCTGCCAGGGACGGCCATGGTTGGTGAGCCAGACGGAGCTGATAAGATGCATATAACAGACTATAGACTGGGGGGAAAGCTATTCTCAGCTGGCATACAAATTGAATTCCAGTCTGATTCTGGAATTTCCCAGCAACGGTGGGGGAAGAGATCCAGGCTTAGGCCAAATCAGGTTGTGACTCAGGCTGGGCAATGTATTGGTACACTGTCCAAAAATGTTTCGTGATAGTGATTTCATAATATTTGACCTGGAAATATATCATAAATCACGACGTGTGTGTGTGTGTGTGTGTGTGATCACTTCTACATTTATTGGGGGGCAGTACCATGGTTTCCAGAAGGTTTCAAATTAACTTCAATATTCTATAAATGACTGCTGCAGAGGGAGATAAAAGTGACAGTAGGTCCATTCACCAGCTCTGCTGCACCTCCTGGCTCCTCTCCTCCCTGAACTGTCTACTATTGGCAGTCCTCCACCTGTTTGCAGCAGTGAGAGAGAAGGGAGAGTAGTGTCTCTGTCGAAAGACCCGCTTCATTTCATGTCTCTTCTTCCCAAATAGATCCCATGCAATCTGGTTATCAGTTTCAGATCTTTGAAATTTTTACGAACAGGTTTTCTTCCTGCTCCCTCTCGACCCTTCGCCTTCCCCTTTCAGATTGTATTTCAAGATTTTAAGGCTGTGGGTGGGGACTGTTTGCTTTGCTTTACTGCTGTCATGTATAGCTGTTCGGGGAAATGTTTTCAACTGCTGAGCATGTGAAATGCTTTAAATCAATAAATGAGTATCAAAGGTTCCAAACTGAGGGAAAAGTTCACCTCACCTGGCCTCCTATTGGCAGAAGTAGGGAAGATCAAAGATTATTTTGCACTTCAAGTAAATAGCCCCAACTCATCCTATGAGAGTAGGCCCAGAAGCAGTTATGCATGTGTGTGGATGGGGTGTGTGTGTGTGCCTTGCTTTGGGCAGGTGTGACTATGGTGCTGCATTCTCTTCTTTGTTTAAAGTGATTTTCCTTCAGTTGATGCATAGTGGCAGTGAGCGAGAGGATGCAATTTGGGCCTATTTCCTAATGGGAAGTGGAGGTGATTTGAGTTAATTGTGCTACAACTTGTGCCCATGATCTGACTGAGAGATGAAAGCCTGATATGATGTGCACTCATAACTGAGTTCCTTGGCCAGGTGTCACCACCCGGACTGGTGACACCACTTGAGCCCATCACCACCTCCTGAACCCTCCCCTTCCTCCTGCTCCCCAGCTATCCCCAGAGTTTGGCTCTAAAATGGTAGCTACCTGAAAATCCGTAAGAATGTGACATAATTTCTCTCTCATCTTCAGTTTTTCAGTGTCATCAATGACTTATTTCAAATACAAGGGGATCCTTTTTACTCAACAGTTGCACTCAACAGAAACACTCAGCTATGTGGAAAATGAATTCGAACTGTTGAATGATGATATAGTGAACGTTACTTACCCCAAATCAGGTCAGTGGTGCAATTAGGTAAATAGACTGAATTTAGTGGATTTAGTGAGTCATCAGATTAGATGGTAATTGTTATTACTTCACTAACTTTAAATATTAAACACACAAAGAATAATATAGAATCATAGAGTTGGAAGGGATCCCGAGCAACCCCCTGCAATGCTGGAATCTCAACTAAAGCATCCATGAGAGATGGCTATCCAACCTCTGCTTATAAACCTCAAAGGAAGGAGAGCCCATTACTTCCCAAGGGAGTCTGTTCCATTGTCAAACAGCTCTTACTGTCAGAAAGTTCGGTGTGATGGCCTGGGATTCCGATTCTGAGAGTGAACCGGAGGAATCCCAGCCGGCACAGAAGTCCCCGCCTCCAGGGCCGGCTGAACTGGGGCAAGGCCTAGATTCTGAGGAGCCTGCACCTGTGCCAGATCCTCAGGAGCAGGCACCAGGTGAAACCATTCTGGCCCCAGAGGTGCTTGAGGACTCAGTGTCTACAGGTGAGCCTTCCCCGGGGCCCAGTAACCCTTCGGCCTCTCCTGAACTGCAGAGGCTTAGGGCAGAGAGGCCAAGGGAACTGGTTTCTCCCAGGAGGAGTGCTCGCCTTAAGGCCAGGAGAGGCGGGGCTCCTGGGGGCCGGGACTGCCCCTGGCCTTAGAGAAGATAAAGGGCAGTCAGCCCGGTCCCAGGTTGCGGGAGCAACGTCATCATTGAAGAGCTGTTTCGACCAGCATCCAGTCCTGTTCCTCCAGTGTTCCTGTTCCCCGCCCAGCTTCCTGCTTCTGATCTTTGAGTGTTCCTGTCCCCGCCCGGCTCCCTGTTTTGGACCTCACCTCGCACTTTGTGGACTATCTCCAGGCTAGTGACTTAGGACTGAACTTGGACTACGGTAACAGTGACCTTCCCCCCCGGGACCAGCACATTCAGTGATTTATTATTATATTTTGTTACATACTGTACAAATGTTTGAGATCCAGAAATGAACAGTGGCTTTCCTGTTTGGCATAATATGGTTCACAACTTAAGAAAGAAAAGTGGGAGAATGGTTACTGCAGAAAGATTTTAAAAAATGCTATGAATAATAAGATCATGCTTCCATTGAAGCATAAAGGAATGGTCAATAGTAAGCCCAGGAATGCAATCAAATCCAGATAAAATCATATTTTGCAGGAACTTGCCTGCTGTAAGTTTGCTTTTGATGAGAGTCGTGAATGATCACCATGTAGCTGCATAGTCCATACGTTCATAATGAGTGAATGAGTTTTCAAATATTGTGATTTATATACGACCTTCTTTAACCAAGTATCAAGGGGAAAATTCAGGTTAGCCTGGAGTGCCCACAATATCCTTGATTTCCTCTAAAACATGTTCCCAAACTTTGCATACATGTGCACAAGTCCACCACATGTGGAAGTTTCACATTTTGCACATTCTGAAGTTTACAAAGTGAAACATAGGCAACCTCTGAAATTTGCACTTCTCTGAATTTTGCAATGCAGCTCTTAAGCTAAATAACGTGTACAAAATGTGTATATACGGCAAAAGTGTGCATAAAAGGCATACTTTGGAGGGGATATAAGTGCATTATATTAGAAGAAAGTGCTTTGAAAAAAATATGTTAAAAAATTCACAAAATGAAGTGGAAATATGGAGAACTGAATTTAAGATTGCAAAAATGTGAAACCACAACGGACATATTCTGCATACCTAGCCACTGGTGATGTTTACAGAAGGAAGAAAAAGAATATCTGAAATTTCAGGGGATGTCAGCAAACCTTGAAAAAAAGAGAGAGAGATTTTCAAAACATTCCTTCTTTCTGGAATATCTGAGCCCATATATATTTACAGCATGAGAATTGAAGTACATGAGGTTACTTGAGAATAATCTTAGGATAAGTTTATATGCTATAGTATGTTTCAGGGACGTGATAACTGGGTGGCCCTTCCACAATGACAGCTCTCCTGCCTTAAGGAAGAAGGAAGGTCCTGAGAAAGGAGAACATCACCTTGAAGAAGAGGGAGGCGTTCCCTTAGAAAGGACCCGTTTCTTGGGAGTTGGTATGTGACCTGTGCTTCTTATCTTTTTCATAAAAGATCGAGTTAGGAGAGAGTGGTGAGGATTTTGTTGATGACACTAAATTGTTCAGGGTTGTTAAAACAAAAAGAGATTGCGAAGAGCTCTGAAAGGACCTCTCCAAACTGAATGAATGGGCAGTAAAATGGCAAATGCAAGTCAATGTAAAGAAGTGTAAAGTGATGTATTTTGGAGCAAAATACAGAAATAATTAAGGGACAAGTTTCTGATGGTCGCAATTCTTCAGTATGGGAAGAAGTTGAAATATTCTGCACGGTTTCGTAGCATGATAACTGACGGTTGGGATAGTGGGTTGTGTGCAGAGGGTGTGGGGCTGCCACGGAGCATTTTGCTACTTGAGGCAAAACAAAATGGCTTCCCTGCTGCTGCCTCCTCCGCACCCCCTGTAGCTGCTTCCTCCTCCATCACTGCCTGAGGTGACTGGAGGCAGCCTGAGGAAGCCCTGGCATGCTGAAGGCAGTGGCTGGGTGGGGGAAAGGAGGCCAGAGAGGAGCAGGTGTACAGGGGAGCAGTGTCAAATACAGTGATTTTACCTGACTGAAATTGGAAATGCTTAAATGCATTGGTACGTGTTTAATTCTGGAATGTTCCCCAGTAACTCTCATGTGTTCGGTTAACTCTGGTCAGACAGGAGGTATCTTAATGCATTCTCCATTTTGTTTCGTGCACGAACGGCTTGACTGTAATGGCTGCAGCTCCTTGAACACTGGAGAAGAGACAGCATTAGATAACTTTCTTTCTCTGGCAATAGAGATCCTGCCATCTTCCCTCCTGTGGGACACATGACCAAGCCAGCGTAGACATCACTGAGACAGAAAGTGCAAACACGACGGGAATGTGGGCTTGGGAGAACACATCTTTGTTTGGAATTCTGTCCTGCCACTTGGTACCCAAAATCCTCCTGATCTTCATCTTGGTATTGGAGGTTAGCCCCACATTCTCTCTCCCAAACCCTTTTGGAGAAGTGAGCCGTTGCCAGAGCTGCCATTAGGCTTGTCTGGCTCAGTAACAATGGAGAGATTTCTGGTTATGGTGGAACCTAGGTGGACAAAATGGTCTACCGCCTCAAGCGTGTAGCCACCAATGCAGATGCATTGAGTGCTGGCGACATCCCGACCCAAGGTGTTGGTCTCCGTCAGGCTGATGACAAGGCTGGACTTCATGCAGGCTTGGACAAAACGATTGATGAGTTTCTGTGGAGCTTCCCTGAATGTGCTGCCAAGGCTGCATTGTCTGCAAACAACCTCTCAGATTACGTGTCATGATGCAATGTATGAAAACCACCTTTAGGGGGCGGCGGGGGTGTTCTTTGTAATTGTCAGTCCTAGTTTGTTCTTCTGGGCTTTCTGTAGAGGTTTCCTGTGTGAGGTGGCAAAGTCCTCAAGAAAACTCCGTGTATACCTAGGAAGACAATTCCTGCTTCCTTCTGTTAGGCTCCCTTTTCTTTCCTTAAAGAATGATTGCCCTCTGTCTGATTTCCAGAATGGAACATGCACGGATTTAAAATTAAATGCTAAATCAAATAAATTCTATAATTGGCTGCGGCAGAGGGAGAGATGGGACAATCCAGTGCCTCATTTTGCTCTTGAACTGGCACTTGAGTTTTGTTTCTTCCTCCTCCCTGTCCATCCCCTTTTCCTTTGGAGTTGTATCTTTTAGATAGGGTCTGTCGGCTTTGTTCCAATGTAAGCTTCCTCTGGGATCTTTTCAGCCACAGAGAAGAATAAAATGCTGTAAATCATTAACTGAGTGTAAAAGGTCATTGTGAACATTCTTCATCTCACCTTGCCATACTGCTGGCAGAGCAAGGGAAAGGAAGAGACCAGAAGAACAGAAGATCGGAAGCAGCCAGTGGTTGTAAGTATGGTACAGGCTGAATTCTAAGTTGGGTTGGGGGCTATAAAAGGAGGGGGGTTGTTTCAAAGGTTTATAGTTACTCAGAACCTCCAAGTCCCATAGAGCCAAATGTATACCTCTTTGGTTCATAAAAGCCCTCACTTTTTTACACTTATTCTTTGGGGGGTCCTGATGCAAATTCTCAGGCTCTTGGAATGTAACAGGACCATAAGTTAATGCATATTTTTGCTGCGTTTGTGGCTTTGGTGAAATAGCCATTTAAACTCTGATTCCATGGCCATAGTGTGAGAGTTAGTCCACAAGCAATTACATGTGTATTTACAAGCAATTACAAGTGGAAATATTCCTACCCGGTCCCAACAATAAGGCGGCTGACATTTGTCCATAGCAAGGTCATGCATACCAAAGTATGAAGAGGGTGGTTGGGTTGGGAGACCCGGCGAGGAGGCAAGAGAAGGAAGCCCCCAGCCGCGAAGCAGTTTAAAACACCTGTGGTCACGTCGCTCACCGGCATAGACTGGCCGAGCAGGTGTGATGCATCTGGGGCAGGCGCAGAAGGAGGTCTCAATCCTATGCCCACGAGCCGGGTCATTGCAAGGGCCCAGATGCCCAGCCACAATGCTGCCCAATGCGAAAGGTGAGGGGGTCCTACCTGAAGGTCCCAAAGGATGTGGCATCAAAACTCACTCTCTCATATATCTTGATAAATATGTTCTAATGAATAATTATAATGTGTTTGTGAGAGGGGGTTACTGCTTTGTTTTTGCTTTATTGTGTATTTTGTATGGCGAACCACACTGTTATCTTTGGCTGTATACAAATTTAATTAATGGTGGTGATGGTGATGATAACATCTTTACAGTTTTTCAGTGTCATCAATGACTTCTTTCACATACAAGGGAATCAGTTTACCTGTAGTGGACTACTACTCAGAGGAAACACTCCGCTATGCTGAAAATGAATTCCAAATGTTGGATGATGATATAGTGAGTGTCACTTACCCCAAGTCAGGTTAGTAATTTTAAACTTGGAGTAAACGGTGTTTCAAAGATGATGATGATGTCCTATTTCAGAAACATTAAACAATAAAATAGCTAATCTCTCCCTGCATCCATTTTTGATGCTTCATATCTCCTACAGTCTTTGTATGTTAAGACACACCTTTTTCTTTTTTGACAAGTCGGATCAAGAAATTAAAGTTTCATTTAAAACCAATTATTATGGTTCTGTCATGTCTAAAGGCTGTGTGTAACATTCCACTCTGCCAGGAGCGTCATGCAACTGACAAATGCATCTTAAACTCGTGATTCAAAACACTGGACAGCTAAGCGGGTGGCTTGCATCATAGATTTTTGTTTTTCTAGATACACAGCTCCTGGAAATGGGGACTCTATTAACACCACCATGCTAAACCTCCTTACTCGGAGGTACCTCAACAATTAAGGTATAGCTGACCTATAAAAAGATCAGGAAGATACACTCTTGCTTAAGAGAAAGATGCTTAAGGAAAACAGGTCCAAGAATTTCAGATAGTCCATCCAAAACTTCTACAGCTAACTTTAATCAATAATTTCGTTTCCCATTTTCTCTCACCTCATCCCTCCCCACCCCCCTCAGTATAAAGCTGTTTTGGATTCCTGATTAAGCAGACAATGTTCTTATCACTGAATGCAGCAAAATCAGGTGGTATTCTCCTTTAAATTGAGGGCCACCTAAAGAATCTGAGGCTTAATTTTCCCTCTTGTGGAATATCTGTTCTTCAATACTGGAATAGCTGGATCACATGTTTGGCCAAGTATAAAGCTGTTCTGCTATATTTTAACAGGAAGATTCTAGAGATGTGCCTCCTGCAGGTGTGAGCAACAAGTCATCCATGAATGCTGACTGTATATAGAAAGCTAAGTAATATGTCTGCTATAGATTAGTCACACTGCTAATATCCTCACTGGCTACACCCTCATCAAAATAGTTCATTCAGTTTGGTTCACCATGTTAAACTAGACATGAATTTTTGGAATCTTGCCTGCGTAGGAGGGTGCTGAGTAACTTGCTGTTCACAAAAAATCATTCCAATTTTTTCTGATCCTTTCAATTGATTTTGCATGGGGCAGACTGGTGCTATTGAGCCATGGAAGGGGAGAGGGAACAAGATAAAGGAAATGTGTTTATTGCAGAATCAAGAGGGGTTGAGAAGACTACCTAATATTCCTCTAGGTACCCATTGGATGCAGGAGATCCTGGGCTTAATCTGGCGTGATGGGGACCCCTCCTGGGTTCAGAGTTTACCAACGTGGGAACGGATACCTTGGATTGACAGTATTCCGGGCCTACAGCTTGCCTTGAAATATCCTGCACCCAGGCTCCTGGCATCTCACCTGCCATTCCACATTTTCCCCAAGTCCTTCCTGCACTCCAAGGCCAAGGTAAGAGAGGAACAATTGACACACCAAACCTTCTTTTGGCTCTGTTAGGCAGAATGACCTGCTCAGTGTTTCAAACACTCCACCTATGGCCCTAGTCAAGACAAGTATCTAACCCAAAAGGGGTGGGGAGATAACCCCTGCCCAAATCAAGGATGGAGGAAGACAATTTGCTGCCTGAGGTGTGGCAGAAAACACACATTACCAAACACTAATTCCTACTAGCTTCTGGGGATATAAGGATGGTATACAAATTTAATAAACAAAGAAAGAAACAAATAAAACAACAGTAAATTAAACAACAAAGACTTTGCTTCCTTTTCATGAGCCCCACCTAAGCTGCCTCGGTCTGTCTCTAGCATAGGCGCCGACTCCATGGGGCCTGAGGGGGCCCAAGCCCCCTCAAAAAATTGTTTGGGGGGGCTCTGCCCCCCAATAATCTCGGGCGCCCCTCCAGCAGAACGCCACTGCCGCCCCTCCCCCAGCCCAAAATGCACAGGGTCGGGCTGCATGCCTCCTGCCCTCCCTCCTGAGCAAAAGCTCCACCCAATTTCCTTCGGAGCTGATTAATAGGCGCAGCACGCTCTCCCCTATTCGCTCATGAGGAGGCGGGGCTACTTTATCTGCATATTCATGAGCTTATTTATTATTCATGAGCTTTCGCGGGCTCCCCCAATGTTTTTTATAAGTCGGCGCCCCTGGTCTCTAGTTAGGGCTGTTTCTGTTGCCTTCCCTAAATATGTCCCCTCCCTCTCTTCCAGGTTATCTATACCGTGCGTAATCCCAAAGATGTGATGATCTCATACTATCATTTCAGCAAGGGCTTAAAAATAGTGGAGGACCCTGGAACTTTGGAAGAGTACATGGAGGAGTTCCTGAGTGGGAGTGGTAGGGAAAGAGGGAAATCAGCCTGTCTCATTTGTTCTACCTCACTGTTTACTATGTTATCAAGGCTCTTTCCTGCCCTTTCCTCTCATTTCCTTTCATTGTATCAGAGAAGTATAATTCCCAGTGAGATAGGTGGGGAAGGGGTAGGATGGGAAAAGGTCTCGCAGTACTCGCCTCATTTTCTTTTAAAAAGTAATGAATGTCATTAAAAGGGGAATTGGAATGGCTGCAAAATGTAGGGAGAGGATATTATGAATCCCTGGCTCTAGTGTCGTATACAATATTAGATCTCTTGTCTATGTAAATAGAATCATTAGACAACCCAGTCGCTAGGTGGTACTAGGCTTAGTTGTATTTGGGTGTTATTGAAAGTTCCCTGCTTCTGTAAATAGGTGCCACTGTGGTGGGAAGGTAAACGGTGTTTCCGTGTACTCTGGCTTCTGTTATGGTGTCCTGTTACACCAGAAGTGGTTTAGTCATGCTAGCTGCATGACCCAGAAAGCTGTCCGTGGACAAACGCCAGCTCCCTCAGCCTGAAGCAAGATAAGTGCCACACCCCATAGTTGCCTTTGACTGGACTTAACTGTTACCTGCCTTTTACCCGATTGGGTGAATAAAGGCCCTTTGTAGGTTCCTGACTGGTGTATCCTTTATGTCTTTCCTCTCGCCTCTGAAACTGTTTACTTTGCTCTTTACACTTTGCTCTTCAAGTGTCTTATGGTTCCTGGTTTGAGCATGTGAAAAGATGGATGGAGATGAAGGACAAATCCAACTTCTTCATCATCACCTATGAAGAACTACAGCAGGTATTGGCCCAACCTTGACAATATTCACACTTCCAGGTTGTGTCTCCAACTTTATGTCATGTGACATATTATTTTGCCATTTTATTTTATTTTTTGTTCTGAAAAAGTCTTCTACAATTGGCAAGGTGATTCTGAGTTAGAGAGGTACAAATTCCAAAGTAATTCTCACCTTTATCTGGTGCTTTCTGTCCAGTTGCAGTTGCTTGGTTCTGCATAAGTCTATGCTCTGTTTCATTGTTTGCTGATTCAGAAATATGTGCATTTTTAACACACACTACCATCGCAGCAAACCTAGACAACATCTTAAAAAGTAGAGACATCACCTTACCAACAAAGGTCCGTATAGTAAAAGCCATGGTTTTCCCAGTAGTGATGTATGGAAGTGAGAGCTGGACCATAAAGAAGGCTGATCGCCGAAGAATTGATGCTTTTGAATTATGGTGCTGGAGGAGACTCTTGAGAGTCCCATGGACTGCAAGGAGATCAAACCTCTCCATTCTGAAGGAAATCAGCCCTGAGCGCTCACTGGAAGGACAGATCGTGAAGCTGAGGCTCCAATACTTTGGCCACCTCATGAGAAGAGAAGACTCCCTGGAAAAGACCCTGATGCTGGGAAAGATGGAGGGCACAAGGAGAAGGGGACGACAGAGAATGAGATGGTTGGATGGTGTTCTTGAAGCTACCAGCATGAGTTTGATCAAACTGCGGGAGGCAGTGGAAGACAGGAGGGCCTGGCGTGCTCTGGTCCAGGGGGTCACGAAGAGTCGGACACGACTAAACGACTAAACAACAACAACCATCGCAGCTATCTACAGATATTTACAAATCAGTTCATCTTCCCTGCATGTTCCCTTTCAAAATTAATGAAACAGGTAGCCCTCTTAGCCAAGAGCCTTGGGACACCTTAGAGACAAAGCTAATAGTGTGACTAATGGCCCATCACAAATCCACCTGTCACTGCAAACCTAAACATGCCCTTTCAGAAGTAAGTCCTATTGAATTCAGTGGGGCTCACGACCAGGTAAGTGGAATTAGGATTGAAGCAATTCTTGCTACCTTGATTTCACAATTCATTATAAAGTTTCTATCCTGTCTTGTTTCTCTCACGTCAGGAGAGGCAGTTTAGTTATGCTGTAAGTGCAGAAAACTTGGGTGGTGGTGGGGATGTAAAAGATTTTTAAATTTAATTTCACTATTGAAAGAAACATTTAAGGTGGTAAGAACGGGCAGTCAAATCCAAATGGTTCTCCACTCTTAAAAAAACAACCTGTGGAGCAGTGATAACACTAGCAATTTTCAGAAGAGATTATTTATTTCCTTGTGAAAAGAACAATAATGATTGATGTGTTCCTTTGGTCTTTAAAATGTTATAGGGGAAAAAATCACGATAGGGTTTCATCCTTAATCTGCCCCCTAAAACCATATACCTGTGGATGAGTATCTCTGAATTCTGTGGGATTTACTTCTGAGTAGACATGATTAAGATTGCAGCATAATCCTTTAAACACATAATATCACTTCCGAAGAGGCACCTTTATGCATCAGTTAATATATTAGCAACATACTTCAAAGAAATTTATGTATCTATTTATATACAAAGTATGTGTGTTAAAAAAGGAAAGTGTCCTTTGCAGAGAACTAAGGGACGCGGGTGGCGCTGTGGGTAAATCCTCAGCGCCTAGGACTTGCTGATTGTATGGTCGGTGGTTCAAATCCCCGTGGCGGGGTGAACTCTCATCGTTCGGTCCCAGCTCCTGCCCACCTAGCAGTTCGAAAGCACCCTTAAGTGCAAGTAGATAAATAGGTACCGTTTTATAGCGGGAAGGTAAACGGCGTTTCCGTGTACTGCTCAGGTGCCGGTTTGCCGGAGCAGCGTCGTCACGCTGGCCACGTGACCCGGAAGTGTCTCCAGACAGCGCTGGCCCCCAGCCTCTAGAGTGAGATGAGCGCACAACCCTAGAGTCTGTCAAGACTGGCCCGTACGGGCAGGGGTACCTTTACCTTTAAGGTGAATAGTGCTCACAGCAAGTCTGTGCTACAGAGGGGGTTTGAATGAGCAGATGGAATGAAACAGTTTGATAGTCCATTTTCAATTGATTTCTCCAACATTTCTATTTTGAGTTCAGAGTTCCTTTCTTTTTCTCCAATATATTTAAAATAAAATAAAAATGACTTAAGGCCAAAGAGCCTGATATTACATGTGCGGTGGCATTCCTTTGTTCTACAACAGACCAGGTGTAGCCTACAATCTGCTGTTCTGTACTTAATTCAACATCTTCAAATTCAGAGCTGTCTCCAGTATTCCCTGGGTCCTGTACCAAATTTGAGGTAGCCTTGAATCATTCTTGCTAAACGCTCCCTGCAAGAATGGCCTCTGTATTCTTCTTTCTCAAAGGGCAGATCTCCCTGTGGCAGTGTCAATATGAGAATTCGGTCATTTGCTTTTTCCTTCTGCAGGACCTACAAGGAAGTGTGAAGAGGATTTGTCATTTTATTGGTAAAGAGCTGAACAGTCAGCAAATCGACTCTGTGGTGGAAAATGCCTCCTTCCACAAGATGAAGGACAACAACATGTCCAACTTTACTCAATTTCCAGATACCTATTTTGATCACACAAAAGGAAAGCTCATGAGGAAAGGTAACAAAATACCCTGTGATAAACAAAGGCTGTGGCTTGTGCAATCTATGAAAAGTGTGTGTGTGTGCCTGTGTGTAAAAGAGAGAGAGAGAGAGAGAGAGAGAGAGAGAGAGAGAGAGAGAGAGTGTGTGTAGTGGTGGGGAAGAAATTTGATTCAGTTCACATTGAGTAAGCCTACTCAGCTCACACTTTCCTGTACTGAAACTCAACAGTTCTTTGAAATTCACACTTCTCTGAAATTTGTGTGCTATTTTCTGCACAACTGATCAGTGCAAAAATGAAACTGCTAACATAATGTAGGCTGGCTTCACCCTCCCAAGGCTGGATACCTGGAGGTCTCCGCCTACCTCAGCCAATCGCCCAACCCTGCCTGAGGAGGCGTTGCCAGGGGATTGGCCAGGTAAGGGGAGAGACCGCCCTGCCCACACAACAGAAGGTGAATCTTACATGCGAAACATCAGTTATTTAAGATTTGAAAAAAGAGAGAAAAGGAGAAAAACTAAAATTGACAGATTTGCCCATTCTTACTTGTGAAGCTTTAGGAAAATGCAGCTAAGTAAGTCTAGGCCATCAACATGGAAGCATAACTACTCCTGGGGTACCAGTTGAGGGAGGGCCTGGGAAGGACAGCCAGGGAGCAGGTCCTGCTATTCCTAAAAAAAGCCACTTTCCAGTGGAAGGGCAAGTCCTGAGCAAGATGAAATGGGGTCCTGATTTTAGTTGAAGTAATTTTAGTGGATCTTTTTTGTGGTTACCAAGTGGTTACACACCCTCTTGTGTTGTTCCAGGTATCTGTGGGGACTGGAAGAACCACCTGACTGTGGCACAGAATGAACACTTTGACCGTGTTTATCGTGAGAATATGCAGGGTCTGCGCATGACATTTCCATGGGATTGAAGAATGTCAAATTACTCCTCCTGCTATTTTGTCTCATGCTTTTATGTCTCTAGTGGTTCTGGTATTTTTGAACAGAAATTGAATGGTTTTATTGTGATCGTTACTTTTGTGCCTCCTTGTTGTTATTATTATCATTAAGCTTCTGGTCTCTCAACACCTACTGGGATGCATTAAAATGTCCCTCTTGGCTCCCTGAAGTTTATCAGCAAAGCTGAATACTCTGATCATTTCCTTGGAAGGTAGGAAGTGGGTTATCAGCATACTCTTGTGCGACCAGTTTCCTTGGATCTGAAGTGTAAGGTCAATGATGGAAAATCACTCCTTCAAGTCCATCTCTTCCTGTCTCTTCCACTTCTGGAGAGTGATGGATCTTTCACAGCCACTTTGGTGTGTTCTGAGGTCAGCAACTGCTGCCCTAGCTCCTCAGGCCCAGAAGTGGTGTCTGGGGTGAGAGCATGCAATCAATTTTGCAGCTCCAGCGACACAGCATGGCTCCCGACTGCCCTACTTCTGTGCATCGTATTTCTCCAGGGGCTCATCTCTTACAACGGATGATCTTCCTCCTCCCTAAGGGCACCCCACCTGTGTTGCTGTTCCAGTACATCCCACTCAGCTCTATTGAGAAACACTGCATGTTGCCCTGTACTGTACAGGATTGCCCTGTAATTTTTTTATTCACCTCTCCATCCAGGGAAGCAAGAGGCATTATCAGAGTGAAAGAGTACCTCACAGCCAGGCAGAAGCACACAGAGGAAGCTCAGTGATGGTGAAAGATGCAGCCTAGGGAAAGGGGGAATGGCCAGACGAATCCCAAGGGCCAGATAAGAGAGGTGTGGAGGGCAGCAAACAGCCTTGAAGGCCAAGGCTTTCATTCTTACCTTGTGTGTTTATTCAGAAGGAAAATCCACAGAGTTCAATAGTAAATGTTCAATAGTAAATAGACATTTTTGCACTGTCACTTTACAATTCAGCCCTACAGATATTTACACAGCAATCTGAATCACCCTGAGTAAGGCTTGCTTCCTAGCAATCAACTACCTAATGTTTTCCTTTTGTCCAGGTGAAGGGCTTCTCGCAGTGTGAGAAAAATATCACTTTAGTGCAAGAATGCCAACTTGAATAAAATATGGGATTGGGGAGCAGATAAGCCTCTCCCTGCATAATCGATCACAGGATGCGGCACAAATGCACCATTTAATTGGTAATGACTATCAACTTTGGGGGCTTAGGCCCCCTCAAATATTTTACTGAGGGCCCGAAGTGACATCGGCCCCTAGGAGTTGACTCCTATGCTACAATGCCAAAGCAGCAGTGATGAAGTCAGGCCTTAAGCCCAGCAGGAAAATAACCCCCTTCTGTAAAATGTGTTATCTAGGCTCCCGCCTCTTGCATAAGCACAGAATTCAGGGACTTTTGTCATCTGCTCATGTAACTTATTACAACATATCCAAACAACCTGCGGAACATTCTTTTATCATGAGCACTAAGTGGGAACTGGCCAGCTGCAAGAGAAGGCTGGCTGTGATGTAGCCAGATCAGCCTCCAATCCAACAAGCAAGTAGGAAATTCAATATGCAAAAGTATTCCAGACTGCTTATCAAGTGGAAGTGGAGAGGTGTGGTTTATGGCAAAGCAAGGAGGGGTGCTGTGGAAAATTATGTGAGTCGTGTATCCTACATGCTATAAGAAGCACCCCAGTCATTGACAACAATACCACAAATTCACACATAATCAGCCAATCTTAACACAAACCATGGCCACATGTTTTTATGCCTTTTATTAGAATTTGCACTGTTCACATGATGTTGGACGCTCAAGTCAGCATGACCAAGAAAAAACATTATTTCAGACTATCCTTCAGTCACTGCATTTCGGTGGGGGGACCTCAGCAGCACAGCAGTGTCATGAGAAAGGGAGCAATTGGCAGGGGCAAGACAATCAGATCTTGCCAGGAAAAGTCCCCTCTTCTATGCGCTCATCCCAGCTAGTGACCTGCAAAAGACCAATAGGCTTCTTTGATTAGTCATATCTTCTGGGCTAGTACAGAGGCAAAGTGACTAAGACTACAGATCTCCTCCTGCACATGGAATTCTGCAGCTTTCTTTGTAGAAAATTACATTTCTAATCCTCATAACTATAGATTATAATAGTCTTCTTTTGTGGGTTTTGTGGGAGTTGCCTACAAAATGTTGCAATGTTCACAAGGTGATATTTATGTTTCCTGCATAGCTATCTAGCTTATCCTCATATTTAATAAAATTTTGACCTTGCAATTTGTCCATGAAAAGGTCCCCAAGGCAAAACAATGAAAATAGTAGTAGTTCCAGTTATGTTCTTTTATTACCCATCACTTACCAATACATATCCTCCTTGTTCTTTTGCTACATGCAGCTAAAAATATAGGAACACATCAGGCTCACATTATTAATTTTATGCAAAATAATAGGTTTTAGTGGTTATCATTTTGAGTAGATTGAAGTTTTCTGACATACATTAAGCATCTGTCTATTGCATCTCTGAGGCTTCACCCAGCACAGCCCATGGTCCACAGAACCTCCCCTCCAGTCAAATAACAGAGCACTGAAATGTGCCAAACACCACCCATCAAGCCCATCCTTTGCCCTGACACCTATTTCTTTTTCACATACATATTCCTTAACCCTGTTCAGTTCCATTCACATACCCAAGAAACGGGGCAAAGGGACGTGTACACTCTTTTGTACCACTGGCAGACATAAGGGTCTCCTCCCTTGGCATTCATGGCTTTCTCACAGCGGTGGAAATCTGTGGAGAGAGAAATGTTTCAGACTTATGAAGACGACCACTGCAGCTCCTCTAGTACAGAGCCCAGGGGACAGCTTTTTAAATCCCAAACTGTTTGCAAGACTCTTTTGATGTATTCTGCACAAGGTGACATCAGACATTAGTTTAGCCTATCTCTGCTTATTTTATTGTTATTTAATCCTTCTTTCCTCCTCTACTATAGAAACTACCCAGATCAACTTACAAAAAAGAATACATAACACTTGCACATTCTCGTAATAAGGATATTATAGTGATAATATTATGGTCTGACCTGTTGCATTTTCCTATTGTTTCCACTTACTGCCTCATTTTATGCACAGATCTAGAAGTGCTGCAGCCTGAAACTTTTAGGAAGACTTGCACAGTACACTATGGACCTTGCCTGCAATAGTGAAAGTCAACTGTTTGGAAGTTCAGACATAGTACAATAGGACAACTACATTTTTTATACTTCTCTGGCAACTCAGATGTCAGATGATGAATAGTCCTAGTTTCTCATTACTCACCCAAGGATGCAAAAAATTCACACAAATAAATTATACTCACCAAGATAATTCTGCCAGCAGTTCCAGGTTTGGTTTTGATTGGGGAACCGGCTGTCAAACGGAGCCATTCGGTAATTTTCCAGCTTTTCCTTTATGGTTTCAGACATGTTCTCTTCTCTGAAAGAATATATAAAATCAGCAATGTGAAAAGACCCAGAAGATTCACAGCAGTAACACTTAGAAGCCATATCCCATGTTAAGGGATTATGTGTCCCAAATGTATTTATATCTTCAAGGAGCATTCCAACAACTGGATGGCTGCACAGTCAGATCATGGGAGCAGAACACTGCTTAAAAGGTAAAGGTAAAGGACCCCTGGACAGGTAAGTCCAGTCAATGGTGACTATGGGGTTGGGGCGCTCATCTCGCTTTCAGGCCAAGGGAGCCAGTGTTTGTCCACAGACAACTTTCCAGGTCATGTGGCCAGCATGACTAAACCACTTCTGGTGCAACGGAACACTGTGATGGAAACCAGAGTGCACAGAAACGCCGTTTACCTTCCCGCCACAGTGGTACCTATTTATCTACTTGCACTGTTAGTTTTCTAACCCCAGCCCACCAAGCACACATACACACATGTATACCTATCAATCCATGCAGCAAAGAAATACATTAACACAGTATTATCTCTGTTATGTACTGAAGTTCTCACCCTGGGCCAGCAGGGGGATACTGTAGATAGTTTTCACTCAGGTCCACATATGCAAATAAGGGATTGAAAGTGACGTTCAGTGACTGGATAGTTACAGAAAGTTGCTACAGTTGCGTGGTAGTGGAGCTCTATATAAGCAGGCTGGCTGAACCCTTCAGTTCAGTTCTGTTCTGGCCTGTGAATAAACAAGAGCTGTTTGAAGAATCACTGTGTCATCTGATATGTTCACCCACAACTTAACAATCTCTGTACACCATCCCCTAACAAATCTACAACATTAAAACCCCATCTCCCAATATCTGCCTGATAAGAGGCCAGAAAGATATTGCTTCAAGTCCTAACATTCCTGTGGACATGCTGGAAAGAGAGTAATAGTATGCAGAGCAGGTATAAGGGAACCTCTGGCCCTCCAGATGTTGAACTACATCCCTGGCAAATGGTGATGCTTGCTGGGGCTGAAGGGAGTTGTGGTTCAGCAACATCTGAAGGGGCAAAATTTCTTCGCACCTGCACTGCAGCGAGTCCTGGAAGACCCGCTCCCTGCTCTGCTAGCTTTTTTCCACCCGGCCTGCGGTCCTGGCTGACTCCAGCTACACAAGCTGAGGTTGCTGAACAGACTCTTGGTTTGGGGTATTGTTTGGTGGGTTTTATTGCTATTGCTGATACAGTGGTACCTCGGGATACGAACACTTCAAGTTACCTTTTTTCGGGTTACCAACTATTGTAACCCGGAAGTAAGTTTTCCGAGCTCTAGGAGGCCTTGCTGCTGCCTGGAGCCAAGCCCCAACATCTGTGGGGCTTGCGGAGGCTCTGCGAATGCTGGGAGCCAAGCCGATTGTGATTGTGGAAGAGGACCCTGAGTCCCCATCCAAACATCAGCACAGGTAAGAAAATGAACACATTTTCATTTTGTACTGTTTTATTGATTTCATTTTATGGATCAATGGCCTCCTTAGATAGTAAAATTCATGTAAAAGTACTGTTTTAGGGGTCGCTTTTCACCATCTTGTTCCTGTTTTGGTGTGTTTCGTTTGTTAATTGAGTCCCTGGCTGCTAATCAGAGGCTTCCTATTGAGTCTGCCATCTGTTGAGTCCCGAGCACCCATGCAACACAGAAGTAAGATTTGGAGGTTTTGTTTTTTGCAATTTTTTTTTTGCGTTTTGGTTTGTTTGTTTGTTTTCGGTTTTTTGACTGTGACTTGTTCTTCATTTTATGGGACTGACTTGTGACTTCGCTTTTGTGACTGTGGCTTGTGACTTCATTTTTGTGACTTGTTTTTGTGACTGTGTGGAACCCAGTTCAGGTACTGATTGATTGTGTGACTGCAGAAATGGATAAAAGCCCCCCATCCAAACTGACTATCATCAGTGTACGTAAGAAAAAAGAAAATGTTAAATTTTTTCCATCTAAAATACTGTCTTATTTATTTTATAGTACAGTACATTGATTATTGCCTTCATTTTATGGCTCAATGGTCTCATTAGACAGTAAAATTCATGTTCAATTGCTGTTTTAGGGAGTGTTTTTCATCGTCTGGAACGGATCAATCCACTTTCCATTACTTTCAATGGGAAAGTCTGCTTACAGGTTAAGAACGCTTCAGGTTAAGAACGGACTTCTGGAACCAATTAAGTACTTAACCTCAGGTACCACTGTAGTTCAAAGTGTTGCTAGGTGGCCCTAAAGTTACCTCCAACTGTTTGGAAATTTCCAGTTCCAATGCCTTCTGTTCCAATTGTTTGAAAGCTGGCTGGAACATTTTGTGACTTGCTACGTTTTGCAACGAATTGCGTTATGGCAGATTCATTTATGCCAGCGCCATGAACTATTTTAGAAACCTTTTTTCCAGGATGGCATAGCAGTGCTTAATTTTTTTTTCTTGGCTTGCAAAAGTATAGAAAATGAGTATTCTGCTTAATGGATGCATCAGACCAATGAAGTGTTTGATCTTTCTAATAGATTTGGCAAGTGTGTAATGATCTATTGAGAAAAGGAGCACCCACAGATAGATGATATTGAGGCAGTAATTCATCTTACTTTGTCTCCCCCAGTAATCCAACAGGCACAAATGAGTATCATTGTGCATATTGCACCATAGTCGCAGTGTGCTGGTCCCAGGGGGAGGTTACCGTGAGGCGTGGTCAGAGACCGGTCCTGGGTCGAGGGTCTGGAGACTGTCCACCAAGGGCAAAGCAGGGTCCAAAGCGAGGAGCTGGGCAAGGTCGGGAACTCTGGAAGAACAGGTCTGGGTGCCGGCAGAAACAGGTTTTCAAAGACGTTGCTCCCGCAACCTGGGACCGGGCTGACTGGCCTTTATCTTCTCTGAGGCCAGGGGCGGTCCCGGTCCACAGGTGACCCGCCTCTCCTTGCCTTAAGGTGAGCACTCCTCCTGAGAGAACCCAGTTCCCTCCGCCTCTCTGACCTGAGCCTCTGCAGCTCATGAGAAGCTGGAGGGTTACTGGACCCAGGGGGAGGCTCACCTTCCCCTGACAAGGCTGGGAGAGGCGCACCTGTAGGCAATGGGTCCTCAACCACCTCCGGAGCCAGAGTGGATTCATCTGGTGTCTGCTCCTGAGGAACCGGCACAGGTGCAGGTGCTTCAGTTTCAAGGCCCTGCCCCGGCTCAGCCGGCCCTGGAGGCGGGGACTCCTGTGCAGGCTGGGATTCCTCCGGTTCCACCTCTGAATCAGATTCCCAGGCCATCACACACAGCCTTTGATTCAAGCAGAAATCAAGCATGGCTCTCACTCTCTGGCTTCTGCCTGCTTCTGGCCCAGCTAGCTCTCACACACTCTGGCTTTTGTCTTCCCATCTGCCCTCCTGCAGAAAACTTTTATTAAACTAACAACCTGTATTTAGGGCCATTACCAAGAAGCTGGCCTGGAACCCCCCCAACTTTACAACACTACCTCTCTTCAAGAACAAGACACCTGTCTACCCCCCACCGTGTACAAACAAGCAACAGAATAATAGCTTCCCAGTTGGAAAATAACACAAGTTAACAAAGACGTTAAACACACATAATCCAAAACAGTCGAACACAGTTACACTTCTAACACCCAGTGTGGTGTAGTGGTTAAGAGTGGTAGACTCCTAATCTGGGGAACCGGGTTCGCGTCTCCGCTCCTCCACATGCAGCCGCTGGGTGACCTTGGGCCAGTCACACTTCTCTGAAGTCTCTCAGCCCCACTCACCTCACAGAGTGTTTGTTGTGGGGGAGGAAGGGAAAGGAGAATGTTAGCCGCTTTGAGACTCCTTAAAGGGAGTGAAAGGCGGGATATCAAATCCAAACTCTTCTTCTTCTTCTTCAACACTGGTCCAGTAACAACTTTATATTTTATTCTTCATTCAATTTATATATTGCCCTTCATCCGAATATCACCGGGGTGTGTGTGTGTGTTTCACAGCACAGAAATACAAAAAGAGAACACAGAATACATCATAAAGCAGAAACAAACCAATACAGTGGTGCCCCGCAAGACGAATGCCTCGCAAGACGGAAAACTAGGTAGACGAAAGAGTTTTCCGTTTTGGAGGTGCTTCGCAAAACGAATTTCCTATGGGCTTGCTTCGCAAGACGACAATGTCTTGCGAGTTCCTGCTGGTTTCCCCCTCCTTCCCCCCTTTTTCTAAGCCGCTAAGCCGCTTATCAGCTGATCCGATCAGCAGATAAGCCGCTAAAAGCCGCTAATAGCGCTAATAGTGCTAATCCGCTAATCCTTCAATGGGCTTGCTTCGCAAGACGAAAAAACCGCTAGACGAAGAGAATCACAGAATGGATTCTTTTCGTCTTGCGAGGCACCACTGTACCTCCCCTCCCACAAACACATTTAAAAGGCCATATAATGTTCAATCGGCCAAAGGCCTAGGTCCCCCCCCTTATGTTTGCTTTGCTAAGACAAAAGCTTATCTGGGAATGTTTCACAGGACAGAATGAAAAGTTGTGAATCAGAAACTGTGTATCAAACAGTACCCTGAGCAGCAAGTTCATCTCGCATGGCATTCTGCTGGCAGAGCAAGGGAAAGGAAGAGACCAGAAGAAGGGAAGATCAGAAGCAGCCAGTGGTTGTAAGTATGGTAGAAGCTGAATTCTAAGTTGGGTTGGGAGCCATAAAAGGAAGGGGGTTGTTTCAAAGGTTTATGGTTACTCAGAACCTCCAAGTCCCATAGAGCCAAATGTATACCTCTTTAGTTCATAAAAGCCCCCATTTTTTACACTTATTCTCTGGGGGTCCTGATGCAAATTCTCAGACTCTTGGAATGTAACAGGACCATAAGTTAATGCAGATTTTTGCTGCATTTGGGGCTTTGGGGAAATAGGCATTTAAATTCTTGATCCCATGAGCATGGTGCGGGAGTTTATTCCACAGGCATTTACTTGTGCGTGTGGAGGGAAGAGTGTTCTGCTTTGGGCAGTTGTGGCTGTTTTACTACACCCCACTCCTTATTGTCTGAATCGAGTTTTGCTCTGTTTATGCACAGAAGTCCCAATCCTAGTGATGTGATCGTGGCTTATTTTTGAATGGAAGTAAATGATTTGAGCAAATTATGCAAGCAAATAGTGTGAGGAATTTGCCCTGTTGATTTCATGGGATTCGAAAACCCACTATTAGGTCTACAAATGACTGAATTTGTTAGGGTTTGTTTCCATGTGTCCCAGAGATATGAATCATTGTGGTTGATGACACAGCTATGTCCACAGTTCGGCCCCAAAACCGTGACTACTTGAAGGTCCCTAAGGATATGGCATCAAAACTCACTCTCTCATACATCTTGATAGATATATCTTAATGAATAATAATGATGTGTTTGTGGGAGAGGGTTATTGCTTTGTTATTGCTTTATTGCGCATTTTGTATTCTCAGATTTTATTTTTGTGTTGGGAACCGCACTGTGATCTTTGGATGAAGGGGGGTTTACAAATTCAATAAATAATAAAAATAGTATTATCTTTACAGTTTTTTAGTGTCAACCATGCCTTGTTTCACATACAAGGGAATGAGTTTGCCTGTAGTGGACTACTACTCAGAGGAAACACTCCGCTATGTTGAAAATGAATTCCAAATGTTGGATGATGATATAGTGAATGTTACTTACCCCAAGTCAGGTTAGTGGTGCACTTAGGTAATTTTAAATGCTGGAGTAAATGGTGTTTCAAAGATGATGATGTCGTATTTTAGAAATGTTAAACAATAAAATAGCTAATCTCTCCCTGCATCCCTTTTTATGCTTTACATCTCCTACAGGCTTTGTATGTTAAGGCACACTTTTTTTTATAATTTAGAAATAAAATAGTTTCATTCAAAACCAATGATCATGGCCCTGTTATGACTACAGGCTGTTTGTATCATTCCATTCCAGCAGCAACACCATGCACAAATGCATCTTAAACTTGTGATTTAAAACACCAGACTCCTAAGCAGATAGCCTGCACGATATATGTTGTATTTCTACTGTAGCTGATCTATAAAATAATCAGAAATATACACTCTTGCTTAAGAGAATGATGCTGGGGGGGGGGAGGAGTCCCAACTCATCCCAAATTTTTGCGATAATTTCAGAAACCATCAGATAACCCAACCAAAACTGACCAGTAATCTGGTAATGGACTACAGTTTAGTTTGCACTGTCCCCTATTCACCGTGGACTTCTTTTTTCACAGCCAACTTTAATCAATTCCTTTATCTCCCATTTTCTCTCCCCACATCTCTCTGCCCCCTGCCCCACCCACTGAGGTACAAAGCTGCCTGGATTCCTGACTAAGCAGACCAAGTTCTTATCACAAAATGCAGAATCAGGCGGCATTTGCCCTCAAACGGAAGGTCAGTTAAGGAATCTTAGGCTCAGTACAACCCTCTTGTGGAATATCTGTTGCCTGTCAGGGTCCTCAGTACTGGAATAGCTGGATCACTGGAATAAGGCTTATCAGCTGTAGTTTAATAGGGAGATTCCAGGGGTCTTCCTCCTACAGGAGTGAGTTGATCATTTGCTTGGCTTCCAACCTAGCACAGGTAATGTGACAGGAAGTGGTGGCGGCGGCAGTGGCTTGGTCAGAGGGCAAACCAATGCTGCTGTCAAACCAGCCAGAGGAGGACTTCAAGAGGAGCTGTGGTGTGGCACGAGGGGCTCAGCTGCATGGTGGGCTTGGTGGGAAGGGAATTGCAGGGCTGTAGCTGCAACAGGCATTTTTAAAACTTCTGTTTTCTCGAATGATTTGTTCATGTCAAAAGCAATTGTATTTCAGGATATTCATCTCTGAATGTTGTTTCTTTATATAGAAAGCTAAGTGATATGTCTGTTATAGATTAGTCACACTGATAACATTCTTACCTGCTACACCGTCATCAAAATGGTTCAATTTGATTCACCATGTCATGAATTTTTGGATTCCTGCTTGTGCAATATTTATGCCCCTGGCTAGGCTTCCCCAGCCACTCTGGGCGGTTTCCAACAAAATACTAAAATACAGTAAACCATCAAAGATTAAAAGCTTGCCTAAACAGGGCTGCCTTCAGATGTTTTCTAAAAGTCTGGTAGTTGTTGTTCTCGTTGACATCTGGTGGGAGGGCGTTCCACAGGGCAGGTGCCACTACCAAGAAGGCCCTCTGCCTGGTTCCCTGTAACTTGGCTTCTCGCAGTGAGAGAACCACCAGAAGGCCCTCGGCGCTGGACCTCATTGTCCGGGTAGAACGATGGGGTGGAGATGCTCCTTCAGATATATTGGACCGAGGCCGTTTAGGGCTTTAAAGGTCAGCACCAACACTTTGAATTGTGCTTGGGAAAATACTGGGAGCCAATGTAGGTCTTTCAAGACTGGTGTTGTATGGTCTCAGCGGCTGCTCCCAGTCACCCATCTAGCTGCCACATTCTGGATTAGTTGTAGTTTCCGGGTCACCTTCAAAGGTAGCCCCACATAGAGCCCATTGCAGCAGTCCAAGCGAGAGATAACCAGAGCATGCACCACTCTGGCGAGACAGTCCGCAGGCATGTAGGGTCTCAGCCTGCGTACCAGATGGAGCTGGTAAACAGCTGCCCTGGACACAGAATTGACCTGCGCTCCATGGACAGCTGTGAGTCCAAAATGACATTGAAGAGGAGAGAGAACAAGATAAAGCAAATGTGTTTATTGCAGAATCAAGAGCGGTTGGGAAGACTACCTGACTTTCTTCTAGGTACCCATTGGATGCAGGAGATGCTGGGCTTAATCTGGTGTGATGGGGACCCCTCCTGGGTTCAGAGTTTACCAGTGTGGGAACGGTCACCTTGGATTGAGAGTGTTCCAGGCCTAGAGGTTGCTTTGAAATCTCCTACACCCAGGCTCCTGACATCTCACCTGCCTTTCCACATTTTCCCCAAGTCCTTCCTGCACTCCAAGGCCAAGGTAAGAGAGTAGAATTTGACACGTCAACCCTGCTTTTGGCTCCTGGGCAATCTGTTAAGCAACATGACATGTTCAGTCTTTCAAACACTTCACCTACGACCATATCACCGTGGGCAACTTCTGTCATGATCACAGCTAGTTAGAGAAAGCTTATATATCCCCACCCCAGATGTTGTGGTTGTGGTGAAAATTCCACTTTGCCTCTCACTTTACATTTAACCTCCACCTAAGTAACTCCCACCGTTCCTGGAAAAATCTTGTTTGAGAAGTCATCCACATTTTTCAAAATTTTGGGGAAAGGTGGTTAGTCTCCAAATGAGTTGTGTCTGGTGAAAAGGTGTGTGTGTGTGGGGGGGGTTATTGTGAAATTATTAATCCTGTAGGATTCACATAAATTTTGGACAGGTTGCTTAGAGGTAAGGAAAGGCAAGTATCTAACCCAAAAAGGTGGTGAGAAAACTCCTGCCCAAATCCATGCTGGAGTAAGATGATATGCTGCAATTGGTTTATCAGAAAACCACAAGCATCAAGCACCAAATCTTACAAGCACCTGTCCTGTGAGGATAGGGTGGCATACAAATTTAATTAATATAAACAAACAATAACAGTAAATTAAACTACAAGACTTTGCTTCCTTTTCATGAGCCCCACCTAAGCCGCCTCAGTCTGTCTCTAGTTAGGGCTGCTTCTGTTGCCTTCCCTAAATATGTCCCCTCCCTCTCTTCCAGGTTATCTATACCACGCGTAATCCCAAAGATGTGATGATCTCATCCTATCATTTCAACAAGGGCTTAAAAGCAGTGGAGGACCCTGGAACTTTGGAAGAGTACATGGAGGAGTTCCTGAGTGGGAGTGGTAGGGAAAGGGGGAAATCAGCCTTTCTCATTTGTTCTACCTCACTGTTCACTATGTTATCAAGGCTCTTTCCTGCTCTTTGCTCTCATTTCCTTTTTTTTTTTTTTAGAAAATATTTATTAGAGTTTCCAATTTTTTACAAACAAAAAGAAAAAAGCAAACATAAAAAACAAAAACACATAAATTTCACAACTTATTTTCTCATAACATATTTCCCCGACCTCCTCATATCTCCCCTTCTTGTATACCCAGTTCAAATTATTTATACAGCAAATCCTTATCTCAAAGCATTACAGCTTAAAAAGAAAAAAAGAAAACACCTTATTTTCTCTCCAACATCTTAGATTATTATAACTTTGAGTAAAAGAAAACCATTTTATCAAATTCCTTTTACCATTACAGCTAGAAACCGCTTAATTTCAATCCAACATCATTCAACATTCCTTAATTTTACAGTATTTTTGTAGATAGTCCTTAAATTTTTTCCAAACTTCTTCTGCCGACTCTTCTCCCTGGTCACGGATTCTGCCAGTCATTTCTGCCATTTCCATACAGTCAATCAGCTTCATCTGCCATTCTTCCAAAGTAGGCAAATCTTGCATCTTCCAATACTTTGCAATAAGTATTCTTGCTGCTGTCGTTGCATACAAAAAGAAAGTTCTGTCCTTCTTTAACACCGATTGGCCGACAATGCCCAAGAGAAAGGCCTCTGTTTTTTTCAGGAAGGTATATTTAAATACCTTTTTCAGTTCATTATATATCATTTCCCAGAAAGCCTTAATCTTTGGGCACGTCCACCAAAGGTGAAAGAATGTACCTTCAGTTTCTTTACATTTCCAACATTTATTATCGGGCAAATGATAATTTTTTGCAAGCTTGACTGGGGTCATGTACCACCTATATATCATTTTCATAATATTTTCTCTTAAGGCATTACATGCCGTAAATTTCATCCCGGTGGTCCACAACTGTTCTCAGTCAGCAAACATAATATTATGTCCAACATTTTGTGCCCATTTAATCATGACCGATTTAACCGTTTCATCCTGAGTGTTCCATTTCAACAGCAAGTTGTACATTTTTGACAAAATCTTGGTTTTGGGTTCTAACAATTCTGTTTCCAGTTTAGATTTTTCCACTTGGAAGCCAACTTTTTTATCCAGGTTATAAGCCTCCATTATCTGATAATAATGAAGCCAATCTCTCACTTTGTTTTTTAATTTCTCAAAACTCTGCAGTTTCAATTTATCTCCATCTTGTTCCAAAATTTCCCAATATTTCGGCCATTTGGCCTCCATATTGAGCTTTTTCTGAGCCTTTGCTTCCATCGGTGACAACCACCTTGGGGTTTTGTTTTCAAGTAAATCTTTATATCTTGTCCAGACATTAAACAGTGCTCTTCTAACAATGTGATTTTTAAATGCTTTATGTGCTTTAACCTTGTCATACCACAAATATGCATGCCACCCAAAAACGTTATTAAAGCCTTCTAAATCCAAAATGTCTGTGTTCTCAAGAAGCAGCCATTCTTTCAGCCAGCAAAATGCCGCTGATTCATAATAGAGTTTAAGGTCTGGCAGGGCAAATCCACCTCTATCCTTTGCATCAGTTAATATTTAAAATTTTATTCTGGGCTTCTTGCCCTGCCAGACAAATCTAGAAATGTCTCTCTGCCACTTCTTGAAACAGTCCATTTTGTCCAAGATTTGCAATGATTGAAACAAAAATAACATTCTTGGCAATACATTCATCTTTATAACAGCAATTCAACCTAACAAGGAAAGCTTCAGATTTGACCAAATTTCTAAATCTTTTTTAACTTCCTTCCAGCATTTTTCATAGTTATCTTTAAACAGATTTCCATTTTTAGCTGTCATATTAATCCCCAGGTATTTCACTTTCTTAACCACAGTCAAACCTGTTTCATTCTGAAATTTCTCTCTTTCCGACTTCTGGGTTGGCGCCATCGCCGAATGGAGGGAGTCTGCTCGGCAGGGGCTGGGTCCTACCGCGCCGGCGACGCGGGGACCCTTAAAAACCACGGGCACGGAGCCCGTGGACATGGGTGACTCGGCTGGCACCATTAGCGCCCTCCCGACTCGTGAAGGAGCCTTTTTAAAGGCTTCAGATCGGGTGCCGGGGAGTGGCATGGTGCTTTGAGTCAGTGTGGTGTAGTGGTTAAGAGCGGTAGTCACGTAATCTGGGAAACCGGGTTCGTGTCTCCGCTCCTCCACATGCAGCTGCTGGGTGACCTTGGGCCAGTCACACTTCTGTGAAGTCTCTCAGCCCCACTCACCTCACAGAGTGTTTGTTGTGGGGGAGGAAGGGAAAGGAGAATGTTAGCCGCTTTGAGACTCCTGACGGGGAGTGAAAGGCGGGATATCAAATCCAAACTCTTCTTCTTCTTCTCTGCTTTCCCTGCCGAGCGCAGCCGCATGCCATTCGACGGAGAGCGCTGACTTCTTCCATTGGAAATTCGGACTATTAACAACAACCCGTGAGTAATTGGGAAACCGGGTTCAAAAGGAGAAAAAAAGGAATTTTTTTCAGATTTGGCACGAGCGGGGGTGATCTAAAAAGGAAGTCAATCCCCCCCTATTGTAAACATTCTAAAACAAGGACTGGGTAACCAAGGTCGAAAGAGAAGTATACTCTTGATAAAAATCATTAATTCCATGATGGGAAATTATAAGAACTGTGCTGGAGGAGAAGAGTGGAGGGTGAGAAGGAAAATGCAACCCCCCCCCGGGAACTGGGGCGATTCGCAGAGCCTGGTGATGAGAGACGGAGACTTTGACAGCTGTCAAAGTAGCTGTCAAAGCTGGAGAATATAAAGAGGACTTTGTTATGAGGACTTTGCTGGCTAATTTTGTTACAATTTGCTACAATATGGATATAAACTGTCGGAAAATAAGGAACAACAATTTGACTTTTGGATTAGAGGATACAAAGTTATTACAATCCCCCTAGAGGGGTTTCGGGACATTACAAGAACGGTCGTAAGTGGAAAAATACTCCTGGATTCGCGTTATCTTCTGGGAAAGCTGCAAAACTGAAATAGTATTTTGTCTACAGAGGTGTTTACATTAAAGGAGACAATAGAATTCTCTATTGAAGAAAGGAAGGGACTGGACGTAAGTTTTTGTTCCTGAACAACAAACCTCTGTAGAGATACCAGATTTCTGAATTAGAACGTTTTAGCAGCTGAACAGGACAAGAAACCTGGGAAAGTGAGGAATAAGAAGAACAAAGGACTGACTACGACACGGAAAGAACAATGGGAGGAGTGGTAAAGATCAAGGAAATTAAAGGCCTCTCTTAGATTGGACGTTTGACATTAAATATTATTAAAATTAATAAATTAGAAGAAAACCGGCAAGATGGAACTGGGGAGAAATTTGGCCATGACTTGAGACCTCCAGGCTGATAACATATAGACTGATGGACATGGGGAATTCAAACCGGGGAAGGAGGGGGGAGATTTGGAATCCAAAGGCTGTGTAACCATCTTTTGAATCTCTTTATATCTTTTATTTTCTATTTCTTTATATAACTTACTGTCAGGGAACTGACATCAGAGGAAAGGGAGGTGGTAGGGCTCCCAGAGGCTGGGAGAGAGTCAGCAGCTAAAGCAGGGACCAGCAGGGGGAGCGAGGGGTCTCTGGAGGAGGATCTCAGTAATGCTGAGAGAGACGCAGCAGCCAAGGCAGGGACCAGCAGGGGAGAGAAAGGGGTGAGAGACACGTCCAGCGAAAACAGCGGGGAGGTGTCAGAAGCAACCGTAGGGAGACCCATACTTCGCCGGAAGCTGCCACGTCGTGAGTCCAGGAGACGCGTTTCCGTTAAGGAGCTTCTTTGCTGGAAACGCTTCCGCAGGCAGCCACTGTCAGACTCTACTAGTGACTAGAGCAGACATGTCTGAGGAGCTCTGTCACACACAGAGGTTTGTGGAGCCGCACAAACTCTGAGGGGGCACAATTTTAAGCACAAGCAGCTAATCATCCCCTCACAGCAGTCTGACAGTCTTTGTACGCTGCCTGTGCAGGAGAAAGCATCATGAGCAACCCAGCCGGAACCGGAGAGGCAGGGGTTGGAGCTGGTCCAAGCTTGGAAGAAAGGTATCAAGCTTTGGAGGTCCAACTTGCGCTGCAGACGGCGAGGCTCGAGGAGAGAAGGGCTCAGGATGCAGACAAGAAGGGGAGAACCACTCAGTTCCCCAGAAAGGTACCAGGATTGGTGCAGAAGTTTGGGGGGGACCCCAAGGATTACCATGCCTTTAGGACAGAGATGCAATATGCCCTTAATGTGCAGTTTGATGAGTTCCCTGATGAGGAATCGCGAGTTGCTTTCGTAATTGGGCATCTTGAGAAGGGGGCGCGAGACTGGGTTCGACCCCTGATGGCAACGCACAATGATATCCTAAAGGACACTATGAAGTTCTTTCGTGCAATGGATATCATGTTTTCCAGCGATATTGAGGAAGGGGTGGTGCGCAGACAGCTAATGGCTTGCAAGCAGGGAAGCCGATCTGTCCGTGAGTACTGGACTGAATTTACCATACTGATTCACAGATTGGGGTGGGATTTATCGGCGGCACCCATTCAGATGCTATTTGAAGAAGGTCTTTCTTCGGCTGTGAAAGACGAGCTGTCCCGGAGCCCCAGGGCGGTGTCTATGGATCAGCTGACCAAATCTGCGCTGACCATTGGAGCGCGCCAGGAGGCAAGAGCCTTGGAGAGGCAGGAAGGGAGAGGGGAACGTTGGAAGGAGTTCCGCATTCCAGACATTCCTGAGCCAGCTTTCCCGCCGGCAGAGCCGATGGAAATCGGAACAGCGCGCGCGCGCGCAGTTTCAAAGCCCAGTGAGGGGGCTAAGAAGGAGGGAAAAGGAGCCCGGAAATGCTATCTCTGCCAACAGCCAGGCCACTTTGCCAGAGTCTGCCCCCAGAGGAAGGAATGGCAAGGGATGGTGGGAGCTGTTGAGGGGGGAGAGCAGGGAGAAACGGAGCAGGTAAAAGCCAACGCCTGGTTGCCACAGTCAGGGCACTGCAGCCAGGCCAAAGAGCAGTGAAAGTGCCCGTGCCAGAAGCTCCTCGACCTGCTCTAGTGATTGAAGTGTCGCTAGAGCTGCAAAATGGACACCCCCTAAAAATAAAGGCGCTGTTGGACTCAGGCAGCTCCTGCAATTTTATGAGCAAGGAGTTTGCTGCTGAACACCAGATACAGACGATCCCTTTAAGCAACCCCCTTCAGGTGACCACGATCGATGGCAGGGAACTGTTGGGAGGAGGAGTCAGCTTGCAGACCGTCCCAATGATAATGAGGGTGGCAAGGCACACAGAACTGATAGCGTTTAATGTGGCCACCTTGGGAGGCGCTCCCATTATTTTGGGAATGAGCTGGCTAGCCCTACATGATCCGCTGGTGGGCTGGCATCAAAGAGTGGTTTCCTTCGGTTCAGCACATTGCTTAGAACACTGCAGGGGGGAAAAGGGTTCAGCAGGGGCCCAAGCCACCCTGGCAGGGACTGAAGTAATGGAGAAGGGGAAGGTGCCACCACAGTATGCTGATCTCAGCGACGTGTTCAGCGAGAAGGAAGCTGACCAACTACCCCCGCATAGGCCCTTTGATTGCCAGATCAATTTACTCCCTGGAGCACAGCTTCCTGTAGGCAAGTTGTATGCCATGTCAGACAGGGAGATGCAGGAGTTGCGAGAGTTCATTGACAAGAACCTGAAGAGAGGCTTCATCAGAGAGTCCAAGGCAGCGGGGGGTAGCCCAGTGTTTTTTGTGGATAAAAAGCACACGGACAAGCCGAGACTTGTATGTGATTTCAGGCGGTTAAATGCAGTGACAGAGCCGGCGGCTTTTCCTATGCCCAGGATTGATGATATTTTGACCAGGGTGCGGAAGGGAAAGATTTTTACAAAGCTGGACCTAAGGGGGGCGTACAACCTGATACGTATAAGGAAAGGGGATGAATGGAAAACCACCATGTTCACCCCTTTGGGGGCATTTGAATACCTCGTGATGCCTTTTGGATTACAAACAGGCTCCGCGTGTTTTCAATCATTCATGAACCACGTACTGGGGCCTTTGCTCTACAAGAATTGCGTGGCCTTCCTAGATGATGTGTTGGTGTATTCGGAGAATGAGGAGCAACATGTGAGAGACGTCAGAGAAGTGTTGAGCAGGCTGCAAGCCAACAGGCTGTGGGTGAAACTGGAGAAGTGTCAGTTTCATACCAAGGAGGTGGAATTCCTGGGGTACCGCTTGTCAGACAAGGGGTTGGCCATGGACCCCGGCAAGGTTCAAGCAGTGCTGGAATGGAAAACACCCAAAACCAAGAAGGATGTGCAGAGGTTCCTAGGGTTTGGAAACTTTTATCGTAAGTTCATCCGAAACTTCGCCCACCTGACGGCGCCCATCACGGACTGTCTCAGCAGTAAAAAGAAGTTTGTTTGGACGGCGGAGGCGGAGCGAGCGTTTGAGGAACTGAAAAGGGCCTTCGCCTCTGATGAACAACTTCTGCATGTGGATTTACAAAAAAAGCTGAGGGTCGAAACAGACGCATCTGACAGAGCCATAGGGGCGGTGCTTCTTCTGCAGCCGGGGAAGGAGGAGTCAGAGTGGCGACCGTGTGCCTTCTTTTCGCGAAAGCTGAACAAATCCGAGAGGAACTACACGGTGTACGACCGGGAACTTCTTGCGATTCATGAGGCTTTCCGGAGATGGAGGCACCTGCTAATTGGTGCACAACATAAGGTGCAAGTGTGCACGGACCATAAGAATCTAGAGTATTGGAGAACTGCGCGAGTGCTCAACCAACGGCAGTTGAGATGGGCCCAGGAGTTCTCCAAATTTAACTTTGAGATTTGTTACGTGCCAGGCCCAGAGAACGTTAGGGCGGACGCTCTCTCACGCAAACCTGAATATTTGGAGGGGGAGGGAGCACCCGAAGAGACCCATGTCATTCCAGAGGACCGCTGGGTGTGTGGGGCGGCATTGGTGGGGCAAAGGGAACTGATAGAGGGAACGGTGCAGGATGAATACGCCCAGGACAAACTCAGGGGTCTCAGGAGGGAGGGAGACAAACCCGGGGGTTTTGAGGAGAGAAACGGGGCGTTGTACTACAAGGGAGCGTTATATATACCTGAAGGGGAATTGAGGGAAAAGGTACTCAAGCAACTGCACGATAGCCCCACAGCAGGGCATTTTGGGCAACACAAAACCATGTGGCTGGTTACCAGGGAATTCTGGTGGCCCAAGGTCAGGGAAGATGTGCGGGAGTATGTGAGAGGGTGTGACCAATGCCAACGAGCCAAGGGGGAGAGGCGGGCACCGGCAGGTTTATTAGAACCACTACCCACGCCGGAAAGACCATGGGAGGCAGTGGCAATAGATTTCATGACTGATCTGCCAAGGTCCAGAGGGAAAACAGCCATCATGGTTGTGGTAGACCTGTTAACCAAGATGGCCCACTTTATAGCCTGCTCACATGCGGTCACAGCGGAAGAAACCGCTAAATTGTTTGTGGAAAATGTGTTTAGGCTGCATGGCGCCCCCTTGAGGGTGGTTTCTGACCGAGGGAAACAATTTACTTCCAGGTTCTGGAGGAAGCTCATGAGCTTATTGCATGTAGAGGTGAATTTCTCAACTGTCCGTCATCCAGAAACCAACGGGCAGGCGGAAAGAGCTAATGGTGTCCTCCAGCAATATTTGAGGTGTTATGTGAATGACAGAGAGAATGATTGGGTGGAGAAGCTGGCGTTGGCAGAATTTGCCTACAACAATGCAGAGAACGTGTCCACGGGGATGAGCCCCTTTTTGGCTAATCACGGGTGTCATCCCCGAGCCTTCCCAGGGGGGGAAGGGGAGAACTGGAGCGTTCCAGCTGCAGAACAGTTCGTTGAAGAAATGGAAGCGATCCATCGCCAGCTCCAACTTAACTTAAACAGGGCTAAGGAGGAATATAAGAGGCAGGCAGACAAAACCAGAAGGGAAGGGGAAAGCATTAGGGTGGGGGACCAGGTGTGGCTGTCCACCCAAGGGTTACCATTCAAAGGGGGTTGTAAGAAGTTAAGACCCAAAAGGCTGGGCCCATTTGAAGTCACGCAGCAGGTCAACCCAGTGGCTTTCAGACTCCGGTTACCGAACCACATGAAGCTGCACCCAGTGTTCCACAGGTCGTTGCTGTCACCGTATAAAGGGGACAGAGAAGGGAGGGTCAATAGGGGACCAGCTATGGAGGAAAAAGAACACAGCTACAATGTAGCGGAGATTCTCGATTCCAGGTGGAAGGGAGATCAAGTAGAGTATTTGGTAATGTGGGAAGGAGAGCCGGAGTCGGAAAACACCTGGGTCATGGCAGAGGATGTAGATGACGAGGTTTTGATAGAAACTTTTCATCAGAGATTCCCTCGTAAACCTCAGCCAGTGGCGAGGTTCCAGAGGGAATACTTCGCCACCACCGACGAAGAAGAAGAGTTGGAGGGGTTCTCTGATTCCGAGGCGGAGGAGGATTCAGCGAGCCGGAACGAAGACCGATGGAGGGAAATGTTCGAGACGTCTGAAGATGAAGAGGATTCTTTTCGGGGTTTTAGCTCCTCACCGCCCAGAGGAGAGAGTAGGGGCGGGGGGGAAGGGGGCCCTGGAGGGGAGGTGGATGTCAGGGAACTGACATCAGAGGAAAGGGAGGTGGTAGGGCTCCCAGAGGCTGGGAGAGAGTCAGCAGCTAAAGCAGGGACCAGCAGGGGGAGCGAGGGGTCTCTGGAGGAGGATCTCAGTAATGCTGAGAGAGACGCAGCAGCCAAGGCAGGGACCAGCAGGGGAGAGAAAGGGGTGAGAGACACGTCCAGCGAAAACAGCGGGGAGGTGTCAGAAGCAACCGTAGGGAGACCCATACTTCGCCGGAAGCTGCCACGTCGTGAGTCCAGGAGACGCGTTTCCGTTAAGGAGCTTCTTTGCTGGAAACGCTTCCGCAGGCAGCCACTGTCAGACTCTACTAGTGACTAGAGCAGACATGTCTGAGGAGCTCTGTCACACACAGAGGTTTGTGGAGCCGCACAAACTCTGAGGGGGCACAATTTTAAGCACAAGCAGCTAATCATCCCCTCACACTTACGTATGTCATTTTATTTTCATTGGACATGTTTAAAAAAGGGAATTCGTGGAAGGAACTGGGGTAGATCTTGGGGAAAATCTTTTTTCTTTTTGTTAATGATGTGGGATGGTGGTAAGATTTGTACAATTCAATTTGGATAGTGGGTTAAACAAACTAAGTTTCAAACTGGGAGTGAGAGCTTGTAGAACCAAATTAATGAAAGGGGAATACAGTTGGGAGGGGGAGGGGGGAGTCCTAGAAAGTAGGCAATGAAAGTAAGGTTCTAAGTATCTTTTTTTCTTTTTCTTTTTTCTTTGTATTTCTATATTTTTGGAAACTTCAATAAATATGATTTTTTTAAAAAATGAAACTTCTCTCTTTCCATCGATGTTAAATTTTTCTCCAAAACCTTAGTTTTTAGTTTGTTCAATTTAAATCCTGCCACCTGACCAAACTCTTGAATTAATTCTAATACTCTTTTAGTACTAGATTCTGGCTCCTGCAACGTCAAAACTAGATCATCTACAAATGCTCTCAATTTATACTGTTTAGCTCCGACCTGTATACCTTTAACCAACTCTTCTAATCATATTCAGCAAAACCTCCAGGACCGATATAAAAAGCAATGGGGAAATTGGGCACCCCTGTGGTGTCCCTTTTTCTATCTTAAATTGTTCCGTAACCACATTATTTACAATTAATTTAGCCTTTTGTTCAGAATATATTGCACCTATACCATTTTCAAAACCTTGGCCTACCCTGATACCCTGTAAGTTCTTTTTCATAAAACTCCAAGATATATTATCAAAGGCTTTCTCCGCATCCACAAATATCAAAACTGCTTTAGTGTTTATATTCACTTCTAGCTTTTCCAAAATGTCAATTACATTCCTCAGATTATCAGATAGATGTCTTCCCGGCAGAAAGTCCGCTTGGTCCTTATGAATCTCTTCAATCAGTACTTTTTTCAGTCTCTTAGCCAAAATATCAGCAAAGATTTTGTAATCCACATTTAATAAGGATATGGGACGGTAGTTCTTAAGTTGAGTCTTTTCAGTGTCTGTTTTCGGTATAAGTGTAATGTAAGCCTCTTTCCACGTTTCTGGTGCCCCTTTTCCCTCCAGAATTTCATTACAGACTTCCTTCAAAGGTTGTATTAGCCAGTCCTTCAAAGATCTATAATACTTGGAAGTCAGCCCATCCGGTCCTGGAGATTTGCCCAATTGCATGTTTTGAATGGCCCCTTCTATCTCCTGATCAGATATTTTGCAGTTCAGCATTAGCTTACTTTCCTGTGAAATTTTTTGTAATCCATTTGTTTCCAGAAAACGGTCAATGTCCATTTCATTCTGTGGCCCTTGTGCATACAATTGTTTAAAATACTTCTGGAAGCAATTTCTAATTTCAATTGGATTATGTACCTCTTTTCCATCTACGTCCAAATTTATGATGGTATTTAGTTTTTGTCTCTTTTTCAATTGTCAAGCCAGTAGTTTCCCACATTTATTCGCTGATTCAAATGTCTTCTGTCTCATTTGTTTAATTTTCCATTCTATTTCCTGATTCATCAATTCCATACACTGTACTTGGAATAATTTATTTCTCTCAAAATCTCCTGTGACTTTGGCTTTACTCTCAATTTTTTCTCCCCTTCTTTTATTTTCTCCAAAATTGTATCTTTTTTCTCATTTCGACTTCTCTTCTTTAATGTGTTCTATCAAAAACCCTCTCATCACGGCTTTACTTGCATCCCAGATTACTCTTTTTTCAATGTTGGTAGCCATATTTATTTCAAAATAATCTTTCAAAGTTTTTTGGGCCTTTTTGTAAACTTCTTCATCTCTAAAAAGGGTGTCATTCATCCTCCATCTAAAGGAGCCGGTTGTTATCTGGTTCATCTCCATCTTTACAGCATTATGGTCAGAGTAAGTTTTTGGGCAGATTTCCACTTTCTTTATCTTTGGTGCCATTCCTATAGTAATCCAAATTTGGTCAATTCTAGTCCAAGTCATCTTAGCTTCAGAGAAAAAAGTTCCCTCTCTCCCCAGAGGGTTCTTGGTTCTCCAAATGTCAATCAAGTCCATATTGTCGGTTAGTTCAAAGAAAGTTTTAGGTAGTCTACCGTCTTTGGTGACTACCTGTTTTTGTGCCTTATCCATATTTGTAGATACTACTCCGTTCATGTCACCCATCTCTTTCCTCTCATTTCCTTTCGTTGTATCAGAGAAGTACAATTCCCAGCGAGATAAATGGGAATGGGTTAGGATGGGAAAAGGTCTCGCAGTACTCATCTCATTTTCTTTAAAAAAGTAAATGTCATTAAAAGGGGGATTGGAATGGCTGCAAAATGTAGGGAGAGGATATTATGAATCCCCAACTCCAGTGTTGTAGATGATATTACATATCTTGCCAGTGTAAATAGAATCATCAAACAGCTCAGCCACTAACTGGTATTGGAACTTGTTGTATCTGGGTGGCGTTGGAAGTTCCCTGCTACTGTTCTTGTTGATCAGGTGAAGAATAAAGGTCTTTTCTAGGTTCCTGACTGGTGCATCTTCTATGTCTTTCCTTTCTCCTTCAAAACTCTTTACATTCCACTTTGCTCTTCAAGTGTCTTTTGGTTCCTGGTTTGAGCATGTGAAAAACTGGATGGAGATGAAGGACAGATCCAACTTCTTCTTCATCACCTACGAAGAACTACAGCAGGTATATTTATGCCCCCAGGATATGTCTCCAACTTTGTGTCACGTGACATATCATGTTGTCATTTTTTTTTGTTCTTAAAAAAGTCTTGTACAATTGGTAAGGTGACTCTGAGTTAGAGAAGTACAAATGTGGGGTTAGGATTGCAGCCATTCTTGTTACCTTGATTTCACAGTTCAGTATAAAGTTGCCATCCTATCTTGTTTCACGTCAGGGAGGGACAGGTTAGTTATAAGTGCAGAAGTAAAGGAATTTTAAATTTAATTTCATTAATAAAACAAAAATTTAAAGTGGTAAGAATGGGCAATCAGGTCCAGAAGGATCTCCCCTCTTTGACAAAAAGACCAGGATTTTAACTGTGGAGCAGTGATAAAACTGACAAGTATCCGGAGAGATCACTTCTTCCCCTACAATATGCTATTCTGTATTTAATTCAATGTCTTCTAATTCAGTGCTGACTCCTGTGCTGACTTTGAGGTACCCGTTGACAAACATTTGCATGATTTTTGCCAAGTGCTCCCCGCAAACGGACACAATTGCCTTTGTGTTCTTCCTTATCAAGGGACAGATCTCCCTGTGGCAGTGTCAATATGAGAATTCAGTCATTTGCTTTTTCACTCTGCAGGACCTACGAGGAAGTGTGAAGAGGATTTGTCATTTTATTGGTAAAGAGCTGAACAGTCAGCAAATCGACTCTGTGGTGGAAAATGCCTCCTTCCACAAGATGAAGGACAACAAGATGTCCAATAATACTCAATTTTCAGATATCTATTTTGATCACACAAAAGCAAAGCTCATGAGGAAAGGTAACAATTTACATGACAGACCAAGGCCATGGCTTATGCAAGCTATGAAGAACCTTTGTGTGTGCATGTGAGTGTGAGAGAGGGAGGGAGGGAGGGAGGTGGGGAGGAGAGAAAAAAAGAGGTGTGTGTGGGGGAATTTGAATTCCGTTCACCTTAAGTGAACCTACTTAACTGACACTTTCTTGTACTGAAACACAACCATTCTTTGAAATTCACACTACTCCGGATTTTTCAGTGCTGTATTCCAGACAAGTAATTGGTACAGAACGTCACTGCTAGCATAATGTAGGCATATAAATGCATATACTGACAATAACATACATATTTGCAACAAAAGCAACAACAACCTGTTTCTTGTGTGAAAAATGTGTAAGTAGGATATATTTGCATTAAAACGCTGGTAGATTTTTGAAGGATTTTTTTTCTTTTAATTACAAATGGATTTTATAATGTGGACAACTGAATTTAAGATTTGGGGGGGAAAGGAGAAAAGGAGAGAAACCAAAATTGACAGATTTGCCCATTCTTACTTGTGAAGCTTTAGGAAAATGCAGCTAAGTAAGTCTAAGCCATCAACATGGAAGCATGACTACTCCTGGGGTACCAGTTGAGGGAGGGCCTGGGAAGAATAGCCAGGGAGCAGGTCCTGCTATTCCTAAAAAAAGCCACTTTCCAGTGGAAGGGCAAGTCCTGAGCAAGATGAAATGGGGTCCTGATTTTAGTTGAAGTAATTTTAGTGGATCTTTTTTGTGGTTACCAAGTGGTTTCACACACTCTTGTGTTGTTCCAGGTATCTCTGGGGACTGGAAGAACCACCTGACTGTGGCACAGAATGAACACTTTGACCGTGTTTATCGTGAGAACATGCAGGGTCTGCGCATGACATTTCCATGGGATTGAAGAATGTCAGATTATTCCTCCTGCTATTTTTGATCCTCATGCCTCTCATGGTTGAAGTGTGTCCTGCTAAATAAACAGATTTCTGAATAGAAATTATATGGTTTTGTTGTGTGACTCCTTTTATTATTATTTTTTAAATGATATTTATTAAAGTTTAAAAAAATGTTACAAAAATGAGAAAAAGAGAAGAAAAGAAAAGAAAAAATACAAAATACAGAAAAATCAAAACACTTAAAAACAAATCAATCTTTCCATGTCTTGTCTTTCATTTGCTTGTTTCCCTGACTTCCCCACACCTCCCTTTTTTGTATTCCAGTTCAGTTAGTTAATTCAGCAAATCCTTTCCCTCTTTGCTTTTATCCTAATCCTTTAACTTAATATATTGTAACTTTGGATTCTCACCTGTTAACAAACCATTTTTACATACTCCTTTATAACATTGCTGCTTACTTCTAACTGGACACTTAACTTCATTCTGACATCATTCTAACATTCATTAATTTTGCAGTATTTCCAATCAGGATTCAGGCCTCATCATGGGACTGAAACTGCCTTGGTCGCACTGGTTGATGATCTCCGGCGAGCTAGGGACAAAGGTGAGAGTTGTTTCCTAGTTCTGCTGGATCTCTCAGCGGCCTTTGATACAATCGACCATAACATCCTTCTGGACCGTCTAGAGGGGTTGGGAGCTGGGGGCACTGTTATACAGTGGTTTCGCTCCTTTCTCCTGGGCCGTGTTCAGAAAGTGGTGGTGGGGGATGAGTGTTCAGACCCTTGGGCCCTCACTTGTGGGGTGCCTCAGGGTTCTGTCCTCTCCCCCATGCTTTTTAACATCTATATGAAGCCGCTGGGAGAGATCATCAGGGGGTTTGGACTGGGTGTTCTTTCTTTCAAATCAGAACCAGTGAAGGCGGTGAAGGTCCTGTGTGGGTGCCTGGAGGCGGTTGGAGGATGGATGGCGGCTAATGGATTGAAGTTGAATCCTGACAAGACAGAAGTACTGTTTTTGGGGGACAGGGGGCGGGCTGGTGTGGAGGACTCCCTGGTCCTGAATAGGGTAACTGTGCCCCTGAAGGACCAGGTGCGTAGCCTGGGAGTCATTTTGGACTCACAGCTGTCCATGGAAGCACAGGTCAATTCTGTATCCAGGGCAGCTGTCTACCAACTCCACCTGGTACGCAGGCTGAGACCCTACCTGCCCGCTGACTGTCTGGCCAGAGTGGTGCATGCTCTAGTTATCTCCCGCTTGGACTACTGCAATGCGCTCTACGTGGGGCTACCTTTGAAGGTGACTCGGAAACTACAGCTAATCCAGAATGCGGCAGCTAGACTGGTGACTGGGGGTGGCCGCCGAGACCACATAACACCGGTCTTGAAAGACCTACATTGGCTCCCAGTACGTTTCCGAGCACAATTCAAAGTGCTGGTGTTGACCTTTAAAGCCCTAAACGGCTTCGGCCCAGTATACCTGAAGGAGCGTCTCCACCCCCATCGTTCTGCCCGGACACTGAGGTCCAGCGCCGAGGGCCTTCTGGCGGTTCCCTCATTGCGAGAAGCGAAGCTACAGGGAACCAGGCAGAGGGCCTTTTCGGTGGTGGCGCCCACCCTGTGGAATGCCCTCCCATCGGATGTCAAGGTGATGGACAACTACCTGACATTCAGAAGACATCTTAAGGCGGCCCTATTCAGGGAAGCTTTTAATGTATGATATTTTAGTGTTTTTTGGTTTCTGTGGAAGCCGCCCAGAGTGGCTGGGGAAACCCAGCCAGATGGGCGGGGTACAAATAATAAATTATTATTATTATTATTATTATTATTATTATTATTATTAATGTCTTTAAATTTCTTCCAATCTTCTTCCACCGACTCTTCTCCCTGGTCTCGGATTCTGCCAGTCATTTCCGCCAGTTCCATATAGTCCATCACCTTCATCTGCCATTCTTCCAGAGTGGGTAAATCTTGTGTCTTCTAGTACTTTGCAATAAGTATTCTTGCTGCTGTTGTAGCATACATAAAGAAAGGTCTATCCTTCTTTGGCACCAATTGGCCAACCATGCCCAGGAGAAAGGCCTCTGGTTTCTTCAGAAAGGTATATTTAAATACCTTTTTCATTTCATTATAGATCATCTCCCAGAAAGCCTTGATCCTTGGGCACGTCCACCAAAGGTGAAAGAATATGCCTTCAATTTCTTTACATTTCCAACATTTATTATCGGGCAAATGATAGATTTTTGCAAGCTTGACTGGTGTCATGTACCACCTGTATATCATTTTCATAATATTCTCTCTTAAGGCATTACATGCCGTAAACTTCATACCTGTGGTCCATTGTTGTGTGACTCCTTTTAAGGGTGTGGGTTTTTTTTAAGCTTCTGGGCTCTCAGCACCTACTGGAATTTATTAAAATGTCCCTTTTGGCTCCCTGTAGTTCATCCGCTCAGCTGCGTTTGCTGGAGTTACCATAGGAACAAGATGTTTTTCATGGGTGTTCCAGTAAGATCTGGCAAACTACAGAAAGTCGCAGGAGTAATTTTAATTTGTTTAAGTTGTTTACTTCAATACTGTCACTCCTTTTCACTCTACCAGACAGGTTTATGAGCCCTCCATCCCACACAAATGGGATGGAGGGCTCATATGCCCCGCCCCCAATTCTTTAGGATGCAGCAGCCTCATTCTTCCATCATTGCCTGCCTTTTCTTGTTGCACCAAGGAAGAGGCGTCACCATTTCTTGCCTACCTCCTCTCCTTGAAGTCAACATGTCTTCCTGCTAGTGGTTTCTAGTTAGAACCCTTTGCTCACTTCTAACTGGACACTAATGGTAGAAGCTGTTCTGATTTCTGGCCTTAAGGAGGGCCTTAAGATACAATCTGGCCCAGAGGAGATGAAATAATTTGGTGCATGCCTCATGGGTTTCTCTGGGTGCCTTGGGGCTTGTGAACAGGCTCCAACTCTGCAAAGAAGCCCTGTGACACAACTGCATTTATTTTGATCTGACAAAGAGAGTCTCACAACTCAGCCTGAAACAGCTTTCTACCATCAACAACAGACAGCATGACAGAGAAGCAAACACAGGAACTAGAAGCTGCAACACACCCGGATGCCAGCTCAGGCCACATTCATGCCATACATTTAAAACACTACGCTAGCACTTTAAACAGCCATGGCTTCCCCCAAAGAATCCTGGGAGCTGTAGTTTATTAAGGGTGCTGAGAGTTGTTGGAAGACCCCCATTCCCTTGCCAGATCTACAATTCTCAGAGTTTCTGGTGAAGAACAATAGCTTATTAAACCACACTGAAAATTGTTTACTGACCACCTTTGCATGGTTAATTGATAAACTGTAACTGGTTCACTGAGGCATGGCATTGGGGGAAAGAAGACATCTGGAAAGCCCAGACCCACCTTGTCCATTATCCGTATGACTTTAAGAGATAATATACAAGGTTTGATTGGGGTACTTTTTAATAAAAAAAAATTCTGTCCCTCTTTTGTTTTTAATTGTTTGTATTTTACATGTAAGTCACCCTGAGTCCCTGTCAGGGAAAAAGGTGGGGTAGAATTTTATTGTTGATGATGGTGGTGTTGAGGAGCAGCAAAAGATGGTGGGCAGCACAGGCAGTTTCCGGGCCACCTCACTTGGAATGTCTCACTTTGAGGAAGGACCCAATTGGCTCCTCCTCCTCAGAATGAGACAGGTAGAAGAAGGAGCAGCAGAGAAGCCTTCAACTAGTCATCTGCCTCATCATTGGACAGCTCACTTGCCTGGTCTTCCGTTGGTAGGTGCCATAGGCTGCCCATTAAAATCTATCTATCTATCTATCTATCTATCTATCTATCTATCTGCAAAGCACCATTCTCAGGGATTTCAGAAGTAATCTACCCAGCTTCTACTCATATTGATCCGGTGCCGAACTCCAAAGTATAGTTAGCAGAGTAAAAAACTTAAAACACGTTGCAGGATTCCCAATAAATAGACCAGACGCAATTAATATTTCATCCAGCAGAGCTTTACTGCTACTGAAGGCAAATGTGCATAATGGTCACAAATCCAATACATCCAGGATTGGTACTGTCCATAAGAATTCAAGTTGCAGCAGACTTAAACTTACAATAACTTTTAATAAGACAAATCCTTAACGCTATATACAGAACACCACACCAGAAGAGAGATAGAAAGAGAAAGTGAAACCCAGACTCCTTCTGGCCTTACTTTTATAGCATGACCTTGACAGAAGAGATAACACAACCAGTTTAAGCCAGCTGTACTCAGCTTCTCTGAAGGAATAAGCCAAACATCATGAACTTTCTGCTTGTTTCTTTCACACAGAGAAGCTTCCAGAACCCTCTTGAATTAATTAGAATAGGAAAGATATCTGCATATCAGATCAATGCTTTCTGCACTAAGAAATGCAAACTGACACTTAAGGCATGATAACATATCTATCTCTAAATCACTGTAAGTGTATCAATATATATTTAAGTGTGTGTATAAGAGAGAGAGAGAGTTGAGGGGGGGGAAGACATACAGTATGTAAGACTATGTAGCTAAATGTTTAGACTTCTACCTTCCTCAGGGATACAGTTGGGATTTCAAATGAACACCATTAGCCTGGATGACAGTTTTAAGAACACTCGGGATGGAATAATTCTAAGGAGTGTGTCATACACAATACATTGTTGTTGTTTTTAATTTAAGAAAAGGAAAAGGCTACATGGGAAACAAGCATTGTATTCTAGATGGAAACCATTGTTGATTATTTGTGTCTTAAGATGATTGATTCAGAAATCCTCTTTCTTACAATGGTGGATTTGATGGTTGCCCCATAGAAAAAAAATATGTATTTTATATCTATTTATTACATTTCTTCAGGGAGCTCAAGGTGGCGTACATAGTCTCCTCTTTTATCCTCACAACAACTTTGTGAGGTAGGTTAGGCTGAGAGTGAGTGACTGGCCCAAAGTCACCCAGTGGCTGGGTGGGGATTTGAAACCTGGCATCCTAGGTTCCAGTATGACACTAACCACTACACCATGCTAGCCCTTTAGCAAGATTCCCATTCATGGCTTGGAATAAAGGGCTGAATGTTTAATTAAACATTGCAACTTGCTTTATACCATATCAGACCATTGATCCATCTACCAACTTTCCCGTTGCTCATCTTTATGCAGAAATGTTTCTACGATACCTCCAGTCCAGAAAGGTTGAGGGCCATCAGAATTAAAATGCTTTGTAACAGGTTGTACAACTTTCTTGGTCCAGGTTACTGATCTATTTATTTTGATGTCTTTAGCGTTTTTCAATGTCATCACCATTTTTCGTCTACAATGGGATCTTATTCCCCACAGCGCTGTCCTCAACAGAATCGCTCACCTATCTGGAAAAAGAATTTCGCTTCTTAGATGACGATCTACTGAGTGTCTCTTACCCCAAGTCAGGTAGGAAAGACAGTGTGTGGAATGAGAGCTGCAGGACATAAACAGGGAAAGGTCATTTTAATTGGCATTGGCAAATCATTTATCTTGTTTATTTATTAAATGCCCATCCTGCTCTTCTTCCCATAGGAGCCCAGGGCAGCAAACACTAAAATGTTAAAGCAATGATATTAAAATAATAAGATTTTTTTTAAATAATGCACATGAAAACACCTGACAATTCAAAAACATTTAAAATGGTCACATCCCCTCACCACTAATAATTTCATATTGCCAGGAGGTTTGCTTTGGTTGTCAAAGTAGTTGTAAGGTGTGCATTGCAGAACCAAAAGGCCTGTGGGAGAAGAGGTAGCCCTATGATTGCTATACTCCCTCCTAGGTAGCCATTGGATGGCAGAGATCTTGTCAGCGATCCAGCAAGAATGGGACCCCTCGTGGGTTTGCAGTGAGAAAATAACCTGGATCGAGACTTTTGATGGCATGAAGACTGCCTTGAAATATCCTCCACCCAGAATCTTGGCTTCTCACCTTCCAATAAACCTTTTCCCTAAGACCTTTCTCGAGTCCAAGGCCAAGGTAAGAGAGGAACAATTCACACACAAAAGCCTGATCATGTCTGTCTGCAGTAAAGATACTGGGAATTCCGTACTGTCAATACAGTATTTGGCACAGCCCATTTCCAGGAAGGTGCCACGAGGGTTGTTTGTAGTAGTAGCAGTAATAGTACAAGCTTAGAGATCACTATAGGAAAGACTCTTTAACCATCATCTTAATTCTAGAATGGCGCTGTGGGTTAAGCCACAGAGCCTGGGACTTGCCAATCAGAAGGTCGGTGGTTCGAACCCCCACGATGGAGTGAGCTCCCATTGCTCGGTCCCTGCTCCTGCCAACCTAGCAGTTCAAAAGCATGTCAAAGTGCAAGTAGATAAATATGTACCACTCCGGTGGGAAGGTAAACGGTGTTTTCGTATGCTGCTCTGGTTCGCTAGAAGCGGCTTAGTCATGCTGGCCACATGACCCGGAAGCTGTACGCCAGCTTCCTCGGCCAATAAAGCGAGATGAGCGCCGCAACCAAAGAGACAGTCACGACTGCACCTAATGGTCAGGGGTCCCTTTACCTTTACCTATGAATAGGTAATGTTCAGTCCATGACCTCAGCAGAGGACTGCTGTGGCCCCAGTTTGCTAGGCTGCCCCCAAAGCTCTCTCTGTAGCTGGAAGTCGCAATGAAACGTCTCACTTTCAAAATTAGGCAAAATGTCAGAGCAGTGGCGTAGCGTGGGTTGTCAGAACCCGGGGCAAGGCAAGTAATTTGCGCCCCCTAACCCTAACCCCCAGGTGGTGCGGCCGGCCCCCCCTGCACCCCCCACGCTACGCCACTGTGTCATAGTTCAAACTGTGTTTTCAGCTTTCGCTTCTGAGGGCCAGACTAGCTGATGTGATGATTTGGCAAGTAGGAAGCCATGCAGGTGGGTTCTGAAGCCATATCTGTATGGTGAGGCAGGGACTGACTTTTTCAATCCATGCCACTGGCAATGTTCATGTATCTTTCCTTAATGGTTGGGATCTTCATGGAGAAATGAATTAAAGAAAATGATTTTTTTAAAAACCTCACACCAGTCCCATTTCCTCTGTCCCTTAAGGGGCCACCAGACACCTGTTCTTGAATAAATCTCAGACCAACAAGATATCACAGGTTTCTACTATTTACACCTACTTAAGGTTCAGGAAAACTTTTTAAGGACCTCTAAAAGTTAGCCCTTTTTGAAATTCAATTCTTTTTTAATTTTTCCCACCCTCACCCCCAAAAGGTCCCTTAAAATTGAGGGGGCAATGTGAAAGGCAAAGTGTGAATTATGAGACTATAAATTCAGGGAAGGTTGCAAATAAACTTTAAGCAAGAAAATTCCCCTTCATTTTGCTTCCAGCTTTTCTCAGGGTCAAACTTCCTATTATAGTAATTGCATAGCTAATAGCTTGTTGTTGCTGTTTGGAGGAGGGGGTGATTTTCATTGGAACCATAGTATGCAGAAAGGCGAAGTTTAACCTTTCCCTTCCTGGCTGTGATCCTGATGAAAACTGCCCCTCCTCTATGGACTCAAGGCAAATCACCCAACACCTGCTGTTATTTTTTAAACCCCAGACATAGTTGCTAAGTGCAGGATTAAAGCAATTTTCAGAGCTACCTACATCTCAAAATCCTAAATCCTCAGAGATACAAAACTCTAAAATATAGGTGCTCTGAGGGAAAATCAGATATGATTTGGGATTAGGGATGGGAGAGATTCAGTGTACATTGAAAGGCAAATCTACTGACAGTGATCCTTCTAAATTTGTACCTCCTAGTTATTCTCATTGCCCACCAGGTGATTTGTACAAAGATGAACATAAAAATGCACATTATTATGGGCCACCCCAGTCTCTGCCAAGTGGTGCACAGGATTTCAGGGGTCTTGGCACTTAACCAGGGTTGTGTTTTCTTTGGAAATGTGGCACAGTGGAGGCTATGCTCCATTTCCATATGTCTTAAAGACACTCATCTCTGCTGTGCCTCGATTTCCCAATTGAAGCAACCCTGCCAGAGAGCCTGGAACCCTCTGGGATCTTGCTACTGCTCAGCAGACTGGGGTGGCACGCAACCTTTGTAACAATACGACTATTTGATATGATTTATTTCCATGCTGCTTTTCATTCAAATGAATCTCAAAGCGGCTTACAAACAATAAATAACTACCACATAATAAAACTACAATAAATAGTTAATTTCCTGACTCCCAACTTGGCCACCACATTCTACCCAACGTTAGAGCTTGTGCTGCTGTTCCTCCCTTAAAATGTGCCCGCTGCCTCTCTTCCAGGTTATTTACACCCTCCGTAACCCCAAGGATGTGCTGGTATTGTTCCACTACCACTATAAAAAATGGAAGGATCCTGGAAGTCTGGATGAGTTCTTGGAGGAGTTCTTAGATGGGAACGGTATGGAAAGAGCCAAATCGGCTCACCCAGGGCCGTCTTTAGCATATGTGTGGCTGGGGTGCAAAGATCCGCCCAAATTTAGTTAATTTCGCATGCATGGCACCATTGAGAATGGCAAGCGCCCTCGTTGAGTCTGACAAGCGCCGCTGTGGTGATTGACAAGCGCCGCTGCTGGCTCGGCGCTTCTTTGGTAAAGGAGTGCACAAAGTCAAAAGTCCTTTAGTGAAACAGCAGGTATACATTTCGGTAATACCTAGGTATATATGTATTTTGTTTTTCTAGCTTGATCAAAATTATTTATTATTTCATAACAGGTAGATAGTTAAGAACTTAGGCTGCTTCAGCAGCGGGCGCCTGGCACCCCCCAGAATTTGGCGCCTGGGCGCCTCTTGCACCCCTGGGTAAAGACGGCCCTGGGCTCATTCCCCTCTGTTGCAGCCCAAATGTCTGCTCCATGGGACCACGAAGGCACTCTTTTTAACCACTGCTAGAGCCCTATCATAGAACTGTAATTCCAGCAGGGATAAATTAGAAGGAATGTGGGAGGTGTCATGATAGTTAAACTCATTTCCTTTTAACATTAATAACGTCCTTAAATAGTGAATGACCTGAATGTGTGGGGCGGGGATATAGTGGGGTCTCAAATTCAGTGTTTTGGGGCAATATTATAAGGAATGTGTGAGACTGGAGTTGTTACTGGACTACAAATGCCATCATCCCTGACCCCAGGCTATACTTAGCAGCACCCATAGAAGTGATGAATGAGGAAGTGGGAGGGATGGGGGGGGTGGAGATTCACTTGGGCCATTATCCAAGAGGCTGGGTTCTATAGCCTCTCTCTGTAAAGATTGAAATGAAACAGGTCAGTAAGAAACTTTTCCTTGTCTGTATACTTTCCTGGGCAACCAGCTGGAAGCCACTGACAGCATCCTGACACTGGGGCTGATGGGAGGTGTGGTCCAAGAGAAGTGGTAAAGTTGCTGTCTCACCCCAAACTCCATGTCATTATGTAATCTAGTAACTAACTGGCAGTATCTGGATAGGATTCAGGAGTTTCCTGTTGCTATCCTGCTTTTGTCTGAGAAAAGCATTAGATGTTCCTTGCTACCTTCTTGGTTAGTCTGTTCTCCCCGAGTCTTCCTTGACACACCTCTCTATTGTTGATGCTTACTGGTGCCTCCATTTTTGTCTTCCAGTGTCCCATGGCTCCTGGTTTGACCACGTGAAAGGCTGGCTGCAGATGAAGAAAAGGGAAAACTTCCTTTTCATCACGGTTGAAGAGTTGAAACAGGTGTGGTCCAACCTTAGCGCTCGTCCTGGAGTTGTCCACACTTCAGCTTGTCCCGTAGCTAGGAAGCATGGGTCCAGCCAGTTTTCTGCTTGTAACTCATACTTTCTAGGCATGAGTCCAAGCCGTTTTGTATTTGCCCCATTGCTTTCCCCTGGAAAACCTGCTCTTTAGTGCCAAGTCTGAGCAAATGTCCATCTGGAGAAAAACCTGACTGATGTTTGCTCCAATTCAGCTATAAACAGCGGGATTTCCTGGGGGAAAGTGGCAGAAAAGCAGAAGTGTAGATGAGCCCATTGTTATATTCACACATCCATAGTTACCTCACCTTGTTTATTGCTTATCTATTTCATAAAATCTATATAACACCTGATTTTAAAAAACCCCCTCAAAGAAGTTTAGAAAAGGTTTTCACCATTTTTGTTTTTGTAAATTCTGGCACTGTTTGCTAGATACATTTAAACATGTGCAGTATTCCTTTCTGCCTCTCTACATGATTAATAATAATAATAATAATAATAATAATAATAATAATAATAATAATAAAATTTATTTATACCCCACCCTCCCCAGCCAAGACCGGGCTCAGGGTGGTAAATAAACCTAATAGGAAAGTCACTTAATGGAAAAGAGCTTTATATCATGTGCAGAGTGCCCTTCCTTTGTCCCACATCAGACCAGGAATGCCATCAGATTAGCTATTTTGTATTTATTCCAATATCTCCTTTTACTTGTATTTTCTTCAACTTCTTACTTCAGAAAAAGACTTTTTTTTTTAGGTGTCTGTGCACAGGGAAACAAATACTCGCATGAATGCCCACAACATTTGGAACCTCACACAAATTTATTATTTTGTGCAAATCTGATAGTTTAAAAAACTTGTATCCCCCCCCCATTTTTTTTTAAAGTGTGCACACAGATAAACAAATAGCCTATAATGGACCTCAGTTTTCCAGAACTTGTGAAGGACAAGGATATACTAATTGAGAAGGAGTGTGGAGATACACAGCATGAAAACATTCCATCAAGCATCACCCACTAGTATAGACAGGAAGCAACAGGACGGATTTTGGAGGCATAAAATCAAAACTGGATGAAGGCAAACAAATTTGCACATGGACTCAGTGACCTAATGTGGACACAACCAAGGTCTGCTGCTGTCTCAGATGCTCCTTCGGTGCTGAGCAGGCCAAGAGGCAGTCTGAGACAAAAAGAAAGGCAATTTTTTGAGAACAGGATTCTACTCTGGCTTCTGCACCATGGTGGCTGAGAGGTCAATACACTCATGGCATCAGTATTGTGAAATGCACCCTACAAACTAGCAGTGATGCTCTCTGTGTGCCTCTTAATCAGCTTCACAGTCATTTGCTTTTCCCTTCTTGCAGGATCTTCGAGGGAGTGTGGAGAAGATCTGCCAGTTCCTTGGCAAGGAACTGAACAGCCAGCAAATTGACTCTGTGGCGGAAAACCCCTCCTTCCAGAAAGTGAAGAATGAGGCTTTGCCTATCTCATCTCGGAAGCGAGGAAGTATTTCGATGCACATTAAACACCCGCTTGTGCTGACAGGTAACAATATAGCTTATGGTGGAGTCCATGGATAAAGGCCATTAGGCAAAGGTGGTGGGGCGGGGCGGGTGAGAGTCTTTCCCTGTGAAGTGCCATTGACCAATGGATAAAGTTAATCAGGAACTGAAGCCAGTGCTGAAATAATTCTGGCTGAACATCTTTGTGGTTACGAGTCCCTCTTGTGGTCTTTCAGGGCTCCCCGGGGATTGGAAGAACCACGTCACAGTGGCACAGAATGAACGCTTTGACCATTTTTATCCATCTCACATTAAGGGTGTGGGTGTGAGTTTCCCCTGGGACTGAAGAAGGACAAATGGTTGCTCTTGCTTGCTATTTCGCATCCCCACACCCTTTTATCTCTCATATGATGCATGTCCCTCCTACCAAACCACCAGGTGGTATCGCTGCCGAATTACTATTTCTTCAGATGTGATCAGAAGAAGCTGGTCAGTAAATGGTATGGTTGTATTGTATTTTCTGTTTTCAAATATGGCATGCAAGAGGTAGGCAACCTGTGGCCATCCAGATGTTGTTGAACTGCAAGCCCATCACCCCCAACCATTGGCAATGATGGCTGGAGCTGATGGGAGCTGGAATCTGTTACCATCTGGAGGGCCACAGGTTCCCCATCCCTGCTGTATGCTGTTTGTTTTTATTCTGTAATAAAATTGTATTGTATCTTATTGTATCCATAATTTTATTGATGCACAGCTAAATGCATTCAGTTACCCATACCAATACAACATATGGTAATGCTGTCAGCTTGATGTTATGGATTTCAAAGTTATTTCCCAAATTGGCAGTCTCTCTCTCTCTCTCCCCCTCCCCCCCCATTACAGAGTCTGTTCTGGCTGCTTTTTCCTTGTGATTGAAGCAATATCCTCTCATGCCAAAGAAACTCCTCCAGGGGGTGGGAGTTTCCTGGTAGTGAGTGATTCAATCATTAGGGTTTGGAATGGGTGTGTGGACTTCATGGTGAGTTGCCTACAAAAGTTGAGAATGTGACACATCATCTAGATAGCTTGCTTGTTAATGATGGGGAAGTGTCAGTGGTTCAATAACCTGTGGAAGTGTAGACACGCAGTTCTGGAAGCAACATTTCAGGTGTTAGGTAGAGGCTTGAAAACCAGAATCTTCAAAGTTGCTTTCTCAGAACTGCTACCAGATCTACATGCAAGGCCAATAAGACATGAAACGTTGAGGACTCTCAATGCATTGATGAGATGATGGGTGTCAGTAGGAGGAGTTTGATATGTTAGGCATGGAGGAATTTGGGGTGTGTGTGTGACAAACTGGTCCTCTACAAAAAAGTGTCAGGCTCCAGGTCAACCAAATGTTGGTGTTTAAAATCAGAACACACTGAGAGGGATGCAGAGGAGGTCAGGGAAACTGTCGGCTAGTTAGCTTAACATCTGTTCTGGAAAAACTGGTGGAGAACATTATTAAAGATGAAATTGTGAAGCATCTAGGAAAGAAGACATGCTGAAGGAGAACCAGCATGGCATCTGTGAAAGTAATTCCTGTCTAATCAACATTTGGAGTTCATAGAAGAGGTCCATAACTATGTTCATAGAGAGGGTCCATAACTATATAGGGGTGATCTAGTACAGAGTGTGTATTTAGACTTTCAAAAAGCCTTTGGTACAGTCCCACACAAAAAAAACACCAGAGTAAGCTTAGCAGTTATTAGATAAGAGACATATTATTTCATGGATCTGTAACTGGTTAAGAACAGGAAACAGTTCTCACAATGGATGGATGTAAGAAGGGGTGTCTCCAAGGGTCTGTATTGGTGCCAGTGTTTTTAACTTGTTCATAATAGAGTTGGGAGTGACAGTGAAGTGGTCAAGCGATGAAACTAAAATATCCAGTATTTCAAAAAGAAAGAAGGGATTGTGAAGAGGTCCAAAAGAATTGCTCCAAAGTGGGTGAATGGGCCTTAAAATGGGAAATATTGTTCTATGTAAGTGTATGTACATTGAAGCAAGAAATCCTAACTTTATATAGTGGATCACTCAATGAAGACATTGACCCATTGTACAGTAGCTGTGAAAAAAAGGTGAAATTCATGTTAGGAAAGAGATTGAAAATAAAACTGCCAATAGTCTGATGCTAGTCTACGGTGTGATCACATACTTTGAATACTGTGTTTTGGTATTGTTGCTGCACCTCGAAAAGGATATTGTGTAGATCTGGAAAAGGTGCAGAAAAATGCAAACAAAATGATCAAGGGGCTGGAGCTCTGAGGAAAATATTGCTGTAGTGGGGACTTTTCAGGTTAGGAAAAAGCAAGTAAGGGGAGACATGATGGGGAACAATAAAATTATGCACAGGGTAGAGAAAGTGGAGAAAGAAAAATGTTTCTCCCTTGTGCATAAACCTAAGAACCTGCAGTCTTCCAAGGAAGCTAAGGGCTCATCCAGATTTCTGCTTCTTATAGTCTTTTGCTGTGGCTGATGGAGAGTAAGTAAAGATTCCTACTAGAGTTCCGTGCAATGTGTAGGTGACTGCATATGAGACAAATTTCCTACACGGAAGAAAGTTATGGGTAAGGCCACTAAACTCATCGCCAAAATAGTTGAAATGCACTAGCTGCTCGTTCCACGTGCTCACAGTTGATAGGCAACATCAAGACCCCTACTCTTGATTTTTCAGTTATTGACCTTTAAACCAGACTTGAATAGTCCTTCAAAGAGAGGATTCCTTGAATAGAACTGACTTCTGTAAAGAAACAACCCCTGCTTCTAGGTAGGATATGCTGCATGTGTCTTGGGTTTCATCACATCTGCACAGTGTTGCAACTCAAAGAGTATGTAGATAACAACCATACTATCACAGGAACATTAGTGGTTGCTTTCTTCTGATATTTTTCGGACCTAAACCGAGCCAGACCGGAAGATAAAATAGAAATTGAAAGAAATATAAGACAAAATAAGTTGCCAGAAATTCCATATGAAAAGTTGAATATTTTAAATGCACCAATTAATATAGCAGAAATGCCATTAAACAAGCAAAAATAGGAAAAGCACCAGGCCCAGATGGACTAACAGCAAAATACTACCAAAAAATTTAGAAAATTACTTAATTCACCCACTACAAAATGGAATGAACAAAATATTAAAGATAGGGGAAATACCAAAGACTTGGAAAGAGGCTTTTATTACTCTAATTCCACAAGACAAAAGATAATAAGTGCTGGAAGTGTAAAGAAGTAGAAGGTACGTTTTACCATATGTGGTGGCAATGTAAGGTTATAAAAAGTTTTTGGGAAATGATTTATATTGAATTGAAAAAAAAGTTTAAAATAACATTTGTTAAAAAGCCAGAAGCTTTCTTAATAGGTATAACTGGAATGGATACGAAATTTATTTATGTATGCAACAACAGCCCCCCGATATTGATAGCTCAACATTGGAAAGAAGTCCCAACTAAAGAAGACTGGCAACTTAAATTAATGGAATATGCTGAAATGGCTAAATTGACTGGAAGACTAAGAAATCAAGAAGACAACAAATATAAGAAAGAACGGAAAATGTTTATTGCATATTTACAAAAGCACTGTAAGGAAGTTAATACAATAGTAGGTCTTTAAAAACATTTGTAATATTAAGGAGAATGTTTAAAATGGGAAATTGTTAAGGATAAAGAAATTATAGACATGTATAATATATTATAAATGAACCAGGGGAGGAAATGGAGGGAAGTCAAGGGATCTGAATAATCTGAAAATATGGATTTAATATGGTATGAAAATGTTTTAGTTTCTATTTTTATTTTAATTATTTTTGTATGTTATGGTTTATATGATGATAATGTTTAAATGTGAAAATAATTTTTAAAAATTATAAAACAACAACAACAACAACATGGTTCCATCAACCTCTCCAGGGTTTCAGACAGGAATCTTTCACTGCCCTCCCTGCAGATTGAAACGGGGACCTTTTGCATGTAAGGCATGTAAGGCACTGAGCTATGGTCCTTCCCAACAGATCAGCCCGTGAATCCACAAGTATTGCTTCTAAAACATTTTACTTCCATGAAAATGCAAAACAGCCTAACAGGCTGCGCTGAAAGCATAAACAACAGACACATTGAGAAAAAAACTGCTATGTGTCAATTGACATGAACACTCTTTTCTTCTGGAGGTTTTAGATACCAAGCTGGGTTTGGGGTGAGACATTTGGATAAAATTAAATACTTAGTAATGCTGTCCAATCTATGTTGTATTGCCCTTGTAGCACTGAAATGTCTGGTGAGGACTGGATGAGCTGTTGTGATGGCTGCTAATATTCAGTAGGCATCTATTGCAACAATCTTCAAATTAATACATTTGACAGCTCCCTAAGGTACATCATGTACCCGGCAGAAGCATCATCTTGCTCCCTTAGCAAAAATTCCATGTTGCTTAAGGATCGTAGAGCCAGCTATCTTCCCAAAGTGTCAGCAAGATCTTCCAGCACAGAATCACTACATAACCCCCCAAACCCCTCCTTTCACATGAATTTGGTGACAACAAAGCGCCTTTCTGTTGTGTCGGTGCAAACCTGCAGGCATAAAAATCCACTCCTGCTTTTTGGTCGCAGCTCCTTTCTAGATACGGCAGTATTCTATTCCTCACACCATTGAACCCAGAAGAGGTAATTTCTGACCCCTGTTATTTCTTACAGTAGTCAAGGTGCTTTATTATTATTATTATTATTATTATTATTATTATTATTATTATTAGCATTAGCATTAGCATTAGCATTATGAATGGATTATTAATAATGCTGCCACATATCCCAATTTTGTGCCTTCATTTTTATTTTTATTTTTTTAATCCTAACCCAAAAGAAAGCTTTTATTTGGGTCAGCATTCTTTGAATATACCAGCAGGTTCAAATTATAACCCCAAGGACGTCAGCTAAAGGACTTGGTATCTATATGAGCTGTTCAAGCTCAGGAAGTGGTGGGTGATTTTTCACCTGAGATTCTTAAGTAGCTACTGAATGGCCACCTCTATTCTAGGCTATAGTAGTGCTGTAAAAGGAGGTTACCTTTGTGGTCCCCTTCAGCTCTGTGGTTCTGTTATTTTAACCCCCTGCTCTACTCAAGATCTGTGGTACAGGTGCAACTCCAATATCCCTGGACTGATGGCCACCCAGCTTCTGCATAAATGTCTGCAACACAGGACAACCCGCCATCTTCTGAGACAGCCTGTTCCACGGTTGGACAGCTCATGCCATTAGCAAGTTTCTCTTAATGGTTAAAGGGAATCTCCCTTCCTGCAATTTCCACCGATTGGATATACCTGTTAGGAGTCCAGGTTCCCGGCTTGATAACACAGTAAATGTATGTAATTAAAAAGGAGAACTTATTGCAAAAACAAGCAATTAGCTCCTGATTGCTCTAGCCAAGCATCCGGATGTTAGGATATCCTGTTCCACCTTAAGTACAGGCATGACTATTGTGTGTCACATGCCTGTTTACACTCCAGCACAGCTTGCTGAGAATTTCCGTTTGTGTATAGCTTTCACTTTTTGCATCTTGCTTGGGACACAAAGGAGATTGGACATGTTTTTCTTTTGTCCTGCTGTACGCTGAATAAACTGCTTGTAAATATGCTCACACAGCCGTCTCCTGCCACTTCTGTTGCGTAGCGTTTGCTCTGCTGAGTAGCGTGCTCTAGCTTCTGAAGCTTGAGTCGCTGATGCTGCACCAAGGACTGGAGATTGCCTGGCACACCGGCCGGTGGGCTGGAGCCAGCTGGGGGCCTGCCAATTGCTCCCGATTCCTTGGCTGCATCCCAACACCGGCATCATCCCTAAGTTGACCCTTCTGATGAGTTCTTCCTGCGTTGACAGAAGATACTGAACCTGTTACCCTTACATCTCTTGTTTTGTTTCCTGTCTGGCAGCTGTCCTATTCATCTACGTCTCAGGCTCCTTGGGTAATCTGCAGCACCTTCCTGTGATGAAAGACTGTCTCTCTCGCTTTTCGTGCCTGTCTGTGCTTCCTGAGAGCTTTGGCTGTGTTCCAGCCTGCTCTCAGCTACTGCCTTATCAGTCTGCTGCTCAAGGCTAGGAGCATGCAACGCTTGCAGCTGCTGACTCTCCTCTGCCTTAGTAAAATCCAAGCCTCTCTGTTCTTGGTTGCTTTTTGCAGCCGGCTGCAAACCTTCGCTTGGAGCTGGCATATTTATGACATTACCCCTGCAACAGTGGTCCAGCCTGCTTCTAATCTTCTGAAAGGCAGATCTTTAGCATTTCAAAAAATGCAATTTAAACAAATCAATGTCTAATATAAATGGGCTTCCAGTCCCTTCTGCACAACTGTATCCCTACATTCTTCTGTGTCTCATGTAGTCATTGTTACTGCTGCTGAAGAACCACATCCTATTACCAGACAATTTATTGTATTTTTTAAAAAATGTATTAAGTTTCCTTTTACTTTTGAGCTCCCTAGAAAATGTTGCTGATGTGTGGCTTTTAATTTCAATAACATAGCTCAGGAGAGGTAAGGTTGTCAGAGTGGTGCTGTGGATCATAAACATTTCTTTCCAAGACTGTCTTCATTACTCTTGCGAAGTCCCTACTCTCACTGCTTCTTGCTATTTAGTGTCTACAGAGAGTAAGTAAGCATTGTTGGTTTTTTAAGCCTGCCTTCAGGAGAAACTGGCCACTCTCCAGGCACCCGGCTTAAATCACCTGTTGACCTCCCTGTCTGCACTCCCGGCAAGGTCCAGGCAAGGTCATGATCGGCGATCCTCCTCATGCACGAGGAGAACACACCACTCTTTCCTGCCCCCCCCCAGGAGCAGGGGAAAGAGATAGACAGAAACGTATTTACATGCCTTTATTTCTGTCTTTGCAGCATTACAGAGAAACACGTCTGCTCTCTTCAAACTCCTCCAGCAGAGTCTTAGACTCCACCTACTGTACTTCCTGTACAGCTCATATTACACTCTGAGCAAATTCCGGTGCTTCGCACTGTGAAAAGACTGCCCCTTTGTTTCCCACGGGACAGTAACTAACATTCCCATTATGTTGTGCTTCCAAGCTAGCAGCTGGCAGCTGCATTGTGCCTTTTCCGTAACAAGCATTCCTACTAGAGTGCCTTGCAAACTATTCCACACATTTCCTTCATGAAAGCCAGTTTGAATAGGGTGCATTGCAGACCCTCCAAGTGTCCCTATTTTCCTGGGACAGCCCCGAATTTACAGAAGCTGCCCCAGTTTCTGATTTGATCCCGGAATGTCCCACTTTTCCTTAGGATGTCCTTATTTCCATCAGAGAAATGTTGGAAGGTATGGAGTTATCTGACCTCCAAGTTATCTGAAGGTAGGCATGTATGGGGAAGGGCTTTTTTAAAATGTTTAATGTTTTAGTATGGTTTTTCATATGTTGGAAGCCATCCAGAGTGGCTGGGGCAACCCAGTCAGATGGATGGAGTATAATAATAATACATCTCTATTTTCACCAGAGAAATGTTAGCGGATATGGGTTCTGCCCAGTACTGACCCAAGAGAGTTTGGGACCAAATAAACCTTTTAAAGGGTGAACCAGGGCAAGTGCCCCCCCCCAAGTTATTTGATGATGTGCCGACTTGGATCCTAATCCAAAAACAACAACTACTTTTCACACTTGAGGCCTGGCTGCCTTCCAATGTGGTATCTGGAATGATAAAAGCTGGAATGAGTAGTCCTGGGGAATGGATCTCAAAAAACAGAGATTGGCAGTTTCAGACAATTGCAGCCACCTGGAGCTTGCAGTGCCGTGCAACAATATAGAGCTCTACTCTCTTCTTACAACTGAATCCAGGCAGGTGCCAACAGATGGCTCTCCAAGGGCTTAGGGCTGTCCTGCCCCACCCAAGTCCTATTCTCTGCTAATAGTTACACAGGGATCAGTGCACCAGCAAATGAATCAGCTCCGAGCAGATTCATTGAGCCATAGAGATGCACAATGGGATGGGCAAACAACTTTAAAATGTGAGTGCATTGCAAGACCTCAACAGCAGGACCTTTGGCGGTCAGGAAGGAGATCAGCGTTTGGACCAGACTCTGGCTCTCATCTTCTGAGAAACACTGGCGAAAAGCAGAACATGAATGGACACAGATGAGTCCTTACCGTGCCAGTGACCTCTAGGTCAAAATCTGACTTGAGGGGTTCTTATTTCATCTGAAAGTGGGATTCACAGAAGCAAGGCAACCCCTTGATAACCAACTTTCAGTTTCCCAAACACTCTCTCACACCCTCTAGCATTTCTCTGGTGAAAATAGGGATGTCCTATTCCACCGCCTCTGTAATATTTCTCAGGTGAGGGAGCCTGTTGGGGGGGGGCACGGTTGTGCCTCCTCAAAAAAATGCACCCAGGGCCACGCCCCCCATGCTACGCCACTGTACCAGAGAGAGGTTGACAAGAGAATTGGACAGCAGCAAGAGGGAGACTCTTTAAAATGTCTATGTTAAATGAGGAATTCAGTGTCAAAAATCTGTCAGTTTGGTTTCTCCAATTTTGCGTTTTGTTAATCTTAAAATTCACTTCACTTCATAAATGTATATATTTAGGGCATTTTTAAAAAAATGCATTTTGGAATGCATTTTTTTAAAAAATGCATTTTAGAATGCATTTTTCACACATGCACTTTTCACACATCCTCTTGCCTTGCTGCTTTCCCTCAGGGAAAACTGTTCTTTAGTGCTCCATCTGAGCAAACGGCAATTGAGTTTTCTGTGGACTGCCATTCATTCTGATTTAAAGCTAAAGAGAAAAGGAGTGGGTCAATTGGAAAACTGCTTGGACCTGTGCTTTCTAGGCATGGGGCAAGCTGAAATATGGATGAGCCCTAATACAAACCTTTTTGTATGCATTATTTGGTTATGTTGCAAAAGAGAAGTGCAAATTTTGCACTAAAACGTGAATTGAATGATTTTTTTCCAAATTCCTAAAAAAGGGGACCTCATTTTCTATCTCGTATTGAATTACCAGTTATTCTATCCATGGTTTCCTGTTCCTCTATGTTTCTTAGCCAGATATTTGGTGTGTGGTCCCTTTGAGACAGAGCTTTCCAAAATCTGTGTCCCGACATGTTAGTGTGTAGGTGTGTCACGCAAACAGTCCCCGCGCTCCTCCTGGGTCTGGAAAGGGGTTAGTTTAACCTCCTGTTTGCTAGCAAAAATGAATTACTGTGTTGTGAAATGATGCATGTCTAAAAAGTGTGTCACCAACAAGAAAAGTTTGGAAAGCTCTGCTTTAAGAGATACAGCTGCTTCCTGGTGAAGTGATATAGATAGGATTTACAGGGCTGGGAAACTGAGAGTTAGTGCATTTGCCCTGTTACTTGTTCCGTGTTGTTGTGGATGCTCACTGCTGAGACAGAGGACAATACAGCCCTTAAAAGGGATAGCATTACACCAATTCCCAGGGGTGTGGCAAGATCCTGTTCCTCAATCCAGATCTCCTTTTACAAACATTTGGGAGTTCAAGCCAAGTGGGATGATCATGGCACAGAGTCCACACCTTGTGTGTTTACCTAATCCTTGTAGATCTTCTCTCAGTAAAGGAGCAAACAAGAGGATCAAGGCCTAATCCACATCCGCCTTGCCCTCTCAGCAATGAGTTGCTTTCTCCTTTCTTAATTGGGACTGCTAGATTGGGGCCCTTAGATCTCCTTGTCAGAAGAACACAGGGCGGAGGACAGCTAATACAGTGGTACCTCGGGTTTAGTACTTAATTCATTCCGGAGGTCCATTCTTAACCTGAAACTGTTCTTAACCTGAAGCACCACTTTAGCTAATGGGGCCTCCTGCTGCTGCCACGCCGCCGGAGCACGATTTCTGTTCTCATCCTGAAGCAAAGTTCTTAACCTGAAGCACTATTTCTGGGTTAGTGGAGTCTGTAACCTGAAGCGTATGTACCCTGAAGCGTATGTAACCCGAGGTACCACTGTACTGATTTTTATAGAGTTGGGATAAAGCACCCTGAAGTGAGGTCTTGAGGAAGGAGCTTTTTTCAAACCACACAGTCAGGCTGGATGTTTTAGGACAGAGCTATCAATTGGTAGCTCTGGGGTCCCTTTACCATTACCTTATCAATTGGTAGCTTTTTAGATTTTGGCGGACTCCAACTCCCATCAATCTCAGCTAGCATGGCCAGTGGCTGGAGATGATGGGAGCTGTAGCTCAGCAACATCTGGAGGGCCACAGGTTCCCCTACATCTGCATTAGAAGACACATCAGCCTGTGAAACATGGTCACCTTAGTCTATAGTACAGCTTCGCTTGTGCCCTGACATCATGTCAACTGTGTTTCTTGGCCCCCACCAATACTGAATTTAGGGGTGTGGGGGCAGATCCCCCCAACAGGGTACTGAGCTGAGGGGTGCAAAACTGAAAAGATCTACAATTGAGAAGATACATTTGTGGGCTGTGTGTTTTCCTATACATCACAATGTTTCAATAGCTTTAAAAGATAGACTGGAAAGAGAAGCTGCTGAATTGCAACTCATTACCAAACTTAAAACCATGGAGAGACCTGGTTTGAACAAAGACATTGGATTCTTATCCCATTATACATGACTAAGCCATTTCTCACCTTTTCACCCCTTGCCTTTTCCTGTAAGACCTATTACAGTCATTAAGAGTCGTCAACAGGCTCATCTCAGCTATCTGCCAGTCTCCCATTCCCACCACCCTTCTGAGTAATACCCCTCCCCACCTTCTCACTATATAGAAGGATCTGGCAACTTCTGTTTCAGTGTATCTGAAGAAGTGTGCATGCACACGAAAGCTCATACCAAGAACACGAAAGCTCATACCAAGAACTAACTTAGTTGGTCTTTAAGGTGCTACTGGAAGGATTTTTTTTATTTTTAAAGATGAGGCTATTCAAAATTTTGCTTGCAGAGCACTGAAGAGGTGGTTTATGGTTAAAGCACAGCTCTGGATATTTTTTTTAATAGTTAAAACTTGATTTAAGCTATTTTTTGTTGTTGTTTTAAATCCTATATTGCTCTTTTTAAAGAAAAGCAAATATACCTCACATTACTTCACAGGCCGTGTTCTAGACAGGAAGCATGTGCAGAATGGCCAGTGTGAAGGTTAAAAAATTGGGGGGGAAATATGAAGACAAAAATGCACACACTTGGCTACCTCTTGGTTATATTTAAGGCAAGGAAGAGCAAGAAACCCCCATGGTGCCCCTTGTTTGGACTTATGGAGGAAAGTGAATCTCTTTTATTTACAGAAAGCTTCCGAACCCATTCCACTGCAATTTGGCAAGCTTAATCCACTCTGAAGGGACTCATAAATGTCACTCACTTTGTTAAAAGGGGAGAAGTTACAGCTGTTTTTAGATTTCCCATTATAGTGAAAGGGGAACCTCAGAGCTTCATTTGATACAGCTCAGAACCCAAATTAAAGATCGAAGTGGGAAAAGTAGAGTGTCTGAAAACAGATCAGTAATTTTAAAATGCACAAACTCGGCTACAAGACAAATCTTGGGGCCTGCGCACACCCCTAAAACATACACAATGGATTAAGAGTGGATTTAAAGCTTCCATCTTGCCATTGAGTTAGGAATCCCTCTAGGGCATCAGGCCAGGTCAGAGGGAAGGGAAGAGCAGTCGGGAGGCAGGTCAATTTTTACAGGGGAACTTGGGTGTGGAAATATTGCAGGGCTGTATATATAAAACCAGAAGAGACTCCTTAGGGATGTCTGAGCCTGGGCGACAACAGACGTGGAGGAAGAAAGGAGCAGAAAGGTAAGTGAGGTAGGGCCTAAAGGCAAGTGGAAATTTCTGCATCCTCGAGATATCAGGAGCATGAAGACAGACAGGTATTTTTACATATGCACACACATAATACGGCCAAGCTAGACATGAAATTGAATGCAATTAACTTGCATGCTTTTGTTACATGAAGAGCAGCATGGGAGAGCCTTAGCAACATCTGGGACTGCAATGGATGGAGACGGAGGGATGGGGGGAGAGAGGGGGTGCGCAAAAGGCTTTACTCCTTCCCTCCCCCTGCCATGATACCAACAAAAAGTGCCCTTCCCTCATTGCTGTTTGCATTGAGACAGAAGCCTTCCTGGGCCATTTCCAGGTTATCAGCACATCTGAAATAGCTTAGTGAATGGCATGTCCCAAAACCAGGATGCGTGTCACAAAAAAGTCACATGACCCATGTGAGATCACAGTGCCCAGAATGGCCGCCATGCTCTTGCACAAAAAACCAGGATGTTCCGCGCCCCCCCCCCCGGACACTTGCAGGGGATAGCATGTTGATATTGGATTGGGGAGATTTGGGTTCAAATGGTGGCTCAGCGATGAGGTTTAAGGGGAAGGGGCAAGTTGTAATTATGAAGACAGACAATAGTGAGTACAGTGCATTAGCTGGCTCCCCCCCCCAACCTGCCACTGCTAACATACATGCTGGCCCCATAACCCAACATTTACGTGTGAGGTAGCCGTGTGTAGCGTCTATACATGCGAAACTGTGAGCATGCCTAGGGATTCTCAGCATGAGGGAGAGACCCAAATTTTTCCATTCATGTGCAAGTGAGGCAGCCACACTTTGGAACTCTCCGTCTGTTGACGTTAGGCAGGTGCCTTCACTGTACTCTTTTCGGTGTCTGCTAAAGCATTTTTGTCCTGGATTTTAATTATTTTTGGGTGGTTTAAATATGTGGTTTCACTTTCTTTTCAGTGTTTTTTTTTTTTTTTTAGTAAATCCCTTTGAGGTTTTATTACAATCAAGACGTATATAAATATTGTGAAATAAATTGTCCAGCGTGCATCAATCAGAACATGCACAAAAACTGCCCGGTTATGCCGTCAAGGCAGGACTTGCGGGAGGGGTCTATTCCCCACCCAGCAATCAGAATGAGCAGGAAGATCTCCAAGCACAGCAGAGCTGGCTTACTGCATTTTGAAGGCAGTGAAATGATAAACACTGTCATCTTAAGAGGGTGATGGCTGTAAGACCATAAAGTCCAGAGTCTAAAATGACCAAATCACCACAGAGGCTCCTAAATGTGGTTGATGGGGAGAGGGGTAGGTGGGATGGGCAGTGAGCACATCTTGTGATCATGGTATCTCCCCTGCCAGGTAAGTATGGGGCAGTGAGCACATCTTTGGTGGGGTGACACAACACTGTGACCCCCTCACCTGGGCTAACAATGGAACACCCACCCACCTTCCAATATAGTGGTACCTCAGTTTACGAACTTAATCCGTTCCTGAAGTCCGTTTTTTAAGCTGAAATCGTTCTTAAACTGAGGCGCGCTTTCCCGAATGAGGTGTTCCACCGCCAGTGCCTTTCCACCGTTCGGTTTCCTTTTGTAGACCAAGGTAAAGTTCACAAACCGGAACACTACTTCTGGTTTTGTGGAGTTCGTAAACTGAATCATTCGTAAACAGGACTGTTCTTCAACCAGGGTACCACTGTATATTGGGCTACCTCATTTCACAGAATGAGTCCACGTACGACACCTTGTGCACTTTGATAGCTGTTGGGAGGTTTGCAATGCAAGAGTTAAGTGCCGCCCAGGACCTCCTGATGATACCTTTCATTTTCCTAAGGTGGAAATGCTTGAAAATGCACCAAACGTTCCAATTCTATCGCTTTGATTTCTGAAAATGCTTCTCCAGCCACATCCTTTGCTTCAGAATTCAAACTCTTTGGTAAATTGTTGGGATATGCAAAGTGCTTAGATAGTTAAATGAATAAATAGAATTGTGCATCAGCTATCAGACACAGGCAAATATCAGATTCTGAAATCAAATCTCTTTAGTCGAACATCAAATGCTGAAACAAAATAACACAGGGTATCAAATCCCGATATCCACATCAAGTAACTTTGGCATATATATAAAACACTTAGGCTGTAATCCTGTCCACTTACCTAGTGCTTACACCCAAGTAAACATGCCTAGAGTTGCATGGTCAGAGATTGTCTGGAGAATATTCCACATCAAGTGACGAAAATACAGAGCAGCACTAGATTTTTCCTGTTCCAACCATTGGCCAGTTTCACATAGGCAATGGGGAAGAGTGGAACTGACAGGCAGGTCTCAGACCCAAAAAGTGTGATCCATTGTTAGGAGTTCTTAATGCAGGAAGGGGGAACCTGTGATGGCCCAGCTGTTTGCAGACTACAACTCCCCTTATCCTTGACCACTGGCCATATTGGTTGGAGCTGATGGGAAATGGAGTCCAAAAACACTTGGAGGATCACAGGTCCCCCACCTCTGCTTTAATGGGATGTGGGTGAGTGGGGGTGGGGGGACATACACACAACTGGAAAAAGCATCTTTCCCTCCTGCATTCATGTCTTAATTCAATTTATATGCCCTCTCCTTTCTCCTCAATTCCTGGGATGTTGCTTGTCATATGCTGCTGCTTGGGAAGGAGACACCAATATGAAGACTTCCTTTGCCTTCCTGCTACTTCTGCTAGGTAAGTTGAACCAAGGCAGCAATCTGAGTCTCACCAGAAGCTGGTATTTGGAGAAAGAGGCATAAACAAGACCCCCCAAAAAGTGAAAAGTGCAGAGAAGTGGAGAAGGCCCACCATAAATTGGGGAGCTGCTGCAAAGCCTTGCTAAATTGACGGATAGATGTGGTGAGATCCCCCAGGGGAATCCACAGACCCAGAAAGCTTTCTAGATCCCAGAAGAGAGAGCACTCTTCCCCTGAAGACTCACCATTGTCTTTCCTTCTCTGTTATAGGTTCAGCTTCGACTTTTTGGCTGCATGAAACAAAAGTAACAATAAAAGGAACAAAAGGAACAAAGGAAACCAACGGTAAAGTCTGACCCTCATGGGCTGTCGGTGGAGCATTCTCCAAAGAAATAGTATTTCTAGAAACCTGAGTTATTTAACACTGATTTAGATAATGATGGGCTGACTGAAGTCTTCTACATATCCTCCAATATTTCTCCGATGAAAATAGGGACATTCTATTCCATAACAACCATCATCTATTATTTATACCCTGCTCATCCAACTGGGTTTCCCCAGCCACTCTGAGCAGCTTCCAACATATGTAAAAAACATAACAAAACATTAAAAAAACATTCCCTATATAGGGCTGCCTTCAGATGTCTTCTAAAGGTGGTATAGTCACTTTTCTCCTTGCCTAAGGGCATACCTCCATACCCTTTAACATTTCTCTAATGAAAATAGGGACGTCCTAAGGAAAAGTGAGACATTCTGGGATCAAATCAGAAACTGGGACGGCTTCTGTAAATCTGGGACTGTCTGTGGAAAATAGGGACACTTGGAGGGTCTGCATAAAACAACTACTGAGACCAAGATGGAGGTCCACCTAGCAAAAACTTTTAAGCAGAGTATTTAGGGGGTCACTATTGTGCAAATCTTCCTTCCAGAATCTGGTAGCTGTGAGACCATAGAGAACAGTTTCCTTCCTTTTGAGGATGCTCTGTTATGCCACACAACAGCACCCATCCCCGATTTTCATAGGTTTGTGTCAGGTTTGAGGCATCAAAGTGTTTTCTCTCCTTTCTGTCCAGAGCACCTCCTGTATCCCTATGGGGAAGCTGCAGGAGATATGAAGAACCCCATAGCAGATGACGGGACGTCCCCTAAGATTCCTATTTTGGTACCTTTCACCTTCTACGACAAGACTTACCACAGCGTTTATGTACGTATAATCCCTTTTGGCACAAAGCAAGAATGAATCACAGGAAAGGGGAACGTGACCACTCTCCCAATTCAACCTCAAGTGTTCTGCTCTCAGGATGCCCATTACCCTACAAACTTCCATCTTCTTGTAGCTGGAAGAACAGATAGCCAATACTGTGACTAGAGGCTTATTATCTTTTGCCCTGCTCTTTCCAGGCAGAAACCAATGCTTTGAAGTTCTGTGTCAGAGCACTTAAAGGGTGGGTTTTCACAGGGAAAGCTCTGGAGCAAAAATAAAAAGAGTGCATAGAGCTTTAAAGCAAGGAGGAAAGGTTAGTGTAGATAAGCCCTAGCTGTCAGGGAATGCTAAAACAATACACAGGGGTGTCGTCTTCTTTGGCGATCACTCGTAGCTGAGCAAGATTGTCTTCCATAAACACAGTTTTAACAGTGAGTCCGTAAGTGTCTGTGGAGGCCAGTCCTGGATCCACATGTCCTTCTACAGTGGGGACATAGGTTTCTGGGCGGGAGTTGCTCATGGTGAGGGTTTGCCAAGTGTGTCTTCCTCTTAGCACTTTTCTTCCTTTCATCCTGAGTTTGAGCGTCTTCAAAGCCCATGACACCTTTGGTAAAGGCTGTTCTCCAACTGGAGCACTCGCAGGCCAGTGTTTCCCAGTTGTCTGTGTTTATACTACTTTTTTTTAGATTTGCCGTGAGACAGTCTTTGAACCTCTTTTGTTGACCACCAGCATTATGCTTTCCATTTTTAAGTTCGGAATAGAGTACAGTAGTACCTCGGGTTACATACGCTTCAGGTTACATACGCTTCAGGTTACAGAGTCTGCTAACCCAGAAATAGTACCTCAGGTTAAGAACTTTGCTTCAAGATGAGAACAGAAATCGTGTTACAGCGGTGTGGTGGCAGAAGGAGGCCCCATTAGCTAAAGTGGTGCTTCAGGTTAAGAACAGTTTCAGGTTAAGAATGGACCTCCAGAATGAATTAAGTACTTAACCCGAGGTACCACTGTAGTTGCTTTGGAAGACAATAATCAGGCATCTGCACAACATGACCACTCCAACAAAGTTGATGTTGAAGAATCATTGCTTTGACAGGGGTGTACCTAGGGGTTGGCAAGGCTGGACCCTGCCAAGGGCTGCAGGCCCGGGGGGGGGGCGCAAAAATGAGCCTCTTCACTCTGACTAGGAGCTCACTTGCCTGGCCATCTCTCAGGCCACTCCTTCACTGCTCTGGGTGACCAACATCTCCTTACCAAGGGTTCAAGGGAACCTAGGTTTGCCCCTGCTGGTAGACAGAGTTCCCATGGACAAGGGATCTTCCCTGAGGTCTTTTGACAAAGGGCAGGCTATAAATAGTGTGCATGTACAAATAGATAAATGACGCAGGACGATGCCAATCACTGACGGAGGTTCTCAGAAAGATTGGGGGGGGGGACACAGGGACTGAAAACAAGCCGCTAGGCAATGAACATCAGTTCATGCATAGCAACTCTTGGTGATCCAAATGCCTAGGCAAGGGGCAACAATGCAGGGAGGCTCACATGGCACCTTCATCACATATCTTTTGGTGCCAGGCAAAAATGTTCCTCTTCTCCCAGGTCTTTGGCTAATTGATCAATGGCCTTTTAAACTACGTACGTGGGGGTTATTGCTTTTGTTTGTTACTATGGCATGTATTTTTGTGTTTTTATATTGTAAACTGCTCTGTGATCCTCAGATGAAGGATGATGATGATAATAATGCATGAACCAGCTGCTGAATAGGGACTCTCGTTCAGATATTTGCATTCAGAATGTCCTCAGCAGTGCAGCTAGCCTGAGCACATGACCCAAGGGGTAGGACCAGCAGCACAGTCTCACTTCCCAGTCATGGTATCGACCCCCTTTGCCTGTTACACTGTGCTGTTCCAAGAGTCTAGGAGCCGACACCCGGAGGATTCAGATCAGAAACTGAAAAGTCTTAGCAGTGAGAAGGAAATAGCCCTTGGGATGGTTTGCTTGGGGGCACTTTAGCCCTTTGCTGTTTCTGCTTACGTTGCTGCTCTCTGCCCCTTCACAGGTCAACAACAATGGGGTGGTTTCCTTTTCTGTGCCTGTCCCAGAGTACACCCCCAAAGCCATCCCCATGGTAGACGGAAAGGCCTTTGTTGCCCCTTACTGGGCGGATGCCAACATTATTCTAGGTGGCCATGTCTATTACCGGCAGACGCAGAAACCAGAACTGCTGAGAAATGTCACCCGGGACATTAATAACTACTTCCCTGAAATCAGTTTCACGGCTACCTGGCTCTTCATTGCCACCTGGGACCGTGTAGCCTATTTCGGATCTTTGTCCAGTAAGGTAAGTCATTCCGCATATAAATAAGAGCCTAATTTGCTCGGGCATCTTCCTTCCAGTTGGGCCTTGTCTGGGGCAACATGGGCCTCTGCTCTGATACAGGCATTGGAGGTCTCTGTACTAGATTACCACATAGCAGTGTTTCCCAAATTTGGGTCTCTAGCTGAGTCAGACCATTGGTCCATCTACAGTAGTTGAGTGTTATTATAGATTGGGGAGGGGGGAACCTCCTAAACCATAGGAATTAATAAATGGTAGGATTTTGATTCATTGGGATGTGGATGAAAGAACAAGATGCAGAGCTGTGTCAGGAATCCCTGGGCTTGCTTATGCTAACCAGTTTGGCTGGCCCAGTGAAGAGCAAATCTGTTAACATGACAAAAGGTGTTGATGGACCATCCAAGAGGAATCCTTTGGCCTGGGGAGACAGATGGTGCCAGGGTAAGTGGATGTGAAGTGACAGGTAAAGGGAGTCTTTTAGCAAGGTGGGAAGAAGAAGAGGGGAGAAGAAAGACTGGGATCCATTGGCTGAAGGCTGGCTGGGAGAGATGCCTTGGACTCCAGGGCTGCACTGCTGTGCAAGCCTCATCTGGAGTGCTTGTTTCAAGCATAACCACCAATTTTTACTTGCATACTCACTTTTCAGAGTCACTGGAAATCAGAGTCACTAAAAGTATAGCACACAAAATACCTACAGCTATCCATTGGCCTTCCCCAACATGATGCCCATTCCCATCCACCCAATATGGTTGGGGATGAAAGAAGTTGGAGTCCAAAATTCAGAGTTGAGTAGGCCTTTTAGGGTTAACATATACCAGAAATAGGAACTGTTTCCCCAGGAAGCTACCCTTGAAATTAAGGTGCAAAGCAACCCTAATTTCTATAGATATTTTGCCCATCATAAGCAACTCCCAACTTTGTCAAAACATGCACCCCTTTCTTAAATGCAGCTGTAGCACCAAGAAGCCAAATCCACATGGAAGAGCATAGCCAGCCAAAGAGGAAAAGACATAGGCCAAGGAAATTGCAATGAAATTCATTGTGTGTCTTCTCGACCTCACTCTTTCTGCTTGTCTTTGCTCCAGGTAAACACCTTCCAGGCTATCTTATGTACTGATGGCCATGTTTCCTTTATGATGCTCAACTATGCAGACATCCAATGGACTACAGGGGCAGCAAGTCAGGGAAATCCCAGAACAGGTTTAGGAGGAATCCCAGCACAGGTAGGCCCACGCTGTGAGCCGAGAATTTGGTTCCAGGCGGTTTTCTCAGAAGAGCTGCTCGGAGTCCCTTATGGTGCCAGAGTGAATGAAATGCTTTTCCATTCAAATCCAGGAACACAGCTAGCTGACTTATTTTGTTGGTCTGGTCTACAATGATCTCCTCTAACAGGCAGTGGGTGACACTGAGTCATGCTATTAGCCCATTGAGCCGACTGTTGTCTGCCCTGACTAGCAGTGGTCCTCCAGGGTTTCAGCCTTACCTGAAGATGCTGGAGATTGAACCTGGGACTATCTGTTGCAAAGCTCTACCATTGAGTTCTTGTCTTCTTGGTTCCTGAACTTCCCAGTTAATTTTGCCATTTTCGCATAGTCCATCAACTTGGTTTGTCATTCTTTTCTGGTCGGGGTTTCTCTTCCTTCCATCTTGCTAAGGGATATTTCTGACCAGGTGTGGCAAAGCAGCAAATGATCATCCTGGATATCTCACTATGTGGGTGGAAACAGTGCTGGGCCAAATATCTGACAAGCAAGAAACTTGGATATTGCAGGATTGGTGAATCTTTGGCCCTTCAGATGTTGCTGAACTACAATCCCCACCATCCACAGCCAGCTTGGTCCAAGTTCCCCACACCTGAGCATTGGAACCAAAGGAGAGTTTAAGTCAGGGATAGGCAACCTGTGGCTGCCCAGATATTGTTGGACTACAAAGCCCATCATGCTGCCTGGGGTGAGAGTTGGAGCCCAACAACAGCTGGAGGGCCACAGGTTCCTCATCCCTGGTTTAAGTAGTTCTGCAGCAAAAAGCCACTTTCCTTGAGGGAGCCCACCTTAGTGGAAGTCTCTAGCAGAGCAACCAGTTTGTTGATAGCTCCTGCAGTAGTTCAGGAACCCTGTCCATCCTGCAAGTGCTTGCACTCCTTCCCTGAGAGGGAGAGACCCTGGGAAGATTCCCTGGAAGTCCAAACTGTTGCTGCTTCTTGCCACAAAGCAGCATTTGACTGCTATGCATGTATCAAGGCTGGTATTGTGGTTATTTCAGGCCGGCTTCAACAGCGGCGATGACAAGAACTACTACAACATCCCTAGTTCCCGCACTCCTCAAGTCATCAACATTACAAAAACTAGCAACGTGAATGTGCCAGGACGCTGGGTGTTCCAGGTGGACAATTTCAAACCAGCTGGAGGCCCTAAAGAGCTTACGCCTAAGAAAGAAGAACCAGAAGTCCTCCAGAAAGAAGAGGACCTCCCTGAGCAAGAAACAGGACATCACACCCATGAGGACAACCAGGAGGTTCCTGAAGAACAGTCACATGTGGACAGTGATGAGGAGGAGAGTGATCACTGTGAATGGTAAGTATGTCAAGCCAAGGCCTGAAGGGTGGGAACTAGCTGGCTTTTCCTGGAAGTCAACAGGAAAAAGCTTCACAGGGCATTGTATGAAAGCAGAGACCATGCCCTCAGCCACACGTCCTTCCTGCATCTCTCCCCCCCCCCGAAGATACTGCAGAATCATTTCACATTATTTTCAAGCTTTTGCAAAATCTCACCTTGAATGCGGTCCTTCTTACCATTTCAATATTATAGGGAAGTCACTTCCATATGTTATTTTGCAGAGACACTGGGTGAGATCCACCTAAGTCATACACAAAGCAGATGTTCGCAGAGTAGACTGTATTGTTTTCAGCGACTGCTAAAAGCATTTTTTGTTCCACCAAGTGTGCCCAATTTAGCATGCAATTTTAACACATGCTCTTAGTATGTATAATTGTTTTAAAATGACTGGTTTCATTCCAGGTTTTGCAATTTTGTTTTTAATGTTTTTTATTGATATTTTTGATTACTACTCCACAAATTTGCAAACACTTTCAGTAGATAACCTTGAAAGAAAGACTTTGTTGCAAGTCCGAAGCAATATCCCCCTGCACAGTGCACACTGTGTGTCCTGAGCTTGCAATTTGTTGCAGTATGAAAGGACAATGTAGAAAAGTAGGGGACAAACTCAAGCTGGGATTGTGGGGCAGGCCTTAAAATGACTTAAATTTCTTTTCAGTAAAAACAAACATCTTGCCTCTTTCCCCCACTCCAGATAAGCCACTTTCCTCAGAAGACCTTTGCTGTTGCCGTCAGAAGAGAGAAACAGCCAGGATGTAGAACTATCGCTCTGTTGCCCTCTAGAGGCCTTCTGCAACTGCAGCTTAATTGTAGTGTAGCAATAAAATATTAAGCTCTTCTAGCATTGTAGTTGTGCTATGTATCTCAAGAGCGGGGGGAAATCTGAAAAGGTTATTTGGGGGAAAATCTGTGTGTAATGACACACACACACACACACACGGAGAATGACTGCATATATAAGGGTGTGGGGAGATTAATTTCTAAATTAGTAACATAGGAAGCTGGATTATACATCAAACCTTGGGTCCACCTAGGTCAGCATCACTTGCACTGTCTGGCAGGAGTTCTCTATTGTTTCTGACAAGGGTCTCTCCCAGTCCTCTGTGGAACTGCTGAGAACTGAACCTGCTCTGCCACTCAGCAATAGGAACCATTCCCTATTAACAGGTGCCACCTCTTAAAACATTTTTCAGAAGTCACACTGTCTTCAAAAAACAACATAAACTATGAGATTAACCCCACTCAATGGACCAGAATGTGGTCTAAACCTCCCTTTAGATCCATATCAGCAAAAAGAAAAGAACTCACTCTGAAACTCACTTACAGGTGGTACCTAACACCACGGAAACTAACGCTAATACGCCCAGGAACCTCACTAAAATTCTGGAGAGAGTGCACCTCCACAGACATATACCTCCCCATGTGGTAGGAATGATCCAAAATTCAACTCTTCTGGACATCAATCACACAAGAAATATGCAAAATAACTAAGCAAGTATTAGACGTCACCCCAGAACTGGTCCTACTAAACAAATTCCAAGACAGTAAGAAGTCACACTGTCTCATTTAGATACTTCCAAGCCATTAGACAGACAACCCCCCACCTGAAATGGCAGGAAGGAACTGGAAAGTCATTGTGGCTCATGAGGAGACCCTCCCCGGGGCTTGAAGAGGATGCCAGTGAGCTGAAAGTCCAGTAAAAGGACTAAAAAATGGCTCACGGGAGCATTTGCTGCCGCTGCAAGTAGGGTGTCCCATTCACCCTACTGAATCATCCTCCACTGCCTTTCAAACCCATTATCATCTAGAGAGGGTTCCCTGTAAGACCATTAAGTCCAGACTCTCAAGTTCCCTAAATCCACCACTTAAACCAATCAGTCTCTTGGACCAATACTCCTCCTAAGTACCTTGTTTGGGCTCCTGCCTGCAGCAGGCCCCCAAAGCGCACCTAATTGCTCTCCCCAAATCCACTTAATTTTCTCCCCAAGAGCTTCCCATCGCTAAGGCCGCTCACCAGGCCCAGGATGGATGTGGAGGTCACTCCATCTCCCAGCTCTGGATGATTAATGGGTCTTTTTTCTTTCTTTCATGGAAGCGGCAGTATAATGCAGTGGCAGAATAATGGGACCTGACATATGCTGAGGCCCCACAGCTGGGTGAGAACAATGGCACTGTAGGAAGAGTAAGGTGACACATCCGCCTGGGGAAAAGGAACAGAGGCCCACTGCCTGTTAATGGTTAACTCTACTCTTTCTCTCCCTCCTTGCCCTCTCCAAGAGCCAAGAAATTTGTATCCAGTCTGCCTGGAGAACCCAGGCTGGATGCTAACATTGTGGAGGTCTGTGGGTGATGAGATTGGCTTGCCAGAGTCCTGATCAACAAAGCTCTTGTATCATTCAGAGTTGTGCAGGCATGCCCTTAAAGGGAAGCCCATTTGGTTGGAGTGTTGGAATAGTGTCCTGAAGACCAGGGTTCAAATCCCCACTCAGCCATGAATCTTTGGCCAGTCACCAACAAGCAACCTAACCTACCTCACTCACAGGGTTGATATGAGAATAAACAACAACAACAGCAACAACTTGAATTTCTATACTGCCTTTCATCCGGTGATCATAGTGCAGCTTGCAATATAAAAACACCCAAACACATAACACAGTAACAAAAACAATAACCCCTACATGCAGTTTAAAAACCCATAGATTGTTTAACAATAGAGACAGGGAGAGTCATTCACTGTCTTATTTGTGAATCACTTCCCATAAAACACCATTAAACAATTTAACGATACATAAAAATGTACATGAATACAATTCCTAGTCCAGCACAGAGGAAAACTGATATTAACCAGATTTGGACCAGACAGACCTTCAGACAGAGGATTCCATCAAACGGAGTCCTGTACTCTGTAAGGCAGGAGAATGATGACCCTATTGCAAACTCCACATTGGAAGAAGGAACCTACCTTGGCATGCCCAAGCCTTTGATCAGCTATGCAAGATTTTTATTATATTTTTCTCTAAGAAGCTAGTCAACTCCAAACCCCCCCCCCCAGCATTCCACTTGTGATTGAACTTCATTCCAAATTCAGAAATTAAGCAGGTGAGCCTTGGTCTCCATGCCAGGAAAAACACTACAACTGTTGACCTCTACTTGATGTTCAGCTATAAAATCCCCGGGTCAAACCCAGCATCAGATTTAGAAATCCAAAGGCCATTCTGCATGGATGCTGTGCAAGTTGAAGCTAGGAATGGAAGGATCTATCCATTTCAGATCTCTCAGCTTCTTATTTTTCCAATATTTAATTTAGTTCTGCACCTTTCAGCAGCAATATGAGATATTAAGTAGGAGGGAACTCTCCAGAACCTTTTTTGTTCCCTTTTAACAGCACAACTCATTGAGCAAGAGTTCTATACCCTGCATTCACATATGTTTGAAATTTGCTGGTTTCCCCAGTCAAAATATAAACAATAAATTTAAATAGTTTAAAACTGTTGTTTCTTACCTACCTTTCTTCACCACAAGCTCCCAGGGTGGGCTACGGCAATTTAAAATTACAACAACATTGAAAACAGTGCTGGGGACATGGGTTGCCTCAGCCTCGTTTGTATACAAAGGTTTAGGTGTTTGTGCAGCTTTTAATTTTCTGCTGCTGTCAATTCACTCAGATTTTTTTTTTTTTAAACCCACCTCCTGACAGCTGATATAGAAGGCTAAGTGAGATGAACAGCAACTCTAGAGACAGGATGAACTTCATGCAAAGATTGTAGGGTTATTCAAGGGATATTATGCACATAAAGGAATAATGATACCTATATTGTGGTTGCTTATATGTGTTTGGCAACAGTTTCTGAAGTGATGGTGTTACTGACACCAGCCTCTAAGTGGCTTTTACCTCACCCCAAACTTCCACCCCAGCCAAGCACTCACACAACCCACTCCAGCTACGGGAGACAATCTTCCTGTCATCAGCACCAACTTGAGCAAAATATTTGAGAGGGGGCACCCCATCCCTCCCTCCTCCCCCCTCTTCTGCATCCTCCTCTGCTGCACTCAACTGAGGGTCGACCTCCCCTTCCCTGCCAACTTATTCGCCTCTCGCCTGTGCGCAAAAATACTTCTGACTTGCCAGGAAGGTAAGTAGAAACTAGTCTAAAGCAACAAAGGTACAAAGCGAAAATTCAGATTAGTTGCTCCGCCCACTTTTGCCTCTGACCCTGCCCACCAGTGGCGTGTGGCCCCCAAAAGATTGTCCAGAACAGAATGCGGCAGCCAGACTGGTGACTGGGAGTGGCTGCCGAGACCACATAACACCGGTCCTGAAAGACCTACATTGGCTCCCAGTACGTTTCTGAGCACTATTCAAAGTGTTGGTGCTGACCTTTAAAGCCCTAAACGACCTCGGCCCAGTATACTTGATGGAGTGTCTCCACCCCATCATTCAGCCCAGACACTGAGGTCCAGCTCCGAGGGCCTTCTGGTGGTTCCCTCACTGCGAGAAGTAAGGTTACAAGGGACCAAGCAGAGGACCTTCTCGGTAGTGGCCCCCGCCCTATGGAACGCCCTCCCATCAGACGTCAAGGAGATAAACAACTATCTGACATTTAGAAGACATCTGAAGGCAGCCCTCTTTAGGGAAGTTTTTAATGTTTGATGATTTATAGTGTTTTTAATATTCTGTTGGGAGTCACCCAGAGTGGCTGGGGAAACCCAGTCAGATGGGTGGGGTATAAATTATTATTATTATTATTATTATTATTATTATTATTATTATTATTATTATTATTATTTGGCCCTCAAGCTGAAAACATTTTATCGCGACAAAAATAATTGTGCACTTGTTTCTTGGTACTGTTACCTATCTCCAGTTTCCTACCCAATTCAGTATTATTGCCCTTTCTCCTTGCCAAGGCATTGGGATTGTGTTATTTTTTATTTTTTAAAAAAAATCTGCCCAGTTTGATATTTATACCCTGAGACTGCCAGCGATTGGGCTTGGTTGTATTAGGGGACCATAGGACAATATATCCCTGTCTAAATACCCCAAGACAGGTTGGGTTGACAAATGAATCTATTCATTCCTATTAAAGCGTCCAGGATTTGTTCCGAGTTGCACCTACTGGGAGATCATGTATAAAACCCCCACTGAGCTATAGACCATACGGGCAACAGGGATCAGTGTGACTCAAGCGTTCTGAAGGATTGCTCTGAATGGGAGGCTGGTAAGTGTTTCACTTTTGGGGTAGAGGGTGGGGGAATTCTCCAACTTGCTTGCAAAAAACAAACAAACATGGCCATACAAAATCTTCTGCTTTATCTGTTTTTAACCAGAGCAATGTTGTGTAGTGGTTAGAGTGTTGGATCTGGAGGGTGCCTCCAGAGGGGTGTTTATTGTTTGATCAGGGCTCCTCATGGATGCAGGTTTTTCAGAGCATCCACACAACATCATTGGCATCAGAACGCCAGCCAACATCTCCATTTCCCGCAGAATATCTAATTTTTAAAACGGTTGTGAATGACTCATTGGCAATATTTGAATGACCTAGATTGCCTCTGGACTATTAGTATTGTATGGGAGGAATACAAGTGCCTACTGAAAGTTTAGGTTTGTACTTATAAAGTAGATTAAAGCACTCTGTTGCCCTAGCTCATGGGTAGGCAAACTAAGGCCTGGGGGCTGGATCTGGCCCAATCGCCTTCTAAATCCGGCTTGCGGATGGTCCGGGAATCAGCGTGTTTTTGCATGAGTAGAATGTGTCCTTTCATTTAAAATGCATCTCTGGGTTATTTTGGGGACTGCCTGGTGTTTTTACATGAGTAGAATGTGTGCTTTTATTGAAAATGCAGCTCTGGGTTATTTGTGGGGCATAGGAATTTGTTCACTTTTTATTTTTTTCAAAATATAGTCTGACCCCCAACAAGGTCTGAGGGACATTGGACCAGTCCCCTGCTGAAAACGTTTGCTGACCCCTGCCCTAGCTCAACAAACAGACTTTAAAAACAAAAAAACCCCAGACTTTTTGCTGTTTGGAAAGTAATGAGGAAATGGATAAAAATGTGTGGGGTGGACAGCTGATTAACAGGAAAACATGCAAACACCCCCACAAACAAATGAGGGTGAATGCTCATTGTCATATAACCAACCCACAAACAACTCAAGCTCAATAATGCTCAATGAACTGGACACAGTCTAACCACTGCAGACAAGCAAATCAGGATGAATGCTGAATAACTTGCAGTACTAAGCCCCCACCTGCAAGCACCATTAGAGGCAGCTCCCCATTCACTCATGAGACTCACCTGGTGGCCCCTAGATTTACCTTCCTTGCAGGGCTGGTGGGAGGATAAAGCAAGGGCAACTACACACACCACTCTGAGCTCCTTGCAGAAAGGTGAGATTAGAAAAATGCAATAACAAGAGGTCCAGTTCACAAAATTGTAGAGGCTGAGATTGCTGGGGACATAGGTTTCTGGAGGGCTTTGCCTCAGGCCTGATGTTTGCTAGAGTTTATTCTAATGAAAGGGTTTCGTGCAAAGAATACAATAGGCATTTTGGAGGCTTCTAGTCAGGTGGAAAGAGGGGCATATCAATATTTTAAATAAAACAAATCATACTCAACTCTGGTTTGTGCCAACCATAGTTTACGTCCCTATTGCTTTAATTGTTACTATAATTACTGATATCTGATTTGAAGCCCTATCGAGTGCAATGGGACTTACCTCTGAGTAGGCACACTGTAAAACTTCTATGAGTAATCAAGTAAGATTCGGATTACAGCCTGAGCATATAAAATAATGCACAGTCCAACTCAGAGTTAAGCCCCACAGTGTTCAGTTCCGCTTACTCCTAGGAAAATGACCAGAGGATTGCAGTCTAAATTAATATATTCAAAGTAACTTTTACAATATAACGCCAGAATGGGGCGTCCTTACTGAATTGACTCAAGATAGTTTGGCAACTGGCCCTAACAGAGAAATTGGCCAACAAAATGTGAAACACAAAGACTCATTTATAACTGGCTAGTACTGTTTTATTGATATGAATAAGAAAAAACAATCCTTACCTTCTGCACACATCCATATCTTTTGGATGATTTATGTTAAGCCACATTCTATGCTTTAGACTGCTGGCTGTGTATTCTTATGCTATATTTTCAAGGTGTACCCCAGGGTTTTGGTTCAAGGGGGGGCGTGTTTGCTATTTAAAAAACATGTACACCATTGAACTATTTTAAAGAACAAACAAGAACAAAGCAAAAATCCAAATTAACTTATTAATTACTAGGTCACCAACCCAGTTCATGTTATAAAAAGTGAAGGAGGGGCTAAGAATAATGAGACCACGCCTCCTACTGTTCACAGAACTAGCACTGGGTAAGTATGTCTTCTTCAAAAAAATGCCCCCCAGGCGTACCCAAAGGGTCAGAGAGCCAATGCAAAAAGGCTGTGACTATAGCTCAGTATTAGCCCTTGTGGGGTACTTTATCTGCTTTTAGAGGTGCTACCAGCCATGAATAAGGCTTCTCTGTTCAGAAGCAATGGATACCAAGCGATGGAGATTTCCTTGGCTTGTTGGCCAAAGGCAGATGGGGGGAATTGTATCTGACCAGCAGTAAGTAACCCATCAGGTGACTTGTTCTTGGAAAGCCCTGGGGATCAGCTGATTGTTGGGGCTTGCAAAGCACAGGGTTTGTGCAGGGCTTTGCAGATGTTGCCAATCAGCTGTATGGCAGTGCCTACAAACCCCCTTCCAGTTCATCCACATATTTACCTGCCCCGAACCTGATGTTGTATATGTCAGGTATAGGACAGGTGGGCATGACTTGCCTAAAACAACCTCCTGTCCCAAATGTAGAGGCTTGATGGGCATAATTAGGGCCACAGACTGCAGGTTCCCCACCACTGGTCTAAGGGGATGATTCTAGCATAACGCATGATAGGTCCTAAGCTCAAATCTTAGAGCATCCCTGTATGTAGGAAAGGAAGCTATCAGATCTTTCGCAGCCCAAAGCCTGAGACTCAAGTAGTGGGTTTAATGATGTCTCTAGGTGTTGATGTCATTGAGACAGGGCCTGGTAATGTCACAACTCTTGAATCAAAGATAGGGCATGCAGGTCAGGCATGGTGCGTGACCTCTAGATGAATGGGTGCAGCCTGGAGTTAAGGGGATAGCACTAGAGATGTTCAGCAGATGCCTAAGCTCTTGCTAATTCCATTGACTAACTTGCTTCTAATTCTAGCACTGCAGGTGCTATTGTTGGGAGAAGTAGCTGAGGCAGGTAAGTTGAATTCAAGTACTCCAAAGCGCATCAGACAGCCTCCCCCAACATGATGCCCTCTAACTGTTTTACGTTCTAGTTGTTTTAGCACATCATAAAAGAGTTGCTTCAGCCCTTTGGCACATGGCAGGCTCTCTTTTCTATGCAACTATTAACAGGCCTCAATTAACATTGAAGTGTTTTGTTTTCTTTGCACTGGGCTCAGCTAATATGCACTGAGTTGAAGATGTGGTCACACTTTTGTGAGATCTCTTCCCCCCCCCTCCCCAAGATTTTATTAAAGCTTTTTCATAATACAATAAGATGAAAGAAACTAATCTAATAAAAACAGGAATGGGAGAGGGGGGAGAAGAAAATGCAGAGTCCTCTCTCAAATGCAGCTCTTAAGCAACCCTTCTCTCTCACAGAAAGTGGCCCTCCCAGCTTTCCTTTCTTCTCCCAGTCTCCAAAACTGGGAGTTCCTCCCTATCCTCTTTTCCCCATGGCCACTGTTCTGAAATATTAAAATAAACTGCAATTTTCTTTATGGAAGCTGCATGGTAGTATTCACAACACTCCTCCCTACTATTACTCAAGATTTCTTTCCCGATTCACTTCAGATGAACTGCTCTACCCGTATGGACCCAAACACCAGGACAGAACCACCCCAAAGGCAGACGATGGGGCATCTCCTCAGATCCCCATCTCTGAGAGCTTCTACTTTTACGCCAGGAGGTATCAGTCTCTTTATGTAAGTATCACTCTGACGGCTCTCACGACCCTCTGTAGCCCTTTCCATTTACAGCAGAAAGCTCTCTGGAGATCCCCCCCCAACTGTCTAGAAGGCAAAACCAGCCTGTGATACCCCAGAGCAGGGGTAGGCAATGTGGTGCTTTTTAGATCTTGGTGACCTGCAACTCCCATCATCCCTGACCACTGGCCATGTTGGCTGGGGGTGACGGGGGCTGTAGTCTGGCAACATTTGCATAGCATCACATTGGCTATCCAGCCGCTGCTGCAACTGCCATCATCCCTGACCAAGTTGGCTTGGGCTGATGGGGTCTGGAACCCAACAGCACCTGGAGGAGCTCAGCTTCCTCATCCCTGGTCTACACAGTGGCAGATGGGCCACTGACACCTTGCAGCAACCCAGGACTCCTTTAAGAGTCTTACAGAAGAGCAGCTATACAACTATCAAAAGTGGGGGGGCCCTGCCTTCTTTTTCACCTGATCACTCTTAGTGAAAAGTGAGAGTATGACTGGAGGACTATATTATATTGCATTATTTTTGTATACTACATTTTATTTTATTTTGCTTAATTAATTTGATTTATATACTGCCCTTCATCATAAGATCTCAGTGTGGTTCACAGAATAAAATATAGGATAAAAATAAGTAAATAGTGTAAGTAAAACAAACAGCAAAAATATATCCCACCTTCTCACAGACACATGTAAAAGACTGGAGAATATAGGGCTGCTATACATCTGGGTTTTCCTGGACATTACCAGGATTTCAAAGGTGGAATAGACATCTGGGGGGGATTTCTGAAAGGTGGTGCTTTGTTCTGGATCTTAGGAAAAAGCTTTTGGCATTTTTGTAAAATGGGTTTTTACTTTTTGAAATCTGGCAACCCTATTGAAGAGGAACTATATTAGAAGTATCGAGTACCATATTTTTCGCTCTATAAGACACACCAGACCATAAGACGCACCTAGTTTTTGGAGGAGTAAAACAAGAAAAAAAAATATTCTGAATCTCAGAAGCCAGAACAGCAAGAAGGATCTCTGCGCAGTGAAAGCAGCAATCCCTCTTCCTGTTTTGGCTTCTGGGATAGCTGCGCAGCCGGCATTCGCTCCATAAGACGCACACACATTTCCCCTTACTTTTTAGGAGGGAAAAAGTGAGTCTTATAGAGCAAAAAATACAGTAATTTTCTGCTCTGTGTCTTTGGAGGATGCTTGGTATGGGACAGGGAGCTTGCTATTTAACAGAGAAGCTAGGGCATTATGCCAGGTACATTGGTTTTTTTAAAGAGATTGTCATTTTATTCTCAGGACTTCTGAGGCTGACCTGAAATTTCCCAGAAAATAATTTTCTGACAGGTTTTAGAATGCTCATTTTTCAAGCTGCTCCTGAACTATTGGAGAATTCCCCTTCTCCCCTAAACAATATTCAGCAAAATAGCCTCCCCCGGTCTTTCTGTCTGTGAATCTTGGGTGCAAATGTGGATCCAGTTAGAATGTTTTGGGATTTTATGTTAAGATTACGGATTGGACCTTTTGCCCCCCCCCCAGGTGAACAATAATGGAGTGGTGTCATTTGGTAAGCCAGTCAGCCAGTTCACTCCTGATCCTTTCCCCTTGACGGATGGACGGTCCTTTGTTGCTCCCTTTTGGGCTGATGTCGATAACCGCATCACCGGCGAGGTCTACTACAGGCAGAGCCAAGAAAAGCAGCTCCTGCAGAGAGTCACAGACGACATCAACACTTACTTCCCAAGTGAAAAGTTCACGGCTACCTGGGCCTTCATAGCCACTTGGGACCGAGTGGCTTTCTATGGATCCCTGTCCTCCAAGGTATGATTCTTTGATAATTTCTTCATGACGGCATTTCACTCACACACCAGAAACAGCTGCATATATGACAACACTGGCTGCCTGAGTACAGCTCACTGGCATGCAAATAGCAGCTGTGGGGCAGACTTCTGGACCAAGGGGACTGGAGAAGGAGAAATTTAACTCTTTCTCTCCCTGCCCAATTCTATTTGTAACTGCTATTTGCATTTCAAGGGAATGTGCTAGTGGTGCCAATTGAGACTTTGCTGGAAATGCAAATAACATGTCCAGTGTTGTGATATTTGCCAGGACCACAGCAGGGAGGGAGAGAGAATTACTCATGCCCCTGCTTGGTCTTCCCTAGAGCTGCCAGATGCAGGCAAGGACAGGGCTCCTACACCTTTAATAGTTGAGTCCAAGGGAATTTCAGCAAATGCACCTGCTGAAATCCAGTTTTTGACATAACTATCAAAGGTGCAGGAGCCCTGTCCCGTTTTTGCACCTGGTCATCCTAGTCTCCCCTGCAGCTGCTACTTACAGAACCAAAAAAGGTGTGTTGATTGCATTTCCACAATTAACATCCCTTCTAGTTTGGCCCTAAACTTGTCACTTCCATGGATCCAATATGGAGCAAATATAATGGCTGTACAGGCTTTCCTACAGCTGCTATTGATGCAACAAAATCGATGAACATTAATTGCATTCACACAGTTAGTGTCACCATCTGCTGTGAACTTCAGATGGCCAATGAATAAATCTCAAACTTTGGTTCAAGCAGCTGCAAACCCAGGGGTTTCCAAAGGGGCTTCTGCCAGATGTTACTGGACTACAACTCCCATAATCCTTGACCATTGGCCATTCAACATCCGGGAGACTCCACATTAGCTATTCTTGCTCAAACCTTTCCTGATTTGAACTCTGCAGTAATACTCTCTCCAGAGCACCCAGCGATAGCCTATAATAAGGTTTTATTTAAAAAAGAAAAAAGCAGAAAAAATATTACAAGAAGAGAGGTGGGAAGGGATGGTTTCATTGAGAACACCGTCTTCATCTGGTGAAAATAAAAGCTGTTTTCTCCCATTACAACCTGGGCCCTGCTTAACGTCCTCCATTTACTTGTGTTTAACTGTAACCTGGCATGTATTTAATGTGCCATAAAAGTCGCAATAAATCCTGATTAAATGCCTGGTTAAGAATTTTAAAGCCTTGGAACACCGTGACCAGATTACAGAGCAGAGTAATAGTTCCACCAGCTGACAAAATCAAGGGAACTGTAAGTAGACGGCTCATTGCTTTCTGCTCCAGTTAACCGCAGTCTAAAAGCAAACAATATTCACTGGAATAAAGGAGGAAGATGCCACTCCCACTCGTGTGCACATTAAAAAAATGTCCATGTGAATTTAATGGTACACCCTTAAAGGCCAAACAAATGCAATGAATGCTTTTGATTTTTAAATTCATGTTTGTTTTTCTCATGTACATGCGACAAACCATTCATAATCAATCATAGGGTGCTTCCGGAATGTGCTGTTTATGGTTTGGGATTCAATCACATACCAGCCAAACTCTGGTTGTCTAACTGTAGTAGATCTTGTGCAAGAAATCCACTTCCCCAGAATATTGGACCTTTTGTGATAAGGAAAGTGACTGGACAATGCAGTGGGCAGGGTGGGTGTGAGATAACTGCTGCTTTGATGCAACATCCGTCTACATCCCCACAAACAAATGAGAGTGGATTCTCATTGATTAGCCAACTTTGTCTAACCTCCCTGCAAACAAACCAGGATAACTGCTCAATAAACGGGTTGTCTGGAAGTGGTCAGAGAAGCTATAAACAATACATACCTTACAATCCAGGAAGGTGGATTTACATCAGGCATAGGCAAACTCCAGCCCTCCAGATGTTTGGGACTACAATTCCCATCATCCCTAGCTAACAGGACCAGTGGTCAGGGTTGATAGGAATTGTAGTCCCAAACATCTGGAGGGCCGGAGTTTGCCTATGCCTGATTTATGCTATGGAGGCTCCCCTGTCTCTTATACATGGGTAAATTAGGGAACTCCAGAAGAGGGAACTGACCACTGAAAGGCAAGCTGTACCCATCTACATTCCAGTTGCATTATACTACCTTTATATAACAGGGATTGAACCTGGGACCTTCTGCATGCAAAACACAAGCTCTAACACTGAGCTGTGGCCTCACAGAAACTGTGCTCTGGGAACCAAGTTTTGTTGCTGATGCTATTCCACATTATACGGGAAAAAGTGCAAAGCATATGGATATGGGAGACAACCAGTCATTGTATACCTGCTGTAGGGAAGAGGATGCTGATATTACTCATTGATCATGCATTTGGTGTTGGTTTTTAGTAATTTGGTTAGAGAATAAAAGGTGAATTCCCTGGATGCCTAGATCCAGGTTTGGGGCAAGTGTTCTTGGGTGAGAGAGTCCCAGCAGAGATTTAAAATCACCAAACTAAAGTGTGAAAATATAGGCCATTTGACATTTAAAATATCCCCTTCTAAGTTTCTTTTAAAGTTTCCCACTTATCATAAAAAGAGACTACACGTTTGAAAAGTTATAAATAGTTTATTTACAAACTCTTTGATGGTCAGATTCATGCGTTTTTCCAAACAGCAGGTAGAAAAGACAGACAGCACAACTTAGTTTCAAAAAGTGGTTAATATTTCTAAATTATTTGTATAGAAACACAAAGATGGATTGCTAAAGCCATGCAGTCTAAGCTTGGAGCATTCAGCTTAGACATCCTTACTTAAAGGATTCACATGGTGAAAGAAAAAGAATAAAGAGTTTGGAAACCTTTCCTTCCAAGGTGAGGATGTGGGACCCAGCTAAGCCTGGCAGGACTGCTTACTCTGTGATCTTAACCCCTTAATAGCAGGGACGTGGGTGGTGCTGTGGTCTAAACCACTGAGCCTCTTGGATGTGCTGATCAGAAGGTTGGCAGTTCGAATCTGCACAACAGGGCGAACTCCTGTTACTCTGTCCCAGCCAGTCTAGCATGTTCGAAAGCATACCACTGCAAGCAGATAAATAGGTACCACTGTGGTGGGAAGGTAAATGACCTTTCCGTGCTCTCTAGCTTCCATCACAGTGTTCCATTGTGCCAGAAGTGGATTAGTCATGCTGGCCACATGACCCAGAAAGCTGTCTGTGGACAAATGCCAGCTCCCTTGGTCTGAAGCGAGATGAGTGTCGCACCCTGCAGATGCCTTTGATGGTCCAGGGGTCATTTGACCTTCTACCTTTACCTTAACCCCTTAATGCATTAATTAGAGTTAAGCATGTTGGTTATATGAGACTGATATATCCCACATTTGGCACCTGTTTTGTATAGGTGAACACATTCCAGGCTGTTTTAACCTCCAATGGTAAACTGTCTTTCGTTATACTGAACTATCAGGACATCCAGTGGATATCAGGGCAGGCAAGTGGTGGAGATGCTCACACCGGCTTGGAGGGCACACCTGCTCAGGTAAGTCCCACCTCTGGTTACATGCTGAAAGGAAGTAGTTGTTCAAAACATCTAGAGGGCACCAGGTTGATGAAGGTAGATGATCTGGTTGATCCAGTTCAGCAGGAGGAAGTGAAGTGTTTGTAGGGCATCAGTTGAAGAAGGAGCAAAAAGGGTTTTCTTGTGTCTGTGTGTTTCTTTGAGGCTGATTAGCTGTTTTCCCTGTGTAAAGGTCAGAGGGGGCAGGGTTTCTGTTGAGGCAGGGGATTAGCTGTGGGAGGAGCTTATCAGAGTTTGTAGGGCATCAGTTGAAGAAGGAGCAAAAATCCATCTTTTAGATTTAGGGGAGCTAGTCTCAAACGTTTGTTGAGGGAGATCTAGGTGTTTTTTTGTGTGAAGGAAGTTATTTGTCCTGTCTTCAAGCTTTTTATGATGGAGGAGCTCTGTAGCCAACCCCAACGACACGATCTCAAGATGGAAGGGGAGGGAACAGCTGCAGTCGCCTGCAATTCCTGCGCAATGTTTGCCATCTTGCCAAAGGTTGCAGGCAGCTTTACCTGCAGCAATTGCATGTTGATTGCCCTCTTAAAAGACAAAGTCCAGCAACTGGAGGAACGTGTAGCTACGCTCCAAAGAATTAGAGAGCTGGAGCTCTTCTTGGAAGCAACAGAGCACACCGTCTCCACCAAGGAGGAGACAGGGGACTCCCCTGAGAAGGAGTCTAGTTCACCAACACAGGAGCCAGATATATGGAGAAACGTGACTCAAAGAAGTAGGAGGCCCAGGGTTCACTCTGATTGCTTAGAAATACACAATCGCTTTGAGGTCCTCTCCCCTAGCATGGAAGACGAAGAGCAGACTCCATTTGAGGATCTCTCCCTCATTACAGTCGATCAGGTATATGAAGACGAGCAGCAAAGTCAGTCCTCAGGGAATGTGCAGGCGACCTTGGAACGGACAGCTCACGGAAGAACCCCGACCAAACCCAAGAGGAGGCGTGTAGTGGTGATAGGGGATTCCCTACTGAGGGGAACAGAAGCAGTGATCTGTGGGCCTGACAAGATGTCTCGGGAAGTGTGCTGTCTCCCCGGGGCTAAGATCCAAGATGTAACTGAACGACTGCAAGGAATCATAAAACCCACTGACAAATACCCCTTCCTCTTGGTTCATGTGGGAACCAACGACACTGCAAGCAATAGCCTCCAGAAGATCAAAAGAGACTACGAGGCTCTCGGCAGGAAATTGAAGCAACTAAATGCACAAATTGTCATCTCATCTGTCCTCCCAGTTGAACGACGTGGCCCAGGGAGAGAGGGGAAAATAGTGGAAGTGAACAGCTGGCTTCGCAAATGGTGTAAACAGGAACGGTTTGGATTCTTAGATCACGGACTGCAGTTTCTTGAAGATGGACTTCTGGCAAGTGATGGGCTGCATCTCACAACGGTTGGGAGAAATGTTTTTGCAAAAAATCTCAGAAACCTCATCAGGAGGGCTTTAAACTGACTAATGTGGGGGAGGGAGACAGTGCTCCTGAAGGTAGGAGTCTATCAATTAATGAAGATGATCATCCAAATGTCATAGACCAAATGGAGCAAACAGCACGCGGACCTAGTGGTGGGAGGAAAAAATCCTTAAATAAGAGACACGGGGGAATGATTAATGGACTTCAATGTCTGTACACTAATGCGCAAAGCATGGGAAATAAACAAGATGAGCTTGAGCTCTTGGTACAGCAAACTAAATATGACATAATAGGCATCACTGAAACCTGGTGGGATAAGTCCCACGATTGGAATGTAATAATGGGGGGATACAATCTATTTCAGAGAAACAGACCAGACAAGAAAGGAGGAGGAGTGGCGTTATATGTCAGGGATGTGTATACCTGTGAAGAGATCCAAGATTTAGATCCTCAAAGCCAAAGTGAGAGCATTTGGGTCAAAATTAAGGGAGAGAAGAATAACAGAGACCTCATTGTGGGAGTTTACTATAGATCCCCAAGCCAAACGGAGGACATAGATGATGCCTTCCTGGAACAGATGGCCAAGCATGCAAAAGGAAGGGAGATAGTAGTAATGGGGGACTTCAATTACCCAGATATTTGTTGGACGTCAAACTCAGCCAAGAGCATAAGGTCAAACAGATTCCTCACTGGCCTTGCAGACAACTTCATTGTCCAGAAAGTGGGAGAAGCAACAAGAGGAACAGCCATTTTAGATCTGGTCCTAACCAATGTTGATGACCTGGTTAGTGGGGTAGAAGTGGAAGGATCATTAGGCGCGAGTGATCATGCTCTTCTGAAGTTTACTATACAGCGGAAAGGAGCAGCCAAGCATACTAGGACTCAATTTCTTGACTTTAAGAAAGCCGACTTCATAAAACTTAGGGAAGTGCTGGGTGAGATCCCATGGACAACAATACTAAAAGGAAAGGGAGTTCATGATGGCTGGGAGTTTGTTAAGAGGGAGATACTAAAAGCACAACGTCAGGCAATACCAATGAGACGGAAACATGGAAGGTGCCTAAAGAAGCCAGGGTGGCTATCTAAAGAACTTTTAACTGAATTAAGATTAAAAAAGGATGTGTACAAAAAATGGAAAAGGGGGGAAACCACCAAAGAGGAATTCAAACAAATAGCCAGCACGTGTAGACACAAAGTCAGAAAAGCTAAAGCACAGAATGAACTCAGGCTTGCTAGAGAGGTTAAAAGCAACAAAAAAGGCTTTTATGGGTATGTTCGTAGCAAAAGGAAGAACAAAGAAACAATGGGGTCACTCAGAGGAGAAGATGGTGAAATGCAAACAGGGGACACAGAAAGGGCTGAACTACTCAATGCCTTCTTTGCCTCAGTCTTCTCCGATAAAGAAAACAATGCCCGACCTGAAGAATTTGGAGCAAATGATTCAGCAAAGGAAACACAGCCCAGAATAACTAAGGAGATAGTACAAGAATATTTGGCTAGTTTAGATGTATTCAAGTCTCCAGGGCCAGATGAACTGCATCCAAGAGTATTAAAAGAACTGGCAGATGTGATCTCAGAACCACTGGCAGTCATCTTTGAGAATTCCTGGAGAACAGGCGAAGTCCCGGCAGACTGGAGGAGGGCAAATGTTGTCCCTATTTTCAAAAAGGGGAAAAGAGAGGACCCAAATAATTACCGCCCAGTCAGTCTGACATCAATAGCAGGGAAGATTCTGGAGCAGATCATTAAGCAAACAGTCTGTGAGCACCTAGAAAGGAATGCTGTGATCACCAATAGTCAGCATGGATTTCTGAAAAATAAGTCATGTCAGACTAACCTGATCTCGTTTTTTGACAGAATTACAAGCCTGGTAGATGAAGGGAACGCAGTGGATGTAGCCTACCTTGATTTCAGCAAGGCATTTGACAAGGTGCCCCATGATATTCTTGTAAAGAAGCTGGTAAAATGCGGTCTTGACTATGCTACCACTCAGTGGATCTGTAACTGGCTGGCTGACCGAACCCAAAGGGTGCTCATCAATGGTTCCTCTTCATCCTGGAGAAGAGTGACTAGTGGGGTGCCACAGGGTTCTGTCTTGGGCCCGGTCTTATTCAACATCTTTATCAACGACTTGGATGATGGACTCAAGGGCATCCTGATCAAATTTGCAGATGACACCAAACTGGGAGGGGTGGCTAACACCCCAGAGGACAGGATCACACTTCAAAACGACCTTGACAGATTAGAGAACTGGGCAAAAATAAACAAGATGAATTTTAACAGGGAGAAATGTAAAGTATTGCACTTGGGCAAAAAAAATGAGAGGCACAAATACAAGATGGGTGACACCTGGCTTGAGAGCAGTACATGTGAAAAGGATCTAGGAGTCTTGGTTGACCACAAACTTGATATGAGCCAACAGTGTGACGCGGCAGCTAAAAAAGCCAATGCAATTCTGGGCTGCATCAAGAGGAGTATAGCATCTAGATCAAGGGAAGTAATAGTGCCACTGTATTCTGCTCTGGTCAGACCACACCTGGAGTACTGTGTCCAGTTCTGGGCACCACAATTCAAGAAGGACACTGACAAACTGGAACGTGTCCAGAGGAGGGCAACCAAAATGGTCAAAGGCCTGGAAACGATGCCTTATGAGGAACGGCTAAGGGAGCTGGGCATGTTTAGCCTGGAGAAGAGGAGGTTAAGGGGTGATATGATAGCCATGTTCAAATATATAAAAGGATGTCACATAGAGGAGGGAGAAAGGTTGTTTTCTGCTGCTCCGGAGAAGCGGACACGGAGCAATGGATCCAAACTACAAGAAAGAAGATTCCACCTAAACATTAGGAAGAACTTCCTGACAGTAAGAGCTGTTCGACAGTGGAATTTGCTGCCAAGGAGTGTGGTGGAGTCTCCTACTTTGGAGGTCTTTAAGCAGAGGCTTGACAACCATATGTCAGGAGTGCTCTGATGGTGTTTCCTGCTTGGCAGGGGGTTGGACTCGATGGCCCTTGTGGTCTCTTCCAACTCTATGATTCTATGATTCTACCTAGCAAACCATGTATTCTGGAGACACATGAGCAGAACTCTCATCCTTTGCTCATGTTCCATTTCTCTCTTCCAGGCTGGATTTAACAATGGAGATGCTAACAACTACTTCAACATCCCTGGATCTTGGACTCCAAGCATCATTAATGTCAGCTCCACAAGTAACATCATGGACCCTGGGCGCTGGGTCTTTGAGGTGGATGTCTTTGCAGTGCCAAATGGCTGTGTTTACAAAGGTACGTTGATCGCTACTCAATAAGAATATAAGAAGAACTATGAAGGCTCCAGATCAAATTCTTCTAAAATCTTGGGAAGGGTCATAAGGAACATCTGCTTTGCTACCAGTTCCACACCCACCAACCCCTGTCCTCCCCGGCCTCCCCAAATTCACCCACCTTCCTTAGACCTCCTCCCACTGCTCCTGCTTATACTGCCTGCTTCACTCCAAGGATGGTGTTTCAGATCAGCGGCGGAGGGCAAGGAAGAGGGAAATGGCAGGTGGTGGCAGAGCAGGATGGTAGCTGGGGAGTTGCCTAATCCTATTTCGTGACCTGCCCACCTACCTCTGTCTCCCTCCTCTGCGTCCCTTGTCCTTGCACTCCAACACTGCTATGATGGCCCCACAGCTCTCAGAAATGTGCCCTGTGCTGTGATTTGCAACACCACCTGTTGGTAGCTAAGCAGACAGCAGCATGACAACAGGGTAAGACCTAGGGTAGGGAAACTGGATCCAGATAATGGGCCAGATCCTTATCTCTCTGCCATGGATGATCCTGCCCAGCTATCAGTCCCCCAATGTCAGGATGTTGGGTGACCCATTTATGCCCGCATTGACAGTCAGCTGATGACCAGGGCTTTGTAGGTGTCACCAATCAATTGATTGGCAGAACCTGAAACTGTTCTTAACCTGAGGTACCACTTTAGCTAATGGGGCCTCCCGCCAGCGCGTGATTTACGGTATGTTCTCATCCTGAAGCAAAGTTCTTAACCTGAGCTACTATTTCTGGGTTAGCAGAGTCTGTAGCCTGAAGCATCTGTAACTTGAAGTGTCTGTAATCTGAGGTACCACTGTATGGCATCAGGTGTAGGACAGATGGGTGTGCCTAGACTTGCCCCCAACTGCCTTGGGAGCCAAATGAGCAGACCTGGTTTGACCTGTGGTTTGGAGGTTCCCCACCTCTGCCATAAGGGAAGGGCCATCACTCGGCAGTACAGCTGATGCTTCACATCTTCAGTGAAGTGGCCAGATGAAGGGGAAAATGTATTGGAGAGCCTTGTCTAGGTGGACCTTGTATAAGGCAGATTTCTGTATGGATATCTTACTGCTGTTAAATTTTAGCATCTCTTTCCTGATTTGACTAATATGGAGGTCTTTAAGCAGAGGCTTGACAACCATATGTCAGGAGTGCTCTGATGGTGTTTCCTGCTTGGCAGGGGGTTGGACTCGATGGCCCTTGTGGTCTATTCCAACTCTATGATTCTATGTGCTGTTTTAACCTCACCTGTGAGGTTTGCGATGGCTATTGCTTCAGTTGCGTTTGTAATGTGAATATAATGAAACCAGAAAGCTCTCGCACAAGCTATTGGCACGAGCCCTTCTGGTCACTTAAGTTGCTTATGACTTGCATTCTGTCTTGATAGCTAATTTCCTGGCAGTCAGTGCCACCTTCTGGACTGAATCAGCTTGCGAGGAGAAGTGCCAGTGCATGTCTGAAGATCCCAGGGTGACATGCCAGGCCAGCGGGTGCTCTGCAGATGAGATTTGCCAGCCAAATTCCTGGTACCATGTGTGCCGGCCCACCCATAAGGCCACCTGCCACGTCTTGGGTGGGCGGCACTACACCACCTTTGATGGCCAACTGTACCAGTTCCAAGGCAACTGTGTTTATGTGCTGTCTCAGATGTGTGCACCCTCACACAACCAAAGCCTGGAGTATTATCGGGTGGAAACAGGAATTTCAGGGGAAACTCCAGAAGTGTCACAGATAGAGCACTTGCACATGATGGTCTATGGACAGGACATTACTGTAATAGCCAACTCTGCTGGGCATGTCATGGTAAGTGCTTTGAACTCAACAGCCAAGATAAATCCTCCAGAGTTCCCTCTTCTCTTCTTCCCTTATTTACTACCGTATTTTTCGCCCTATAGGACGCACTTTTTCCCCTCCAAAAATGAAGGGGAAATCTGGGTGCGTCCTATGGGGCGAATGCAGGCTTTTGCTGAAGCTTGGAGAGCGAGAGGGGTCAGTGCGCACCGACCCCTCTCGCTCTCCAGGCTTCAGGAACACATCCGCAGCCTAGGCAGCCCTACGGGAGGTCCGGCAGGGATGTCTAGGCTGCAGATAGCAGCCTGCCGCCCAGCGGGCGGGGCACCCTGAAGCAGAGCGCCCCCCTCGCCAGGCAGACATCCGCAGCGTGGGGAGCCTTGCCGGGAAGTCCGGCAAGGCTCCCCACGCTGCGGATAGCAGCCTGCCGGCCCCGCAGGGGGGGGTGCCCTGATGCAGAGCGCCCCTCGCGCGGGGCAGACATCGGCTAGCCCCACAAGCTCGGGGGACAGCAGGGAGGCGCAGCATCGCCATCCCGCTGTTCCTCGACCTGGTTCTGTTTCCCCGACCTGCTTTTGGGGGGGGGGAAATAAAGGGAAATTTTTTCCCCTTTATTTCCCCCCAAAAAACTAGGTGCGTCCTATGGGACAGAGCGTCCTATGGGGCGAAAAATACGGTATTTTTCTTTCTCTCTTTGCAGCCTCCCCTCTTCCCATACCACTTTCACTCAAGGGTGGGGAATCTGTAGTCTTGCAGCTCCCATCATCTCAGAACATTGACCATGGAGGGCCAGTTTTCTTCACCCCTTCACTAGCTGAAAAGACACCCCTAGTGACATACAAGAACCAGTAGTAAGACAGTCCTTGCCCTCAGTTTTAAAGACATAACACACAAGGAAATAGGGTTGGGGAGGGAACGGTTCCTGCAGTGGTGAGGAAATATTTTCCCTTCTCTCCTTTGGTCTGCAGCCTGATGGTTCCACACCTCTGGTCCACCCTAGCTGGCAGCAGCTCTCCAGGTACCTGGAGATGCCAGAGATTGAACTTGTGACCTTCTGCATGCAAAGCAGATGGTCTACCACTAAGCTATGGTCCTTTCACAATGGGAAAGGCCAGACTGATAGTATTGGCTGTAGTTCTGCAGGATCTCAGGCAGGGGGGGGGTCTTCAAATCACCTGCTACCTAATTCTTTTAACATGGAGATGCCAAAGATTTGAACCTGTGTGACTTTCTGCAGGCAAAACAGATTCTCTACCCCTGAACTAGCCTATGAGTCCTTCACACTGAGCTATGATCCTGCTTTCTTTGCAGCTGATTACTGGAACAGATACAGGAACATAACAGTGTCCATAATTCCCTGAGTTCAGATCTCAGGTGTCTGTCTGGATAGATCTCAGATCTATCTAGAACTGTTATCGTGTGGGGCCAGCATCACTTTCTTAAGTACAGTCTAGGCAAGAGCTAAGCTATGGCTTTTAACTCTGCTTTATTCTGCTGAACCCCCTTCTAGATCAATGGAATCAAGAGCCTTCTTCCTGTGACCCTCCTTGGTGGCAAGATCCGAGTGCATCAGAGTGGATTCTCAACTATGATAGCCACCGATCTGGGGGTGGAAATTTCCTACAAGGGGAGTCAACATGTAGAGGTTGCTGTTCCTGCCAGCTACCATAATGCCACCTGTGGCCTCTGTGGAACCCTGAATGAAAACCCCGCTGATGATTTCTCGACTCCAAACAGATCCCTTGTGGCATCAGCAGCTCTCTTTGCTAAAAGCTGGCAGGTGCACTATGCGGAGGACCAGTGTGGGGACACCCAAGAGTTGCCAAGATGCCCTTCAACCGAATTGGCTCTTTTTTCCAGCCCAGAGTACTGTGGCATCCTGAAGGAATCTCCAGGTCCTTTTGCAAACTGTGCAAAGGCTCTGCCTCTCTCCAGCTTTATGGAAAGCTGCACGTATGATCTTTGCACATCTGGGGGCAATCGGACGGTACTGTGTGAATTTCTCCATATTTATGCTGGATGTTGTCAAGCAGCAAATGCCACAGTTGGGCAGTGGAGATCAGATGCATTTTGTCGTGAGTCAACAATAATAATGGTGGCGACAATCACCTATGAGCCCCTGTTTTCCAGCCCAGGCTTGTTGTGATGACAGTCTGGTGGGGTAGGGAGCCTGAGGCCTAGCAGCTAAATGCAGCCTCTCTGGGGGCTGGAGGGACTTTGGGTTCAACAACATCTGGGAGGCCATAGGTTTCCCATTGCTATCTTATGAGAAAGGGCCAGAAGAAGAACAGGTGTGTGTGTGTGTCTGTCTAGTCCAGGGTTTCCTAAATTTGACTCTCCAGCTCTTTTTGGACTACAATTCTCATCATCTCTGACCACTGGTCCTGCTAGCTAGGGATGATGGGAGTTGGAGTTCAAAAGCAGCTGGTGACCAAAGTTTGGGAAACCCTGGTATCAACTCAGGTACCATGTGCATTATTTAGGAACCTAATTTTCTTTTCAAGCCCAGCCATGCTATTCAGCAGGGTGAAGTGACCTTCTTTAGCTTGCAGAGAGTTGGTAAAGGCATAAATTGGTGTTTGAATGGTGCAGCACAACTTTATGTATGGTGCAGCACAACTTTATGAAAAGTTGGGCGTAGCAGAGTGTGTATGTTTGCACTCCTCTCCAGGCAGCAAAATGTCTTGGGCCAGCACTGATTTCCTCTACCCCTCTTCATACATTCTTTCTCCATCAGGAATAACTTGTCCAGAGAACAGCCATTATGAGCCTTGCTCTACTGCCTGCCCAGCCAGCTGCTTAGATTCTACAGCCCCACTTTATTGCAATGGGCCTTGCAGGTAAGGACAGGCAAATCCCTCAGTTTTGGTTTCTCTCAGTTTTTCAGTTTTCCAATCACATTCTCCTCATTCTTAGTTTGCATTTTTTTTTAAGTCCTCAAGAAAATCCATCAGCATTTATTGCAAATAGACGTATATTTGTGTGCAATTTCCCCCAATAGACAGAATTTTGCAAAGCAGTTCCCCCTAATAAAATGCATTTTTGTATCTTATTTTCACAAATGTGTGCATTTTTACACACACTTTACCTAAGCATATGCCCAAAAATGGAAAAAAAGAAGTCCCAGCAAAAGAAAAATGGATACAAAAACTTACTGAATATGCAGAAATGGCAAAAATTACCGGAAAAATAAGAAATCAAGATAACAAACTTTTTATAAAATAATGGAAATGGTTTATTGAATATTTACAGGCAAACTGTAAACAGATAAGAACATTGCCAAGATTATTGTAATAACCTGCAGTTTTATAAGAATATACACTTAAAGTAGATGAATAAGTGAGCAAATTAAGTTAATTTGGATATGCAGAAAATATTAAAAATGAATTTAAGGAATCACAGAAAGAGGGGGAAGGAAGTCACGTTTTGAAATGTTAAAATGATTGTAAAATTATTGAAATGTATAAAATTGGAAATCATAAAGAAGCATATGCATTTCTGTACACATTATTGGCTGGAGAACTGCAGTGCAAAATTCGCAGGAATTTCAGCTTGAAAAGTACGAATTAGGAGGACTCACCTCTAAACGTGGGTGCCAACTCCTTGGGCCCTGGGAGCCTGAGCACCCACAAAATTCCCCATGAAGGGGCTGGGCACCCACAAATTTCGGTGCCAGGGCCATGCATGCTATACTCACGGCCCTGGGCTCCCATGGTTGTGGTGCCAACCTGACACTCCTGCCTCTAAATGTGAACTGAATTGACTTTCTTCCCTGTCCCCTACTTGCAGGGAGGGCTGCTTTTGCAACAGAGGCTACATTCTTAGTGGAGGAGCTTGTGTGCCCCTGGACCGTTGTGGCTGCACTCTGAACAGCCGGTATTACCAGCTGGGAGATTACGTGATCCTGACAGATACCTGCAGCCAGAAATGCTCCTGTAGGCGCCCTTCCCACCCCATGGAGTGCCAGAAGCATGCATGTGGGGCTCTGGAAACGTGCAGAGTTGTGGGCGGCGTGCTGGGCTGTTACCCGGCGACCTTTGGCAACTCCTGGGTGTTTGGGGACCCCCATTACGTCACTTTTGATGGGGTCGCATTTGACTATGAGGGAACATGCAAATACACGCTGAGCAAGTACTGTGCCCCCCAGGGAGCCCTCCCTTACTTTGCCATAAAAGTGGAGAACGAACACAGGGGTTCCTTGGCCGCAACATGGACACGTCTGGTGGAGATAGACGTCTATGGGGAGCACATTGCCGTAGAGGCTGGTCAGTACGGCAAAGTGCAGGTAAGGACCTTGTCCGTATTCTTTCCTTGTCTGGTTCCACCTGGCATTATTTTCTGTTGCATGGCGGAGAAGGATCTCAGTGGTTGGATGCACAAACACTTGGGCAGGCTTGGCAGAGGAGGAGGAACACGGGCTGCATGCAGATGCAAACCTGGATCCCTGTTGTCACACTCAATGGGATGCATGTTCTTAATTGTGTGTTTTATTTATCTGATGGGATTTGTATACTAGTTAATCGTAGGGTTGCAATTTGTCCGGAACTTCCCAGGTACATCCTGAATACTGCACGATAGCAGTGTCCGGGCGATAAAATGTCGGTTATGTCATTTTCACTGATTTTCCTTAAAAGTAGCTCAAAAGCGTCAAAAAAACAGTCAACAACTTTGGCACAAAACAAAAAACTCAACAACTTTTCTCTCTGGATTTTCACTGTCTGGATTCTTATAAGCAGTTTACAGAAAATAAAATGCACATTAAGATTACTATATAAGTAAAAGTCATTTAACCTACTTTTTTTTTTACAACATATAAATAAAATCAGCTATTTAAAAAAAGATACGTTGTTTTCAGCACTACACCTCCAGCATCTATCTGAATTAGCCACTGCCTTTCTATACAAATATTGTGCAGTCCAAGGGCTGGTGTCCGTCCTGGGTCTCCTGCAAGTGTGGTTCCCGAATCAGCAGGGGGTGCACACATAGAACCCTTCCTGCGTATGAATTACCCTTTGCTACAAATGGTTGTCACCTATACTCTTGAATTCATATTGCAACTTAAGCCAGTGGCGCTTATTTGGCTGGTACAATATCTTACTTATGAGTCTTACTTTGGATCTAGCCAGTGCTTTTTTTCTGGGGGGAAAGCAGGGGTTTGCATACCCCCTTAAACATTTTGTGAATCTAAGTTTGGCCTCATTGAGGGGCAGTATTTCAATATGAGTAGGAAAATGAGAGTACCCATACATATTTTTTTTTTGGGGGGGGAGCGCCTGGAACTAGCTTTTTATTGTAGCTTTGCTAGGATGTACTGAACCAGCAAATTCTGAAGATGCCAAGTTTTGGCCAGTGAGAAATTGTGCAATGGTAAAACCTTCAGAAGGTATTACATCCACAACTGAAATGTTTACTTGCTTATTAATCAGGAGAGAGAAAAAATAAAGTCGTACCTTGGTTTTCAAACAGCTTAGTTTTCGAATGTTCTGGCTCCCGAAACCTGGAAGTGTGTGTTTCGGTTTGCGAACTATTTTTGGAAGCTGAACATCTGACGGTGCTTCTGCGGCTTCCGATTGGCTGTAGGAGCTTCCTGAAGCCAATCAGAAGCCACACATTTCAAATGTTTTGGAAGTCGAACGGACTTCTGGAACAGATTCTTCCCCTGAGAGCACTCTGTGGTCCAACCACTAATATGCGGCATAATCTATCTGACAGAAATGTGGGTAGAGAAAACCACATCAGTAATTTTTTATTATTATTGAAATCAATAAAGTGGTTTGCTCATTAAAGTAGGCTTGGCTATGTCCAACAACAATTCGGCTTGAGAAATGTATGCTGCACCAGCTTTAAAAGTGCCTTGATAGACAAATCACACACACCTCTACTATACTTGTTTGGGAAATGGGAGGAAAAGGACTGGGCTGCAACAGAGCCATTCCCCTCTAGGAACATTGGAAGCTGCTTTTAATGAGTCAGGCTGCTATTCCACCTGGCTGTTTGTAAATGCTGATTGGCAGTGGCTCTCCAGGGTTTCAGGTAGGGAGTCCCTAACTGCCCTAGGTGGAGATGGTGGGGATGGAACCTGAGGTCCTCTGCATCTTCTAACACTGAGCTACTGCCATTACCAAAAAAGTAATGGATGGTGGAAGGCTTCCAAAAAGATTGACGATCGTCAGAGTTGGGAAGGATGGCCTGTTGTGACAAGCGGACGCTCTCCGGGATGTCAACCCTACTCAGAGATGCAAGGGATTGAACTGGAACCTTCTACATGTGAAGTATGTATAGATGGAGCAGCTATGCCTTTATCCATCTAGGCTGCGTTGTGTTTCCCCTGTGCACTGAAGTATTGTTACAACATTTTGTTCTGCCTCTCCTCTACGTAGCTCTATACTTCTCCCATTTTAAAAAGACCATTAAGTTGTCTGAAACCACATGCCCCACCCAGAACTTGCGATGGGTGAACTTGTGGCTGGACCGTGTTGCTGAACTCCAACTCCCATCAGCCTCAGTCAGCATGGCCAGGGATGATGGGAGCTGGAGTCCATCAACATCTGGAGGTCACCAAGTTGGGAAAGGCTGTTATGAAGGCCGCTTAAGGATTTGGGCCTGTCATTCACTGTGAATGCAGCTGTAATGGTCTGAGAAAGACATCTCCCTGCCTTTCTTTCCATTTAGCTGAACGGCATCCTCCTCCAGCTGCCTTTCGACTTCAGAAACGGGAAGATCTATGGCTACTATAGTGGCTTCTCTGCCATCATCCAGACCGATTTTGGCCTCTTTGTCTCTTACGACTGGTCCTACTATGTGTCATTTTCTGTCCCCAAGTCCTATTCCGGACTGCTCTGCGGCCTCAGTGGAGACTTCAATGGGAATCGGAGCGACGACTTCAAAAGCCCCAATGGCACTGTGCTCTTGGATGCTGCCGCTTTTAGCAATAGCTGGAAGGAGACCAGCTCACCTTTCCACTGCACAGTTGTTGGGTTTCCGCCACGCTGTGACGAAGACCTGCTAGACCGGTACTCCTCTGTGAGCTCCTGCGGAATCATCCGCGATCCAGATGGGCCATTTAGACTCTGCAGTGACCCCGATGTGACACAGGCCCACTTCGAGAGCTGCGTGAAGGACATGTGTGTCACGAACGGCAGCAATTTGTGTGAGGTCCTGGGCACGTATGCCCAGCAGTGCCAAATTCACGGAGCCACCATTCAGCCCTGGAGGGAGATCACTGGGTGTGGTAAGGGATTGACAACTGAAATGTGAACTGCAATAGCAATACTGGTCACAGTGTTTTAGAGCAGTTATGCTATGATTTCTAGAACGAGAAAGAAAAGCTTCTTAAGTAGTCCACTGGGACCCCCAACAATTTTTTCAACTGGTTTACAGAGGGAGAAGAAAAAAGTTTGAGAATCACTGCTTTAGTGTATTCAGAGAATTTTGAACACATTTTCTCACTCATCCTTATAACAGTCCTATAAGGGGTGTGGGGGGTGAGGTTGGGACTGAGAAATTAAGGCTGTTAGAAACAGCATCAGTGCCTGCTAAAGCCACAGTACCAAAACAAAGTTCACCACTGAGGTCTGCTCTGCAATCCTTTTTTAAAAAAAAAAAAAGTTGCATCTGCCAGATGCCCATTGCAGTCAACTCCTCTACAGTTTTGACCTATTTACTGATAGCGGAATAGTTTCTTTAATTACTTTAGTAGTTTATAATAGTTTCAAAGGTAGTTAAAGATAGGAGGTGCAGCTGGCCTTTCCCCTGGAGATTAATTTCCAGTATCATAAGCAGTAGGGACGCGGGTGGTGCTGTGGTCTAAGCCACTGAGCCTCTTGGGCTTGCCGATCAGAAGGTTGGCGGTTTGAATCCCCACGATGGGGTGAGCTCCCATTATTCAGTCCCAGCTCCTGCCAACCTAGCAGTTAGAAAGCAAGTAGATAAATGTGCAAGTAGATAAATAGGTACGGCTCCGGCGAGAATGTAAATGGTGTTTCCATGCGCTGCTCTGGTTTCGGTGTTCCATTGCACCAGAAGCAGCTTAGCCATGCTGGCCACATGACCCGGAAAGCTGTCTGTGGACAAACGCCAGCTCTCTCGGCCTGTAAAGCGAGATGAGCACCGCAACCCCAGAGTCGTCTGCGACTGGACTCAACTGCCAGGGGTCCTTTACCTTTACCTTTTTATCATAAGCAGTGCTTGGGTGAATGCTGTAATTTCTCCTCACTCCTGGTTCATGCATCTTTCTGATAGGATATCTCTATTCCCTCAACAGCAAGCATCTAGGAGTAAATGCTTGTTCTCTGTCCGTGGAGATAAGAACAACAGATAACTCTGTCACAATTATTCACCACTTAATTACAACTTTTGAGGAGCTCTGAAAGCTGCGACCGACCTGCTCAGCTCCTTCCCGGAAGTCGGTCTCCTCTACAGTGTTGAAGGAGCTGCACTTTTGCATTCTCAATATCTTTTCGTTTGTGCTTGTTTCAGAGTTGCGCTGCCCTGCCAACAGCCACTATGAGCTCTGTGGACCTTCCTGCCCTGCTTCTTGCGCCCACCCAGCTGTGCCCTCTCGTTGCCGGACTGGGTGTGTCGAAGGGTGTCCGTGCAACCCTGGCTTCGTGCTGAGTGGCACCGAGTGTGTGCCTCGCCAGCAGTGCGGCTGCACTCACGGCGGAAGATACTACCTGCCTGATGAAACCTTCTGGCAAGGAGAAAACTGCAGTAGCTTTTGCCGCTGCGATAGCACCACCCATGCCGTCATGTGCACCCTCTCATCCTGTAGTCCTGGAGAGTTCTGTGGCATTCGCAAAGGCGTTTATGGTTGCCACAAGCTGTTGGGCGGCACTTGTTGGGCTTCAGGGCATCTCCACTACACGACATTTGATGGCCGGCATTATGACTTCTGGAACACCTGCAAGTACATATTTGCAGAGCTGTGCGCGGCAAACACATCTTTACCCTTCTTCAGGGTTGAGGTTAAGAATGAGAAGCTGCACAACAGATCTTTGTCTGTGACCTCAGAGGTGTTTGTGCAAGTGGGCACTCATCAAATACACCTGCAGAATAGACGCCGGGGAACCTTCAAGGTAAAGAGCATGTGGGAAAGCTCTTAAGCGGGGGCGAGCAGCCTTTTTGCTCCTACAGCATTGGCAGGGGTGGGGCTGCACTAAGGAGCTGCATACAGGCTTTCCCTGCCATGTAGGGGGCAGGGGGGAAGAAGACCCACCCCCCAGTGGCGGAGCTTCATGCTCCGGCACTGGGGGGCAGAGAGCAGGCAGGGGCAGGGCTAGTGTGCATCCCGGAGGCATGACGTTCTGCCAGCAGGGGCGTGGTGCGTGTCCTGAGGGTGTGGCATGATCCCTGTGGGGGCGTGGTGCCCAGCCTGGGCAGGGGGACAGCTGTGATGGCACCCCACCGGGATCACACTGCCAGGGGCGGTGCACTCCCCCCGCACTCCTCTTCCTCCACCAGTGTCTGCCCCCTCCTTGGCAGGGTGAGAGAATCCTCTTTGAAAGCAGGGGTTGCATTGGTGACAGCCACCTTTTTTCAGTTACAAAGACTCTCTGTGCTGTGGTAGAAAAGAATACAATGGGGGGTGCAGTCAGCCCTACCGGGAAGCAGTCTTAGTGGCATATTTGCAGCATCACCTGCAGTGGCTGAAGTTGCATGGCTCATACTGTGTGGCAGAGCAGCAAATTTGTCAGCTCCCAAAATGGGTAAAGATGGTGTTAGCAGAGGGACCACCCAGGATGCTATGTCAAGAGGGCCACATGTGGTGCACTGATTGCCCACATGTACACCATACTGTGGAGGTAAGGTTCATCCTGCTCTTGTGAAGAATCTGGTTGGGGCTAGGATTGGTAGCGGGATGAGATGCAAAAACAAAATTCAGATAAATGGGGCGTGGGGAGGGATTTTAAAGATGAAGAAGGAGCAGGGCAATGCCAGAAGAGAACTGACATAGCCAGGAGCATATGAATTTATTTTATTTTATTTTGACAAAGTAATGATCACAAATGAATAAGAATAAAAATGTGCACCCCACCACTGAGACCATTCAATTGTAACTATCCAACCTCCCAAAATTTCAACACCTCTTGCGATGGTTTGACCCCTTTCTGTTTTTACAGTACAAATTCTACAGACACCTTCCATATCTCCTCAAAGTCATTTCTCCTGCATATTCCCCATCTTACCTTAATGGCACATGTTAATTTATCATTAATAGCTAAATCCCACACCATTTTTCCATTTTATATTCTGCTTTCCCCTTCCACTTCCTAGCTATAATAATTCGTGCAGCTGTCAATAAATTTGTGAGCAAGTCGTTCAGAGCCTGCGAACCTTCCATCCCATTATAAATTGATAATAATGCTACCTCTGGACTTTCAGTCAGCTTTAACCTAGTGATTTCTGTTATAATGTGAAAATTTAAGGCAGACTTCCCCAACCTGCTGCCCTCTAGATGTCTTGGGCTGCAAATTCTATCATTTCTAGCCATCGGCCATCCTGGCTGGGGCTGATGGGAGCTGTACTCAAAAAAAGCTGGAGGGCTCCAGATTGGGGAAGAATGTACTGAGGGGGCAATCGGGTTGGCTCATAGTTAGGCAAGGATTATTTCACAACAGGAGCTAAGATGCAGAGTTGGAGCAAATCAGGTATGAGGCTGATGCAGAAGTCAAGGAGAGACCTCAGTGAAACAGGAAACTAGTCAATGAGAGTGCAAGAGACCCTGGAACCAAGCCTAGTCAAGGCAAAGTCACATCAATGAGTCTCTTGATGTCCAGGTAAGCTACCTGATCTCACCAAGGCCAGATTAGTAAAGATTCCTTTTTTTAAAAAATGATATTTATTGAGAATTTAAAATTACAGAGGGGGAAAAAAACGAAAAGGAAAGAAAAATTAGACAAAAAAAGGGCATTAAACAATACAAGTCAATAAAAAACCCAAAAAACAAAACACACAATACATCAAAACCAAAAACAAAAGCAAACAAAAATTTTAAAAACAAATCCAATATTCCCAAATCTTGATCTTTCGTTAACTTGTTTCATCGACCTCCTCACACCTCCCTTTTTTGTATTCTAGTTATTAATTATCTCAGCAAATCCTTTCCATCTTTCACTATATTCTGTCATTAAATTACCTTAATTTATTTTAACCTTAACTTACCATAAAAGCCCTAAAGCTTAAAGCTTAAAACTTATTTATACATAATACCTTATAGCATTTCTACTAAAGCCAAATAGTTTCATTCCAGCATTTTTTCTAACACTCATTAATTTTACAATAATTCGTAAAGATTCCAGGACAATTGTCGTTTTGGAGTTGTCCTTAGATTGGCCACTTAAGCCCCACATGAAACGCATCACTAAAAGTGGGGGCACCAATTTGCATCAGATTTGCACATTGAAAATTCTACACTCAGCTCCTGAACTTTGTTCCGAAGTAAGGAGAACAGGAATGGTTTCTTAAGGGCCAAAGTAACTTCACCACCCAGAAGCCTTGTTGCGGAAGAGAAGAGTGCCAGTTCCTTGATGACCCTTCAAATTAACCAGTCTCTGACTTTTTGCTTGTTTCGATCAGATTGATGGGATAACTGCAAACCTTCCAGCCAACATTAATGAAGGAGAAGCTGTCATTTATCAGCATGGAGTGTACACAACACTGAGAGCGAAGTTTGGCCTGGCAGTGAGCTTTGACCTGGCCCACAGCCTTTTTGTCACCATCCCCGCTGAATACATGGGCCACACCTGTGGGCTTTGTGGGAACTTCAACGGAGCTGCCGCTGATGACTTTATGATGCAAGATGGCTCCTTGGGGAAGAATGTCTCCTACTTCGCTGCGGGTTGGAAATCTGAGACTGTGCCGGGCTGTGACGGTGGCTCAGCTGACCCCTACCCTCAGTGCCTGGAGGAGGAACAGATCCTCCAGGCAAAATGTGGATGTTGGATCATCCAGAACCCTACTGGGCCCTTTGCTCCTTGTCGGTCTGAAATTAGCCCTGAGCCCTATCTGTCTGATTGTATATTTGACCTCTGTGCCTCCCCAGGGGACAGCAGGGTCCTGTGCCAGTCCATTCAGAAGTATGCCGCAGCCTGCCAGAGAGAGAACCTGAGCATCTTAGCTTGGAGGAACGATACTTTCTGCAGTACGTATCTTGGAGCTGTGTTACACTTGAAGCAGAGAAATCTGTCTGTGTTGGTTTTTCATCATTTCTCATTTTTCCCAGTCTTAAGTTCAGTTCTCCACATTTTTGCAACGGTTTGCAATTTAAAAAATGCTCATGAAAACCTGTAAAAATGTAATTGCACACTTCCCCCCAGTATACACATTTTTTGTACTGTATTTTACCTGATTTCCCATTTTTGCAAAGCAACTTATATAATGCACTTTATATGTTATTTTCACTACTATATGCATCTTAACGCACACTTTCCATTAAAAGAATGATTTTTTTGTACACAGATGGGAGCTGCAGAAAAGTGTGAAATTTGAAAGAGACCACAATTAGGTAGATTCTCACTGAAATTCAAGCTGAATTCCTTCCCCTTCCCTACCTACACGCACAACAATTACACTACATGGACATAAGAAGAAAATGGTTATAATTATCATTAAACTTTCATATTTAGGGGGAAACATGCCCATAAGGAGAGAGAAAATTGCTTTCTGTTTCACCGGCCTCACAATTTACTTTATTTATTCTCCTCCATTTCTTGTGGTGAAAAAAGTATGTAATAATAATAGCTCCCCCTGAAAAGGCTGCTGTAATTTTTAAAAGGCTTTTGCTTCTCAGTGGGGTGGAAATTGCAGAATTTTACAAACTCGGTATGGTATTGAAGTAAACTTTACTCAGAGGAGATCCGTTGAAATTAATGAACACAACTAAGTTAGGTACATTGATTTCAATGGCTCTGAATAAAACTTAATTGAGTACCACCTTGGGGCTGAGCAAAAATGGTCTCCCAAATTTCTCCATGGTTTTTGTGGGTGACAAAATGGGTGTGTAATGGGGACTGATATCCTTGGAGAGGGAGCTGAAATTCTCCAACACCTTATCTCTGAAAACTGTCTTTTGTTAAAATTTGGTTTATTTAATGTTGAATGAAACTCTGGGCTGCTCCAGACTGGTGGTTGTCGTTGCTGTTGTGTTGGAAAACATTACCGATGCACAAATAGTGCATTAACAGTGGGCTTATCCACACACCATTATGCTAAAGCTCATACCAATAACAAACTTAGTTGGTCTCTAAGGTGCTACTGGAAGGATTTTTTTTATTTTGTTTCGACTATGGCAGACCAACACGACCACCTACCTGTAACCATTCTGCTATGTTGGTTGATCCACAGCTGCAACCAACATTAACGTCAGGAGTGCAGAAACCATTTTGCCAAGCACTCTGTAGGGGAGGACTGAAATCCTCTGTAATGGTTCAGGAGGAGGTGGGGGGGGAATAAAAACCCAAAACTTGCCAGAAAATTATTTTCAGGAAAAGCGCTTTCTTCTTCCCCACCCCTAGATCTCCAGTGCCCACAACACAGTCACTACGAGCTCTGTGGCAGTCCTTTGCATCAGTTGTGCTTCGGGACCTGGCTCCAGAACGTCTCTGCCTCTACTTGCTCTGAAGGGTGCTTCTGTGACGACGGTTACTATTGGAATGGCAATGAGTGTGTCCTGCCTGAGCAGTGTGGCTGCAAGCATGATGGGCGCCACTACAAAGTGAGCTGGTTGTCCAGTCCAGTCAAAGCCAATGTTTAATAATAATAATAATAATAATAATAATAATAATAATAATAATAATGGTACAGTGGGGTACAGTGAACTGGGGTTAAGAACTTAATTCGTTCTGGAGGTCCATTCTTAACCTGAAACCGTTCATAACCTGAGGTACCACTTTAGCTAATGGGGCCTCCCACTGCTGCTGCCACCACGCAATTTCTGTTCTCATCCTGAAGCAAAGTTCTTAACCCGAGGTACTATTTCTGGGTTAGCGGAGTCTGTAACCTGAAGTGTCTGTAACCTGAAGCATCTGTAACCCAAGGTACCACTGTATTCCAGAGCCTGTATAGAGTCCTTAAGTGGGTTCCCTGTCGGTAGGAGAAAATAACAGAGGCCAACCAGAGTATATTGAGAAGCAAAGTGGCTAGCAAGCCTGATCTTTATTCAAGGAACTGTTTCAACAGGATCCCCACTCACCACACACAGGAGGGAGGAGAACCCTGAACAGGGGTGTGCAAACCCTTATATAGACTTTTGAAATTACCCATCCTGTAGCCCAAGACCACCTTCCCAAAACATCATACATACCTCACAGAAGGAGGCGGTCTACAGCAGAAATCCTTTCTGCCAGGATACCTAACAATGGTCACTGGTTGCATTACCTGGACAGCTTGGCCATTCCTTTGTGATGGTTAATACTTTAGTTCCTGAATCCAGATCACAGGCTCAAATTGATACACAAATACATCCTTAAGACGGGATTTGCAAGCAAAAAGACAATGGGACGGCTTTCCCCATTTGCCTCCCTTACTGCAGAGGAATATTTGAAGTCACTGGGAGAGTCAAAATGGCTCCAAGATTGCTCTCCCATACTATTTCAGGCACATGGTTCATATATTTAGATATGTGTGCATTTATGAACATTTATTCTATATTTGAGACCTTGAAATTCTTATAACGTAATGTTTGTTTGTCTGTTGTACTTCACCCATCCGACTGGTTTGCCCCAGCCATTCTGGGCAGCCACTTCCAAAAAATATAAAGGAACACAGCAAAACATAAAACAATAAAAGCTTCCTGAATAATGTGTAATTTGGGAGGGGTTATAGATCAGGAGCGGAGCCCTTGCTTTCCGCATGGAAGGGACCAGGCAACAGGTTGTGAGAAACACCTGGGCCTGAGATTGTAGAGGGCTGCTAAATAAGTCTCTTCTGCTTTAAGGCCACTTCCTAATATTACCCAAGTTATTGCCCTGCCGCCTTTGCCTAAGGCAGGAAAATGTCTTGGTCCAGCTGTGGGTATATTGAAGGAGTTATTCAATGGTACCTTGGGTTAAGAACTTAATTCGTTCTGGAGGTCCATTCTTAACCTGAAACTGTTCTTAACCTGAGGTACCACTTTAGCTAATGGGGCCTCGCTCTGCCACCGTGCGATTTCTGTTCTCATCTTGAAGCAAAGTTCTTAACCTGAGGTACTCTTTCTGGGTTAGTGGAGTCTGTAACCTGAAGCATCTGTAGCCTGAAGTGTCTGTAACCCAAGGTTACATATGTACTATATGATGGCCATTTCCCTTTGTCTTCCTCATGCAGGTTAGAGGCCATATCTGGCTGCCCGGCTGTGCTAAAAAATGCATCTGTGACCCCCAGGGCAATTTCCGTTGTTTCGCAGCTAAATGCAACCGGGACCAGCAGTGTGCCCTGAGGGACGGACAGTGGGGCTGCCGGAGTTTCCTGACCACCTGCGTTGTGACGGGAGACCCTCACTACTTCACCTTTGACGGTGCGGTGGTGCACTTCCAGGGCAGCTGTGACTACGAGGTCTCTTACACTTGCAACTCTTCCCGGGATTTCTCCTTCCGGGTTATGGCTGCCAACAGGCATTTCTGGAAACCAAGCGTATCCTTTGTTTACCGAGTAGAAGTCTGGCTCCTCACCAGCCACTCAAGTTTCCACATCGTCCTAGAGCGAGGCAAAGCTGCCCATGTGAGTTGAGGTGGGATGCTCACTGTTATCAGGCCTGCGAGCTTGCGCTGATTTAGTCAGCAGGGCCATGGACCTGATGTTGGATTTGGAACTGGAGGGTATGTGGGCAGTGGCGGCTGGAGCCCATTGCGACTGGTAGGGTGGCCGGACAATGGTAGGCAGAGTTAGAACAAAATATAGGGGGAACCAACTGTGGCGATCACACAGGGTCCCCGGGCGTTTCACCGTCTATTGATCCCTGTGCCACCACTTTATTTCTCGCTGCCACCACCCAGGCCCTACCTGGTACAATACTGAGTCCAGTCAGGTTTAAATTGGAACATAAACTTTTGTTTATTTATTGCAGTTTAACAAGCGTGTGCTTTCATAAACCGTATTGGTCAATTACATGCATGGGGTGCCTATGCAGACCTATAACTTCCACTACCTGCTCTCACTCACTAAACCACCTCTCTGATATTTGCTTGTCTTCCAAGCCCCTAACTGTTCCTGACTCAGCTTATTTCGCTACACTAACTCAACCTCCCCACAGACTCTATCCCAATTCACTCCCACTCCAACCAACCACCCAACTCCCAACAAACTCTCCCCTCCACCCCTCCCAGAGCTGGTTTTATAGTTCCTCTGACTCCACCCCTCCAGGTTCCGATTGGGTAACCTGCTTAACTATTTCACCTCCAGCACTCTCATATGTTAACGTCACACCAACTAATGCTAGTTTGGCCCCCGCCCTCCTTTCTGCTGTGTTGCCGGAACAAAACTGAGACCAAAGCAGAGGTGGTTGGCTGGCATTGTCTTCTTGTAAGTAAGGTAGGCAGCTGGGGGGGGTGGCTGAGGGCAGACCCAGGTTGGTGTGGCAGTGCCTACTGAGCTACCCTCTGTTAAACATGGCTGGTTATCAGGCAAGAAAACAACGAACAGGGTGGTGATACAATGACTACTGCAATCGACAAGAGATAATATTGACACAAGGCAACTATCTGTAAACAAGCAATAAGCATCCCTAAAAATGGCAGAAGTAGGTTCTTTCCCAAATAGGTTTTATCTTAAACAATAGCAAACCCAGTAAATAAAGAGTTCTCTTGTGATATATCAGTGGTTCAGTGCTCATTTCTTCTCTTTCCCAAAAAGATTTTGGAAATTCTATTAAATAGGAGGTTTAACAAATTGAAGGACTTTGTCCTCTTTCTATGCTCCTCCCGATGGAAACGCACAGATGGAAACAGATATATCCCTACTTTAAGTCATTCACATACTGTCTTTTCCTGTATATTATTTACTACAAAGCTTGATGACTAAGCTCTTTAGTGACGAAATGTCTGATTACCAGACCGACGTCTGAGCACTGAACCACTGGTATATCACAAGTGGACTATTTATTACTGCATTTGCAATTGTTCTGGATAAAATCTATTTTGGAAAGAGAAGAAATGAGCACTGAACCACTGATATATCACAAGTTAGCTCTTTATTTACTGCCCTGGTTCAAGACCCCCACCGCCTTACTGTTAGCAACACAGCTAACAGGAAAAACAAAGCTAGTACTACAGAAACTGCTTTTCTTTCCCTGCCCCTTTTAATATACAGGTTAATGGCAGAAGGACCCAGTTGCCAGCCCATGTTGGATCCATTGCTCTGATCTTCAGACTGAGGCACATGGTGGTCGTAAGAACGAAAGCCAACTTGGAGATCCAGTTCAATGGGGCCAGCAGTTTGTTCATCCGTGTGGGCCCAGAGTATCAACATCAGCTGTGTGGAATATGTGGAAATTTCAACGGTGATGCCACTGATGATAAAGTCCTGCTCAGTGGAGAGAAAGATCTGAGTGATGCAGAGTTTGGGAATGCCTGGATATCAAGCACCAGCCCCAAGTGGTAGGAGTATTCTCTTCCCCCCAGAGCTAAAATGGAACCTGCTCTGTTCTCCTGTGACCTATATTCCATGCAAACAGGGCTGGCCCTGCCATAAGGCAGAGTTGAATTAGCCAGCTTAGACAGCAGATGCCGTGGTGTGTCACACAACCTTCCCTACACCTTGTAAAATAGCCTGCTGGCCTCAGATGCTGTGTGTTTAAGTAAGATTCAACCACTAGTCCACTGAGATTCTGTACACGGAATTGTGGGGGAGCCATTTTTTAATTTTATTTTTTGCCTCGGGTAGCGAAAAATCTTGAGCCAGTCTTGCATGAAACCCTTTCTTAGGGAAACACAACTGCCCAGCCTTATCAGCAGAGGTGTTGGAAGAAAAGCAGTTCTCTCACAAGGCAGTCCTCTCTCTCTCTCTCTCTCCAATTGCCGCCAGAGAGGCTGTTGACGTATTATCTTCCCCTAAGGAGAAGAGAGAACGAGAAACACTCTGGTGAGCTACCATCCATCTCCCAGTTGTGGTTCCTCCGTGCCCCAATGGCCACCAGAGGATGTTTTGATATTTGATAGTATTTAGGGGATGACATACATTTTGCATTTGACAAGTAGGCCGCTTATGACATTTCCTATTTTATGATTTCCTTTTTTTAAAAAAAAACACCCAATACATCTGATCAGATTTGAAGTTATTAAATGTTAAATTCTGTTTTGTTTTGCTGCTTGTTTTTCAAAATCACATTATAATGTGGATTATTCAAAACGTGAAACGGCAGAATTTGGCAAGAGGGTGGATTTCAAATATTTTCAGAGTATCCGTCATATTTACCAAGGGCAAGCAAATTTTTGTTCAGAAGAACTTTCTGATATGATTGTGATTTGTGATCATTTTAAATGATGAGATTAGTTTAACTGGTTTTCCTGATTGTTTCACATGGATATACATACCTTTGAGCTAGCATTTTAACCAGAGTGGTGCAAAATGTTTCAATTAATAAACAGCTGGTTCTCCTTCAGTCTTACCACGATTCTTGGGACTCAGCTAGTCTGGTAAAGAAAAAGTGATTTATATGCATTGTATATGCGATATAACATTGTGCCACCAGATGGCAACGTGGAGTCCCGTTTTTCTCTACCTGTTTTCCCTGTTTAAATGTACAACGCTGTAGACTGAAACGCTTCTTTGATGTGTCTGGATCCAGCCTTGTTCTTCCCATGATTCTTTTAGGTGTCAGAACGACACTGGGCGTCTTCATCCATGTCCCAAACAACATGTGTTTGAGCGGAAGTGTGCTATCCTGATCAGCGATCCTGGGCCCTTCTCCGAGTGCCATTGGCACAGAAGCCCTGACCCTTATTATGAGTCCTGTGTTTATGACCTCTGCCAGTACGGACAGGCCAACCGCATGCTATGCGGAGCCATTGAAGCCTATGATGAGATGTGCACCATTATTGGTGTGAAGGTGACAAACTGGCGTTGGGAGATTGGATGCAGTAAGCAAAAAGGGGTATTTGCTTTTATGTTGAAGTGCTTGCACATTAGGCCAATAACTACTTCTGCCCGAGAGCTTCCTCAGTAAGATGCCTGGACCCCTTGCAAGAATCTCTGGTTCAAGACTGCCATCGGTTTCTGCTGGGTGAAAGCTCAGTCATTGTGGAGCATATGTTCCACATGCAGAAAGCCCCAACTTCTCCAGCTGGAGCTGGGAAAGCTTTCTGTCTAAAATCCTGCCAGTGACCATACAGTTGTCACCTAAGCAGCAGGATAGCCTATGTAGTTCCATCTAGATGTTGTTGGACTCCAGCTCCTATCAGCCCCAGCTAGCATCACCAGTAGTTGGTGGTGATGGGAGTGTTAGGATATAGTTACATTCCACCTTAAAAGGGTCAAGCATGACGGTTGTGTATCACATGCCTGTTTACATCCAGCACAGTCTGCTGGGAACTTCCTTTGTATGTTGCTTTTGCTATACTGCTGTTTTGCTGGACACAAAGGCATGCACACATGTTTTCCTTTGTTCCCGAACTATGTTGAATAAATGCTGTACATTTTTGCTTGCACATCTCTCTGTCTGCCTCTTCGCTGTGAGGTGATTTACACACTCTGCTGACAGAGTGTGCACGGGTCTCTAATCATATCTGAGGCTCGTATCGCTGACTGACTGATGCTGTTCCACGGGAGACCAGTGATCGTCTGGAGCCAGCTGGGGGCCTGCCTGATGCCCCCATCTCCCCGCATAGCTGTCAACTTTCAGATTTGAAAATAAGGGATCAGCAGCCTCGAAAATAAGGGATCAGCAGCCTCACCTGTCCCGGGGACAGTCTATGGCAGGGGTCTGCAACCCGCGGCTCCGGAGCCGCATGTGGCTCTTTTACACCTTTGCCGCGGCTCCGGGGCGGATACTAGCAAGGGGAGGAGGCGCATTGTGCGCCCCGACACTCCCCACTGTGGCGGGCGCTGTACTGGCTGTGACGTCGCATGGGGGCGGTGCGTGCGTTAGTCACGCACCGTCCCGACGTCACCTTCCCGCCCGCTGTCAGATCGCGGCTCCGGAGATATATTTGTTTTAAATGTCGCAATGGTTTTGCAGCTCCCAGTTTTTTTTCCTTCGGAAACGGGTCCAAGTGGCTCTTTTTGTCTTAAAGGTTGCAGACCCCTGGTCTATGGGATATCTACCAATCCGGGATAGCAGCAGGAAGCAGTGGAAAATGGCGCTGGAATAAGGCAATTTCCCGCCAAAAAAGGGAAGGTTGACAGCTATGTCTCCCCGGCAGTATCCCAACAGGGAGCTGTAGTCCAACAACATAGAAACATAGAGTTGGAAGGGACCCCCAGGGTCCCCTAGTTCAATCCTCTGCTGTGCAGGAATCTCATCTAAAGCATCCATGACAGGTGGCCATCCAACCTCTGCTTAAAAACCTCCAAGGAAGGAGAGCCCACATCTGGAGGGCACCCCATTGTCTATCCTCCTGCAGACAATACAAGATGATTTCTAGGTTGTTCCTGGTGCTACTGCTGTGAGTCATAAGGACCCCAAGCAGGTTCTCTCCTACATAGAGATTCAACCATTCTGTGTGTGCACTAAATAGAAAAGAGGGGTAGAATAATCATTACTAATAGATGTGTGTCTATAGGACAATAATATGCCCCTAACATGCATGCAATATGCATATCCATGTAATATTCTTGACATCTCTGTCAAAGCTGCTGAGAGTCTCATAATTAAGATCAGCCCACAATATCTTTGGGACTACAATTCTCATCATCCCTGACTATCATCAAATGTCTTATGGCTAACCTCTCAAACATAATTTACCTTTGCCTCCTGTAGGAACCGTGATAATAATAATAATAATAATAATAATAATAATAATAATAATAATAATACATTATTTATACCCTGCCCATCTGGCTGGGTTTCCCCAGCCACTCTGGGCAGCTTCCAACAAAACACTAAAATACAATAACCTATTAAACATTAAAAGCTTCCCTAAACAGGGCTGCCTTCAGATGTCTTCTGAATGTCAGGTAGTTATTTTTCTCTTTGACATCTGATGGGAGGGCGTTCCACAGGGCGGGTGCCACTACCGAGAAGGCCCTCTGCCTGGTTCCCTGTAACTTGGCTTCTCGTAGCAAGGGAACCGCCAGAAGGCCCTCTGTGCACCAAAATGTTTGACTGATACAAATGCAAAAAAAGAGAGACCTTACCAGGACTTTGCCTTGATATGAACGGCTTCCAAAGCATTTCACATTTTTCTCCCCCACAGGTTTTACCTGTCCGTTCAACCAGTATTATGACTTCTGTGGCCCGGCCTGCCCAGCCACTTGCGCCAACCTCAATGCACCCTCCCGTTGCACAAAGCCCTGTGTGGCAGGCTGCTTCTGCCGAGAAGGCTATGTTCTTCACTCTGGGGTGTGTGTGCCCAGGAGGATGTGTGGCTGCATGCTGGATGGCCGCTATTACCAGCTGGGAGAGGAAGTGATCCTGACAGACACTTGCAGCAAGAAATGTTCCTGCAAGCAGCCTGCGCGCCACATGGAATGCCAGGAACATGCCTGCGGGCCTCTGGAAATATGCAAAGTTGTGGATGAAAAACGGGGCTGTTACCCCATGAAAAACGGCACTATGTGGATATACAGCCATTCTCGCTACATCACATATGATAATCACGTTTATGGTTTCCGAGGCGCCTGCAAATACACCCTGACTACCTACTGTGGCCCCCCAGGAAAGCTTCCGGGTTTCACGATCAAAGTGCTGAATACACACAAGGTCTCCCTCGCGGTGACGACAGTGAAGCAGTTGGAGCTCGATATCTATGGGGAGCAAATTATTATAGAAGCAGGACAGGAAGACAAAATACAGGTAAGGCTTTGCTGTGTTATCCCTTGCTTCTCTGGCTCCCTTTCTGCCCCAAATGTAGGATGCAAAGGGCTCATCATACTAGAACCTGGGACATTCAAGACAGGCAAAAAGTAAGTATTCTTCACAAGGCACATAGATAAAGCTTTGGGATTTGCTTTGACAAGATGATGTGATGGCTATCAGTTTGGGTCTGCACCAAATCTTTCAGCATTCATTGGATGCCTACAAATTCTGGTGTTATGAAAGAGAGAGAAGAACTTATTTCTATTTGCCTTCTACATAATGTACAGCCGTACCTTGGTTGTGGAACTTAATCCGTTCTGGGAGTCTGTTCGACTCCTCGAACGGTTCGAAAACCAATTGGCTGCAGGAGCTTCCTGCACTCAATCGGAAGCTGCAGAAGCAACATCGGACGTTCAGCTTCCGAAAAACATTCGCAAACTGGAACACTCATTTCCAGGCTTGCGGCATTCGGGAGCCAAAATGTCCAAGTACCAAGGCATTCAACAACCAAGGTATGACTGTATACAGTTTCAGAAACTTCTGTCATGCAACCTCTAACAGGCTTTTTCTCTAAACTGGGAAGTCTCAAATACTGCAGCCTTTCCTCACAGGAGAGTCGCTCCGTCCCCTTGACCATTTTGGTTGCCTGCTTCTAAACCTTTCTCAACCCTTCGATATCCTTTCTGAGCTGAGGCGAACAGAACTATAAACAGAATTCCCAGTGTGGTCACACCAAAGATTCGTATAACAGTATCATGTTATGGGCACTATGATATTGACATAAAAATTCCAGCTTGAAAATGAAGACTGCTTAAAGCACAAGTTGGCATAAAATGCAAGCTTTGTCACTGATAAACTATAAAAAGACTTAATGCCTATTCACGATTGTCCAGGGTACCACCTTTATTCAATGAGGCTAATCTGGAAGGCTCTGTTTCCCTGCCACCTAATTTAATGCGATATTTGTATTTTTATGGTTTGATTGTACCTTTTTAAAAAGAAATTAAGAACTGCCCGAGAATTCCTGTTATGCGGCAACCTTTTAAAATGTTGTTAATAAATAAATAGCAAATGCATTGCTGGCAAGCTTAAACCCTTGGCCTTGACATAGACATGTCACAGAATGTTTGCATCCCCATTTTTGTCCTAGGTAAATGGGTACCTGATGAACCTGCCTGTCACCCTCGCATCAGGGAAACTCAACGCCTATTGCAGTGTCTCTGGCCGCTTCGTCATCGTTGAGACCGATTTTGGCCTCTCTTTCTCCTATGACTGGGTTTTCTACGTGTCTGTTTCTCTTCCCGAGACTTATTCCGGCTCCCTTTGTGGCCTCGGCGGAGATTTCAATGGGAACCGCCTTGATGACTTCAGGACCCCCAATGGTACTCTGGTAAAGAATGCTCATGCGTTTGGAAACAGCTGGATGCATGCAAGCTCTCCGTTCTACTGCAGAGCAGTGGGGGCTATGTCTGAGTGCAGCGAGACTGAAGTAGCCAGGTTCAGATCGAAGGACCGCTGTGGAATTATAAGCGATGTGAACGGGCCGTTTAAACACTGTAACAGCCCCGAAGATGCTCGGCTCCACTTGGAAAACTGTGTGAGGGACATGTGCGCAAGCACAAGCAGCCGCAAGACTCTCTGTGAGTTGCTACAGAGTTATTCCCAGCAGTGCCAAGCTAGAGGCATCAACATTCAGCCGTGGAGAGAGATTGCTGGATGTGGTAGGCAATTTTTCAGTAGAGAAAAATATATTTAGGGTACAAGACTCTTATTTTTCTGCAGGATTGAAGGAAATGTGTGGGCTCCATTGGGCACAGAATTCAGCGTAGACTCAGCTTCCTATTCTCCTAGAGCTCATGGCTGAGAAAGGCGTGCTTTCAAAGTCTGTGGGTGATACTGAAATCACAACAGAGGAAATTGCTAAGTAACAGATCTAGGAGGTCAAAGGATGGTGTTTAGAAACGTGTATGGCTTTTGCCGTGACTAGCTGAACCATAAGCAAATTAGGCAAAATAATTTTAAAATGCAGGATGATTTGTGCAAAATAGGGGGGAAATTATATGCTGGTTCCATCTACAAGCTCGTAATAGTCACATTTTGGGGGGACAGAATTTTAATTATTTTAGCACAGAGTGCATATATGCAGCATGGCCTGATATTGTTCTTTGACACTGAAATCTGACTTGGCCACTTTCTGAAAAGCTAAAAAAGCACTGAATATTTCTGTAACATTTGGCTATGTCAGAGAATAGAATTTCTTTTTGTCTTCCCAACCCAAGCAAGCCTTTTGGGCTAAAAGCAAGCCGTCAGACAGTTTTATTTAATTTTCACATTTCAGTCCCTACAGAGTATCAAAGCAGAAGGCCTGGAAAACACGTTTTCTGAGACAGGGCTTTTTAATTTTCTAATTGCAAAGTGCAACTTGCAGGTTCATTGTGTTTGTCCTCAGAAGGACTTTCTAGAGACAAAACAATAATGGGAAAATGTTTTACAAGCAAGATGGGCCTTTATCTCCTGCGCCATCCAGGCATTACAAGAGACTTACACCAAAGTGTTGTATTCTCTGTCCAGGAACATTCTGGTTCAGGTCCCCAGTTCACGTGGAACAGAAGCTCCATTTGGGGCATGCAGAGAGTGATGGGGCGAGGGAGAGACGAAAGGCGTTAGGATGGAGAAGAAACTTAAAGCAAGTGTTTTATTGCTATAGAATGAGCAGCAGATCTCTGGACTAGGAAAAGTGCTGTTTCCCCTTGCTTCCATCCTGAAATATTCCCATTTAGTGTGGTGTCGGAATGCTTTTAAATCTCCCAGTAGTCATCTGCCTACCCTTAGCCATGCCTCCAGGTGTTCTGCTCCTGGTGACTGGACTGGGATGTGTTCAAGATGGACAGCTCCATAGGGCAGTGTTTCCCAACCTTTTTTGGGCAAAGGCACACTTGTTTCATGAAAAAAATCTCGAGGCACACCACCATTACAGCCCCGTGACGTCAGCGCGCAGCGTCACACCGGGAGGGACATGAATTGCTAGCAAATTACATAATCACCTCCTTGAGGGCTGGCTCATCTTCTCCGAAGGCAGAACCCCATTAATTAACAGCACAGACTCACACCATAGCCAAGACGAGGGGGGAAAACCTCAGTCATGCACAGTCAGGCACATGTGGGGGCTAAATGAGGACGAAGACCGGGCAGAGAGCAGGGTTCAAATCACCCCACCTGGCCAGGACAATCCCTGGGTGCTCCCTTGGGCCACTCGCCTGACCCACCTCGCAGGGCTGTTGTTGCGAGGATAACACGGGGAGAACCACACGCGCCCCTGGGAGCTCCTTGGAGGAGAAAGTGGACGATGAATGCAATGCACGAAATATATGAGAGGCGACCAGGTTTTGCAGGTGAGGGGCCCCCGCCAGCCTCCGCTTCCAACACCCGGCGCAACGACGCCGAAGTTTCCCCCCGGGCTCGGCTCGGGGAGCAGCGCTGCTCCCCCCCCCGGCTCCCCTTCGCCCTCCCGGCTCTCTCTGCCGCCCACTGGGGACCCCCCTCACCTGCCAAGTCCAGAGCGCCGGTGGAAGTTGCATGCATGCATGCAGGGTGCCGCGTTGCCATTGCATTGCACTGCACTCCATGCAACGCCTGCACGCATGCATTGCCTTGCACGCCCGCCAAGGGTGGATGCAGCATTGCAAAAATAAAAACCCCCCGACGCAGCCCTACCTGGGGGGCAGCCTCCGCCTCCGCTGCTCCGCCTCCGTGGGGATCCCCGGGTTCCGTCCTGCCGCCCGATCTCCGCGGGGGCGCAGGCAGGCTGCGCGGGGTCTGCGCGGAACAGCCCCTGCCCGCCCGGCCGCCGCCGCTGCGCTCATTCCATGGCCGGGAGAAGAGCGCTTCAAACAAAACGCCCGGCCCGCCAGGCCACGCTGGGAAACGTAGTTTGCGCACCCCGCGCGGGCGCGGAGCCCAAGGGCGAGGGGACTACGGATCCCGGCAGCCCCTGCGCCGGGGACGGAGGGGGAGAGGCCGGGTGCAGGGATGGAGGGACGGGTGGGTGAGTGAGTGGCAGCCGCCAAGCCTTGGCCGAGAGCCAGGAAGGGCTTCCCCGGAGGAGGAGGAGGAGGAGGGAGGCGCAGAGTGGGAGGGAGGGAGGGAACCCCAGGGGTCATCTAGTGACGGCGCCCCAATCGAAAATTTGACTTAAAAATTTTTTTTTTCAAATTTTTTAATTTTTCCCGCGGCACACCAGACAACAGTGGTTGGGAAACACTGCCATAGGGGGAGCTCAAGCTGGAGCAGGTATAGAAATGTTGCTTCAACACAGATTAACGGTGGCTTGAGCCTTAAATAAGGCTGCAAATATTTTTTGTTTTTGAACTGCTGTGCAATCATGGTACCAGCTAAGTTTGATGTTGAAGGAATTGTAGAACTCTTCGGGAGGAAGTCTAGGAAGCTTCAACAACAACAACAACAACAACAACAACAACAACAATTTATTTATACCCCGCCCATCTGGCTGGGTTTCCCCAGCCACTCTGGGCGGCTCCCAACAGAATTAAAAGCACAATAAAACATCAGACATTAAAACATCAGACATTAAAAACTCCCCTAAACAGGATTGCCTTCAGATGTCTTCTAAAAGTCAGATAGTTTTTTTAATTTCCTTAACATCTGACAGGAAGGCGTTCCACAGTGCGGGTGTCACTACCGAGAAAGCCCTCTGCCTGGTTCCCTGTAATCTCACTTCTCGCAGTGAGGGAACTGCCAGAAGGCCCTCAGAGCTGGACCTCAGTGTCTGGGCTGAACGATGGGGGTGGAGACGCTCCTTCAGGTATACATGGTGGGCGTTGCTTCTTTCTGCACCAGTTTATTAAAAAAATCTGGCTGTGTGCACATCACCAGGTTGAAATGCAACCAAGTTATTCCTTTTCTCAACTCGAATCGTAGCTTGTGGGTTTTCTTTGGAGGGGGGGAATACATAAAAATGCTGAAGTTCATAAATAAACAACCAGACTGATACAGGATAGACATGGGTTGTGGCTAACGTTGTGGTGGCGCTGTGGTCTAAACCACTGAGCCTCTTGGATTTGATGATCAGAAGGTCGGCGGTTCAAATCCCCGTGTCGGGGTGAGCTCCCATTGCTCTGTCCCAGCTCCTGCCAACCTAGCAGTTCGAAAGCACACCAGTGCAAGTAGATAAATGGGTACCACTGTGGCGGGAAGCTAAACAGCGTTTCTGTGCACTCTGGTTTCCGTCACGGTGTCCCATTGCACCAGAAGCGGTTTAGTCATGCTGGTCACATGACCCAGAAAGCTGACTGTGGACAAACGCCAGCTCCCTCAGCCTGACAGCGAGATTAGCGCTGCAAGCCCATAGTCGCCTTTGATTGGACTTAACCCTCCAGGGGTCCTTTACCTTCCTTTACCTTTTACCTGTGTTTAGTCCAAACTAGCAGTGGGAGTGAACTGGATGCCTGGGAGTGTGTGTAAAGGCTCTGTCTTAGCTAGAAATAAATGAATATTCCATGTGATGTTTTTATTTTCCAGACTTTACTTGCCCGTCAAATAGCCATTATGTACTCTGTGGTTCTCCCTGCCCTGCCTCTTGTGCTGAACTGGCTCTGCCCAAGAACTGCAGCTGGTCCGCATGTGTTGAAGGATGCCAGTGCAATGCAGGGTTTGTGCTGAGTGGCATCGAGTGTGTGCCTCTGGAGCAGTGTGGCTGCTTCTACAAGGGACAGTATTACCTGAAAGGGGAAACCTTCTTCCAGAAAGGAGAAAACTGCCAAAAGATGTATCAGTGTAATGGACCCACCTATGCCGTCGTTGCTGTTGAGTCCCTGTGCGGACCCGGACAATTCTGCGGTACCCAGAAGGGGGTGTATGGGTGTCATCCATTGTTGGATGGTATTTGTCAGGTTTCTGGGTTTTCCCACTACGTCACTTTTGATGGGTGGCATTATAGCTTTCAGGGCACCTCCACATACGTCTTGGCTGAACTGTGCGGGGTGTCCAAGCCTTTACCAGCTTTTAAAGTTGAACTGAAGAGTGAGAAGCAGTCCAGCAGCCCATTATCTGCGGCATCAGAGGTGTTTGTGCTGGTGAACGACACCCAGATACACCTGCAGAGCGGACACAGGGGCAGAGTCAAGGTAAGAACATTCGTACGTATTCACAGCTTGGCTACTTTATCATCATCATCATTTTTGATTTGTATACCGTCTTTCTATCTTACAATACACAAGGCGGTTTACAAGCAGAAGAAACAAAAAATGTACATCTTATAACAATCTAATGCAACACAAAAATGTGATAATAAAACATAACTTTAAAATAGGCAACTAGCATCAAAAATGTAACATTCAACCATCATTAGAATAGTATTAAATAATAATAACATATAAAAGTTAAACAGAAATCCGCTCAACAGTTACAATTAATAATTTCTAAACTATAATCAGTAAAACAATGGCAATCCACAGTACAGTCATACCTCGGGGTTAAAGACGCTTCGGGTTAAATCTTTTCAGATTGCGTCCCACGGTGACCCGGAAGTACCGGAAAGGGTTACTTCCGGGTTTTGCCGCTTGCGCATGCGCAGACGCTCAAAATGATGTCATGTGCATGCGCAGAAGCGGCAAATCACAGCACGCACAGACGCGGGTTGCGTTCTGCTCAGGTTGCGAATGGGGCTCTGGAACAGATCCTGTTCGCAACCAGAGGTACCACTGTACATAAAATAATACAGTACAAATTGAGAAGCAGAGACAAGAGGGTGGTGGGGCAAGGCAGGTGGAAGGAGGCCTTGCCTGACAAAGTCTCTCCCCTCACAGTTCTTCCTCCAGGCACAGCTTCCTTATGAGGAGTCTCAGGGCCATGGGGTGGGGCAAGGCAGGTGGAAAGAGGCCTTGCCTGATGGAGTCTCTCCATCTTATTTATTGTTAGGGTGCTTACTAAGTGCTGTTATATTCCAATTACGACTAAAAGAATCAGAAGCAGGGTATCACATAGAAGCCAGTGCAGTGTAATATTGAACAGGTCCAATGATTGAACTGTGCACATCGGCACCTAAGAAAGATGAGGGTTCGCTGACATCTCACACTCTTCTCTATTGAACCCATTAAGTCTTTGCCTACTTATCTTTTCTTCATTTTGTAAAATTTTAAACTCTTAAACCTTCCTCCTTCACCACCCTCAAAACCTGGGCAGATGGAGTGCAGCTGACGTTCCACTGGTACAGAGTAGCCTAGTGCCTCTATAGACTGTTTAGTGTCATCAGCCAGCCTTGCAAACAAATCCGTACATGTTACTATTCCACAAGAAAAAGATATTTACAGCTCTTAGAAGACTAACACGTTTACTGTGGCATAAGCTTCCCCCTTCATTGGATGTATGGCATGCATAATAGTGGGGGATTGTAAGCAGTGCCGTCAGAGAGAAATGAAATGCAAAGTTACAACAACTGACCCCTCAATTACAGCAGCTTTCTGTCAGTTGAATGAATTTTATTATTACAGTCACAGACCGGTTCCGGCTCACTTACAATATCAGGGAAATCATAAAACGCAACAGGAATACATTGAATTGCAATTGGGTATAACAGAGACAGTACAGATACAGCGGCAGTTAAAAATATATATTTCTTTTTTTTTAATAAAATTTTTTATTGGTTTTACAGAATTTTAAAGAGCAAAACAAACACTTAAAAAGACATACAAACACGTATAGTTTCGTAACATATTTTCATACACCTCTTTTGTGGGACTCCCCCGTACCCCTCCCTTTCTGCATCCCAATGTCCATAATTTTTATAGCAACTCCCAATTATGGCTTTCCAACCTCTGTCATCTTAGTCATTTCTGTATTCTGACCTTATATCGCTGAATCCCTTTATTCCTAAAAACCACAACACTCTAACATTCTTCAAGTTTATAATAGTCCTTAAGATAGCTTTTAAATTTTCTCCATTCTTCTTCCGCCGTCTCTTTTCTTTGGTCACGGATTCTGCCTGTCATCTCGGCCAGTGTCATATAGTCCATCACTTTCATCTGCCATTCTTCCAGAGTGGGTAGATCTTGTGTCTTCCAATACTTTGCGATGAGTATTCTTGCTGCTGTTGTAGCATACATAAAAAAAGTTCTATCCCTCTTTGGCACCAATTGGCCGACGATGCCCAAGAGGAAGGCCTCTGGTTTTTTAGGAAAAGTACATTTAAGTACCTTTTTCATTTCATTATAGATCATTTCCCAGAAGGCCTTAATCTTCGGGCATGTCCACCAAAGGTGATAGAAGGTACCTTCAGTCTCTTTACATTTCCAACATTTGTTATCGGGCAAATGATAAATTTTTGCCAGCTTGACTGGGGTCATGTACCACCTATAGACCATTTTCATAATGTTTTCCTTTAAGGCATTACATGCCGTAAATTTAATGCCGGTGTTCCATAACCATTCCCAGTCAGCTGACATAATGTTGTGTCCAACATCCTGTGCCCACTTAATCATAACCGATTTAACTGTTTCATCCTGTGTATGCCATTTCAGCAGCAAGTTATACATTCTTGATAAATTCTTAGTATTGGATTCTAACAGTTCAGTCTCTAGTTTTGATTTTTCCACCTGAAAGCCAATTTTCCTATCCTGTTTGAAACACTCCATTATTTGGTGATATTGAAGCCAATATTGTATTTTATGTTTCATTTTCTCGTAACTTTGTAATTTCCATTTATCTCCCTCCTGTTCCAAGATTTCCCAATACTTCGGCCATCCGACCTCCATATTGAGTTTCTTCACTGTCTTGGCCTCCACTGGTGACACCCATCTAGGGGTTTTGTTTTCCAATAGATCTTTATATCTTATCCAAACATTAAACAATGCTTTTCTGACAATATGGTTTTTAAAGGCACTATGCAGCTTAATTTTATCATACCATAGGTATGCGTGCCAACCAAATGCGTTATTGAAGCCTTCCAGATCCAAAATGTCTGTATTCTCGAGGAGCATTCATTCTTTCAGCCAGCAAAACGCTGCTGCCTCATAATACAATTTTAAGTCCGGCAGGGCAAAACCCCCTCTTTCCTTGGCATCTGTCAGTATTTTAAATTTAATTCTGGGCTTTTTGCCCTGCCAGACAAATTTCGAAATATCTTTCTGCCACCTCTTGAAACATTCCATCTTGTCAAGAATCTGCAAGGTCTGAAACAAGAATAACATCCTAGGCAATACATTCATTTTAATCACTGCAATTCGGCCTAACATTGACAGTTTCAAATTTGACCATATTTCTAGATCTTTTTTAATTTCTGACCAACATTTTTCTTAAGGTAAAGGTAAAGGTACCCCTGCCCGAACGGGCCAGTCTTGACAGACTGTGGGGTTTGTGCGCCCATCTCACATCTAGAGGCCGGGGGCCAGCGCTGTCCGGAGACACTTCCGGGTCACGTGGCCAGCGTGACAACGCTGCTCTGGCGAGCCAGAGCCGCACACGGAACGCCGTTTACCTTCCCACTGGTAAGCGGTACCTATTTATCTACTTGCCCCCGGAGGTGCTTTCGAACTGCTAGGTTGGCAGGCGCTGGGACCGAGCAGCGGGAGCGCACCCCGCCGCGGGGATTCGAACCGCCGACCTTTCGATCGGCAAGCCCTAGGCGCTGAGGCTTTAGCCCACAGCGCCACCCGCGTCCCCACAACATTTTTCTTAGTTATCCTTATATAAATTCACATTTTTAGATGTCAAATAAACCCCTAGGTATTTCACCTTCTTGACCACCGTCAACCCTGTCTCCTCTTGGAATTTCTCCTTTTCCATATCTGTTAAATTTTTCCCTAAAACTTTGGTTTTTTGTTTATTCAACTTAAATCCAGCTACCTGGCCAAACTGTTGGATTATATCCAGAACCTTTTTTGTACTAGTGATTGGCTCTTGCAAAGTCAATACTAGGTCATCTGCGAATTAAAAATATATATTTCTGACAGTTTTTTTGGAGGTGGGACTACAATTCCCATCAGTCCCAGGAAGCATGGGAGCTGTAGTCCCATACAAACGTTGGAGAGCACCATGTGCTCAATAGCGCATTTATTTATTTATTTATTTATTTATTTATTTATTTATTTATTTTGTGAGTGTTGGCCTCTGTTTGAAATGCAGCATTCTCCCACAGCAGCTTACAACATTTAAAACAATTAATGACCACGATTTGGATTTCCCACCTGTTTACAACCATCTGCAACTCAAGGTGGCTGACATAAAGTCAGGGTAGATGCAACCTAAACAATTCAGGTCACAATGAAATCGAGCACCGTTATAACAGCAACAGATGCGTTTTAAATTGGCATCCTGAAAAAGCCCATGTTCTGCTGCAATCCTATACATTTACCTGGCAGCAGACCCCATTGAACTCAATGTGACTCGTTCCTAAGCGGACATTGTAGGATTGGACTGTAAATAAATAGACCTCACTTCCTCTGGCAATTAATACTTGCTGTCTCCCACATGCATTCTGGGGAATTAAAATACTGTCTAGATACAGCTGCCTGCCATTTTCTAGAGAGATGGGCTTCGGGGATGAAAGGTTCAATGTTCTTCTTTTGCTCACACAGATCGATGGCGTGGTCACAATCCTCCCAGTGCATTTGAAAAACCAAGGAATTGTCATCTACCAGCATGGGTTTTACACTGTTTTAAAAACAGACTTTGGGCTAACAGTGAGCTATGACCTGGCCCACAGCGTCTTTGTCACACTTTCCCCTCAATACCAAGGCCAGGTATGTGGGCTGTGTGGGAACTTCAATGGGGTCGCGGACGACGACTCGGAGACACGCAATGGATCTACAGTGAAGCATGCCTTGGACGCTGCCCTAGACTGGAGGTCAACAGACATTCCCCATGGCGCCTCTTCTGCTATATTTGGTCGGCGGGGAAGTCTCGTCCAATCTATATCTATGTGCTGGATAATACAGAATCCTGATGGGCCATTTGCCTCTTGTCACTTGCAAGTTGACCCAGAACCTTATCTGACGCGTTGCATTTTTGACCTGCACATCTCCTCCGGGAAAAACAGCGTCATGTGCTGGTCCATTCAGACATATGCAGCGGCCTGCCAAAGAGCCAATGTAACCCTCCGGCCCTGGAGGACGGAGTTTTTCTGTGGTAGGTCCATTTTGTGATACTTGGCACACCCTGCAGTTTTGGGCTCTGCCCACATCGGCCCACTTCCATTGCAGCCCTCAAACTTCCATTTCCCAATGCATGACTCTTACAATTGGTCCTCAAGGACATGTTTGCTTAAACATATGTGCTTTCTGTTCCTGTGACTACTGCATTGTTCTTTGCATTCTAAGCAGCAGAGGACAGCATAGTGAGCTTCACTGCTCATACTGATTCTAAGTGTAAACTTAAACTTTGGGGCAGGGAGAAGAAAATGGAAAAAAATTAGTGCAGATTTGGAAGCATCCCATATGTGCCCTGCCGACTATGCTGTAGGAACAGCATTAAAAGTCAATCCTGTGAGGGCTGGCAGAACAGGTGAACATGTACCAAGGACAAAATTGTTCCCTCCATTAGCTACCTCAGGTACTGAGTGTCAACAGGACTGTAGCTATTCAGATCAAATCTGATCTGATCTGATCAGGGTTGTAGCCCAAATGAGGTCACTGTGGGACAGGCATCCCCAAACTCGGCCCTCCATCTGTTTTGGAACTGTGATTCCCATCATCCTTGACCACAGGTCCTGTGGGTGATGGGAGTTGTAGTCCCAAAACAGCTGGAGGGCCGAGTTTGGGGGTGCCTGCTGTGGGATAACCAGCCTCATACAACCAGCATGTTTATGTCTAATTAATGCATGAAGAGGTTAATACCATAGAGTAAGCTGTCCTGCCAGGCTTGGCTGTGTCCACTTCCCTTCACCTTGGAGGAACTAGCTTATGAAGCCCTCCACAGTCTACTTGTGAAACTCAAACCAAGCTCAAACCATATGGCTCTCATTAGCCACTCTTGAGTTCCTATACCAATCATTTAGGAACTTTGACCACTTTGGAACTAAACTATACTTGTTGTTTTTATTTTGTGGTTTTATATATTAATTTTATTCTGTAAACTGCCCTGAGACCTGCAAGTATAGGGTGGTATAATAATAATAATAATAATAACAATAATAATAATAATAATAATAATAATAATAATAATAAATTACTGCCTGTGCAACCTTCTGACTGATGTATGGAAAAGCCCATGAATCTGACCATTGGAGAATTTGTAAGTAAACCACTGTCAGAATAATCACTAAGGCAATTTTTTAATTGATAAGCTCAGTCACTGTATGTAAATGCTGCATTACAATGATGGTGGCACAATAATAATACATCTTTAAGAGTCCTAAAACCATGGGTGAGAGCAATGGCTTTTGTAAGCAGTGAAAAATATAAACAACCACTCCAGATTTTGAAAAATCCCTGTTACAGTACTGTATTTTGGTGGTGGAAAAAACAAGCCATTTCTCATCCTTGTTTATCCTCTTCTTTTCAGCTGCAGATTGCCCAGCAAATAGTCACTATGAGCTCTGCAAGCCGCCTTGCCAAGATCTGTGCTTGAGCTCCACATTTAAACACCTCTGCAGCCCCCTGTGCTCAGAAGGCTGCGCCTGTAATGATGGATACTTGTGGAATGGAGACAAGTGTGTTCAGCCTGAGCAATGTGGATGTAAACACAATGGGCTGTACTACAATGTGAGTAGATTTCACCCTCCCTGATGTTGTTAAAATACATATAGTTAAAAATACTGGCATGCAATGCTGTGTTGTTGTTTTTTAAAGAGAGAATTAAGTTTACTGTGCTAGATTCAAAGCCAATATGAGCTTATGCAAGTGTTTAAGACCATCTCCAGTCTTTACTGAGCATTTATCCTGAATTGTTTGTGGGGAGGTTCTACAACAAATAAACACTCATCCTGGGTTGCTTCCAGAGTGTATACTCGTCTTCCCATTAATCATCCATTCGTCTTGTGCTTTTCAGTGCATTTCCTCATCTCTTTCCTAACTGCCAAAACTCGTTTCCTCTTTAAAGTGGATTTGTTGCACTAGGGGGGACAGAGCACTTTAATCCCCTTTAATTGTGCAAACCTAATTTGCTCTTGGAGGGACGCGGATGGCGCTGTGGGTTAAACCACAGAGCCTAGTACTTGCAGATCAGAAGATCGGCGGTTTGAATCCCCGCGACGGGGTGAACTCCCATTGCCCGGTCCCTGCTCCTGCCAACCTAGCAGTTCGAAAGCACAAAGTACAAGTAGATAAATAGGAACTGCTCTGGCGGGAAGGTAAACAGTGTTTCCGTGTGCTGCTCTGGTTCGCCAGAAGTGGCTTAGTCATGCTGGCCACATGACCCGGAAGCTGTACGCCGGCTCCCTCGGCCAATAAAGCGAGATGAGCGCCACATCCCCAGAGTCGGCCATGACTGGACCTAATGGTCAGGGGTCCCTTTACCTTTACCTTTAATTTGCTCTTGAATCCCTGGAGGCATCCTTAAAATCACACGACGCACCATAAGGCAGCAAGCGTATGCATGCTATATTATTTTCTTGTTAGTATTATTCATTATTATTATTCATTAATTGATGGTTGTTCAAATTCAGGTTTTCCAAGGGAAAGCAATGGGGCAAGAGGAAAACCACTCAGACCCATGCTTAGAAATTGCAGGACAAGCTGAAGTGTGGACGAGCCCATAGTTTGGCCCTAGGCTCTCTTTACCAATAGCAGCCCTCCAAAAGGTGAGGAAGAAGGCTTTCCATCTCTGCTTCCCAACATCTTTTTGACTGGGGGAGACTGAGATTGAGCCTGGGGTGTTATGCACCCAAAGCGAGAGCTCTGTTATTTTGTCCTCCAAACAAATGCCTTTGTCTTGGAAGTCCTGATGTGTCAGGACATACTCATAGGTGCAGCTTTTCTCTGCCACTCATCCTCCCCCCTTGTGAGATTCTGGCTGCGTACTGATTGAAGACAAAATAACAACAACAACAACAACAACAACAACAATAATTATACCCGGCCCATCTGGCTTGGTTTCCCCAGCCAATCTGGGCAGCTCCCAACAAAATATTTAAAACACGATAAAACATCAGACATTAATAAACTTCGCTAAACATGGCTGCCTTCAAATGTCTTCTAAAAGTAAGAGAGTTGTTTATTTCCTTGACATCTGATGGGAGGGTGTTCCACAGGGCGGGCACCACGACCGAGAAAGCCCTCTTCTGCCGGTTCCCTGTAACCTCACTTCTCGCAGGGAGGGAACCCACCAGAAGGTCCTTGGCGCTGGACCTCAGCGTCCGGGCAGAACGATGGGGGTGGAGACGCTCCTTCAGACATACTGGACCAAGGCCATTTAGGGCTTTAAAGGTCAGCACCAACACTTTGAATTGTGCTCGGAAACGTACTGGGAGCCAATGTAAGTCTTTCAGGACCGGTGTTATATGGTCTCGGTGGCCGCTCCCAGTCACCAGTCTAGCTGCCGCATTCTGGATTAGTTGCAGTTTCCGGGTCACCTTCAAAGGTAGCCCCATGTGGAGCACATTGCAGCAGTCCAAGCGGGAGATAAAATGCTGGCCTAGAGGAACAATCATCTGATGTGACAAAGGAGGTGAATCCTATATTCTTCCTTTCCTTTGTGCCTTGGGAAAGGGCCAGCAGAGACCACTATATATGTCTGTCCTCTAATTTACTTTCCATTTTCTCTAGGTTCCATTCTGCAAAGACAGAGCTCTTGCTGGTTTATATAGTTTCATATTTCAGAGATATGCTCATATATATATATATATATATATATATATATATATATATATATATATATGCTTTCGTAGATTTTCACGGGTACAGGAATGCAGGTTTTGGTGTCTTCGGGTGTCTTCCCGTGTAAGAGTCGGGGTGTCTGGGCGACGTTTCGACGAGGTCTCACTCGTCATCTTCAGGCTGGTGCTTTCGGCTTCTTGTTACTGGAACAGAGCAGAATCTGGTGTTTGAGTTCCTATAAATACTGTTGAGGGGTGTGGTGTATAGCCTCCAACGTTCTGGGCAGAGAGGAAGTTCCTAGATTAGTGTGCCTTTTCTTCTTTTGTTCCTTAATTACTTGAGGGATATCTTGAGTGATTTCATGAGTGATATTCTGAATACCACTGGGTGGGTCATTAAGTGTAGATTAGTTGCTAAAGCTTTCGTGTCTTGACCTCTTGAGCTTGTGAAGAGTTTTTCTGAGAAGATGGCTGTGCTGCATTTAGTTGTGCTCTGGCTTGGCTTCGTGTATAGGGGCGAGCTGTGATTTTGTGCCTTGTGCCAGCCAGATCTGTGTAGGGATTGCAGGGGGGTGCAGCATCCGGAGGTGCCACTATAGTTTGGCTACTGGATGGAGTTTGTAATATGTCTGTGGAGAGGGTCTGGGTTTGGGTCTGGTGTGGTTGATTGGTGACGGCGTTCTGTGTGCCTCTGGTTCTGGTGTCGGTTTTTGTGGGGAGGGCTAATTTCCAGATGTCTGGCAGGCGGGACGTGTCGTCACGCTTGTTCATGTTGTGAGGGTGTTTCTCTATCTCGATGGCTTCCATGATTATTCTCTTGTGGTGATGTTCCATGTTAAAGAGCAATTTGGAATCTGCAAAATTAATTTCGTGTCTTGTTTCTTTCATGTGTTGGAAAAGAGAGGAAGTTTTTTCTTCTTTTTTGCCGGCATTCTTGTGTTCTGCGATACGTGCATTTATTCGTCTGTTTGTTTGTCCAATGTACGTGGCTGGGCAGACTTTGCAGGGTATTTCATAGACCCCTTGGTTTTCCAGCTGGATTTTGTCTTTTGGGTTTCTGAGGATATTGGCTATTTTTTGGTTGGTGCAGAAGGCTGTTTTGATATTGTGTTTATGGAGGATTTTGCTAATTTTGTCTGTAGTGCCCTTGATATAAGGAAGGAGGGCCATGCCATTGTTTTCTTCTGTGTCTTGGTTTTTTGGGGGGTGTTTCTTTTTGGATTAGCTTCCTCACACATCTCAACAGCCTATACCCCAAAATACAATTCACTATGGAAATAGAAGACAACAACCAACTCCCCTTTCTTGACGTCCTAATCTACAAAAAACCTGATGGCTCCCTAGGACACACTATCTACCGGAAAAAAACACACACCAACCGCTACTTACATGCACAATCACACCACCACCCTGCACAAATAAACTCCGTAGCCAAGACTCTCATCTCCAGAACCAAACGCCTGGCTGACAAAGACCACTTGACAACTGAGTTACAGAATCTCTCAAATGTGTTAATCGCCAATGGATACCAGAAAAACAGGGTTACGAAGCTAATCCAAAAAGAAACACCCCCCAAAAACCAAGACACAGAAGAAAACAATGGCATGGCCCTCCTTCCTTATATCAAGGGCACTACAGACAAAATCAGCAAAATCCTCCATAAACACAATATCAAAACAGCCTTCTGCACCAACCAAAAAATAGCCAATATCCTCAGAAACCCAAAAGACAAAATCCAGCTGGAAAACCAAGGGGTCTATGAAATACCCTGCAAAGTCTGCCCAGCCACGTACATTGGACAAACAAACAGACGAATAAATGCACGTATCGCAGAACACAAGAATGCCGTCAAAAAAGAAGAAAAAACTTCCTCTCTTTTCCAACACATGAAAGAAACAAGACACGAAATTAATTTTGCAGATTCCAAATTGCTCTTTAACATGGAACATCACCACAAGAGAATAATCATGGAAGCCATCGAGATAGAGAAACACCCTCACAACATGAACAAGCGTGACGACACGTCCCGCCTGCCAGACATCTGGAAATTAGCCCTCCCCACAAAAACCGACACCAGAACCAGAGGCACACAGAACGCCGTCACCAATCAACCACACCAGACCCAAACCCAGACCCTCTCCACAGACATATTACAGACTCCATCCAGTAGCCAAACTATAGTGGCACCTCCGGATGCTGCACCCCCCTGCAATCCCTACACAGATCTGGCTGGCACAAGGCACAAAATCACAGCTCGCCCCTATACACGAAGCCAAGCCAGAGCACAACTAAATGCAGCACAGCCATCTTCTCAGAAAAACTCTTCACAAGCTCAAGAGGTCAAGACACGAAAGCTTTAGCAACTAATCTACACTTAATGACCCACCCAGTGGTATTCAGAATATCACTCATGAAATCACTCAAGATATCCCTCAAGTAATTAAAGAACAAAAGAAGAAAAGGCACACTAATCTAGGAACTTCCTCTCTGCCCAGAACGTTGGAGGCTATACACCACACCCCTCAACAGTATTTATAGGAACTCAAACACCAGATTCTGCTCTGTTCCAGTAACAAGAAGCCGAAAGCACCAGCCTGAAGATGACGAGTGAGACCTCGTCGAAACGTCGCCTAGACACCCCGACTCTTACACGGGAAGACACCCGAAGACACCAAAACCTGCATTCCTGTACCCGTGAAAATCTACGAAAGCATATATATATATATATATATATGAATTCATGATCTTTTCACAATGGACATTCTTTCTCTCTTCATGGCTGCTTTCCCTACCAGATCGGAGACCTCCTCTGGCTCTCTGGTTGCACACAAAGGTGCAGTTGTGATGCTTCTTCCGCCTTCCGCTGTGTCCCAGCAAGCTGCAGCCACGGACAGCAGTGTGCCCTCAAGGATGGCAAGCTGGGCTGCAGGCCTCGGCTGGCCACTTGCACCGTGTCCGGGGATCCGCATTACTTCACTTTCGACGGGGCTGTGGCGCATTTCCAGGGCACTTGCGCCTATGAGATCTCAAAGACTGGCGGCTCCTCTACTGACCTCTCCTTCCGGGTGGTGGCGGCTAACAAGAATTTCCAGAGTCCTCTGGTGTCCTTTCTTTACCGAGTGGAAATATGGCTTGTCTCCAGGCAGTTCCGTTCTCATGTTGTTTTGGAACAAGGCAAAGATGTGGAGGTGAGCAGAACTTGTTGGGCTCAGAGAAGAGGCCGTGGGGTGGGAATCAAACACAAGCAGATTGGAAGATATACATTATAGAGCAGCATAACCAGGAGCCATTCTTAAGGAACACATCCTATGAGGAAAGGTGGAAGGAACTACAGTGGTACCTCAGGTTAAGTACTTAATTCGTTCTGGAGGCCCGTTCTTAACCTGAAACTGTTACCTGAAGCACCATTTTAGCTAATGGGACCTCCTGCTGCCGCTGCACCGCCAGCCCGATTTCTGTTCTTATCCTGAAGCAAAGTTCTTAACCTGAAGCACTATTTCTGGGTTAGCAGAGTGTGTAACCTGAAGCCTATGTAACCTGAAGCGTATGTAACCCGAGGTACCACTGTATCTTATGTGAGAATGTTGTGGATAGTAGGAGAGGATATATTGATTAAATATTATCCTTCCTCACTCATGCTAGTGAGTCAGTAGCAGAGTACATTCCCCAGTATATAGCAGGAAGCTAGTAGGTAAATTCATTTGAATCTCTTTACTTAAGCCAGGCATGGCCAGACTTGGCCTTCCAGATGTTTTGGGACTACAATTCCCATCATCCCTGACCACTGGTCCTGTTAGCTAGGTATGATAGGAGTTGTAGTCCTAAAACAGCTGGAGGGCCAAGTTTGGCCATGCCCGACTTAAGCAATCTGGCTTGTCCAGATTGGGCTTGATCCTGGTAAATTCCCCTTTTACCCCTCTTAAAAAGAATAAAGACACAACAGTCTTCTTTTAAAAGTAATGATAAGAAGTTTACCTACATTCAGTTCACAGTAGGTTTGCTGAAAGCAGGCTTTTAGCTTGTCGTTACAGAAAGAGAGTGGGTTCATCCTATGTAGGGATTTGAGCCCATGTGCTGCTGGCTCAGAGCCAGCAGACAGCAAAATACATCAGTATCAGAAGAAAGCAACAAAAGAGTAAAGGAAAGATGTCTGTGTGACTGGCCCTTTTACAGGGATCTCATGGGGTCACGCCCACCTACCTGGTCACACGCAGGGGGAGGATGCTCCAGACCAGGTGTGACAGGAAGTCCTCCTGGAACTGGAGTAAGATCCCCCTGTGTGTCTACTCTGGGCAAACAGGAAGTGTTGTACTTGACTGCTTATGTTACATCCCACATCTTAGCCTGGAGAGGAGACGTCTGAAGAGGGACGTGATAATACTCTTCAAATATGTGGAGGGTTAATTCCCAGGGCCCATTTTCTTTAGATCTTTTTGAATCTGCCTATATTCTTGTGAATTTGCCTCCATATCCTGGTAGCTGCTGAGGACCATTGTGATGCCCGCCTACTTTTACCACCCAGATCTCAGAGTGGAGGTGGAGAAGTCTAGGAAGAAGCAGTGCCAGCAATTGTAAGCAGCGGCTGTTTCAACAGCCTGGCATGTGTGTCCTCCTTGGGCCTTGCTTTGTGATGTTGTAACCCACAATTTCCCCTCTGGACACTACAGTTATTTCCTGGTTCCCACTTGGAATTCCGTTCCCTTTTCAGGTTGATGGGAGGCAGACCCCCCTGCCAACAGAGCTGAAGCAGTTGGCCAACATCACGCAAAGGAGGAACGTGGTGACTTTGAGAGCGCCCCCCAATCTGGAAATCCAGTACAATGGCCGCCATGCTTTGTTTGTCCGTGTAGGCCCAGAATACTGGGGAAAGCTGCACGGGATGTGTGGGAACTTCAACAGCATCCGCAGGGATGATAAGGTCTTGCCTGATGGCAAGAAAGCCAAGAACGATGCGGAGTTCGGCAACGCTTGGATGTCGGACAGAAGCCCCTCAGAGTACGTTTATACCCTTCATCTTTCCTTCACCATTCATGGTGGTGCTGGTGCATTCACACGTGCATGGAAACAGGAGCTGATGAGGGCTTTCTTTGCTGCAGTACATGCTCTTCAACTGCCTTTGCTCCTCATGCATTCCTGCATCTGAATGAAATGCAGACTGTTATCCCCCATTTTCCAGTCTGACTGTCTGCTTTGTTTTCCTTCTCACCACTGGTCCTATGATCCTTCCATTAGGCAGCAGATGTTGGAGGGTGGGAAGTGGTGGGGAAATGTTGGAGGACTGATCTGTGTGACACGTTGCCTCCCTGTGCTTCCTAAGCCTGGTCAGTTTCTGTACATGGATCAGGTGTCATATTATCCTTTGCCTCAGGCAGCAATTAGTCTTGGGCTGGTCATAAGTGTTCACTTGCTTATCTACTTAAAATGTCTGGCTTTTTAATTTTTTATATATATTTTCTACTCTATTGCTTGTTCGCTTAAAAAACCAAACAAAATTTCATGGAAGGGTGTGGAGATGGCTTCATGACTGATAAATGGGCCAGTCGATCAGCTCTATGCAAATCTGCTACAAAACAGAAATATGTGCTTTCCCTTGCGCTTGGCATCTTTTCATGAATATGATGAATGTGTTTCCATAGCAGCCTGACCACTAAATTTATGTGCATCTGTCTCTGCTGAGAAACAGCATTCTCTGATTGGTTTCAGGGAGAATGGTCCACACCATTTCAGAATTAGTGTTCACAATGGGGACCTGCAATGGAACCTTGCAGAGCAGAGTGCTCTTGTTTAGTGTGCTAATCAGTCATGCCCTTTATTGGATACTCCATTCCCCTTTCCATTCCTCACACAACAGGCATTATGTGGTCCCTGAACATGCTTATTCCTCATTGGATTGTCTGCCTTAAGAATTTTTCTACTACTGTAAATCTTGAGGTTCCACTAAGTATGCTGGTGCCTCCTTTTTGGGCCTTTGCGTTTTGGCTACAGCAATATACAATATTTTTTGCTCTATAAGACTCACTTTTTCCATCCAAAAAAGTAAGGGGAACTGTGTGTGCGTCTTATGGAGCGAATGCAGGCTGCACAGCTATCCCAGAAGCCAGAACAGCAAGAGGGATTGCTGCTTTCACTGCACAGCGATCCCTCTTGCTGTTCTGGCTTCTGAGATTCAGAATATTTTTTTTCTTGTTTTCCTCCTCCAAAAACTACGTGCGTCTTGTGGTCTTGGTGCATCTTATAGAGCAAAAAATACGGTAATTTATCACTTCCACTTGCTATTAGTATAAGTGACGGCTGTCAATCTCTTCCTTTCCTAGCCAAAAATAGGCACTTGAGGAGGATTGGGCATTACTGGATATTGGAAAGGAGCTGTTGTCCTGCTTGGAAGTTTTGGAATTGGGGAGATTTCATAAAACTCCTCTGGAGATTCACCAGAGCCCAATTTTGAATGTGGCTTAAATCTTGCCTGTTTGGGTTGATCTATGGAGTTTTGTACATAATTTTTGAATGCACAGTAATTCCAGTTAACCGCTACTCACACTTTCAGGTGCAGAAATGACACCGGAGGATTTGAGCCTTGCGTAAAGCAGCAAGAGTTTGAGCAAATGTGTGGGATTCTAAGAGATCGCTCTGGGCCTTTCTCAGAGTGTCACTGGCATGAGGATCCAGCTTCTTATTATGAATCCTGCATCTATGACCTCTGCCGGTTCGGACCAGGCAATCTCATGCTCTGTGGAGCCATAGAAGCTTATGAAGAGATGTGTGAGATGCTGGGAGTGACGGTGCCAAACTGGAGGAAAGAACTTAAGTGTGGTGAGCATGGTTCCTCTTGAGCTATCTATGACATCAACACTTATAATGTGCAAATGTGCACACATTCATTTCTATGCCTTTAGTTAAGGAGAGCTTTTCTGTTGTGAACCACATTCCCACAGGGGTAATCTGTTTGGGGCTGCATGCCGGCACTTGGGGGCGGGGGGAGAGCCATTTTTGGCAAAAGCCAAAAATGAGAGGTGGAGTTTACAGCACTGCAGGCTTGCATAGTTCTCTCGTTCTCTCTCTCTCTCTCTCTCTCTCTCTCTCTCTCTCTCACACACACACACACACACACAGTCCCTCCATCTCTCACCGTCTCTTTTTCTCCCCTATGAGGAAAGGTTACAGAATTTGTGTTATACCATGCCCCTACAGCAGCCCTTTTTTGTGCCACATCCCCATGGCAGCCATTTTGTGATTGGTGCCCAAAGCACTTACTCAAAACTCCAAGTATGCCCGTGTGCCTGAAGAGGTTTGTGTCCTCGGTGCTGTATTATGAAGAAATGCCCTTTTTAATAGACGAGATCCTCCTACACAATATTTACTCTCACAAGTAATCTCTATTCAGCAAAGCTTCCCGCCATCTTTAGTTAAATGTTTAGGACAATATCCAGCTAAGTTTTACTCAGAGTAAATGCACTTACATTAATGGGCGCTAGTCATGTTCATTAATTTCAAAGGCTTTGCTCTGTAGAACTAACATTTATAGCATGGTATTTCACCTGGGGGATAAGGGACAAATATTTCACTAATATTTCACCCCCCAATAGAATTGCCCTAGTGTCAGATTCTGTTCCCACAGCAGGGGGAGGAGGAGCTTGAATTACTTATTTCCCCTCTTTCTTCTTCTTTTTGCAGAAAAAATATCATTAAGAAAGAAAAATACGGATCCAGATTAAATCAGTTGAAATTAGGACTTGTACACATTTACCTTTTGCCCTGTGCTTTCTAGGCACAGATATGTGTTTTCCTGGTCTGGGTGCAAGTGTTTTTGTTTTGCCTTGCTGCTTTCCCCAGAAAACATCATCTTTAACGCTGAATCGGAGCAAATGGCAATTCAGGTTTTCCACGGATAGTCATTTGCTCTGATTCAGTTGTAAAGAGCAGGTTTTCGCAGGGAATACAGCTTCGATAAGTGTGGATGAGTGCTTCTGTGGCTGCCTTTAAATGTTTGGGGAGGAAGGAAAGACCAAATCACACACCCCTTGCATCTATTTTGACTTAAGTTGCCAATCAGGGTTGCACAATAACGTTGTGGTTGTCTCTTTGTTTGGTGGCAGCGAGGCAGCCATGTCCTCTTCTTTTGGGGTAACTTGTTTTCTTTTACCCTAGAAATTGCCTGCCCGGCCAACACTTACTATGATTTCTGTGGCACAGCCTGCCCTGCCAGTTGCGCCAACCTCAATGCTTCTGCCCAGTGCTCCAAGCCATGTGTGGCAGGTTGTTTCTGCAGAGAAGGCCATGTTTTGAAGTCTGGAGTCTGTGTGCCCTTGGAAGAGTGTGGCTGCAGGCTAAATGGCCACAGCTATCAGGTGGGCGAAGAGGTGATCCTGACAGACACCTGCAGCAGGAAATGCTCCTGCAAGCAGCCTGGCCATCCCATGGAATGTTGGGACCACACCTGTGGGCCTCTAGAGAGGTGCAGAACCATAGACGGCATCCGGGGCTGTCACCCTGTGAAATACGGCACCATGTGGGCATTCGGTTACCTCCACTATATCACATTTGATGGAGTTGCATTTGATTATCGAGGCGTCTGCAGGTACACACTCACTAGGTACTGTGGCCCTCTCAGCCAGCTTCCTGCTTTCACCATCCATGTGACCAACGAACACATGGACTCCATCGCAGCATCTTGGACCAGACAGATAGAACTGGATGTCTATGGGGAACACATTGCTGTAGCAGGAGGGCAAGAAGGCAAAGTGCAGGTAAGGAGAACTTTTTGCAAGCTTGGAAGAACCTCACACACACCCCAGAGAACACTGCAGAACTGATTAGTAGAGAACCTGGAATCCCCAAAGAGTCGCTAGCTTGGCACACTCGTACACAAATACACTCTGCCTATACAGCCAATTTTCGCAAGTCTGCAGGATGTTTGAGGAATCATCGCCATCTAAATTTAGCAAGCGTTTCAGGTGTCTTCCTGTCCCAAGAGGGGATGGAGAGGAGGTCACAATTAAAAGAGTTGCTCGTCGACAAACATGCAGTAGAATGCTAATCATGCTCACTTAGCAGTAAGTCCCATCGCATTCCTGGTAAGTGCGTTAAAAGATTGCAGCCTTAGTTGTCATGCATAGGTCAGAACTGGAAGTAACAGCAGTAGTCATGTACTGTATGTCTGAAAAAGTGGCTGCCCCATTGCATAGTAAGATGTAGATATGGCAGGGCCCCTGCAGTTGTCCTTTTCCTTGTGCCTTCGTGATGATTTGTGCTCATGATAGCATCAGGTAATACACCATCCTCTTTTTAATACTGTTTGTGGCTGCAGACATTTTGGGGTGGGTGTGCTTGTTGCTTTTCCATTGGTGCATGTCCCATAATGGCCTGCTGCAATCCTGTCGCTTTTCATACCTTATATGCTCAGGGCAGAGGGTGTGTGGGCTGTCTTTTTCTTTCATTGCACTTCAGCTCAGGAATGCCCCTCCATGCAGCAATAAAGTGAATCAGAATGGGAAGCCCGGCAATATCCGAAAGGTTGCCAATTCTTGTAGAATGGCAGCTTAAGGAATGAATATGAAAATAGTAAACTAAAATGAGCAATGATTTCAGTATATTAAAAATGACACCAGTCAATTATCAATTAATCAGTTATGAAATTGATTATGAAAAGTATTTTTTCTTTTCATTTTTTTCTTGTTTCTTTCTTTTATCTTTTGTCTTTCTTCTTTTCTAGATTGCATTCTGGAAATTTGTGTAGATAAAATGTTTTTATGTATGTTTATGTATTGTTTCTATTTCTTTCTTTCTTTCTTTTTTGTAACATTTAATAAAATTTAATTTTTTAAAAAAACAACAACACACCAGTCAGCATGGGGGTAATTGTAGTCGGCACGGGGGTCTCAGTAGTTCCTAAAGGTTTCTGGCATCACCCTTTTGTCCTAGGTAAATGGCCTCCTGGCAAACCTGCCCCTCACTCTTGCATCAGGGAAGATCAACGCCTACTTCAGAGGCTCATCCGTCATCATCCAGACTGATTTTGGCCTCTCCATTTCCTACGACTGGTCTTACTATGTGTCCGTTTCTGTTCCCGAAACCTATTCTGAGTCCCTCTGCGGCCTTGGTGGAGATTTCAATGGAAACCACCACGATGACTTCAGGACCCCCAACGGCTCCTTGGCTCAGGATGCCCTTGCTTTTGGCAACAGCTGGAAGGATGCCAACTCCCCTTTCCACTGCACAGTGGTTGGGCTCCCGTCCTCATGCAACAAAACCGAGGCAGCCCAGTTCAGATCTCAAGGCCGCTGTGGAATGATTAGCGATCAAAACGGACCCTTTAAAGAATGCCACGACCTTGCAGATCCTCAAATGCACATGGAGACCTGTGTGAAAGACCTGTGTGCCACTCAGGGCAGCCATAAGACCCTGTGCATGGCCCTTCAGAGTTATGCTTGGCAGTGTCAGGTTCAGGGCATCATCATCCAGCCATGGAGGAAGATTGTCGGCTGTGGTAAGTGAGACTCCAAAAAGTAGAATTTTAAGGTGTCTTGTTGTATCGTCAACAGCTGGAATGGAAGTTTCCTCCCATTTTTCTTATTTTACCTATCTCTCCTTCATGGAGAGTATTCCCTCAATGGGGAAGAGACATAGCTCAGTGATAGAACATCCGCTTTGCATGCACATCTCCAGTTTCAATCTCCAGCATCTCCAGGTCCTCTGTCTGAAAATCCTGGACAGCTGCTGCCATTTGGTGTCAACAATACTGAGATTAGATGGACCAGTGGTCTGACTCAGTATAAGTCAGCTGCATATGTTCTTGTATATGTTTCTTTAACATTGCTGGAAGTGTTGCACTGTGTGTGTCTTTCAGAGCTGACCTGCCTATCGAATAGCAACTACGTGCTCTGTGGAACTGCTTCCCCCGCGTCTTGCTCACAACCACCTGTGCCCAGGAGTTTCTCACCTGCCTGTTTAGAAGAATGCCAGTGTGAACCTGGCTCAGTGCTGAGTGGCACCACCTGTGTGCTTCGGGAGCAGTGCGGCTGCAGCTACAAGGGCCGATACTACCTAAAAGGGGAAACATTCTTCCAGGAAGGAGAGAATTGCCATAAGATATACCGGTGTGACGAATCAGTCCATGCCGTCGGTGGCGCAGAGTCCTTGTGCGGCCCCGGGCAGTTTTGCGGTAGCCAGAATGGGGTATACGGGTGTCACCCATTGTCAGACGGTACCTGCCAGGTTTCCGGGTTTCTCACCTACATCACCTTTGATGGGCGGCATTATGGTTTCCATGGTGCCTCCACGACTGTCGTGGTTGAACTGTGTGGGGCACCGGAGTCCTTGCCATCTTTTAGAGTTGAGGTGAAGACCGAGAATGTGGCTGGAAATCCTTTACCCGTGCTATCAGAAGTGCTTGTGCTAGCGAATAATACACAGATATCTCTGCAGAGAGAACGCCAGGGCACGGTCCAGGTAAGAACGTAGGAGCCATGTTGGAGGTTAAACAGGAAAGGCCTGGGCCTGTGTTGAGCTTCTGCCTAAACTCATCCCCAGACTCGGCAGAGCAGAAAATTCAGTGTGCAAAGGAGGAGCAGCTCAGCTAAGAAGCCAGTGTGGTGTTGTGGTTAAGAGCTGTAGACTCGTAATCTGGTGAACTGGGTTCGCTTCCCCGCTCCTCCACATGCAGCTGCTGGGTGACCTTGGGCTAGTCACACTTCTCTGAAGTCTCTCAGCCTCACTCACCTCACAGAGTGTTTGTTGTGGGGGAGGAAGGGAAAGGAGACTGTTAGCCGCTTTGAGACTCCTTCGGGTAGTGATAAAGCGGGGTATCAAATCCAAAACTCTTCCTTCCCCAGCCCTTTCGGCTGTCATAGGGCTGCAGCTTTGGCATCAGGTTGTAGCAGAGGAGGGATCAGAAAGGACACGGGAGGACCACTCCATCAGCCTGGAGACCAGCAACTTTTGACAACACTAGACATACACACAACATACAGACATGCCGGGCACACAAATTACTCACAGCCTCCCCTTATCAGTGGGCAGTGTTCTAATAAGAGAAGGGGGAAGAAGAGGGGGAGGGATGTGATTGGCCCTTCCATGCTTCTCAAATGATCAGTCTGATGACCAAGGATGGAATGGTTTGCGTCCTCATCAGGATGCAGGGCTGAGTTGGGCAGATAGATTTAGGCACCTCCCACCCCTAGACCATGTCTTCCCTAAGTGTCCCCTTTTTTGCTACTACCATAAAAATTGGGGTGGGCAGAGACAAATGTCCATGGGAAGGCAGACAGGTTAGGCCAGGATTAGGGCAGCGGTTAGCTGGTCTTAATGTAAGGCAAGTCAGTGTCATTATACAGAAGATGGGATGACTGAAGCTGAGAGAGAGAGAGTGGCTTCCCTCATGAGTTTGTGACAGAGGGGAGATTCAAACCAGGAACGTTGTCATTTGTTGCTCAGCTTCTTTGCCGCTGTGAACCCCAACCGTTGTTCCTCTGCTGCAAAATGCTCAGATTATCCTGATGGAGCTTCCCACAAATGCTATGTGCTGTGCCAAGAAGAGGGCCGTGGCTTGTTGCAAGGGACATGGTTGCAGCCGCAGTAGAAAGGTGGTTGGGAAAGGGTTAAGCACATGCCCACATTGGATGTATCTCTGCTGCAAAATCCCTTCTCCATGGCCACTTTGCAGCAAAGATGTGGTAATTGGGAATCCCTGACCCATCTTCACTCTGCATAGTTTGGCCATTGAGGTTTCTGTTGTCAGGACTAACCTGCTTTTGTCGTTTCCTTTCATACAGATTGACGGCGTGGCTTTAAACCTCCCAGTGCAAATCCAGGCCCTGGGAACTGCCATTTATCAGCATGGCTTTTACACAACTTTAAAAGCAGACTTTGGGCTAACGGTGATCTATGACCTGGACCACGGTCTCCTTGTCACACTTCCCCCTCAATACCAAGGCCAGACCTGTGGGCTGTGTGGGAACTTTAATGGAGCTGTTGGTGATGATTTCCCATTGAAAAATAGCTCCACAACAAAAAACACGTTGCATTTGGGTGACCTCGATGGATCTCGTGCCTCTAACCCCATGTTTGATCTCATCTGGTCAAAATCTATGTGCTGGATCATCCAGAATCCAGATGGGCCGTTTGCTTCTTGCCACTCCCAAGTTGATCCAGAGCCTTATCTGACCGACTGCATCTTTTACTTTCATCTCTCTGTCAGGGACAACACCACCTTGTGCCGGTCCATTCAGACATACGTAATGGCTTGCCAGAGAGCCAATGTTACCATCTCACCTTGGAGGACAGAGACTTTCTGTGGTAGGCCAAATCCACTTCTGCCTCACAGTTTGGACTGCAGTATAGCTAATGTGATGTATTGTTTTTCTGTAACAAATTAGGCTTAAAACCAAGAGTTCTCAAATTGTGATCCGTGGACTACTGGTGTTCTACTGGGAGCCAGTGTGGTGTAGTGGTTAAGAGCGGTAGACTCGTAAACTGGTGAACCGGATTCGCTTCCCCGCTCCTCCACATGCAGCTGCTGGGTGACCTTGGGCCAGTCACACTTCTCTGAAGTCTCTCAGCCCCACTCACCTCACAGAGTGTTTGTTGTGGGGGAGGAAGGGAAAAGGAGAATGTTAACCGCTTTGAGACTCCTTCGGGAAGTGATAAAGTGGGATATCAAATCCAAATTCTTCTTCTACAAGAAGAGTGATTCAGGTGGTGCGCAGAAAGACTGAAAAACAGTCAATAGTATCTATACTTACGCTTGCACTTTATTTGTCGTCCCCCCCCCCCATGACAATGGAGATTGAGATTGTTTTGACCAGGGCAAGAATATCAAACAAGCTAACAAGCACTTGGTCTGGGGCCTGTGATCTTCATAATATGGATAAGCACCCCCCTTTTTTTCTGTCCTCCATCCAAACAAGCACGAGGTATTATGAAAGCATGAGGACGCTTTAGCTGAGATTTCTGCATTGCAGGGTGTTGGACTAGATGACTCTTGGGTCACTTCCAACTCTAAGATTCTATGGTTCTATAAAAGTTCAAGGACACATTCCAGCCAGGCAAGAACACTCAAGGAGAGGGTGTACAACAGGGCTGGTGAGGTGTTGTGAGGCCTGGAGAGAGTTCCAAGGGAGAGAGAGACTTAAAAGGCTGAATTTGGCCCCTTGTGTCTGAGGTTGCCCACCTGTGCTTTGGGACTTCCCCTCCCTTAATGGCACTCTGCTTCTCATTCCATGTCTCTTCATTCCTGAGCAGGCATTGACTGCCCTGCCAATAGCCACTATGAGCTCTGTGGGCCTCCCTGCCAGGACGTCTGCTTCAGTGCTTGGATTAAGCCCCACTGCCTTCCTATGTGCATTGAAGGGTGTTTCTGTGACAGAGGGTACCTGCGCAGTGGAGACAGATGCATCCCAGAAGAGCAGTGTGGCTGTGTTCACAAAGGGCTGCATTATAAGGTGAGGGTCCACACCCATGCTTTCCAGTGTATGTAGCCATAATGTAGCCACAACGGGCTTCTTCTCTCCCTGCTGCCCTTAATCCTCAAATGGCTCCCATTTACCTACAGTGCTCTGGAGTGATGCTTATATCTGGGACACTGTAGTAAATTAAAATGGCAGTTGCCTGGTACTGTTTGGAGGAGAACTGGTGCTTCATTAGTCCACTGGGAGGACACCAGCATAAACAAGGAAGCCCACCAGAGGGCATTCTGCTGAGTAGACACAGCTTTACAGTGGCCATATGTTGTTAAGTGCAATTGTATAATTGACCCTGAAATTGAGAGTGCCTGTGTGTGTTGCTGAAAAGTTTCAACATGGGGAAATTCCACTGGAGTGTACTAAGTTCTCTGGGCTCCTTCATGGGTTGATAATTAATTGTTGTTGTTCTCTGCTAGCTAACATGGGAGTGTTTAACTTTAGATCACATGGGAGGCTATTGAATTGCAAATCTGCCATCTTGGAAGGGTTGTGGCTCTAGTCCTTTGTTCCCAGGATTAGTGGGAATAGAAATGTGTGAAAGAGTCTCCTGAAGGGAAAGAAAACAGCTCCAAGCAAAATGGAGGCTTTAGGAAAGAGAGTGACCTCTGCTTCCAGGTCTGTTTGGAATTCTAAGATGCTGAACCTGTGCTGGACAGCACAAGATACAGTGGTATATTGGTTCTCAAACTTAATCTGTTCCGGAAGTCCATTCCAAAACCAAAGTGTTCCAAGACCAAGGCGCGCTTTCCCATAGAAAGTAATGCAAAACAAATTAATCCGTTCCAGACTTTTAAAAACAATCCCTAAAACAGCAATTTAACATGAATTTTACTATCTAACGAGACCATTGATCCATAAAATGAAAGCAATAATCAATGTACTGTATTATAAAATAAATAAGATAGTATTGTAGATGATTTTTAAATTTTTTTTAACCTGCACTGATGATAGTCATTGTTTGGATGGGGGGCTTTTATCCATTTCCGCAGTCACACAGTCAATCAATCAGTAGCTGAACTGCATTCCACACAGTCACAAAAAAACACACGAAAAAGCCTCAAAAACAAAAACGCAAAATAAATAGCAAAAACAAAAGTGCTGAACCTAATCCATTCCGGAAGGCCGTTTGACTTCCGAAATGTTCGAAAACAAAGGTGCATCTTCTGATTGGTGCAGGAGCCCTGGAAACAATTGCCGACAGCCACATCGGACATTAGCCCTCCGAAAAATGTTTGAAAACCGGAACAGTTACTTCGGGGTTTTTGGTGTTTGGGAACCAAGGAGTTTGAGTACCAAGGTACCACTGCATTGTACGGAACAACTTGGGTGTGTCTTTGATGTTTATGTTCTGTTTTGAAGAAAGTTCTGCAATGAAAGTTTTGAATCAAACAAAGGGTCCAGGCAACGTTTATTCCGAAAGGAATCAGGGTTGTTGTTGTTGTTTTGCATCCAGTCACTTCAAGTTGTGCACCATTAATATCTGTGGCAAGTCTTTCAGCTCACAACCTCCCATTATGCTTGCAGATTGGGGAGCGGGTCTGGCTCCCTGGTTGCCGTGAGAGGTGCATCTGTGACGACCCTTCCGACTTCCGCTGTGTCCCAGCCAGCTGTAACCTCGGCCAGAAGTGTGCTGTGAAGGATGGGAAGCTGGGCTGCCATACACGGTGGGGAACCTGCACAGTCACTGGGGACCCTCACTACTTCACCTTTGATGGGGCTGTGGCACATTTCCAGGGCACTTGCGCCTATGAGATCTCCAGGACTTGCCACCCCTCCCCTCCCTTCTTCTACCGGGTTGTTGCAGAGAACAGGCACCAGGGAAATCCTCAGGTGTCTTTTGTGAGCCGAGTGGAAGTCTGGCTGAAGAATGAAACGCTGAACTTTCATATAATCCTAGGGAGTGGCCAAACAGCAGAGGTACATGAAAGATTTCTGGATATGGTGCATAGTTATTTTTTTGGGGGGTGTGTGGAAATGCTTTTATCCTGCTTTATATTCTCCAGAGACTCTCAAAACTGCTTACAGAAAATGCAATAAAAATGATGTCAGAGTTTGGTATCGGGAACAGCAATTGCCCAATGGTGACAGAATTACTTAGGTGGCATTTCCTGCCCATCTCACCCTTGTTGGTTTTCCACCACCTCCTTAAGGCTACTTTATGCTGGCACCATTTTATTTATCTGCTTAGTCAGATTTGGTATTTTATTTAGTGCCCAGCTTGAATTTCATTTTAGCTGTCTTTGCAATTGCATTTTTTGTCTGTGTTTTTTTTTTAATTAAAAAATTCACATTGTTACAGGTTAGTTTTCCTTTTAGCCACACTCCTATTGTCAGCTCCCTTAGGCATTTATCAGATGGAAAGCTGGGAAAGAAGCTTGCTTTAATAAATCACAATTACAATGAGGTCCTGGGAAACAATTTCAGTGCAATTGAACTGAATGACGAAATCTGTACTTTGTTGTGAAATGATCACAGGTGGCCACAAACCTTTCTCTGACACATCTGATATGCTTACTGCCTCAATCACAGGTCAACCAGGAAAGAGTGCAACTACCCCACAGCCTGGGAGCCCTGGGTGCTATTTCCAAGGTCAAAAACATTGTGACAATAAAAACAGTAGCCAGTGTGGAGATCCAGTACAACGGCCGCCACACACTCTTTATCCATGCGGGACCAGAATACCAGGGGAAACTCTGTGGAATGTGTGGGAATTTCAACGGCATCCGTAGAGACGATAAAGTCCTGCCTGATGGAAGCAGAGCCCAGAATGACTTGCAGTTTGGGAATGCCTGGAAAACAGATACAAGCCCAATGGGGTAAGAGGGGTCGATATTGCAGCGTTTAACACTTTGTTGGTCTTTTTGTGGCATCATCTTTACAGTCCGATGAATGCTGAGGCCTTGGTGTGAGGGTAGCAATGTACAGAATATCTATTCCCATAAATTTTCTCTCTCTGCTCAGCAAGGTGTGGTGTGGCGTAAGGCACAGGCAACAAGAGTGTTCAGGTGAGCTGCACTGAGCACGTCCTCAGCATTCAGCTCAAGCCACCACATGGTTCAGCACAGCCAGCATTTCTCAAGTCAGTTTCAAAATAAGCCAACTTCAAATCACATGTAGCAGAGGTGGCTTATTTAGCTTGAGTCTGTTTTAAACCATGACCTCTGAACAAGATTAGTAGGAAATAAAATGGATGCTAACAAAGCTTTTCTCTTGGTCACACTGAAGTAAAGATGTCTGAGAATTCCAGTGGAAATGGAAACATAAGTGGAAATGGCCGGTGTTTGCTTAGTTGTCCGAAGTGCAAAATGAAAATATACCTGGCGAATATGATTGATGATGATGATGATGATTTATTTATACTCCACCCATCCGGCTGGGTTTCCCCAGCCACTCTGGGCGGCTTCCAACAAAGATTAAAAATACATTAAAACTGCTGCTTTAAATCAAGTAATACATAATTGATTACATTAACCCTATTTGCCTTGTATTCCCTTTGCACTGAAATGAACAGAACAACATAATGTCTGTTGGGGCAATATATATATATATATATATATATGCAGGTTTTGGTGTCTTCGGGTGTCTTCCCGTGTAAGAGTCGGGGTGTCTGTGCGACGTTTCGACGAGGTCTCACTCGTCATCTTCATGGAAGCCATCGAGATAGAGAAACACCCTCACAACATGAACAAGCGTGACGACACGTCCCGCCTGCCAGACATCTGGAAATTAGCCCTCCCCACAAAAACCGACACCAGAACCAGAGGCACACAGAACGCCGTCACCAATCAACCACACCAGACCCAAACCCAGACCCTCTCCACAGACATATTACAGACTCCATCCAGTAGCCAAACTATAGTGGCACCTCCGGATGCTGCACCCCCCTGCAATCCCTACACAGATCTGGCTGGCATAAGGCACAAAACCACAGCTCGCCCCTATACACGAAGCCAAGCCAGAGCACAACTAAATGCAGCACAACCATCTTCTCAGAAAAACTCTTCACAAGCTCAAGAGGTCAAGACACGAAAGCTTTAGCAACTAATCTACACTTAATGACCCACCCAGTGGTATTCAGAATATCACTCATGAAATCACCCAAGATATCCCTCAAGTAATTAAGGAACAAAAGAAGAAAAGGCACACTAATCTAGGAACTTCCTCTCTGCCCAGAACGTTGGAGGCTATACACCACACCCCTCAACAGTATTTATAGGAACTCAAACACCAGACTCTGCTCTGTTCCAGTAACAAGAAGCCGAAAGCACCAGCCTGAAGATGACGAGTGAGACCTCGTCGAAACGTCGCACAGACACCCCGACTCTTACACGGGAAGACACCCGAAGACACCAAAACCTGCATTCCTGTACCCGTGAAAATCTACGAAAGCATATATATATGCCTGTGTATATGTATATACACATATACATATATATGCAGGTTTTGGTGTCACGGGAAGACACCCGAAGACACCAAAACCTGCATTCCTGTACCCGTGAAAATCTACGAAAGCATATACATATATATATATACATATACATATACATATACATATACATATACATATACATATACATATACATATACATATACATACATACATACACACAGTGGTGCCTCGCAAGACGAAATTAATCCGTTCCGCGAGTCTCTTCGTCTAGCAGTTTTTTCGTCTTGCGAAGCAACCCTTTTAGCGGCTTAGCGTATTAGCGCTATTAGCGGTTTAGCGGCTATTAAAGGCTTAGCGGCTTAGAAAAAGGGAGGGGAAAGCGGAAAAAATCGCAAGACTCGAACTTCCGGTCGGTGCCAGCGCTTAATGGCGGTCCTACCTCCGAGCTCCGGAGAAGGACTGCTCCGCAAGTTCGGGTCTTACCCGCTACGGCGAGCGGGGGACCCCTAAAATCTCAGGCGCTGAAGCCTGAGAACAAGGAGATTCGGTGGGCACCTTTGCGCCCCCCGGTACTGCGAAAGAGCCTTTTTAAAGGCTACGGAGCGGCATCGGGAGTGAGCGCGGTGCTGAGAGTCGTCACCCAGCCTGCGGAGTGAAGCCGCGTCGCCATAAGCGGAGAGCGCCGATTCCTTCCTGAAAGAAAATTCGGACTGAATTCCCGTGAGTAGGAACTGAAAACAATTGGGACCCTTTAAATTCTGAAAATCGGACTAAAAGCGGGGAAGTTAAATCAAGGAAGTCTGCCTCCCCCCGACTGCATGAAAGTGAAAGCAACGGAACTCTAAATCTGCATCCGTTGAAACTTGCTTTTATATAACTAAACCGGACACTCAGACCTTAGGTCTCCCCTCTAGCTAGCAGGGCAGAGGGGAGGTGAAAGAGACTTTAGTAACTGTACGATCTATTTACAGTAAAAATCCTCTGCTGTCTCAGTTAACAAAAGTATGAAACGGTCTGCCTTTTAGGACAATAGGACACTGAACTGACTTCCTCCTGTAAAAGTGATACTGCGATACAAAGTTTACACAGTGTCTGGCTACAGTACATCACAAGATGAAACAGTATATATTGGGAAACTGTGGCAATTTGTAGCTACAAGCCTCCAGCTATACTTGCTTTAACTGTGTTAAAAACTTTTCTTTATACATCTTTGGATATTCTCCTTTGTCTTTGTACTTGGACATTTTATTTTTGGCCATTTTGATTTGCTCCCCCTAGAGGGTAAAGTAAAACTTGGCATAGCTTGGGACAGTGGAATTTTCCAACGGGGAATAGCTCCTGTGGGAAACGACCTTGACATGAGTTGCTCACAAGAAGAGATAGTTACAAGAGCCAAGACCAAGCAACAACAACAACAACAACAGCTGCAGCAACAGACAAAGAAAAGAGGCTCAATTTCAGGCATAATTACTGGATCTGCAGGAACAACAGGACAAGAAAAAGGGACGGCTGTCTCTATGGATGCCGTGACAGAAGCCCTGCTTAAAATAAACCAATCTTTGGAGTCTCTGACAAAACAGACTTCAGAAAATACACAAAAATTAACAGAAATATCAGTAAGACTAAACCAAAACACAGAATCAATAAATAAATTGGTGGAGGAAAATGCTACTACGCGTAAAATTGCTGAAGATGCTAAAGCTACTGCTGCAGAGACACAAGAGAAATTAGAGCCGATCGCTAAGAAAGTTTATGAGCACGACGCAACTTTGGCCCTGTGGGAGTTACAGAGAAAAGAGAGAAATTTGAAATTAAGATTGATTCCAGAGAATGAAAGAGACAATCTCGCGGAATATCTGACACGGGAGTTTGTTGACTGCTGGGATCTTGAAGAAGACGAATTCAAAATTACAACAGCTTTTAGACTGGGCAAAAAGCAGGACAGAAAGACCCCGAGAGATTGCCTGATTACATTTAGATCCAAGGACGAAAGAGACAAAATATTAGGACTACACTTTGAAAAGGCCCTGCAAATTGGAAATTCAGCTATACAGATTTTTAAAGATATTCCAAAATATATTCTGGATTTAAGAAACTTCTATAAGGACTTGGCTATTCTGCTGAAGAAAAACTCCATCCGCTTCAGGTGGGAATTTCCACAAGGACTGTCATTTGACTACAGGGGAAAGAAGGTGAAGATAAAGACTATTCAAGACAAAGACAAATTCTTGGCAAGAAATCAGGAGGACCTGCAGAAGGGGACAGTGGACGTACTTGCAGAACAGAGGAGAGTACTAGACATTCTGAATCTCTCGTTTGGACAAAAACCACCACCATCAGAAGAAGAGCAACAACTTGGAGCTGTTGGAGGAGCTTCAGAAAAATAATAAGATGGCTCTGCAATTCCTTAGTTGGAATTGTAATGGACTTAATGGGCCTTTGAAGAGAAGACAAGTGTTCCATATTTTGAACAGAGAACAACTGGACTTGATATGTCTACAAGAAACTCACATAACTAGAGCCCATAGGAGACTACTTACAAATAAAAGACTAGGACAAGAATTTATTGCATCAGATAAAGTTAAGAAAAGAGGAGTTGTAATATATGTGAAAGAGAAATGGGCTCCAAAAATGATATTTAAAGATGAACAAGGGAGATATCTGGCAGTGGAGATACAAGTACAAGGAGAAAAATTTTTAGTTGTTGGAATCTATGCACCAAATGAAGGTAAATCTGACTTTTTTAAGAGACTTCATGAAACCCTGATGGACTATTTGGATTACAATATGATAATCATGGGAGACATGAATGGTGTGGTCTCCACTAACATGGACAAGGCACAAAGACTAACAGTCAGCAAGGAAGGGAGACTTCCTAAGACTTTTTTCGAAATGATGGGAAACATGGACTTGATAGATATATGGAGAACAAGGAACCCTCTGGAGAGAGAGGGAACCTTTTTCTCTCAAGCAATGATGACCTGGACCAGAATCGATCAAATTTGGATTACTAGTGGTATGGCTCCAAAGGTTAAGAAGGTGGAAATCTGCCCAAAAACTTGCTCCGACCATAATGCCGTGAGGATGGAGATGAAACTTACAACAACTGGTCAATTCAGATGGAGAATGAATGACACCCTCTTTCGAGACAAGGAGATCCTTATGAAGGCCCAAAAAACCCTAAAAGACTACTTTGAAATAAATTTGAGGGCCGACGTGGAAAAAAGAGTGATCTGGGACGCAAGTAAAGCGGTGATGAGAGGCTTTTTGATTCAACAAAATTCAATAAAGAGAAAAAAACAAAATGAGAAAAAAGAAAAGATTTTGGAAAAGATAAAGGAAGGAGAGAAAAAATTAAGAACAAAACCAAAGTCCCAGGAGATTTTAAGAGAGATTAAGTTATATCAAACACAATATATGGAATTGATGAACCAAGAGATTGAATGGAAGATAAAACAAATGAAACAAAAGACATTTGAATCAGCAAATAAATGTGGCAAACTTCTGGCATGGCAACTGAAGAAAAGGCAGAAATTAAATACGGTTACAAGCCTAGAAGTGGATGGAAAGAATATATCCAAACCTAATGAAATTAGAAACTGTTTTTTGAGTTACTTTAAAAAGCTATATACTCAAGGCCCGCAAAATGAAGAAGATATAGATAAATTCCTTGATAAATATGGATTACAAAAAATCTCTCATCAAAGTAAGATGGATCTGAACCAGAGAATAACAGAACAAGAGATAGAGGCTGCCATTCAGAACATGCAACTGGGCAAATCTCCAGGACCAGATGGACTGACTTCCAGATATTACAAATCGTTGAAGGAATGGTTGATTCAACCACTAAAGGAAGTTTGCAATGAGATCCTTGAGGGAAAGAAGGCACCTGAATCGTGGAAAGAAGCATATATTTCACTCATACCAAAGACAGAGACTGAAAAGACTCAACTGAAGAACTACCGCCCAATATCGCTACTTAATGTGGATTATAAATTTTTTGCAGATATTTTGGCAAAAAGATTTAAAAGAGTGTTGATGGAAAGGATTCATAAGAACCAAGCAGGCTTTCTCCCTAAAAGACACCTGGCAGACAATGTAAGGAATGTAATAGACATTTTGGAAAAGCTAGAGGTGAATATAAACACTAAAGCAGTATTGATTTTTGTGGATGCGGAGAAAGCCTTTGACAATATTTCTTGGAGCTTTATGATAAAGAACCTTCATGGGATGGGGGTAGGCCAAGGTTTTGAGAATGGTATGGCTGCAATATATTCTGAACAAAAGGCTAAATTGATCGTAAACAACGTAGTAACTGAGGAACTTAAGATAGAAAAAGGAACACGACAAGGGTGCCCAATTTCCCCATTACTTTTTATCTCAGTCCTGGAGGTGTTGCTGAATATGATAAGGAATGACCAGCAGGTTAAAGGAGTGCAGGTCGGAGCTAAACATTACAAGTTAAGAGCGTTTGCAGATGACTTAGTATTGACTTTACAAGAGCCAATCACTAGTACGAAAAAGGTTTTAGAAATAATACAACAGTTTGGCCAGGTAGCTGGATTTAAGTTGAATAAACAAAAAACCAAAGTTTTAGGAAAAAACTTAACAGACATAGAAAAGGAGAAATTCCAAGAAGAAACAGGGCTGACAGTGGTTAAGAAGGTGAAATACCTAGGGGTTTATTTGACATCTAAAAATGTGAATTTGTATAAGGACAATTATGAAAAATGTTGGTCAGAAATCAAAAAAGATCTAGAAATATGGTCAAATTTGAAATTGTCAATGTTAGGCCGAATTGCGGTGATTAAAATGAATGTATTGCCTAGAATGCTATTTTTGTTTCAGACCTTGCAGATTCTTGACAAGATGGAATGTTTCAAGAGGTGGCAGAAAGATATTTCGAAATTTGTCTGGCAGGGCAAAAAGCCCAGAATTAAATTTAAAATATTGACAGATGCAAAAGAAAGAGGGGGTTTTGCCCTGCCGGACTTAAAATTGTACTATGAGGCAGCAGCTTTCTGCTGGCTGAAAGAATGGATGCTCCTCGAGAATACGGACATTTTGGATCTGGAGGGTTTTAACAATGCTTTTGGTTGGCATGCATATCTATGGTATGACAAAGTTAATAGTATCTTTAAAAATCATATTGTTAGAAAAGCACTATATAATGTTTGGATAAGATATAAAGATTTGTTGGAAAACAAAACCCCTAGATGGGTGTCACCAGTGGAGGCTAAAGCAGTGAAGAAACTCAATATGGAGGTCGGATGGCCGAAGTATTGGGAAATTTTGGAACAGGATGGAGATAAGTTTAAACTACAAAGCCAGGAGAAATTGAAACATAAAGTACAAAATTGGTTTCAATATCGTCAAATAATGGAGTTTTTTAAACAGGATAGGAAAATTGGCTTCCAGGTGGAAAAATCAAAACTAGAAACTGAGTTACTAGAACCCAATACTAAGAATTTATCTAGAATGTATAACTTGTTGCTGAAATGGAGTACACAGGACGAAACAGTCAAATCGGCTATGATTAAGTGGGCACAGGATGTTGGGCACAATATCATGGCAGCTGACTGGGAATGGTTATGGAACACTGGTATTAAATTCACGGCATGTAATGCCTTAAAGGAAAATATTATGAAAATGGTTTACAGATGGTACATGACTCCAGTCAAGCTGGCAAAAATTTATCATTTGCCCGATAATAAATGTTGGAAATGTAGAGAGACTGAAGGCACCTTCTACCACCTCTGGTGGACGTGCCCGAAGATTAAGGCTTTCTGGGAAATGATCTATAATGAAATGAAAAAGGTACTTAAATGTACTTTTCCTAAAAAGCCAGAGGCCTTTCTCTTGGGCATTGTCGGCCAATTGGTGTTAAAAAGGGATAGAGCTTTTTTTATGTATGCTACAACAGCAGCAAGAATACTCATCGCGAAGTATTGGAAGACACAAGATCTACCCACTCTGGAAGAATGGCAGATGAAAGTGATGGACTATATGACATTGGCTGAGATGACAGGCAGAATCCGTGACCAACGAAAGGAGACGGTGGAAGAAGATTGGAGAAAATTTAAAAGCTATCTTAAGGACTATTATAAACTTAATGAATGTTAAAGTGTTGTGGTTTTTAGAAATAAAGGGATACAGTGATATAAGGTCAGAATATAGAGAGGAATAAGATGGCAGAGGGTGGAAGTAACAATTGGGAGTTGCTAAAAATTATGGACATTGGGATGCAGAAAGGGGGGGAGGGGAAGTCCAAGAAAAGAGGCTTATGAAAATATGTTATGAAACTATACGTGTATGTTTGTCTTTTTAAGTGTTTGTTCGTTATTTAAAAACTTTGTAAAACCAATAAAAATTTTATTTTTTAAAAAAAAAAATCGCAAGACTCGCAAGACTTTTTTGTTTTGCGAAGCAAGCCCATAGGGAAATTCATCTTGCGAAGCGCATCGAAGAACGGAAAACCCTTTCGTCTAGCGGGTTTTTCGTCTTGCGAGGCATTCGTCTTGCGGGGCACCACTGTATAGAGAGAGAGGATTCCTGGTTGTCAAGATCCAAATTTGGATCTTGTACTTTTTGGGGAGAAGATTCCAGCAGGGATTTAAAATCACAAAATATCCAGCAAGATAAAGCATAGAAAATGCGCATTTTAAAATTCCCTTCAAAGTTTTCTACTTCCTCCAGCATAGGAAAGAACCATGTGTTTGGTAAGTTAAAAATGGTTTATTGTACTTACAAACTCTCCAAAGGTCAGATTCATGTGCTTTTCTATAGAGCATTCAGAAAAAGTTTCATAGGCAGTAAAACTTAGCTTAGTTCCAAAATGGTGAAAGTTCCTAAATTATTGGTATAGGAACTCAAGAGCGGCTAGTGAGAGCCATGTGCCTGAGCTGGAGCAACTAGCTCAAACCTCTTCACACACTGAGCTGGATTACCAGTTTCCTCCCGAAGGGAAGTGACATAGCGAAGCCTGGCAGGACAGCTTCCTCTATGGTGTTAACCCCTTCGTGCATTAATTAAACTTAACCAGCCTCATAGAACCAACATGCTTGTCCCACAATGCCAGTGTAATTTACATGGAAGCCCAAGGTTTGCCTAGGCTCTTTCCTTTTCATCCCCAACTCTGGCCGGTGACCACAGAAAGGCGTCTGCTGGGACTAAAACCCCCTGTCTTTACTTTTCAGGTGCTTGGATGACACTGTAGCACTAGAGCCATGCAAAGATCCCCAGGAATATGAAGAGGTCTGTGGGGTCCTGATTAACAAATCAGGACCATTTGCTGAGTGCCACTGGCATGTGGACCCTTCTCCTTTTTATTTGTCCTGCTTATATGACTTGTGCCACTATGGGGTGGCTAATGGCATGTTGTGTGTGGCCCTCAGCGCTTACGAGGAACGGTGTCTTCTTAATGGGGTCCACGTCAGTGGCTGGAGAGCAGCTGCCCGGTGCCGTGAGTTCCAATTTCATCAGCTGCCTGTCCATCTTGGGGGCAACTGGGGTTAAAGGGGCTTCCAGATTCTCACTCTTTTCGTGTGGGATTCAGTTACAAACTGGCAAATTCAGGTTGTGAAATTATAGCAGGTCGGGAGGTCTTATCTACTTTCCAAATGTTCAGACTTTTTGCAACAAGAAAAGTGACGGGAAAATACACTGGAAAGTCTGGGGTAATACTAGCTTTGATGCAACTTCATCTAACCTCCCCACAAACAAATCAGAATGAATGCTGAATAAATAAATGGTGGACATTATCTGATCTCCCTTCAAACAAAACAAGACCAATACTTCTTAGAGAGGTTTTTTGGAAGCACCCCAAGTCTATTAACTAGAAAGGGATGGAAAACCAACCTTGGTGACTACACAGGGTAATTAAATGTAGGTAAAAACAAACCCTCGGAAAATCTGCTGTGCAGGTGCGAGGCTCATTATTTCTTCTGTTAGTGCTGCTGCTGACAGACTTCCTCTACTTTCTGTGTCCCTGAGCTCTCAGACTTCCTCAGAGCAGGGGTTGACTAACCATTGTCAGATGGCAGGCTGCATTCTAATCCTTGGGCCCTATTGAGATTTCCCCTACAGCCAAAGTGGCTTTCACTTCCACCCCAGAGGCTGGAATGTTTATCAGCATTCTGTGACTTGCCTTGCCTTTCTCCCTCAGCAATCACAAAAGATAATGAACATGATATTTAAATCACTGGCCAGAGGTGTGCGTGTGTAACTCTCTGTGTGTGGTATCTTTAAAAACTGTAAACATTTGAAATGTTCCTCTCTGTAGCTTGCGTAGTTTCAACACCCCCATCCCCCTGCTTCTTCAATACACACAAGCTCACAGGAATAGAGGGGGTTCCTCAGTATGTGGAACCATCAGGAGAAGACTTCATCAGGAGCAAAGGTAGAAGGCCCCATTCAGCAGTATAAGCAAGTTTCCCCCCCCCTCCACCCAGGTATGGCTTACCACTTTGTGAAGCAAGGAAAGTGATGCATACTATGATCCAAAAAGACCCCTCCATGTGAAGTTCAGAGTCGGCAATTACCTAAGACCACCACTGATTCCTGCAACTAAACCTGTTCCTCTTTCTCTAGCCGCAGCAGACCCCTGCCTTGACTTGGCATGTGGAGACAATGAATGGTGTGGCGAGAAAAATGGGAAATGGGGCTGCTTCTGCCACAGAGATTATAGCCCTGCCAAACGGGCTTCTTATGGTAAACAAGGACCACAGCTTTTCCTTTTTTGTCTTTGCATTTGCCTTTGAAACATGGAATCGCTTCATGTTACAGAATGTTGGTATTCACACATTCCCCTGATGCCGTGCCGTCAAACCGAGGGCCACATGTGTGGGTCCCAACCATCCCAGAGCAGCCCTCGTCTTGCCACACGCTGGCGGGCTCCAGCTCCAGCAACAATATCATCAGCTGTCACCTGCAACAACCCAGCTGTCAGAAACAGGGCCAGCCTGCCAAATTCCTTTTCTCCCTCCAGATTACCGGTTGACATGCGGTGGCAGCAACAGTGCCGTGTCTCTCTCCCGCTGCCTGCTCTTCGTCGATGGATTCCCCGCCGAGGAACTGCATTTGGCAGATCCCACCTGCACTGGCACACTTGTCGGAGACAGGCTCCTCTTCTACTTTGATACTGTGCAGAAGACCTGTGGGACCACAATGGAGGTAGGGAGAATTATCCAGCATAAAGCCTCCCCTCTTCCCACCCCACTCATGAAGAAACACTTGATAGATATCCCAACATGCAGCTGCTGCTCCAGTAAAAAGAAGCCTCTCTGATGAAATAGGTAGCAGCAAGGTTATGCAAAATATCTCTGCCTGACTGAGATGCTAGAAAGCTGCTTGCCATCAGAGTAGACAGATGAGATGAGTAAATAATATAAGCAGAAGTCAGTTTCCTATGTCTATACCAGGGATGTCCAACCAGTAGATTGTGATCTACCGGTAGATCCCTGGCTGATCCTAGTAGATCGCAGGATGCTTATTGTGTACAAAAAGTTATGGGGGGAAAGCTAAAAAAACTCCTTCCCCCAAAAGATTACAACTCTGGGCATCCGCCCACCCCACGCATGCTCCTCCTCCCTCCAATGACAATGGGTAGATCACTGCCAGTTTTTTTTATAATTGGAGTAGGTCACAGTCTCTTTTTTTATATATATATAAAATTTTTATTGGTTTTACAAGATTTTTTAAAAACAAACAAACACTTAAAAAAGACATACAAACACGTATAATTTCATAACATTTTTTCATAGACCTCTTTTCCGGGACTCCCCCATACCCCCCCCTTTCTGCATCCCAATGTCCAAAATTTTATAGCAACTCCCAATTGTTCAGGTCACAGTCTTTTTGGAGTTGGAAATGCCTGGTCTATACCATTTCCTGCTATCTGATCCTTTTAACCAGAGATGTTGTGACCCTGGTACTTTCTGTGTGTACCAGTGAGCTATGACCCCGCCTCAAATAGACCTCCTAAAAAGCAAGATTCTGGCAGGTAGCGCTGTGGTCTAAACCACTGAGCCTAGGACTTGCCAATCGGAAGGTCGGCGGTTCAAATCCCCGCGACGGGGTGAGCTACCATGGCTCGGTCCCTGCTCCTGCCAACCCAGCAGCTCGAAAGCACGTCAAAGTGCAAGTAGATAAATGGCGGGAAAGTAAATGGTGTTTTTGTGTGCTGCTCTGGTTTTGCCAGAAGCGGTTTAGTCGTGCTGGCCACATGACCCAGAAAAACTGTCTGCGGACAAATGTCAGCTCCCTCGGCCAGTAAAGCGAGATGAGCGCCACAACCCCAGAGTCGTTCGCAACTGGACTTAACTGTCAGGGGTCCTTTACCTGTACCTTTAGCCTCTGATACCTAACTGGCTTACACTAAGGGAGATGTCGGTATTATTTCCAGACTCCTGGAAACTGGGAGGAGGGACACTGCCAAAGCAAGAAAGGAAAACCTGCCCTCTGTGTCCGCTTACGTTGCAGTGGGCCTCACAAAGTTCTTTCCTTGCATTATTTCCAGATCAACACAACCCATGCCATCTACTTCAACGCAGTGGAGGGCCGTGTGGAGAACACCTACGGAGGGGTGATCAGCAGGGATCGCTTTCTCTTCCTGCGCTTCTCCTGCGCCTACCCGCTGAACATCAACCTTTCAATGACATCTGCCATCCATCCCATCCAGGAGTGAGTTCAGCCGGAAGGACAGGACAGAGAAGCCAAATGCCCCAATGCAGGATTTCACATCCTCGTAATATTTGCATCTTTCCAGCGTTGGCTCCAGCAGCACCTGGTCCCCTGCAGAGAGCTGTCTTTGTATCCTCTCGCTGTGCTCCTCCCCATCTTTCCTTGCATGCATCTTTCAATTGTGGAAGCCTTTCTGTGCCTCTTCCACTCACACGGCTTCAAATACTCCAGGCCTTTTACCTAGGTTCACCATGTTGGCTCCAAAGTTCTTTGTTCCTTTGCTCTTATTCGCTTCAAATTTAGGTACCTTTGCATTCCTCTAAGAATCTACCTTCTAGACCGGACTGAAGGCCTCCCAGTTCAGTACTCTTGACTCCAACAAAGGCCAAGCAGAGTTTCCCCACCCTCAAAACATTGCTCTTGTGTCCTTCCAAACTCCTGCTTTCCAAATCTTCCTTCTTCCTCACTCTTCATCTCCCATCAGTCCTCTTCCTGAGCCCAAGAAAGTGCCGTGCTGCCCTGTTGCTTGCTCCAAAACAAAAGCATTGTAACTCTCTTATGTTTTACCCCCTTTGATAGCATCATTAACACCACTCTCACCTCCGGCCAAGGGAGCTACCAGACCACCATGACTTTGTACCAAGACCCTCAGTACAGCCAGCCCTTCACCCAGAGCCCTATCCTACTCACTGTCAATCACAGGGCCTATGTGGGCATCAGCATCTCGGGGGCAGACGCCACCCGCTTTGTACTGACCTTGTCGTCGTGCTGGGCCACACCGGACAAAGACGCCTCCTCCAGCATTCGGTGGGATATCATCACCAACCAGTAAGCTGCTTGCCTCTTCCTGTTTGCGTGGTCTGCTCGAAAGGGAACAGGGCTTAGTAACTGGAGGAGACAGGCAGGGAGAAGAGAGAATTCATAGCACTGGAGAACAGGGGTTGAGAATCAGGATACTTGGGTTTGGCTGTTGATGCCTTTTAGACATCGACCATGGACTGAGGGCCAGGACACCTGGCATGAAAGGGCAGCTAGAGAAGAAAGCCACAGCATTCAGGCTGAATACAGTGGTACCTCGGGTTAAGAACTTAATTCGTTCTGGAGGTCCGTTCTTAACCTGAAACTGTTCTTAACCTGAGGTACCATTTTAGCTAATGGGGCCTCCTGCTGCCACCGTGCTGCCGCCACACGATTTCTGTTCTCATCCTGAAGCAAAGTTCTTAACCCGAGGTAATATTTCTGGGTTAGCGGAGTCTGTAACCTAAAGCGTCTGTAACCCGAGGTACCACTGTTTGTATTAAGAAGTGGAGAAGTAGAGGGACTGCAGTGTAGCAAGACAAGAACCTAACTTGAATATTCTCTTAACTGAGGATCAAACTAGAAATGATGTTATTCATATATTTAGTCCCTGCGTGTCTGTTTTTCTTAAAACAAAACATATAAGTAGTTGATATAGAGACCTCAAACTGGGTGGATAACATGCTGGGCAGGGAGGGGGGAATCTTAAACTCTTGCCCCCACTATGATCCTGTTCAGAAACTGAACCCTCCACACTTACACACCCAGAGCCAGGTAGAGGCCCGGACCAGATAGATAATGTGTCCCCCTGTTTTTTTTTTACCCTGTGGATAACTGAAGTCTTATAAATAAGTAAGTATATAAATAATTTTCACAAAAGTTATGCTGACAAATAATTTTATTTCAAGGCTTGAACCATATCTGCATATAAAGACAAAATGGAATATATATATAAATATGCTGACCGAGGCCCCCTTTGGAATCGGAGGCCCGGGCCAAATAGCCCATATGGCACCCCCCCCCCCCATCTGGGCCTGTACACACCTGATGTCTTCTATGCAGAGAGCTCCCCACTGCAAAGGGGAGCTGCAGTTTCAATTCAGACCACAGGGTTAAAGACTCTCTCCTCCCTATCCTTGTTGTGGTCTTGATCCCTTTCTGGCTCCTGCGTATAAAATTTATGGGGAAGGAAAACACAGCCCAAGGGATGAAAGGGATGAAAATGTTCCTTCTTAAGGCCTGGGTCTCAGAAAATGTGGTGCAACATCTCCAGTGCCCCTCTGCCCATCATTCCTTGATGTTGCAGAGATCAAGTATGAAAACGCCTCTATGTGAACCAGCCTAATGTGATTTCTCAGCCGATGATTAGTAAAGACTCAGGACTCCTAGCTGAATGTCAGGACTGTCTTAATGGAAGATCATTGTGATGACCCTGGATGGACATGAAAGTCTTGTGAAGGGTCTTTCGCACCTGCGAGTTCAGTCAAACGAGTGATAAACTTGCACAGGTGAACAAGCCCTTGGTCTCACCAGGCCCCTGCAACTCTCAATCCTTTGCCCTATGCCACCTTCTCATTGCAGGTGTCCAAACCCTCGAGACGGCACCGTGGTAGTTGAAAAGGATGCCGTGTCCCTCACTGGCCATTTCTCCTTCAATGTCTTTGCCTTCATCCCAGATTTGGAGGAAGTGTACCTGCACTGTCGTATCCGCCTCTGCAGCTTCCTTACCGACAGGTGCACCGTGGTGAGTTAGGAAAAGTAGAAGGAGGAACCGCTAACAAGGCTGGCTCCTCCCATGCCAATGGGTTGCCCTGGTGTTGTGGACTTACCTGGCGGCGGAAGCAGAGTTCTTTCCACTCCTATAGAACCATTTAAGTTTCCCACAATGCCCCCACCATAGTGTCATTCTGGGGTATTCTGGGAAATCAAAACGGTGGTCAGTTTCTCATAGTTCCCTGGAAAACATCAAGGGCATTTAAATGGCAGCTGAGAGACTCCAGTGCTCAGAATGGAGTGCCGGTTAAAGGAGTACCTAGGGCAGGCATCAGCAGTGGTTACCTGTTGGGAGTCTGAGGCCTTGGCAACTGCCCAAGCATGTTGCATGCTGACACAGGGTCAAGGTTTCTGAGTCAGATCAGGCCAAGGCAACAGCTTTGAGAGCTGGTGGTAGCCCTCATAGCCTCATCTGGAGAGAGATTAAGATCAGAGAGGTGGAAAATTACCCAGGCGATCTTGACTTGTGTTAAAATCTAGATATGATCCTGATATACCTGCATCAACCTGGACAGAAAACAGACTGGCAATGGGCTGGGAAATTAGCCTGACTGTCATCTTGGTAGCCACGGGAGTGCTGAGACTACAGAGCTAACCTATGCAGAATCCTCTAGACAAAACAATAAGGTCCCATTTCCTCCCCTTCTTTCAGAATTGTGACAAGCCAGGCCCTGCGATTGCTGGAAGGAAGCCTCCATCGGGCATTGTCTCAGCTGGCCCTTTCTTGAGATATGATGATTCTCTTGATCAAGGCAAGACACTTTCCTCTCGACACAAAGGCTCAGGCATTGCCTGTTCTCACAAACAACGCTAAAAGAATCTTTCTGCCTCTCCCATGACTGTGGGGCAGGGCGGGGGTGCTGCTGTTTTCTTACCCAAGTTGTAAATTAGATTAATTCAGCAAGGAACATGAGGAACAGAAAGTTTGATTTAATACATTGAATTAATAATAATAATAATTCTGGGGTGTTTGTGTGCCAAAGAAATGCAGCTTGTTGATTTTAAATAACCCAGCAGGTGTGTAATTTCCATTTCCTGCAAGCAGACATAGCATTAACAATGTTCATTAGTGACAGGAGTTCATCTTACATCTTAGGATAGCGTTCAAACAGTGAAAATCCTGACAGCTTTTTTTTATTTTTTAGTTTTGCTCAAAGTTATTGCATTTTATTATTATTATTGCAAAATCACTTTTTGGAGGCATTTTTAAGGAAAATTGCAAAAATGGCACTGCCCTACATCCAGATTTCCCCAAACATATTGCCAATTTCCACCCGGACACTGCTGCCGACTGCAGTACGTCTGGAAAATTCCGGACGTATCTCAACCCTATCTTAGGAGAGCACAGCATTGTGGCTTGAACCAAAAAGAAAATCTGCAAGTATTCAGCTTTGCCATTTTGTCATTCAAACTGTGAATGCAAAACTTTAAAATCCGAGCCTTTGATATAGGTTGGCTTCAGTTGTAAAGACACAGAAATTTGGGAAACTAGTTCATTTTAACTGTGGTTAATTAAGAAGCCTGGGTGTTAAAGTGCTGTTAAAACAAATCACAGCTGCATTTGTCAAACACTCCTGTCAAAACATACGCCTAGGTGGACCCGAAACACTTTGTACCTTCCGAAGCACTTTCTAAGTGCGATGCAGCAGTATTCCCCTGCGAGGCTTGCCTCAAATGATCTGCCAGTAACTGGACAGGGAAGCTGATTGATAACCATCTCTTCCTCTCTGCAGGGCTCCGGCTGGCTGCCAGAAGCTGCACTGCACCCTCCTTCACCATTCTGCCTGTGCTGCTCAGTGCCATCATTTCCTGCAACATTTTCTGCTAACGCCTTTAATCCCAGACAGGGTTCTTGTTGGGAATATGGCTCACGGAGAGATGGAGATGGATCTTAAAATTCACCATCCCCGCGGGATTTCTGCTGCTGCTGCACATGCTGACACCCTCCCAATTTCTGCTGTGAAGGCAGAGCCCATTAGTGGAGATAGAAGCCTCCTGTTGTTTACGTCAGGGGTGGGGAACCTCAGGCCCTCAGGACTCTAACCAAGCCACACACCCTCTTCCTCGGCCAAACATTTCACCAGCTCTGCTTCACATATTCCTTAAGTGTTTGTTTTTTTGTTGCTCTGCCTCTGGGTTTGCCCTCCACTGCCTTGTGTCCTGCAGAAGACTGCCCAGAAGGGAATGCAGCCCTGAAAAATGTCCCCCATCCCTGGTTTACACAATCTTTTTGGGACCAAACTTGGTGCAGTACCATTCAAGCAATTAGCAACCATGCTGATGATGCTTTAAATATATAAGCAGGTATTGGTGGGAGGTGTTTTTTGGAATCTGGGTAGCCTACTAATTTAAATAACAGCCCTGATCCAGATTGGGATTACAGTGGAGAACAGAATGATAAAGCCCCTGTACCCCTACTTGCCAGAGTCATAATCTGCATCACACAGCCTACCTCTGGTTTGTTTTTGTTTTTTACCCTGAAAATAAAACAGACAATTGCTACTTGTGCAAATGGTGTCCTCTCTAGATTGGCCCTTATCTGAAGATGACAGTTACAGATAGGTAGCCGTGTTGGTCTGCCATAGTCAAAATAAAAAATTCCTTCCAGTAGCACCTTAAAGACCAACTAAGTTAGTTCTTGGTATAAGCTTTCATGTGCATGCACACTTCTTCAGATACACTGAAACAGAAGTTGCCAGATCCTTCTATATAGTGAGAAAAATGGCTTAGTCATGTATAATGAGATAAGTCTCTGGACATTGGATTCTTATCTCATTATACATGACTAAGCCATTTTTCACCTTCTCACCCCTTGCCTTTTCCTGTAAGACCTATTGCAGTCGTTAAGAGTCGTCAACAGGCTCATCTCAGCTATCTGCCAATCTCCCATTCCCACCACCCTTCTGAGTAATACCCCTCCCCACCTTCTCACTATATAGAAGGATCTGGCAACTTCTGTTTCAGTGTATCTGAAGAAGTGTGCATGCACACGAAAGCTCATACCAAGAACTAACTTAGTTGGTCTTTAAGGTGCTACTGGAAGGAATTTTTTATTTTGACTGAAGATGACAGTGAGCAAATCCAAGTGCCTCAGCTCTTTCAAAGGGTTTTCTTGCTTTGTTTTAATGTGTAACACTACAAATGGAATGAGCTGCTAACTGGTTGGGGGGGAAACTCACCTGGCTTGCTCCAGTGCTTCTGGATTTTTTAACTGCTGAAGCTAAACATGCTCACCTTCTAATTGCTGCAGGTGAAACATTTAAATGAGCAATGGTGCACCCACACGCCCTTTGCAGCCCTAGCTGAAATCCTGAAAGTGGGGTTAGAGTTTAATTTTGCTTTTGCATTTCCCTGCATTGGTAACTCAAATGCTGATCCTGCAGCGGGCAGAAATGCACAATGGATTTAAAAGCGCCTCTCTGCCATTCTGTCCCTTATTGGCAATTCACTGGCATGGTGATTCATTCTAAAATTAGGCTTTAATCCTGTGTGTACACTTCCTTTCTGACAGCCACAGCCATGGAGCTCTGCTTCCTCACACCTGTCTCATCAGCAGCTCCAGGGCTTATTTGGACTTCTCCAACACACATGTTAGAGTTACCTTTCTCTGCTGTACATCTTGTGGCAATGTATATGACTTTACAGACATGACTGCCATGCTCATCAAATTTATCCTGGGACTAGTGGTCCCTTCCACTTTGTGGTGTTGGGAAGCAAGAGACAGGCGACTCAAATCTAGTTTCAGAGCTTTGCATCGCCCTCTGAATCTTTTCCAACATCCTCTTGCTGATTCCTTCCATCCTTCGCTTGGAGTCTAGTATCATCCTGCTTCCCATCTGTGCAGGGTTATGCATTACTGAACCTTTGCTGCAAAGTGCTGATACAATCCTGACCAGATTTTATTTTTTAGTATGTGTTTTTGTGTTCTCATTTTGCGATTTGTATGATGCGAGCTGCCCTGCGATCTTTGGATGAAGGGTGGTATACAAATGTCAATAATAATAATAATAATAATAATAATAATAATAATAATAATAATTTGGCTCTACGAAAGCCCCTGGGTTGTTGGTTTTTTTTGTGTTAACGTTTCCCAGAAGGTTTCCCACCCCCACAAAAAAAAAACAAATCTAAATCTCTTTTACAAATCTCTTCCACAAACCTCTCCTCAAGCATTTGATCAGCATCCTAATGCTCAGTTCTTTCCAGTTTTTCTATTGGCCTTAAAGTTTCTTGAAGCTGTTGATGCCATCTTGCCCTTTGTCTCAGGTGGCAAAAGCAGGTTTCGAGCCAAACCCCCATGGGGCAGTGTCAGGAAGGGAGCCCCGTGGGGCAGTGTCAGGAAGCACTTCTCTTGGGGGGAAGGGGGGAAGCTCAGAGATCAGGGGCGGCAGCAGCGGCTGCCCAGAGGACTCCCAGGGAGGGTGTTTGAACACCTACAAGGGAGGGTGTTTGAAAAAGGGTGAGAGGCAGGCAAGGGGTGACATAACTAGGTTCCTGAGCAGGGCTGGATTTAGGTTTGAAGGGGCCATAAGCTACTGACGGTAATGAGGCCCTTTATATTAGGCATCCCTATAGAGCGCATCTTAAAACGCAGAGACATCACCTTGCCAACAAAGGTCCGTATAGTTAAAGCCATGGTTTTCCCAGGAGTGATGTATGGAAGTGAGAGCTGGACCATCAAGAAGGCTGATCGCCAAAGAATTGATGCTTTTGAATTATGGTGCTGGAGGAGACTCTTGAGAGTCCCATGGACTGCAAGAGGATCAAACCTATCCATTCTGAAGGAAATCAGCCCTGAGTGCTCACTGGAAGGACAGATCCCGAAGCTGAGACTCCAGTACTTTGGCCACCTCATGAGAAGAGAAGACTCCCTGGAAAAGATGGAGGGCACAAGGAGAAGGGGACGACAGAGGACGAGATGGTTGGACAGTGTTCTCGAAGCTACCAGCATGAGTTTGACCAAACTGTGGAAGGCAGTGGAAGACAGGAGTGCCTGGCATGCTCTGTTGCATGGGGTCACAAAGAGTTGGACACAACTAAATGACTGAACAACAAATAACAACCCTATATATAGAAATGAGCAAACCAGTGATATTTTAGGGAGCAGGCTAGCAGGCAGGGCCCATTACTTACATCATAGGAGCCTACACAACACAAAACACTGTTGCTGTATGTAGGTTTTGCTTTATTTGTTTTTTATCTTATATTTTGGAAATATACATCCAGGTGTTTTTTTTCTTTAGTTTTTTTTGGGCCCCCAAGAGAGTGGGCCCCTAAGCTATAGCTTGTTTAGCATATACGGAAATCCAGGACTGCTCCTGAGCCCCACGGGGGTGCCGCAGAAAGAATGCAGTTGGTCCAGGGAGCCGTGGACCCAGAAAAGTTGAAAACCTCTGCCTTAAAATATAGGGGGAAGGTTTCTTTCTCTCTGCCCCCTCCCCGGCTCTCAAATAGTACAGTCCATTCTACCACCACGTTCTGGGCAGATTCTTTTGAGGGCGGCCAGTTCCAAAGGGGGAAAGGGGTTTTTTTTTATCTCCCGCACAGTCCATGGGCACGGGGAGCACGTCATCAGGCGCAGGCACCCTGTCTCCCCCACCCCAAGAAGGCTGCTTTCCAAAATCCGAGGCGACGCGGCGCCTCCGCTGCCCACTAGAGGGCGCCCCTCCGCCGCTTGGCTCCCGAACCGGGCTGGCGGGCGCGTTGCGTAACTGTGCCTTGGGCCGCTTCCCAGCAAAGCGGAGCCGGAGAGGATCGGCGACGGGAAGATGGAGACGCTATGGGCGAGCGAGCCCAGATTCCTCTCTTGGGAAGGGAAGGCGGAGAGGGCGCCTCTGCCTTGATTTATGGCGCCATCCAAGGCAGAAAGGCGGCCTTTGCAGCGCGAAAGGCGGGTCCGGCGCTCTCCCCCCTTAGCGCACATTCCCCCCACCCCCCGCTGACCCAAGCGCTGTGCCTTTGAGACAGGCAGGAAGCCGGCAGGTGCAGCGACCAGATGAGTTTGGGAGTCCCAGGACTGGGGAGACTCGCGCTGTGGGCTTCCCAGGGCCCCTGACTGGCACATTATGGGAAACAGAAGGTTGGACTCTGTGGACATTTGTCCTAGTCCAGGAGAGTGCTTCTTATCTTCTTATGAGGCTTATAAACAGGGGCTGCCAAACATGGCACTCAGCTTTGATGATGACTTGCTGGTTATGATGATCACTTATCTAGTGCCTCAAATTGACTCAAATCACTTATATGGTGCCTCAAATTGACTTAACTGCTGCCCGGAGATTAAAATAAATATAAAGCGGTATAGAAATGATGTGAATAATAATAATTTTTCTGCACAGCTGTAAGAGGCAGTGGTATATCATCAGCAGCGCAGGGCACTTTGGAGCAGAAGTTCAAGGCCTAGACGCAACCACCAGTGTGCCAGAGCTGGAGGTAGTGAGTTAATACACGTTACCAGAAGGGCTTTTCAAATTGCAGAGCTGTCTCAGGCAAAGCAGTGCCTGGAGGAATTTCTCCCGAGCAGCTTCTAAAGGTGACAGAGCCCCTCTTTGGGTCTAGCGCTGGCAAATGTCCTGCAATCTCAAATTCACAATCTGCACTTCTGAGGTCTGCTAGCATTCCTCTATTATGCCCTACAAAGTCCCTACTATCTCTGCATCAGGTTCATCCATGGGCGTGGGCACGGGGCAGCCCCCCTCCCAATCAAGTAAGTAAATAAAAATACTTAAGTAGAAATTGTAGGAAGATTTAGAGAGATTTTTCTAAGCACCTGGGGTCAAAAGAAAGTAATTTAAAACAACTGTTGTTGAGACATTTAATTCTGAACCTGCTAAACAGAGTCCAACAGAGGTTGATAACAGGTGGGTGTCCTGCTCACCCTCCACATAAATCCTGAACTTATCTATCTCCCCTTTTTACACCTTGTGATGGAGTTCCTTTGCATATGTGGGTGAGTCTTGCTTTAGTTGTAATGGAATGATGTCCAGGAAACCTCAGCCAACACTTTGGGAACAGAAATCGCCTGGCACCAAAGATTTCTGCATGCACTTTCTGCGCCTCTGGGCTTTCCAGAAATACTTTGCATGAACAACCCCCCTGAGATTTGCTCTCAGACAGCAGCAGAGTTACTGCGGGAGAACACAACACCCTGCTTCAGCTGCTGGAATTGAACGCTGAAGAACACAGAGCACCGCTTCCTGCTAGCACAATGGTTGGATTCAAAGGGGCTCCCCCAGACTGGTGTTTCTCCAATGTTATTGCATGATTGCCATCTGAAAGGACAGTCTTCTTGCAACAAAAGTGGGACGAAAATTTACTTGGGAACATTAGTAGTACAGAAAGCTAAGAGGATTTCAGTGGGAAGTTACTACAAGACAGGCACTGATTGGAAATGAAGCGGTACGCCCACCCCCAGAATCTTTTGCAGTATTGAAAGTGGGTTTGTGTATAAATGACCCCGCTACCATTTTATTGAGCACAAATCACCATGAATGCACAATGAAAAGGACAATTGGAGAGGCTCTGAAATGATTAAAAAAAAAACCTCCAGAGAATATTGTGGGTGCAAAAGAGGATAGGACTCCAGTATTTTCACTAGCTGTGTGTACAAGAGGGGAATTGAGGTGGACACCTCTTCTGCACCAATAGCAACTTTCCTCTTTCACATCCAGTCACCCTAAAGTCTGGAGGGATTCTGCAACCTATGCCAAGCACATAACAAAGAGGCTCAACCTCTCTGTGTGGGCCCAGCCTTCTCCCACTAGAGGTCTTGGACCATTGTGAGAGGGGCTCAAAACAGACAAGGGCTGCCCTGAGTTTGTGCTAGGTATTCTGTGCCTGCCCTGAGCACAAGTAGCAAACTTCACATTGCATGCCGGAGACCTCCAGCCTGGGCCAAGGGAGTGGTGAAAACACTGATTTGTCACAAGGGAGAAGCCCTGTCAATTTCAAAATAGACCCAGGCTCTTCTATGTGGTTTTAAGCTGTGGAATACAACCCCCAAAACAGTTCAGCCCATCACCATGGTTTCCTTGTAGGAAGAAACACTTGAGCGCTGCTTCCTTTCAGATGGACACAAGCCACCTTGAACATCTCTTGTCTACCCAGCAGAAATCAACCTGGGAGGCCCTTGCCAGCGTGAAAGCAGATGAAAGGAGAGGAAACAGCTATTTAGGGCACAAAACCTTTGTATCCATGTTTTTTAACCAAAGAAAAGATGGGGGCAAGTCAAAGGTTGGCTGCACAGCCCATTGGCACACATTTTTAGCTGTGCTGTGAAAATACTGCCATAACCTTTAAAAAGATGAAAGAGGGCTGTGTTTCAGGCTCCCAGCTGTAGCTCGGTGGCAGAGGATCTGCTGTGTGCGCAGAAGGTCTCAGGTTCAATCCCCGCCATCTCCAAACGGGGCTGGGAGTTGAAAACTCAGGAGAGCCACTGCCAGTCAAATGTGGCCAAAAAAGGGACCAATGGTCTGACTTGGTTATAAAAGGCATGTTCCTTGGAGCAGGATTGCAAAGGGGGTGGGGAGGCCTCCTGCTTCCTGGAGCATGCCACCCTGCTGAACTCTCGCTGACATCTGTGCAAAAGGCCCCGCAGGAACTGGCTCACAGCCAAGGGGGAGCATCACAGGCCATTGCTCTGGCTCAAGCGCATGCAGCTGCGCTGGCTCAGGAAAACACCAGTTGAATCACCCCATTCTCCAAGGCTGGAGATGCAAAGCCACCCCCTACCCTTCCAAGGGGCTGTGTGTGACTCGGGGACAACATCAGGCAATGCCACGGCCCCTTGCTTTCCTCCAAACTGGCGTTCCTCCTGCCCTCTCCCCCCGATCTGAAGAAGACTCATCTCCCCACCCTGGGACACAGAACACCCTCTTCCTTTTCTCCCTGTCCTTCTTAAAGCCACCCAGACAACACGGCTCTCATTAGGCACGGTGGCTGCATCCCGCAGTCAAAGCACACCCAAGAAGGGATTGACAGGGAGGGGGAGCAGTCCTAAGGCTCTGTGCCACCCCCACCCTGTCTTTTCTAGGGGTTTTTTTTTTTGTCACTGGCTCCTAGTGCCTCATCTGGAGCCGGAACAAAAGGCCAAGCCCCCTTGCCCTCCCTCCGGGGCTGCCGTTCTCACATCCGAGTCAATGGAGCGCTTGTTCTCCATCGAACTCCCTAACAATGTCCCGTCTGTGCCCAGAGCAGCCGAGAAAGGGGCCTGGGGTTGTTCTCAGAAGTGCCGGGGTCACTGGTGAATTTCAAGTCAGCGGAAATGACAGAGCGAAGGGAAGCTCTCGGGGGGCAGCAGGCAGGCAGGCAGGCACCCTCCCGGAGGCCACTGTGGACCCCACCACCCTCCTCAGGTCTCCATGCTCTGCCACTGGCCTGCAGCCAAACCCCAAAAGGTGAAGGAGCAAAGGCATCTTTGGAAGCTGATCTGAGCCTATGCCCAAAGGCATCTTTAAGAGCTGCATCTAAGAGAGAATGTATGCTATGAACAACCCTGAGATAATAAAATAAATTCCTCTAGGTTTAGGAGCATAGGAAGCTGCCTTATGCCAAGTCAGATCACTGGTCCACCTAATTCAGTGCTGCAGACACGGACTGGCAGCAGCTCTCCAGGGTTACAGGGAGGAAGCTTTTCCTAGCCCAACCTGGAGACACTGGGGATCGAACCTGGGACTTCCTGCCTGCAAGGCAGATGCTCTGCCACTGAGCTACAACCCACAGCTTGGTTTGGAAAACTACTGGCATAGACCCAGGGTGGCCACTGAATGCCTCATTAAGGCGGGGGCAAAAGAGGACACCGCTGTGCATGGAAACCGAACGTGCTAATCTATATTTGTGGATGCAAATTTAGAATAATCCCTGTGATTCAAATAGAAATACAAAACATCTTGCCAAGGTGCAGAAGACTATGGCCAGGTGATATGTTTGCTGTTCAGGTGCTGTGCTAACTCTCAGGGGTGACTTCAAGATCAGTCTTGCTCTCCCTCCTTGGGTTCTTTCATCTTCCGGCCAGATTTGGACTGGGCAGCCCTTCAGAGGGGAGGCTCGTCATTGCTGCCTCGTCTTACACCAGCCTGATCGGCATGAATACAACTGCCACTGCCCTTGTGGCCCCACCTTGACTCTAGGTTCAGATCCCACTGCTGCAAGAGATGTGTCAAAGAGCCTTCAAAAAGTACCATTTCAGCCTTTACAAAGATAAAAAGAGGTTGCGTTAGCCAGGAATGGTAGGGCTCACTGGGTTTGGCTTCCTCCAGAAGGAGATTTACGGCAGTTTGGAATGTATTCACAAGTACATAGATTCAGCATAGACACACAGCTAGCTTTGATGCTCCTAAAGGTAAAGGGACCCCTGACCATTAGGTCCAGTCGTGACCGACTCAGGGGTTGCGGCGCTCATCTTGCTTTATTGGCCAAGGGAGCCGGCGTACAGCTTCCGGGTCATGTGGCCAGCATGACTAAGCCACTTCTGGCGAACCAGAGCAGCGCACGGAAACGCCATTTACCTTCCTGCTGGAGTGGTACCTATTTATCTACTTGCACTTTGTGCTTTTGAGCTGCTAGGTTGGCAGGATGCTCCTAGGGGGCAGCAAATTCACTCCCTCACCATATCAGATAGGCAGAGAGGACCATGCACACCGCATGATGCTTTCTGCCTATCAGCGAGAGCTCTACCTTCTCTCTTAAAACTGGAGTTTCTCTCACATGGAAAAACACGCCTCCTGCTCTGAAGATAATCACACCTCCACCATCCATTTAAAACACATGTCTTTTCCAAAAGAATCATGGGAACTGTAGTTCAGTAAGAATGTTGAGGGTTGCAGCTCTGTGAGGGGCAAACTAAAGTTCCCAGGATTCTTTGGAGGAAGCCATGGGCTTTGGTTGTGTGGTGTGTATCTTTAGTCTTTTTCCCCAGGGCCGGATGCCTCTCCCATTCAAAGCACTCAGGAAAGGACTCAAAACACCTGAGAAAGATGCCCTTCAGAAGCAATTTGCTTGTTTAGAATGTTTATACCCTTCTCTCCTATAGTTCAAGGAGGCTTACCAAGCAGTAAACTGCAGTGGCAATTAAAAAAACACCCACACCAGCAATAGAAGGAACAAACAGTGATAAAAAGACAGCAGTAAAAAAAAATAGTTTAACAGCAGCTGCAGCAAGAAGCACCTTCGCACATCGTAAAGAGCTAGCGTGAGTCAGAAAGTAAAGAACCAGAGTTGGGATGGGGAATCCTGTGTGATGGTCCAAGTGATGTTGTTGGAATTTTCATCAGCCCTAGACAGCCTGGCCAGTGGTCAGGGATGGCTGGAAGCTGCAGTTCGGCAACATTCAAAGGGGTGGAGGTAGGGCAGTGGGACCAGTTCCACTGCACTGGCCACTGCAGATGGACTACCAGTGCAGGTGAAGCTGTGGTCTAAACCACTGAGCCTCTTGGGCTTGCCAATCAGAAGGTCGGCGGTTTGAAAACCCATGACGGGGTGAGTTCCCCTTGCTCTGTCCCAGCTCCTGCCAACCTAGCAGTTTGAAAGCACGCCAGTGCAAGTAGATAAATAGGTACTGCTGCGGCGGGAAGGTAAACGGTGTTTCTGTGTGCTCTGGCACTCGTCATGGTCCTGCGCCAGTAGCAGTTTAGTCATGTTGTCCACATGACCCAGAAAGCTGTCTGTGGACAAACACCAGCTCCCTCGGCCTGAAAAGCGATACGAGTGCCTCACCCCATAGCCACCTTTGACTGGACTTAACCGTCCAGGGGTCTCTTACCTTATTACCTTTTTACTACCAGAAGGACATCCAGATTGATGACCAAAAGATCATAACTCTGAGATACCAATGAGATTGTTAAAGAAAAGGAGCAATTATAACTTTCTCGCTGATGCTTTGAGAAATAATGCCATCCCATTCAGATGGGAACTTCCTGAAGGCATTTCATTTACGTACAAAGGGAAGAAACAAAGGTGTTGAGACCTTTCAGAAGCAGAGCATATAAGTTCAGAGGAAATACAGGAAAGTGCTGGGGGGGGGGGACTATCACATGGGCAGAACTATCCAGAAGAAACTATCTAGAACTATCCAGAAGAAAGGGAGCAGGAAGAGCAAGAACAGAAGGAACAAGACTCTTAAACATAGAAAACAGATTAAATTCAAATAAGAAATTAAGGTGGATTTTTAAAAATTGAGCTGGGATGTATATGGACCAAATAAAGTTACGAGAAACGAAACAAGACGTGTCACTGAAACAAAATTTGGATGCAATATGTTTGCAGAAAGCACATTTCGAAACAACATAGAAGAGTATTGATAAACAAAAGGTTGCAACTATGAAGTAGGGAAGGGAAGGGAAGCAATGAAGCGAGAGGGGTGTGCCAAATTTTGGACTTGCACCACTGAAAGTTGAGACCAAAGTCTGCCCCTGCCACAGGTTTCCTACCCAGATTGTTCCTAACTATTGGTTGACTATTTGATTAGCTATTGCTGTGCACACCCTGGTCTCCAAGTGGTGAGAGGCTCCAGGGGTTCCAGCTTTCCTTGGAACAAAGGTCACTGAAGACTATGGTGTCTTTAGGATACAGTGGTACCTTGCCTCTCAAACTTAATCTGTTCCGGAAGTACGTTCCAAAACCAAAGCGTTCCAAAACCAAGGTGCGGTTTCCCATAGAAAGTAATGCAAAATGGATTAATCCGTTCCAGACTTTTAAAAACAACCCCTTTTAAAAACATGAATTTTACTATCTAACGAGACCATTGATCCATAAAATGAAAGCAATAAACAATGTACTGCAGTCACAAAATCAATCAATCAGTAGGTGAACTGGGTTCCACAGAGTCACAAAAAGAAAACAAAAAGAGCTGCAAAAACAAAAACGCAAAATACAGTTACAAATGCTTCAGGTTACAGACTCCACTAACCCAGAAATAGTACCTCAGGTTAAGAATTTTACCTCAGGATGAGAACAGAAATCGCACGCCGACAGCGCGGCAGCAGCGGGAGGCCCCATTAGCTAAAGCGTTACCTCAGGTTAAGAACAGTTTCAGGTTAAGAACGGACCTCCGGAACGAATTAAGTTCTTAACCAGAGGTACCACTGTAAATAGCAAAAACAGACAGACCTCAGTGTAATGCTCAAAACGGAAGTGTGGCACTCAAATCAGGAGCGTAACACTCAAAACGGAGCACATTCGGCTTCTGAAAAACGTTCGCAAACCGGAACTCTTACTTCCGGGTTTGCAGTGTTTGGGTACCAAATTGAGTGCCAAGGCATTTGAGAACCAAAGTACCACTGCATTTGGTTTTATTTCCGCAAGTTGGACTGGCGAGAACCAGCAGCACCATCTCTGCTATGTAATGAAGTTCTCACCCTGGCCACCAGGGGCATTGTGTATATAGTTTTCACTCAGGTCTACGTCAGTTAATTTAGGCGGGAAACCCTGGGTTGTTGTTACAGTGTTGACAGCCAGCTGCCTATAAAAGCAGGCCGGCTGAGCTGTTTGCAGTTCAGTTCAGTTCCAGCTTACTTATAAAGAACCACTTGGAGAAATCTCTGTGTTGACTGCTATGTCCACCCACAATTTAATAATCCCCATGCAGTTTATGGGGGGGGGGTGATGGATCAGCAGGTAGGAACAAATCCATAGGGAGGAGGCATGGTAGCCCCAAAGATATGCATTATTAGCCAGTTTCTTTCCAGGACTCAGCAAGGGGGGGGGGGGCGGGACTCGCCTGCCTCCATGCCATTCTAACTGGCAAGTAAAGCTGATGTTCCCTGCAGGTCTCTAGAGAGATCAGGACCTGGCAGCTGTGCCCAGGCCAAACACTTAAGCTGCTCTCCGCAGGAATGCACAGCCCTAGCTCCACTGCCAAGGGGTTCATTTGTATGTACATCAGGTACAGTGTGTTCTGGGCTTGGCTTCCCCACCTCTGCTGTTTATATGCTGATATACACACAATACAGAGGTGAAGGAAGGTGATCCGAGAGGGATAGGCTGTTCTGAGACCATCAATCTTTACAGCGTCCGCTGTTTCCGAGATGAGATACAGGTCCAGCTGCAACTGTCCCTTCTTCTCTGATCATGTCTTTCTTTAAAGCAGGGTTTCCCAAACTGGGGCCTCCAGCTGTTTTTGGACTACAACTCCCATCATCCCTAGCTAGCAGGTCCGGCGGTCAGGGATGATGGGAATTGTAGTCCTAACGTAGCTGGATAACCAAGTTTGGGAAACACGTTTTAAGGCAGGGGTGCAGGGAACCTTTTATCTGTCCGGGGCCACGTTCCTGCAAAGGGCTATGCCCCAGGGGCCTTTAACCAGTGGAGGGTGTGGCCAGGACCCAAAAGTGGGTGGGGCAACAGAGAAGATGCTTGCCTTGGTGTGAAGGGTTCTATTCAAGCCATGTAACATTGGGAGCTTGCTGCACACCTCTCTCCCCACCTGGGCAATTAAGAGGTGTTTCAAGGAACACATTTCAGCCAGGCAGAAGCACCCAAGGAGGAGGGGGAGCACAACCAACGAGCGGTGTAGCACTGGAAGGGTATGCCCTGGAGAGAGCCCTGAGGGACTGGATGGGAGAGAGATAGCACTGAGGGATGTAGAGATAGACTGGGTGTTTGTGTGTGTGTATTTGGCCCAAGGGCTTGAAGTTCCCGCCACTGTTTGAAAGCACTTTGCAAGGCTCTACACACACTTACAGGAATCAGAAATAAAAGCTTCTCCACATCCCCAGCCCTTTACTGTATATTCGCCCCCTTTTTCATATATAACTTTGTGTCTTCCTGTAAAACTGGCCTTAAAAGCTTCTTTGACTTTAGTGCAATTTCCCTCAGCATCCTCATGATAACAGTCTGAAAGCCCCTGGGAGGGCATCCCAGTTGTCCTTTGGAAAGGTTGGAGTTCCCTCTCCAACAATGAAGAATAAGAGCGCAAGAGAGCGCTCTGATACTAGTTTGATACCAGCAACCCCTTTTCCCTCCGCTATCCGTGGTCCTGGCCCATCTTTGGTAAGGCCAAAACAGGTGAGCAGACGACTGGTAAAGAACTTGGAGAAGAAGAGATTGCATCTCAGCCACCTGACATAGCCCCAAGCTGGGCCAAGATTTAGGTCAGCTCTGGTCTAAATCTCTCTCTTTGATTTCCCCCCATATTATTCCCAATGAGAGGGGAGATCCATTTGTGATTTCCCCCACCAAAGCCTGGAAATAGACAGAATGATGGAAGTGTCTTTCTCTCTCATTACCTCCACCCCCCTGGCGAAAGCCCAGCAGGCTGTGATCTCAAGGTGGTTCACAAGATAAAAATACTGGATAGAAAAATACAGGATGAAGAGCGCGGTATAAAAAAACAACAACAGCCAGCTCCCAGAGGTTCCCTGTGGCTGGCGGTATCACCAGAGGTTACTTTCTCCAGACCTACCGATCCCCAGAGGTAGATCTGTATGTTGGTACTTGGTAGGTCATCCGTAAGCTGCGCTCAGCTTTTTCCTGGTCTGGCCTTTCTGCAGCCTATCATTTCACCAGAGTGTTTACAGAAGCAACAAAATCAACCAAGGGACACAAATTGCGGCCTTATCTGGTTGAATTACTATGTTACATCTACCTGTACTTCAAAAAGATCTTCCCTGGGCCCAGGGGTAACCTGTGAAATGCAGTCCAGTCCAGAATCCAAAGGTTCTGCTAGGAGTTAGTCCGACAGGGCCAAGGCAGGACACGAGGCAGGAAACCAGGCAAGGACAGGGGCAGCGTCTAGCATTCAGCAAAGTTGCTCCCACAACTTTGGCAGGGTCCGACAGCCTTTTATCTTTGTCGGGGTATCGGCCTGTCCTGATCCCCCCGGCGACTCACCTCCCTGTTTCGCCCGAAGGCGAGCACTCCTCCTGCGAATACTCAGGCCTCTCCTTCTCTCAGACCTTAGTCTCTGCAGCTCAGGAGACATCAGTGGCTTACTAGACCCAGGGGCCACCTCAGCCTCCCCTGACCAAGCCAGTAGTGGAGCAGCTGTAAACGATGGCCCAGCTGAAGGCGATGAGGTCATCCCCGCATCTGAAGCCAGGGCAGGCTCAGGCCCCTGACTTGGCCCATATGGTGTTTGTTGCAAGGGAACCTGTGCAGACTGGGACCCTTCAGGATCAGGCCCCAGACTTGGTTCAGATGATGCCTGAGGCAAAGGATCCGGTGCAGAGTGAGTCTCCCCTGGTTCCGAGTCCGAGCGTGAGTCCCAGGCCATCACAGTGCCAATGAGTACACTCATTGGCATGGTAGGATCCCCCCTTCCTTCCAGTCCATGTCTGTGTGTTTGAGAGAGCCACCAACATCCAAACTAGCAATGCATTTGTCTACTGACTTTTGTTGCAAAGCAGCAGAGACTGCCAAGGCCATTCTGGTTCCAGTGGCATTGTTTCAGTGCTTTGTTTAGTTTTTTGATAGGATTGTCTGAGCTGCCCACTGACCCCTCACATCCCACACAACCAGCGGCTCTGCTAAGGAAGAAACAATGGAGCTGAAATGAATAAGCACTGATGCATCAGCCTTAGCTTTGCTCAGTCGAAATTCTTTACCTCTATGTTTACCTCTGACTCAGGAAAGCGGGGAGGGGACACTGGGAATCTTATGGACTAGAAACCTGTGCATGTGCTTGTTGGAGCTTTCTCCCACTGGTTTCTGAACGTTTCCAGTTTTTCCATGTCAGACCTGTGCCTGTTTCTTTTTTTCTGTCCAGTCCATCCTATATAGGCGGCAGCAGCAGATAGCTGGAAGGTAATCTATATCCCATGTGTCTTACCTCATTCTCTGCTGTTGACCTGAAAGTCACCTTTTCTTCAGCAAAGGAACTTCAGAAGTTTGATTCTATTTGTTTAGGCCTGAATGGAGACAATGGCTTCCTCTCACACATCAGAGGCTTTAGTTAACCAAGCAAAGCTTAGTTAACTGTTGTCATTGCCCATTACTGGTGCTGTAAATGGTTACTTAAATGGCAGACATTTAAGTTTTGCTTAGGGTTGCCACAGACTGGGTGATTCCCAGTGCCAGCCAGGTATGTGTTGATTTTATAGCTGCAAAATGCTAGCTGTGTTTATTGTCAGTAATATAGAAGGTGTGGCAGGATTAGATAATATCCAAGTGAGCTTTTTGCAAGGCTTATTCGCATTGGCTCACCGTTAAGATTTATTTGCATTATCACAGATGATGTTTTGTGTTTCATTGCCATCTGACCTCACTGTTTTCACTTCCTTCCCACTGCACCCAGGAGGCCTCTGTGTGTTTACAACACTTTATGCATCTGATAAAGGGGATTATAGTCCGTGAACGTGTATGACATAATAGACCACTTTGCCCTTAAGGCTTCACAACACGCCTTGTTGGTTTTGTTGCAACAGACTAATATGGATACTTCAACTTCCAGAGGAGCTTTCACGCAAAATCGCCTGCTTTGATCTAGCAAATTCAGTTCTTGGAAAGCTTCATTACCTCTGTGATTGTATCAGTGCAAAGGTGACGCCGACCTGCACAAAGCCAGAGTAGGAAGATCAGATTTCTGCATGAGAGGGTTTTTGGCTGTGCCTGTTTTCCCTCGTGAAGCTGGGAAAGATTGGTGCTATTTAGGGAAGTGTTCCACGCTGCGTTTCAAACCATCTGTGCTTATTCCTACGTCTCTAGTTATTTGGGGGATATTAAATGCAACAAGAATGAATGCTCTTAAGTACAGCCCCATCTGCACTATGTATTTATAGCAGAATCATACCACTTTAAACAGACATGGATCCCCGCCCCCAAGAATCCTGGTGAGTGTAGTTTCTTAATGGTGCTGAGAGCTGTTAGGAGACCCCTGTTCTCATCACAAAGCTACAATTCCCAGAGTTCCCTGGGAAGAGGGATCGAGTCTTTAAACCACTCTGGGAACTGTAGATCTGTGAAGGGAATGGGGGTCTCCTAACAAATCTCACCACCCTTAACAAACTACAGTTCCCAGGATTCTTGGGGGTCTGTCCCACTGTGTAATAGGGGAATTGCTGCAGCCCTTGGCAAATTTGCTCAGTGGCAAAAGATCTGTCACACAAGCATGTAGCTGGCCCTGGGGAAACAAGTGGAAAGAGGTGGAGGTGAGGGGCTGCAAAAAAGAGGGGGGAAGGGGCGCCCTGCCCCCCCTGGCTCTGTCCTGTCCACTGCTGGCATCCCCAGCCCTACAGATGACTCTTTAATGGACCTCTTCTTTAGAAAAATCTGGAGGCATCAGTTTCTGCAGGCCTCACCTTGTTTAACCCAAGGTCTAACTATTACCTGAGGCTATGCACTGCTCCAGCTCCGACCGCTTTTTGTAACAGGACAGGGATTGCACAATGCTGCTGCCTCCTCGAACCATCTCCAGCATCTTGCTTCAAGTCCTCTCTGGCCCAGTCTGGATCTCTGAGGGGGTGGAGCAGCCTCCCTGGAAATCGAGGAGCAACAGGACGTGTCAGGGCCCTGTTCCTACGAGGAAACTTTTGGTGATTTGCATGAGCCAAGAATGCTTGATAAGGCCGCTGGAAGGTTTTGCCCCTCTACAATGCCCACGGCACAGACAGCTGCCAAGCCTCTTAACGAGGCTGTTTTAAAGACCCTCTTCCTAGGAAGCTACCTAATACCAGGTCAGGCCATTTGGCCACCCAGGCTGGTTCTGTCCACCCTGACTGGCAGCAATAGCAGCAGCAGCAGCAGCTCTCCAGAGTTTCAGATTCTTCTAACTGGAAATGTTGTGCATTGAACCTGGCAGCTTCTGCATGCAAAACAGAGACTCTAGTCCAGGCTCAGAATCTGCACCTCGCATGCTGGGGCATTTGCAGGGGTCGGCATATCCTGGCAAGGCCTACTGGCTATCCTGCCTGCTGTGACATTCTGCATGCAAAGCAGGGAGGGGCTCTCCCACTGCGTTTAGTAAATGCCTGCAGATCTACTGCAAATCATTTACTGGTCCACCAGGAGAACCTAGATCTACCTCTTGCCCTCTCCTCCCTTAGCAATGTAGCAAGTAAAAGCAGTGCTTGGCAGATTTAGAGGTGGGACGTGTTCCCAGGAATCCTTGCACCCATACCTTGCAGTGTGGGCTACTTTCACCACTCTAACGCACAGATTCACAAACATTAATACGTCTGGGCTCACTGCTTGAATTGTGGAGTGACAGGTACGTGGAGGTGTTAATCAAATATTACACAACCCTGCTGCCTCCAGCCTTCTAAAAACAGCAGCCAAGACTGCTGCCTGCTCTCTGCAATCTGAGCACGAACTGAGGTGCACTGTTGTAACGCTAAGAAATGTTCACTTAAAATATGTGCCTTGGGAAACAATCGCAGTTCCTCCCAATAAAGTCGTTTCAGCTGGAAGAGGTTGATTTGGGGATCTAAACTGCATTGGATTTCTGGTGTTCAACAACACCCTGCCCCCCCAAAAAAAAAACTAATGCAGCAATTTCCCCTGATAGGCCACCTATGCATTTGATAATTGCAACACAGGCAGAAAACCAGAAGATGCAGCTTTCTCCATCACTCCCAAAGCCGGGCAGAAAGTGGCCCTACTCAACCAACGAGAGCCTATCTAGTGAAAATGGCTGAAAAGATTGAGCTGTGAGCCAGGGAGCTCCAAATTCAAATCTTACCTTTCCTGAGATAATGAATAGCTGGGATGGGGAACTTAGTGGACTACAACTCCCATCAACCCCTGCTCATTGGCCGCGCTGACTAGGGCTGATGGGCACTGAAGCCCAATAATTGTTGTTAGGACAAAAGGTGGTCAGAAGACCTACTAGCAAAAGAGAAAGGAGTACATCAGGCAGCTGTGAACACCTGTGTGGCAGGCGGAAATCCAACAGATGCAGCAGTCTCCATCATTATTCAAAACAGCATACCTGTGGGGAAGTGGAGGAAGAGCTGCAGCCCTCCAGGTGGAGTTGGGACACTAAAGCTCCTCAAGCCAGCGCTGCCCACTGGCCAGGGGGCCACAGGTTCCTCACCTAGCAGGCCACAGGTTCCTCACCCCTGCGAGATACACAAACGCTGCTATGAAAGGCTCGGTTGTCTCAAGCCAGAGGAGGACCCCTATTTGGGGGGGTGAGTTGTAAAGGGAAACCGAGCGGCCCTGCCTCGTTTCCTACAAGGGAAGGGAAGGATCGAGGCGCCTCTCCGAGCTGGCAGGAGGCTGGAAGCTCCGGGTTGTCTGTTCCCTTGCAGAGGAAAGGCGAGGGGGCCAAGGCGGCCCTTCCCTTCCCCGCGGCAGCCAAACCTGTTCCTCCTCCTCCTCACCTGCCTTGGGTGTGGTCTGCGCTCAGGTCTGTTTAGTCAGGGAAAGGAGGGCCCCTCCCCGCCTCGGCTTTTTCCGGGTCGGGTTGGCTCGCCTGCATTTGGCCTTTCTGCAGACGGGGTGAGTAGAGGGGCCCTTTGGATAGAAGGGGGGGAGCAGGATCGGGACCCGGCCTCCTGGCGGAGGGGAAGGTTTGGTTGCCCACCGTGGGGCTCTCTTGCAACCTCCGGCTTGGGCGCGGCTGCCCCAGGCTTGCACTTTGCTCTCTTTTACCAAGGTAGAGAAAAAGAGCATCGTGCGCTCCTTGCGTGTGCGCGCGGTTGTTTCTGAGCAGAGCTGCCAAGCTGAAAGTTCTCCCCTGAAATTAGGGCCGCCTGGGAATTGTTCAGTGAAAAGAGCAGTTCATCTGACCAGCTCCTGGCAGCTCTGTAAGACCCGAATAAGCGTGTTCTTTGTATCTCTCTCTCTCTTTCTCTCTGCAAAAAAAGAAAAAAAGCAAGCAAGCGGGGAGCGCTTCTCCGAGAGCTGCGTTAACTCACGAAGCAAAACAAAAACATTAATCATGATGCGCATTAAAAGTATGGTAGCTTTCTGTGCTTCATCATAGTTTCCCTTTTCTAGAGACCAGCTGCTCCATGCTGGCCCTTATTTCAGATGGGCTTATACAAAAATAGTGTATTTAGGCCTACATGGGGTAAAACCCAGCATTGCCCTGGATTTTGGATGAGCACAATTCTGTCCCTTTATGGGAGGCTGAGGGAGGGACTGTTTCCAGTCTGTGCCACCCCTGGCCGCCTTGTGGGTAATGTGTTGCCTTTGTTGTGCAGACATTTTATTTGCCTGAACCATTTGACAGAGATTGGCACTTGTGTGGCTGCTCCTTAGTTACGGTAGGAAAGGGGCATAATTTTGGAGCGGCCGCTGTGAGCAAAGCGGGGATGTGTCCTTCCCATTGGAACTGATCGTGATCTGGAAGCAACAACTGGTGTGGTTTCAAATCACTTGTGTGGGATCCAGGCCTCTTCCTAGAGGAAAGCAGTTCCGTTTGGAAGCTGTTATAATTGTGGGGACAAAAAGAGGCAGAAGTAATGAGCTGCAAGAAGTGAAGGCCCCACTGGGCTGTCAGGGCAATGGCATGGAAGGGGGGTATCTCCATCTCTACATCTCAGTGGTGCAAATAGACCCCCTCTATGCCTGTTGTTGGCTGCCACTTAAAATGGCTGCATTCTACTTGACTCTGGAAATGTTAGTCAGGCTGGACTCCTTGACTGCAATAGGTTGCTTGGGACATGTGCCTCCGTTCTCAGATGGTGGGCCATTGTGATGTGCTCCTCTTTGGAATGTGGCTACCTGTGTGTCAGGAAGCACCTATTGGTTAGTGTCTGTGACCTCACTGACAATGAGAAGCCTGCTGGGGTCTTTAGACTCAGCTGGCAAAGACGGATTCAGAAAGGAGCTGGAATTGAAAGGCAAACTGTCCCCTTCTTCTTCTCACATGGAATATGCATCTGCAGTTCAGATTTGAACCGGTTCTGAAACTGAATTATATACAGCTCCACAAAACAACTCCAGAACATTGTGAGTGACAAAAAAAAATATCATGTTTTCATAGAAACACAATGGCTTTGCATTATAGATATGCAAGGGTACACACACACACACAGAGAGAGAGAGAGAGAGAGAGTCTGGCAGAGGATCTTCAGACTTTGCTTTGAGACTTTGGTCCCATTTACACAGTGCTTCTTCAGTGTGTTTTGTGAGTCCCCAATTCATGCAAGATTCCTGCACTGCACGTACACCAGTTGAATCTAATTCCTTTGTCACAATGCAAATAATTGCTTCACTGCTGCTGATAGCTGAAAGAGCAAGACTAGTCAGTTCCCCAGGAGCTGGGGGGTAGGTTTCAGGAACTAATGGTAGCAATTAGCGTATTTTTTGCTCTATAAGACTCACTTTTTCCTTCCTAAAAACTAAGGGGAAATGTGTGTGCGTCTTATGGAGCGAATGCAGGCTGCGCAGCTCTCCTAGAAGCCAGAACAGCAAGAGGGATTGCTGCTTTCACTGTGCTGCGATCCCTCTTGCAGTTCTGGCTTCTGAGATTCAGAACATTTTTTTCTTGTTTTCCTCCTCCAAAAACTAGGCGCGTCTTGTGGTCTGGTGCGTCTTACAGAGCGAAAAATACGGTATATAGCTGCCACTCTAGGTGCAGCCATGGAGTCTTTAGACAGGCACTGTTTATTGCAGGTAATGGCAGCAGTGTTTCTCATAGGGTAGCAGGGAGAAGACTTCTCAGTTTAGGTCTTGAAATAACCCTTCACTAGGCACGCTTGCAGCTTCTGCCTGGATATGTTAATTTAGCAAAGAAAATGTGTTTGCATGCCTATTCTTGAAATACTTGTGCATTCCATATGCAAAATGGAATTATGCAAAACCGTGAATTGCAAAATTAGGAAGGAACTTCCTTTTGACATTTTTTTTGAATCTGCAAAACAGTCATTTAAATTACAGGAGAGGCTTGATCCCTAAACCACAGTAAGGCAACACTTTTATCAACCCTCCCCCCAAATGTCACAAAGTTGTGTGCAAGCTTTTGAGACTTGCGGGCTCAATGTTAAAACAAAACAAGGCTGGGGATGGAGGGGAAATAGGAATAGAGTGTGATAAGTTAAGGACTGCAACCCTCATTGGCTTCACCTATTGGATTTGGTGATGGGAGTTGTAGTTCAGCAACATCTGGAGGGCCACAGGATCCCCATCCCTGAATTGAGGCCTGCAGTTCACAGCAATTTAAGCATCCCTGTTTTTATAGGTTTTCTAGAGTTTGACATTGTTGGTTTGTATTGCTTTCGTTTTGGCTGTCACTGCTTGCTGTGGTTCTTAGGAGAATGGATGCTTTTGGAAATAGGGTTTCTGGAATAAGGGGCAATCACTCATTTCTGTGGTCTGAAACAACGGATGGTCTCTTGAAATTGAAAGGTGCCTGCAGATTCACTGGTGTTGCTGAAGAGCTGTTCCTAATTCTGCTTATTATTTTTAAAGGGATCATCTTTGGGATGACGAGTTCTGCCAAGGTGGGGAATTTGGGTGTTTTCATGCACGTTGTTGACTCACATTTTGAAGACGGGGTTTGGGGTTTTCTGCTTCAGAGCTCTGTGTGTCTTGGGACATTCTTTTGGTCTTTCATTCAGTCCTGGTGCAACTTCATTTCAAATACAGTGGTACCTCAGGTTAAGTACTTGATTCTTTCCGGAGGTCCGTACTGAAACTGTTCTTAACCTGAAGCACCACTTTAGCTAATGGGGCCTGCTGCTGCTGCTGCGCTGCCAGAGGCCGATTTCTGTTCTCATCCTAAAGCAAAGTTCTTAACCTGAAGCACTATTTCTGGGTTAGCGGAGTCTGTAACCTGAAGCGTATGTAACCTGAAGTACCACTGTAAAGACTGTTGCACCTTCAGAGGCAATAAGAACTGCTTCTGTGGTTGATGCAACAGTTCTCTGTGTGCAGGTAGTTGTTATCTTGGCCCCTGTAAAGCGGAGACCTTTTTATATCCCCAAGCTCTTAAAATCTCTTGGAAGCTTTAAGCAGTTTTGCGCTCTGTTGCTGTTTTTTATGGTATGTTTATTTACTTTTATTATTGGATTTTAAGTTACCACTTCTTGCAAACTGCAAACTTTGTTGTAGGGCGGCCTATGTAAATACTATAAATGTAGCTCAGGGCCAGAACACATCCCTTGCATGAGAAAGGTCCCAGGTTCAATCCTTGGAATCTCCTTTTGCAGGACTGCAAAAGACTTTTATGAACTCTGGAGCGCTATTGTCAGTCATTGTCGACCAGCCTTTCCTAAGCAGCTGCAACCTTGTGTTCTCTGGATGTTGTTGGACTACAGCTCCCATGAGCTCCAACCAACATGGCTTAATAACCAGGGATGATGGGAGTTGTAGTCCAAAACGTTGGAGGGCACCAGGATGAGGAATGCTGGTTTTAAATTACCCAAACTGCACCAACGCTCATTAATTTGTCTCATCCCTTTTAAAAGTATTCTACTGACCATTGCAATGTTCTGTGGCAGTGAATTCTGTTGCAGTACTAACAATGAACTTTTCGGCAAACCCCTCATCTTTTAAAACCATGCTTCTGATTGAATCCTGAGCCTTTAAAAAATGTGCTTAATTTTGGGGCTATAAGTCCCATAATGAGCCCTGGCTCTGAACGGAGCAGATTCCTTGAACTTGCCGAAACTTGTTTGCTTTTCATAATGCTGTCATAATGAGTTAGTAACTGGAGATTTCCAAGGAAGACATTGTTCTGTGACTTGCCAATCAGATTATTGCCTTGGCACCCAATGAATTTGGACACAGGAGGTGCAGCTACATCCAGCATTCCTTGCAATATTGCTCTCCGTCCTGAGCCGTCCATTAATAAACCATTTGTTTCTGAGATTTGTTTCCTGCATCACATTTGTGACGGCTCTAATCTGTTTCCCACTGGCACAAGGTAGGTACCGAGTAGTTAGTGCTTATATGTTCTAAGGCAGGGGTAGTCAACCTAGTGCTCTCCAATTTCTGCTGGACTGAACTCCCATCAGTCCCAGCCAACATGGCCGGGGCTAATGGGATTTGTAGTTCAACAGTATCTGGAGGGCATTGCGTTGGTTATCGCTGTTCAGTGGCTTCTGAATCTGTAGAATTTATGTGAAAGGCCATTAACTACTCTTTGTAGCCATTCCACAATAAGCACATAGCTCCTTCTGCCTCTGTGGTCTGGGTAAAGTGTTTTCCCAGTCCAGCTCCAACATTCTCCCCAGAGTTGCTTTTCAACTCAGTTTCTCAGGTTCCTGGGAGCTTTCTTGGGCCTTATTGATGCATGGATCTCTTCAGGTGCACTTAGCTTCAACATTTGACCCTTCCTCAGTGAAGCTACTCTTCAGGAGGCACCAGCTGGGGGACCCCCAAGGGAGGTCCCTGAGGAAGGAGGCTCAGAGCCCAGGGATTGGTGGTAGGACACTGAGGAGAGGTCAGAGGGGGATGATGGAGAGGAGGTGCTGGATGCTGAAGGGACAACAAGTTTTAGTGAGCAGGAGGAACTTGTGACAGGGAGCAGGCTGAAGCAGACGAGAATCCCTGGAGTCTCCATCTCCTGCTGTGATAAGCTCCTCCACCCACTGGTCTCTAAGAAATAATAAGCAGGATAATCAGGAGACTGGAAGAGAGAACAGAAGTGCGCAGACACAGTTTGAGACTGCTTGGGAAACTCCTCCAGGAGCCTTGGAAGGGACAGAAGGCAGGGACCTTCAAACTGCTTTATAGAGGCTAGACCTACTGGGAAGTGCTGCCGAGTTCTGTGCCATTTCCTTGAATTCCTTGAATCTGCCAACAGAGAGCCTTGCTCCTTTCTCCTTGCTCCTGCATCTGACTTCAGCCCTGACCCTGCTGGGAGTAGCTTGTGCCTCTTGATGGAGTAGATTCAGAGTCTCCAGCTGTTTTTGGACTACAGTTCCCATCATCACTGGTCCTGGTAGCTAGAGATGATCGGCGTTATAGTCCAAAATCAGTTGGAGACCGAAGTTTGGGAAACTGGAGTAGAGTGTGGGCGGGGGGAGCAGCAGGCCAGAGGTCTTCCAGACCTCTCTATTCAGCCCTTGTTCTTCCCAGCCCATGTTCCTTCGGACCACCCCCCTCACTGTCATTATGCCCCTTACAGCAAAGGCAGGTCTAGCGGAGTGCAACCAATTCGGTCGCACCAGGCACAGGAATTCTAGGGTGCTGCAACTATGATGTCCAGTGTAAGTCGAGAGATGGAGGGGCTGCTGGATTTTGTCGTTGCACAGGGCTCCACTGAAATTTGAGATGCCAAGGTCTGCCACAGCTTATGGGGAAACTCTTTTCTCATTCCCATTATTTATAAATGCAAGTTTAGATATTTGTGCTTGGTGACACTTTCCTGCTGCCACCCATTCCCTTAGAATGTTTTAAAGACTCCTCGTAGCCTAGATGTGAGATTGAAACCAACACTGGAGTCAGAATGAGTAAGGTGGTTTATCAGGGGGGTGTTATATACATAAGGGGACACTGGTATTTATTTTGGGGGTCTTAAATATGCTTGGTGATAGTTTCCAAGGGCTCTAGAGATGCTGTTACTCACCCAGCTTCCAGGTGTCTTTTTGCCTTCGGTTCCCTAAACATTCACTCCAGCCAAAGTTACTCACAACCCTGTTCTGCTACTGGGGATTAGGGTGGGGCAATATATCAATATATTGTCCAAAACCAGTTTGAAGTTCACATCGTGATATTTGTTTTGGAATTTTTGACCTGGCAATATATCACTATTCATGGGGGTTGTTTGTGTGTGCTATGCAAAAATCATTCATGTGGGAAAAGCCACGAAGCCAACCAATGTCTCTGCATAGCACCATCCTTATTTCGGTATCATGATATAGTCATACCTCGGAAGTCAAACAAAATCCATTCTGGAAGTCCGTTTGACTTCCAAAATGTTCGAAAACAAAAGTGCGGCTTCTGATTGGCTGCAGGAAACTCCTGCAGCCAATCGGAAGCTGCAGAAGCCCCTTCGGATGTTCGGCTCCCAAAAGAATGTTTGAAAACCGGAACGCTCACTTCCGGTTTTTGATCGTTTGGGAGCCAGAACGTTCGACTTCTAAGGTGTTCGGGAGCCGAGGTATGACTGTATTGCGATGTTTAGCTGATGATATATCATGATGTTGAAAACCAGATATTGCCCAGTCCTACTGAGGACAATCTTCCTCTGACCCCAAAGCCCTTGCAGTTGTACTTCTGCCTACATGGACACAGTTTAGCTGTTTCTTAAAACCCAGTTGTGTAATCTTCTGGTCAGACCTTTTCTCAAGGCTCCCTCTCAGCCTAACACAACCACCAGCTCCCTTCTTCTGTTCTTCACCAGCAACAGCTTAATATTAAGGCCTCAGCTATCCACTTTTCCCTCAGCTTTCCCACCCCTCCTCAGCTTTAGCAGTTGGTGTTCTTTTTCCCAACTGACAGTTAACTTGCCCATTCTTCACTGACTAGAACCTCCAGCCAATCACAGCCTGTTATTTCCCAGGCCAACCAGAATGAGTTTACCTGATCCAGGTGACTCACTGTCTCTCTCCCTCCTAATAGAAGCTGTTGCCAGAGAGGTACTACTAACAGTAACATAGCAGCCCAAGGCCTCAAACATTTGGTACTTGCACTCTGACATCAACAAGTAGAGGCAGCACCTTTTTGGCTTCTGCAAAACTCTGGATTTGGGCTTTGCTGAAAGCGTTTGCTATGAAGAGGCTGGAACTAATTTTATTAGTGCTCTGTCTCGGCATCACACAGTTGACTTCAGTTCACTCTTTCCAAAAGAATTTGTGAATATTTCTCAGTAAAGTACCATCCCTTACGTATTTGCTTTACTCTGCTCTCCCTGCCACATGCTGTGAGTGACAGCATAAATGCCACTGAGGATTAGCAGCTATCTGATTAAATGATTCTAATCCTGTAACCATCACCCTGTTCTCCCAACTTACACGTGCTTTTCACAGTTCTGTCTCTTTAAGACAATATCCTTCTTCCTGTCCCCAAGCTTCTGGTGCTGTAGCTTGCTTGACTGCCCTGTTGATCCATAAACATCGGAGTAACTTGTAACTGGAAAACACTTTATATTTACTTATCTCTATCTCTAGCATCAGGTTTTTTGGCCCTTCTGGGCACCCTGGAGGGCTAAAGCAATGCTAAGAATGTATGTTTGGTTTGGAATGTTCTGTCCTAATTTTGTTTTCTGATTGGCTTGGGTAACCCTGTAGAGTTCTGAATGCCACCCAAGTACAGACCGGTTTTGCTTGTTGTGCTTCACTCTCTTTCAGTACAGTGGTACCTCGAGTTACATATGCTTCAGGTTACATACGCTTCAAGTTACAGACTCCGCTAACCCAGAAATAGTACCTCGGGTTAAGAACTTTGCTTCAGGATGAGAACAGAAATCGCACGGTGGCAGTGCGAGGCCCCATTAGCTAAAGTGGTGCTTCAAGTTAAGAACAGTTTCAGGTTAAGAACGGACCTCTGGAACGAATTAAGTACTTAACCTGAGGTACCACTGTCGAGATGATTTTTAGAAGACATCTGAAGCCAGCCCTGTTTAGGGAAGCTTTTAATGTTTGACACATTACTGTATTTTAATATTTTGTTGGAAGCCACCCAGAGTGGCTGGGGAAGCCCAGCCAGATGGGCGGGGTACAAATAATAAATTAATATTATTATTTGGTGTAAAATACAATGTCTCCGCCCCACATCTCTTTGTGACTGGTTGGCAGCTGCTCTCTAGAGTCTTGTGCAAGAAGATTTCCCCATCACCTACTGCCTGGTCTTGAATGCAAAGCATACACTATATCACTGAGCTAAATAAGGTTGTGTTGCTGGCCAACCCAGCAATGGAATCTGCTAAGAATTTGGGAGTGGGCACATTATCACAGAGGATAGGGCTTTTCCATCTTCACTGTCAGGGGTGTAGTGAGGATTTTGGTTGGTGGGGCAAAACGTTTTCTGACCTTTTTTGGGGGGGGTAGATTGCCCCCTAGGGATGCAGGTGGCACTGTGGGTTAAACCACAGAGCCTAGGACTTGCTGATCAGAAGGTTGGCGGTTCGAATCCCCGTGACGGGGTGAGCTCCCGTTGCTCGGTCCCTTCTCCTGCCAACCTAGCAGTTTGAAAGCACGTCAAGTGCAAGTAGATAAATAGGTACCGCTCTGGCGGGAAGGTAAACGGCGTTTCCGTGTGCTGCTCTGGTTCACCAGAAGTGGCTTAGTCATGCTGGCCACATGACCCAGAAGCTCTCTCAGCCAGTAAAGCAAGATGAGCGCCGCAACCCCAGAGTCAGTCACGACTGTGCCTAATGGTCAGGTGTCCCTTTACCTTTACCATTAGATTGCCCCCTAAAGCTGCTGCTGGGGTGGGGAAGAGCCTCAGTTAATAATTGCGTGCTTTAAATGCTTTTTGATATTTTTTGTGGATCTAGGAGGGGAAGGGGCAACGGCCCTCCACCCCACCCCCTCGGCTACACCCATGGTCAGTTGTGTTCAAGTCCCGCTTTCAAGCTTTTCTTAGGCATCAGTTTGGACATTGTTTAGGGAAGTTTTTAATGTTTCATGTTTTATCATGTTTTTAATATTGTGCTGGGAGCCGCTCAGAGTGGCTGGGGAAACCCAGCCAGATGGGCGGGGTATAAATAATAATAATAAAATTATTATTATAAATAATAATTATATCGTGAGAACAAGATGCTGAAGTAGATGGGCCTTTGGCCTTCTTAGATTCTTAAGGGTAGGGAGAGGGCTGAGAGATGTTCACAGGGAAGCTTAATCCATTTGCCCCCTCAGCCTCTGGGAGAAGTGGGGCACGAATGGAACAAATGTTCCTGTGAATGGAATATATATACAGTTCCATTCTGGTCCCAGGGTATGGCCTGAAGACATGTGAGGCCACCACTCTTGCTTAAGCTAAGCAGGTCTGGGTTGGGTCTGTTCCTGGATGGGAGACTGCTTAAGAAGGAAGTACATGTACGCTGCCTTGGTTTGGGGGGAGAAGGCAATGGGGGGGGGAGGCAGGGTATAAATACTGGAAAAACTAGAAATCTAAATGAATTCTCTCCATCTTCTTTCCTCACAAAGCTCTGCTTATCCCTACACACCAATATGAAACCCACCACTATGGAGATGCTGCTTCTTCTCTTGGCTGGTAAAGTTCTCAGAATTGTCCTCTCATCTTCTGCTCACTTCCCCTCCCCAGCCCCGTGAAGCTGGCACTGAAGCCGGTGCCTGTATCTTAATGCTATTCAGGGCCAATGAGAGCTGTGGGTGGAATGCCCTTCCGCAACCTAACCATGTTAGGCTTCTGCACTGCAAAGGGCAGCTGTGAGTAGGGAACTGAAAGCTGGGGGGCTGTAGTTATGCTATCAAATTACAATAACTCTTCGTTTTCTTCCGTAGCATTCCCTGTTCTGGGGGCCAATGATCCTACTGGTGAGTAGCTGTTGGCACCCCCTGTTTGTTTTTGGGTTTTTTGTATATATTGCTATAGATGTGGCACAGGGGCTCCTTAACAAGGATGGAGAACCTGTGGTCTTTCAAATGTTGGACTTCCAACACCAATTGGCACGGCCAATGTTCAGAATAGCTCAGGACCACAATACCTTGAGGACCATTTCTCTCCATATGAACCAACCCGGACCCTGAGATCTTTGTGTTCAAAGAACAGTCAGCAACACACCTGGGTGCTTATAAGAGGGCTGTTTTGAGGTGTGAATCCTAAGGCTAGGATGTCCTAACGTCTTTCTTCCTCTCTCTTCAGATCCAAACAGCCCCTTTTATTACGGTAAGTTTGAGTCATTCTTGGCAACACCGTATAATCCATCCTGAATCTTCTGGCCAAGAGCAATTGTACATAAACAGATGGTGTACTTGTTTACAATAGGAAGGAATTGCCATGTTTCATCTGTCTTTTGTGCAAGAGTGCTAATCGTACAATGGAACACATCCACACCAGCTCCTTTAAACCCTTAGTCCTATTCTGTATTTACCCCCTGAAACCCCTGATCACAACTACAAGTTCTTCTAAATATTTCCCACTGAGTAGTTCCTTAAGACGACTCTTCCATAACTCCGTGCCTAATAAAAATCACCAGAACATCCCTGATTGGTGGATATTGAGTGGGTGGGAAAGAGGTTTATAGATTAGTGGGAGAGAATGGAGTGAAGATGCAAGTATCCTAGACAAGACCAAACCTCTCCTCTTTCCTCCTGCAGACTGGTACTCGCTGCGTGTTGGCGGTTTGATCGTTGCTGGTGTACTCTGTTTTCTGGGAATTGTTATCCTGCTGAGTAAGTGAATGCAGAAATTTGTGGGGTGGGAGGGAGGGAGGAAGAGTTGGTTTAGAGGCTATTAGCAATTGCTTATACAGTTTGGCTTCACTCTCCCTTAGGTGCTAAATCTGTGTCTGGGCTACACCACTGCAGTGCAGAGATGTGTGAGCACCACCAGTTATCCTTCCATGCAGAAAACTGGCACATTCTATAGAAAGCTAGGCTTAGAACATTTCGGTCATAAGAGGTCTGTTCTGTGTGGAGGAGCATGCAATCCTAGGTGCCTTCACACTGCAGTATTTTATTCATTTGCAAAAAAAATTACACTGCCCTTCATGCAGATCTCAAGGCAGATCACAACAGCAATGAATTATTATTTAGTTATTATTCATTGAATGCATACCCCAGCCTTCCTCCAAAAGGAGTCCTGGGTGGCAGCATGAAGCGCTTCAGCCGTAGACACCCGATTGATTGATTGATTGATTGATTGATTTATGTATGTTCATTCATGTATATTTTCAGTGCTGCTGTTCAGACAGAATGGTTTCCACTGTGAGACTGCACCCATAGTAACAGCAACAGTAAAATCATTTTAGAAAATGAAATAGGTATGCTGCTTCAATTTGGGCTCAGCTTTAGAGAGAACCTTATCGCTCACTGTCCAAGTACCCCTGCCGTTGCAACACGATTTTTTTTGACAGATAATGAGTCATACCCAACTAAGTTAAAATCTGAGTAGACCCATTGAAATGAATGTACCCAAGTTAACCGTGTCCTTTAATTTCAGTGTGTCAGCTGTGAGCATGACTAACGATACAACTCAATACGTCTATTATTTTTGTATTTACTTACTGAGAATGGCTTGGGTCCAATATTCTCAGCCTGCTATCACAAGGGAGAGTTCCAACATTGAGCAACAGAGGGATCCAGTGCCATGGATTGCGCAATCTATAGTGCAATGACGTTACCAGCAATCTGCTGTTGCATTTTCTTGTGCAACATACCGTATTTTTTGCTTTATAGGACTCACTTTTTCCCCTTTAAAAATTAAGGGGAAATGTGTGTGCATCCTATGGAGCGAATGCAGGCTCCTTGGCTTCAGCGATAGCAATGCGAAGCCTCCAAAACGCAGAGGGAGCGCTCCCTCCGCGCTCCGGAGGCTTCGCGTTGCTTTTACTAAAGCCTGAAGGGGCTCCGTTTCTCCTGCCGCTTCGCTGAAGGGGCGCTGAGCAGAGAGGGGGAGATTTTTCCCCCCTCGTTCTCCCCCTCTAAAACAAGGTGTGTCTTATGGTCGGGTGCGTCCTATAGAGCGAAAAGTACGGTAGTTTCTCTGGCATAAAGCATTTCTGTAGTGGAACAAGTACTGTGTACCTTTTAAGTGACTTTAACTGAGCACTACATTGGATGCAACCCATCATCCTCTGGCAGAGTGATTTTTGCTCTTCAAACAGAGCAGCAAATGGATAGTTACTTAATTTATTGTTGTCGTATTTTTTACTACCAGGAGAAGCAGTTGTGGAATAACTTGATCAGCCTTGCCTACTGGCAACCTTAACTTGGAAAGGAGGGGGCACTATTTTGGGAAGGGGAACACAACATGTCCCATTTTGAGCCAGCTCCATCACACAGATATACCATATATCAGATCAACCGTTGGCCTCTGTAGCCTATGGCAGCTTTCTATAACTGGGAGCCCTGGTCTACAACTCCCCCCTGCCCCATACTGGCTGTGGCTGATGGAAGTTGTAGTCGAAAACAGCCAAAAGGCAGCCAATTGGGGAAGGCTAGCCTAGAGTCTCTGTGGCTGCAGCTCTCCAAATATCTTAGGCCGTGGTCTTCCCTGCCCATCCCTGCTCCCTGAGATGCCAGAGGGCCAAGGAAGTTTGCACTTCCCCGTGCAAACCTTATGCAAGACACCTGCATTTTGTCAGCCGCTGCTGATGGCTAATTTGCCAAATCCTTATGCTGTTTTTCATTCTCTCTTCCCAGGTGGAAAGTGCAAATGCAAACCTAAGAGGAAAAACAGGTATGATGAAATCGCTCCCATAGGTCGTAGGGTGGCAGGAGGGAGATGGCAGGCACTGTGGGTGACAAATTAATAGGTGGCAAATTTGAAGGGGTATGATTCTGGAGACAGTAAAGTCCTATTCCCGCGATCTTAAAACTGGAAGGAGGAATGTTGATGATGGTCTGTGGCTTCAACCTTTATTAACTTGTCCTCTTCCTTTGTAGTGTCCACACCATGCAGAAGCTCCCGCTTGCAGGTAAGTGCTCCTTTGGGGCTGGAGAAGCAATGGGGGGCGGGTCTGCTGAAAATGCCTTATTCACCCCTGCTGGGGACAACAAGGATTAGCATTTCTTGAAGTGGATCGTGGGTGGAATGTGAAGCTGCTGCTACTTCAGCCTGGAAGCCCGAGTGGCCTCCATCGCATGCACCAGGCCAATGGAGGACAGGGGTCCCAAATGAAATTTCTAAGCGGGAATAGATTTTGCAGCAGAAAAGAGAACCATGCAAATGCTTGCAGCATCTGGGCATGAAATACCACATGGCCATTACCTCCAGAACTGTCATGCAAAGAATCCCAATCCTGTGTTGCTGGTTATATAAAAGTGCTGTGTCCTGCCCCTCGTTGGAATCCACCCTGTGAGAAGGGTATTGTGAGGGAGACGATGGGAGAGCTGAGGGGTGCATTTAACTATTTTGCCCTCTGGTGGCAGCTGCAGAGTGCTTGGCTGCAGCATTGCCTAAGCAGGAGGCTTTTTTTGGCTTGCTAAAGATGCCATCAGATCTTTGCCCTGAAGCAAATCCTGAAGTACATTTGCAACGGCTGTGGAAATAATTACCCGTCCATCGCCATACGGTTCCAAAGCGGGTCACAACAATGTAGAATACTACAGTGGTACCTTGGTTCTCAAACTTAATCCATTCCGGAAGTCCGTTCCAAAACCAAAGCGTTCCAAAACCAAGGCACACTTTCCCATAGAAAGTAATGCAAAATTGATTAATTTGTTCCAGACTTTTAAAAACAACCCCTAAAACAGCAATTTAACATGATTTTTTACTATCTAATGAGACCACTGATCCATAAAATGAAAGCAGTAAACAATGTACTGCAGTCACACAATCATTCAATCAATCAGTTGCTAAACTGGGTTCCAGAGAGTCAACCAAAAAAATGAGCCGTGAAACAAAAATACAAAATAAATAGCAAAAACAGACAGACCTCAGCGTAACACTCAAAACAGAAGTGTGACACTCAAATCGGAAGTGTAATACAGTGGTACCTCGCAAGACGAATGCCTCGCAAGACGAAAAACGCGCAAGACGAAAGAGTTTTCCGTTTTTTGAGTCGTTCCACAAGACGAATTTCCCTATGGGCTTGCTTCGCAAGACGAAACGTCTTGCGAGTTTGTTTCCTTTTTCTTAAAGCCGCTAAGCCGTTAATAGCCGCTAATAGCCGTGCTTCGCAAGACGAAAAAACCGCAAGACGAAGAGACTCGCGGAACGGATTAATTTCGTCTTGCGAGGCACCACTGTACTCAAAATGGAGCATGTTCGGCCAAAAAAAGTTCACAAACCGGAACACTTACTTCCGGGTTTGCAGTGTTTGGGTTCTAAGTTGTTTGAGTACCAAGGCGTTTGAGAACCAAGCTACCACTGTACATTAAAAACACTCTGAAACAAGCTACAGTCTGAGCTAGAGGAGGTCCCAAAATATATGTATCTCAAGTGCCAAAGGCAAGGTTGAAGAGATGCCTTCAGCCTACAATGAAGGCTGGATAATGAAGGTGCCAGGCACTCTTCTGTGGGGAGGGAATTCCACAACTCCAGGGGCCTTGGAGAATGCCTTCTCATAAGACACACACAAAAAAAAATTCTGAGGGCCGTGGAATGACCAAGAGGGTCTCCTCTGCTGATCTTAACAACTGAGAGGGTCTGTAGGGAAGGAGGGCGTCTTTTGGATATTTGGGGGCCTAAGTCGTTTGGGGCTTCAAACACTACAATGAACACAGTGAATTGGGCACAGAAGTGAACTGGTAACCAGTTACAAGGGTTGTATTCTCACACACACACACACACACACACGTGAAACTTGGAGGTTCTTTGTGAGGCAAAACATTGAAGAACTTTTGAGGGAAGTGTGTTAATAACACCAGTAAAAATTGTGTGTGTGTGTGTGTGTGTGTGTGTGTGTGTGTTCACGTGCACACTTTGTTCAGCACAGGTTTTGGCAAAGGAAGGTAGACAGTTCTGAATTCTGTTTTGGCAAGAGAAGGTATCTTAAATATGCTGTGCTATCTAGTTCTCCCTCCGTCTATCTCTCCTGTAGGAGAAACCAGTGAATGCTGAGTGAAGATAATGACTGCTCCCACTAACATACCAGCCATACCTGACTCCTCTCTCAATTGATGTAACACACTGGATTTTTCAATGGTTTTTTGGGGCTCTCACACCTGTATTAGGTTTTGTTGGGTTTTTTTTAAAAAGAGACATATAATAAAATTCTGGTGTTTTTCCTGAAATGGATGATTCTGATTTAAGGCAGCAGTGAGGGTCCTCTCTCTCTCTCTCTCTCTCTCTCTCTCTTTCTCTCTTTCTCTCTCTGGCCCTTGGGACAATTTCCAGGCCACCTGCTCCCCCAAGGCCACCCCCTGGCCTTTCCTCACATCCACCTTGTGTGCTTTTGCCTGGCTGGAATTTGAACTTGAACAATGCCTCTTGCCAGCCTGGAGGGAGGACAAAAAGAAGTGTATGAAACAAGTCTACTGTACAAAAAAATTGTGTCCATGTTTATCCTTGGTCCCATGTGACATGTGATCCTTGGGAGGCTGCCCAAATGGGGATATGGTGGCCCTCAGGTTGAATTAAGGCCCAGTCACAAGGCGGCATGTCCAGAGACCAGAAGCACACCACTGAAGTTTAGCTGTTGTCATTACACCATGAGAGAGGGGAAGCCCAGTCTTCAAAAGTTGGTGCCTTTGTCTGTAGAAATTCCCACCGATTTAGTCAGTGTGTGAAGATGTTGCATGTAGAACATGAAACTGGAGGGAGGGAAGCTTGTGTTTTGCAGGAAGCATGGGCCATTTCCAAGAGAGTGCTATCCCATGTTCTAAGACAGGAGTGGGGAACCTATGGGCCTTCAGTTGTTGGGACTCACAACTCCTGTACAGATCTAGACCATTAGTCCAGCTAGGCTGGCAGTGTCTATGCTCCATTAGCAGCTGTCCAGGGTTTCGGACACAGTCTTTCTCCCAGTCCTACCTAGAGATGACAGCGATTGAACCTATGACCTTCAACAGGCAAAGCAGATGCTCAACCACAGCCCTTCCCTAAGTTGGAAGGATCACACCCCTAGGGCCTCACCCTGTTTTAGTGTCTTCCAAGCTGCACGGAGCCTGGAAGCTGGGTTACACAATTCACAGTTTTGCAGATTTGTAGTTGATCACTCAAGGTACCGTGTCTCTTAGTGGCAGCCCAATGGCACCTCTGGAATTTACTTCCTTGCGATCTCCACTAGCCCCCGCTCACTTGCTGTCTGTGGACACTCTTGTTCCAAACACTTTTGTTTCTTAATTGCAAGGCATTTCTTGAACGATTTTCTGCTGGCTGAATGTTTACAGATGATGCGCTTCCAAATGTTGCTTACTGCAATGTACTCTGGCTTAATTGCTTTGAGCTGTAAGCCGCTTTGGGAGGGTTTTGTCCTAAAAGGCAAGACATAGCTATCCAAAAATGAAGTGAATAATAAAAAAGCATGTTGTACAGAGCAAACTCTCCTTTATATTGCTGCCTGTATGCATGCAAGGCTACTAGAAAGATCCCAGTAGAAGGAAAAATAACGCTAACATCACAGGATCCAGACTTCATATTTTTGTATAGTAGATCTCTGCTGCTTTCTCTTCATTTGACAATTTATAGCTGCGTCTCTGCGGTTCTTAAATCCTTGAATACGAAGACTTGGGAAGCAGGTGTATTCCTGCAAAACATTAAATCCAGAGGCACTAGGAAGATGGCCTCAAATGGATCTTGCACAAGTAAAAGAAGTGGTGCTGTCAGCAACTTTGGCATGCCTTGTGGATGGATTCTCTGTCCAGTTTGATCAAGGCGTGTGTAGCCTTGGCTTGATGAAACTGCAGATTTGTGAAGCTGGGAATTACGTAACCGAGATTACAATTTTTATCTTTGTCCACCTTGAGGTATCAACTGCTCCGTGAACTTTAATCACCATAATAAACGCAAATGTCTGCTGAAAATGTCTTCCCATTTCAGAATTGGTTCTAGCTTTGTACATCCTCCAGCCAAAATGGCGACTTCTGGATGTTGCTGAACTGCAACTCCCATCAGCCCCAGGGAGCCTATCCATAGCCAGGAATTATGTGAGTCGTAGTCCGCAGCATGGGGAGGGCCAAAGGTTTCTCATGCCTGCTGTATCCATTTAGCCACTGCCAGTGGCTAGGAATCATGATTGGACAGTGTTTTTGTGCTCACGTCCTGCTGGAAACCAATGCATTTTGCGGGCCACTTTGGGAACACAATATTGGGATTAGGTGGGCCTTTGGCCTGGTCCTGCAGGGCTCTCATGTTCTTGAACTTGCAGGAAGTTTCCTGGAAAATGCAACGGTGGCAAACACAGCAGTGCACTCTCTTCAGAGTAACTTCTCCCCTGCTCCCCCCATGGAGTCTAGGTAAAGGGTAAAGGGACCCCTGACCATTAGGTCCAGTCATGACCGACTCTGGGGTTGTGGCGCTCATCTCGCTTTATTGGCCGAGGCAGCCGGCGTACAGCTTCCGGGCCATGTGGCCAGCATGACTAAGCTGCTTCTGACGAACCAGAGCAGCACACAGAAAAGCCGTTTACCTTCCTGCCAGAGCGGTACCTATTTATCTGCTTGCACTTTGACGTGCTTTCGATCTGCTAGGTTGGCAGGAGCAGGGACCGAGCAACGGGAGCTCACCCCGTCGTGGGGATTCAAACCGCCGACCTTCTGATCAGCAACTCCTAGGCTCTGTGGTTTAACCCACAGCGCCATCCACGTCCCTGACCCCATGGAGTCTAGCATGCAACAAACCTGGCAGCACAGTACGGTTGTGCCTGGGCACCCCCCCCCCCTTGATATGATTATTGGCACAACCCACCTGTTGTTGCAGTTGGGAAGAAGGTGCACAGCAATCAATACTACTCATGAGCCCACGAACAATATACTATTTTTATTATTATTTACATTGGTCGCATGTTGTGGGACCCCCACGTCATGAATGGGAGACAGAAGAAGAAGGCGGTCTGCCTCTGTCGGAGAAACAGCCTCTGCCCAGGTGATGACAGCTCAATATCCTCATGATTCCAGTAAGAGCATGTACTCCTTGCAGCCCAGTGCTGCCCACTACTGGAAGAAGGTTGATGGATTTGAACAACATGCTGGTTATTTACAGGTAAAAGGATAAATGCTGTACTTAAGATGCATGGCAGATCTCCCTGGAGCCTTTCTCAGTTCTGTAGTCTCCTTTGCTCACCCATCCTATCAGTGAGTCCAGCCTACCCTGTGCCCCCTTGGTTTTCTCCCCCTGACCCACATCAAAAGGAGCAGGGGTACCTCATGTGCTTGAAAGCTAAGCTTGTGCTTTAGTTGTGCTTTAAGAACCAGACACTGTGTCGTGCCTAAAAATATTCAAAAAACCATAAGGCTGAAAACGGCCATTAAAAACACATTTGATGCAACCCAGCGGTCAATAATTGCAGGTGTCTCATTGAATGCCATTGACACTTGCTTCCATAGAACCATACATGGAATTCTTCAGTTTTGTCTCAATGGAAACCTAGAATGGGACTTTGCAGCGGCCGATTAAATGTCATGGATTTCAATGACATAGCGCAATCCTAGACCCAGGTGTAGGTCCCATTGAGTTCCACGGGTTCATGCTCCCAGATCAGTGGGTATAGGGTTACAGCTTACCTTTTGCTGGATTGCACAAATTTTATTTAGAAAACAGCAACCATGCATTTGAAAAGGAGGGGAAATAATTTGTAGTAAAAACAACAAGCGAGCAGAGAAATTAAGCAAGGGGTAACGGTTTGCACTGAAACCTTTTTTAAAAAGACAATAAAAGTTGACTTGGGGAGGGAAAACACAAGCCTTCATCCACATTAGTGAGGAGGAACAGTATTTAAATGGAGAGCATCCATGCTTTAAGCGGGGGGGAAACGACCGGGAACAAAATTCGGATTGATTTTAAGCAAGGTTTGCCTCTCCAAATCTGCACACCCCCATCTGTGAAGATGCTCAGTTTAGCCCCACTGCAAAGCATTGTGGGCTTTTGGTCCTGCAATCTCCAACATCCTTTGTTCTAGCGGTTGTTTTTTTGTTTATTTTTTTAAGCATTCTGTGGACTGTTCCTGTTGCCATTATTTTCACGTGCTAGTGAATTGTGGCTGTTCAGTTTGCCTGCCTTCCACCCACTGGCTAGCTGTTACCCAGTCCTCTCCACCCTTCTCTGCCGCTGGAGAATTGCACTCTCAGCAGCGTCTTGCTTCCCGTCCTGCCTTCCTAGTAGTTGCCTCTGGCACTGCACTTCCTCCAGGGGCTGGCTCCTCTCCTGCCCTTCCTCTCCCCATGGTGGCTGCCTCTTCTCCTTGACACCCCCAACCCCACCACCACCAGGCTCAGGCACTCTGATCGTTGATGACATGCCGGTAGATATGCGTTTGGCCCTTGAAGCTGGAGGCGATGAGGAAGTCCTGGTTGTCAATGCTGAGGTGGGCGAAGGAGCGCGGGGCCTGGGTGCTCAGCTCTTGGAAGTGCTGGAAGAGCCCTGTGACGGGGTCATAGAGGTACACTTTGCTGAAGGAGTAGTCGTTGCCTAGGAAGGCGTAGCGGTAACCGGCGATGCTCAGCGGCTGGAAGACCATGGAGCCGCGGGAAGGCATCTGCTGGACATCTCGGAACATGGAGCCGTCCCAGTGCATCACCTGCGGGTGGCAGAGAGGAACGTGAGCTCAGGTGCCCTTGGAAAGATGGAGACTCCAGCAAAGTGCAACACAGGGTTGGATATGCTCGAACTCGGCCCAGAATACCTTAAGGAGCATCTCTACCCCCGTTGTTCAGCCCGGACACTGAGGTCCAGTTCCAAGGGCCTTCTGGCGGTTCCCTCCCTGCGAGAAGTGAGGTTACAGGGAACCAGGTAGAGGGCCTTCTCAGTAGTGGCCCCCACCCTGTGGAATGCCCTCCCATCAGATGTCAAGGAAATAAACAACTATCTGACTTTTAGAAGACATCTGAAGGCAGCCCTGTTTAGGGAAGCTTTTAATGTTTGATGTTTTATTCTATTTTTAATATTTTGTTGGGAGCTGCGTAGAGTGGCGGGGGAAACCCAGCCAGATTAGTGGAGTATAAATAAAACAACAACAACAACATTAATGATATAATATTATCATATCCTACTTCTAATTGAGCCAAGAACTGGGTGATTGATGTACTTAAAAAGACCTGTGACCAGGACAGGATAACAAATTCATTCATTTCTTACCAGTCACTAGAATTTGGGCAGTCCCACGTAGGGAACTGATGGGTTTGGGGCTGATAAGCCATGGTTTATTGGGTCAAGGGTAGGCCTTGTGCCAGGGTAGCTCCTTATTCCCTCACATAAACAACCACTCTTTGTCCTTTTCTGTATAAAGCACGACAGGTGCTTGAAGATGCTGCCATATCATAGTCTCCATTCTAAACACACTCAGTTTCTTCAACACAGGACCATCTTCACTGCCCTCCTCTGAACCGCAACCAATTTGTCTGCTACTTTCTTAATGTGCAGCACCCAGAAATGAGCACTTTACACCAGATGAGGTCTGGTTAATGTGGAATAAGTGGCATTTCTTTGCCGTGGCTTGGAAACTGTGGTTCTACTAATGCAGCCTAATGTGTCTGGACTTCAGGAGCACTCCATATCTACTTCCCTGTTCAGGGCTTCCTTTACCTCTAGGCTGCCGGGTTCAACACCCACCACACCTCAACATTCAGAAACAGGCGGTGCTGTAAATGAGAGTGGACTAAGGGCAGTTTCAACACCTTTTCACGGAGCATAAGCACATTCCCCCACTGCAGGGTTGAAGAAACCCTGGCCCTCTAGACCAGTGTTACCCAAACGTGGGTCTCCAGCTGTTTTAGGACCACAATTCCCATCATCTCTGACCATGGGCCCTGTTAGCTAGGGATGATGGGAGTTGTAGTCCATCAACAGCTTGGGAGATCCAAGGTTGGGAAACCCTACTCTAGGCATTGTTCAACCGCCATTGCCGGGGCTGATGGGAACTGTAGCTGTAGCAACATCTGGAAGGCCAAAGATTCCCCACACCTGTCCTACTGAGAAGCAAATTGGGACTTAGTGACAATTCCACCAGCCTCACCTTGGAGTCACCAAGGAATCGGGTCAGGCAAACGTAGACATCCTCCTTGACTTTGAAGTGCTTGACGGCATAGACATCATCCATGTCAGGGATGTCCGTGCGGCGGACAAACTGCTGCTTATTCCACTGGTAGACGACAGGGCGCTGAGAGCTGCTGGCCAAGATGAGGTGGGGTTTGCCAGCAATCTCCAGGAACTCGGCATCTGTGTCGCGATACCAGGGGTGCAGAGACTGATGCGAGTAGAAGCCATGCCCGTTCCAGCGATACAGCGTAGTGGAGCCGGCCTTGGAGCTGTCGGCCATGATGAAATACCAGTCTCCCTCCACGCGGAAGACCTCAATGTCGTTGGGCTTGCGGATGCGGGAGCCGTCGATGGCCTGCATGTGTACGAAGCCCCCCGCCGCTGCTTCATGCCGCTTGTAGATGTGCGAGCCTCCGAACAGCTGAGCCACTACCACAAAGAGGTGGCCGTCGATCACCAGGGGTTTGCAGACCACCGTGGACGAGCCTAGGAAGTGGAGACGGTGTGGAGAGAACGAATGGTGACCTGCTCCTTTGCGTGATGTTAGAGAGGCTACAGTTGAAAGAAACAGCAGCTATGGAGAAGGCCCAATGGAACACAGACAAAATGGCGGACGGGTGGGCAAGTGTTCAGTGTCATACTACAGAGACATGGTTTCCGTAAGAAGGGAAATATGAATGATCTTTAGGGCTGGACGATATCTGGTTTTCAACATCGCAATATATTGCCATCTAAACATCATGATATATCTATCATCTATCTATCTATCTATCTATCTATCTATCTATCTATCATCTATCACGATGTCTGAAATAAGGATGGAGCTATGTAAAGGCATTGGGCTGGCTTCACGGTTTCCCCCCGCATTGCGATTTTTGCATGGTGCGCACACACAAACATCACAATTCGCGATATATTGCCAGGTCAAAAATTATGACGCCTATATCACAATACGGACCTCAAACTCGATGATATATTGATATAGCGCCCAGCCCTAATGATCTTATTGGTTTCTTAGAGGATAAAAACACAAGTGAACCATAGAACACAAGTAGGGAACGTACATTCCCCCAGAGGTTGCTGGGCTGCAACTCCCACCATGTCTGACCATTGGCCATGCAGGCAGGGGCTTATGGGAATTGGAGTCCAACAGTGTCTGGGTGTGTGTGTAGGGGTTCACCATCCCTGGCCTCACACCTCAAACCCCAGCCAGCCTATTTAACACTAGCAGCTACATTAGAGTCCTTCCCTCGCTGCACCTGGGACACAATGAGCCTTCCTGCAAACATTAACTCTCAAGCTTTCCTCCCACACTCATGTATTGTTGCTGACCTTGTCCATTAATAAGGATCATAGAAAACCGCTTTTACTTTCTGACCATCTAGCCCAGTATTGTCTGCAATGATTGACAGCAGCTCTCCAGGGATTCAGGCAAGGGAACCTTCCCAGTCCTACCTGGAGATGCTGGGGATTGAACCAGGAACCTCTGGCATGTCAAGCCAACACCCTACCACTGGGCTAAAGCTCTTCTGCCTCCCAGGATGTAAGACAGGGTCTCTAATAGAGCCAGGAGAGGAAGTGGGTGCATAGCTCACCGTTAATGCTGGCATAGGTGCGGAATTTTCCGGCCACATGGTCCCACTCCAAGAAACTGCAGCGGCCAGTGAAGGGCTGGGCAATGACCAAGTTCTGTTCCTTGTTGTTCATGAAGGTTTCCACCGAGAGCGACTGCTCAGGTAGCGTGTCGAAGAGAACAAGGTCTGCAGGAAAGAGGGTGGAGGTTAGAACTTGAACAGGAAAGGACCTCCTCTGCTTCTATTTGCTTCACCTGTCCTGAGTGGGGACAACTCAGCTGGCTGAAACACTATTAATCAATAAGGGCATGTTCCCCAGGTCTTAAACACCCACCCACCCACATCACAGACTTTTTGTATTTATTTACAGTACTGCTTTTAAACCCTCAGGCACACATTTCTTTATCTGCCTCTCAGAACTCTCCCAAATCAACTTTTAAAGACATCTAGAGTCATGGCCACCACATCTCAGGGTGGCAAATCCCACCAGGTGACAAAGTGTTTCCTTTGGTCTGCCCTGCACTGATGCCCCAAAAAATTCAATTGGACAATCCCAACTTCTGGTGCAGGGTTTCTCAAACATGGGTCTCCAGCTGTTTTTGGACTACAACTCCCATCATCCCAAGCTAACAGGACCAGTGGCCAGGAATGATGGGAACTGTAATCCAAAAACAGCTGTTCTAGTGATCTGAAAGGAGAAAAGCTTCTCATCTATCCTCTTTCCCCTTACACCATGCATAATCCTGATCATGTTTGTCACCCACGACAGCCATGAAGAACCTAAGAACCATAGAAGTACTCATCTTAGATCAGACCAAAGGGCTTATCTCAGGGGTGAGAAACCTGTGACTCTCCAGATGATCCTGGACTACAAATCCTATCATCCCTAACCACTGGCCATCCTGGCTGGGCTGACAGGAGTTGGAGTCCACTAGCATCATGAGGTTCAAACCCCTCAAGTATTCGAGTCCAGTATCCCAAACCAGATGCCATTAAGAATCCCACAAGCAGGGAAGCTGAAGGCAAGGCTGAAACCAAACAACAACAACAACAACAATAACATTAATACCCCACCCATTTGACTGGGTGGCTTCCAGCAAAATATAAAATATAAAGTAAAAATAAAATAATAAATAATATAATGTCAAACATTAAAAACTTCCTGATACAGGGCTGCCTTCAGATGTCTTCTAAAAGATGTGTAGTTCTTCATCTCCTTGACATCTGATGGGCAGGCAACCTGACTCCTCAATCAGCAAACACCTGCTATATGTGAAAACCATTGGTGCCAACTCCCTGGGGCCCTGGGTGCCCAAGCACCCATAAAATTCCCCATGAAGGTGCCAGGCACCCACAAATTTCAGTGCCAGGGCCATGCATGATCAATGGCCCCGGGTACCCACGGTTGTGGAGCCAAGCTGGCACTCCTGTTGAAAACAAAGACAGGAGAGTGGCAGAAGAGAACAGACTGGAGGGGCTGGAATAAGAGGACAGGGAATCCCAAAAGAACTGTAGTGGGTGGGGGTTCTTGTTTATTTTGCGTATTTATATACTGCTTTGCATCAGACGAGACCAAAAAGTGGTTTACAAAATGTCTTGGGCCATCCTTGAGTGAAGGTGGTGGTGGGGACCCTCTTCCGGGTGGGGGAAGCGCAGGGGAGAAAGAGATGACCTACCTGTGGTGATGCAGTTGAAGCCTGCAGGGCGGAGGTCGCTGATTTTGGTGCGGTTCAGCTCCGGCGGCGACCGGCACTCCATGGGCTCCACCTGGGCGTTGGTCTCGCCCAGCCACTCCACCAGCCATTTGAGTTTGCAGTCACAGTGGAAAGCATTTCCCCGCAAATCCCTGCCAGGAAAGAAGCCAGTTTGGGACTAGCACTAGGGTGAGGGCAGCCGAAATGTGGACAGTGTTATCATTGTTGGATTAGATTCCTGCATTGCTGGGGGTTGGACTAGATGACCCTGAGGGTCCCTTCCAATTCTACAATTCTATGGAGTTTCAGTTCAAAAGCTTCTGAAGGGTACCATGTTGGCTATCCCTGCCCTCTTCCCTTGCCCTGCCCCAGCCTTGCTCCCTCCCTTCTTACAGCACAGTCAACTTTTGCATCCTTTTGTAATTAGGTTAGGATGGTGAACATAGCTTGGGGTGGCACTGTTTTGAAAACTGTCGCTGCTTCAGCAACTGTGCCCACAATTAGTCGAGCAAATTAATCTCCACCCACGCAGAGCTTGTGACATTTGGTCCTCCCCTTTGGCTTTCCTTTGCAAGAGACTCCAATGCGCTTTTGATTGCACTCCTTGCCAGCAGCGGAGAGGTAACTGAATCACTATGGGCACTTAGAATCCAAGAATTGTAGAGTTAGAAGGGATTTCACCCCCTGCAATGCAGGAATCTCCACCGAAGCATCCATGGCAGATGGCCATCCAACTTCTGCTTAAAAACCTCCAAGGAAGCAGACTCCACAACCTCCAAAGGGAGACCATTCCACTATCAAACAGCTCTTACTGTCAGAAAGTTCTTCCTAATGTTTAGCCAGAATCTCCTTTCTTGTATTTTGAAGCCACTGTTCCGAGTGCCACCTCCAGAGCAGGAGAAAACAAGCTTGTTCCATCTTCCATACAACAGCCCTTGATGTATCTGAAGATGTCTATCGTATTTCCTCTTATCCAGACTAAACATACCCAGCTCCTTCAACCATTCCTCATAAGGCTGAGTTTCCAGACTCTTGATCTTCTTGGTCACCCTCCTCTGCATACATTCCAGCTTGTCAATATCCTTTTTAAATTGTGGCACCCAGAACTGGACACAATACTCCAGGTGTGGCAGAATATGACTTCCCTATACTTCTGATGATGAAGCCTAAAATAGCATTAGGGGTTTTGTTTTTTGCTGCTGCATCACACTGTCGACTCATGTTAAGCTGTTAGACAACATTAGCTATTTCAAGAGCATTCCTTCTGACTTGTTTGTGAGGAGGTTAGATGAACGTGTGCCAAAGCAAATATCGTCCTGTGCTTTCTCATGCATTCCCCCCTCACTTTTATTATGGCAAGAGGTCTGATCTTTTGAGGGAAGGGGGTTAATAGCGCAAGACCACCCAACCAACTCTAATGGTGGCAACCTGACTTTGCCAGGAAGCAACTGAATCCCACCCAAAATTAGTGACTGCCAGGAAGTGCCCCACATCCTCCATGTACTCCACACCCACAACCCTCCCCCCCCCCCTTAGTCCCACACTCACACTGAAGTCAAAGCATCTAAGCCCTGGAACAGGTTCCTTGGTAAGGTCTGCAAGTTATTGTTAGCCAAATTCCTGTGGGCAAGAAGAAGAAGAAGAGTTTGGATTTGATATCCCACTTTATCACTACCCTAAGGAGTCTCAAAGCGGCTAACAATCTCCTTTCCCTTCCTCCCCCACAACAAACACTCTGTGAGGTGAGTGAGGCTGTGAGATTTCAGAGAAGTGTGACTAGCCCAAGGCCACCCAGCAGCTGCATGTGGAGGAACGGGGAAGCGAACCCGGTTCACCAGATTACAAGTCCACCGCTCTTAACCACTACACCACACTGGCAGGGAAAACACTTAGAAGGAAGGCAACGTACACATCCTCAGTTTGCGGGGCTGGGAAGGCGAACATTGCAGTGGAAGTGAAGGAAACACAGTTTAAATAAAGGGGATATGTATTAGGAACCAACAGGGTCTGCAAAAGACGCTTTGCTACTGGTCAGGAATGATGGGAGTTGGATTTGGGGGTGTTGGGAGCAGTGAGGGATGATGAGAACGGTCCGGGAATGCTGGAATCTGGAATCCAACATCATATGGAAATCTGGTGTTTGGAGGAAATGCAAGGAAGTGTAAGGTGGAGAGAAGGAGAGGACAAGTATGGAGATGTGGGGCGGCTGGATGCCATCTTGGGAAGTGAGATTGTTTGGGTCTGTGTTAAGGGATAGACTGGGATTAGGAGTGGGTCAAAAAAATCACTCACAGGTAGAGGAGGTTCTTGAGACCTCGGAAGGCATTCTTAGAGATTGCTTCAAGCCTGTTTTGCTCAATGAACCTACAAGTGGAAAGAACAATTAAGTCACAATTTGGAAGACAGCAGTGGAGGGACAACTAAAAGGGAAACAAGGTAGCCAGTCTCAGAAGTTTAATGGTGATATTCATGGCTTCAAGGGATGGAGCAGGGACGGGGGGCAAAGGGGATTAGAAGCCTGAAATGGCAAGACTTATCTATAAAAGCTGTATGTGTTGGATCCAGGCACAGTGGCTCATACCTTCCTATCTCACCTCTCTCACACTCTGAATTCCTCTCTTGCTTTTGGCTTAGTGGCAAACCATAGTTTAGTGGCCTGAACCAGACCAATCCATGGTTGGTGTATGCCACAGTTTTCCTACAAAGCACAGTTTTGGACTGGGTTTATATACCTGTTTTGTTGAATTCATGGTTTGCCCAGACCACAGGTTGCCCATTTCAGATGTAACAGCAAACTGTGGATTGCTGCTACATCAGAAGGAAACCAGAGAGTGTGAGGAGTAGTGTGGAAGGAGTAGCGACTGCGAGCACAGAGGCTCATTTACATGATTCTTGGTACGACATTGGTTTGGTGTCACATCTGAACTAGCCGAAAGAGGTTGCAAACCTATCTTTCACTATTATTATTATTATTATTATTATTATTATTATTATTATTATTATGTTTCTATACCACCCTTCATCTGTAGATCACAGGGCAGTTTACAATATAAAAGCACATAAATACATACCATAACAACAAACAAAACCAATACCCCCCCCAGTTTAAAAGGCCATATAGCTTGTTTAATTAGCCTATTATTATTTATATAAATGTGCATAATTTCTATTAATTTATTAAATCAGACCATTATGCACATTTAAAACAGCATGTTTCCTTTCAAAAAATTCACTGATGTTGTAGTCTAGGGAAGTGTACTTAAACTTAAGCGAAGATTAAGTAACAAAATTAAAGCCTAGGAGATTAGTCAACTAGGGAGATCTTTAATAAGTTGCCTGTCTTCTCTTAATACGGATTCACCTCCTAAAGTGACTCAACCTTGCCCCAAATATCCATCCCAACCCCTTACCCTCCTGGGTCATTTATGCCTCACCCCACTCCACCCCACCCCAACGCACATGGCTGCCCCCAGCCCTCCCCTGACGCCCCCCCTTGCACACTCACAAGTACTCCAGGTGTATGAGTCCCACAAAGGCGTCGTCCCCGATCAGTTCCAGGGAGTTGTAAGTGATCAAGCTAGGGGTTGGGGGATTGGGGGAAGAAGCAGGCAGGTCAGACACTGGGGCATACGACGGGGACGGTAACCAAGTCTGGGATGGAAGACAGGGAGAAGGGCTTGCGTCCCAAATCGCTGCATCTTGTATCAAGGTGCCCTCTAGGTTTGGAAGGGCATGGTAACAAGGTTTACTGTCACTACCGTCCAAAAGAGTTAAATCACACTCACAATCTGGTGTTCCTATGGTGGGCGAAAGAGGACTCAGTGAGGAGCTATCTCACTAGTACCAAGACCTTGGTCTACCCACAGCTGGAAGGTCAACAGGAAGGAAAGGGGCCTGCCAATCACCCCTTAGCTGTAATGGAGAGATCTAATGGGGTGCCCAGAGTATTATGCCAGAGCATCCTGCACCAGCCCCCCCCTGCTCTTGTCATTAGCTAGAGCTCAGCACATGGACATAGCCAGGATTTTTTGTTGGGTAGGGTAGGACTTTTAAGGGGGGGGGGCAGAACCGACGTGATTGGTCAGTTAGTTAAGTATTTCTATTGTTTTAATTGATTGGGGGGGATCTTCCCCTCTTGCGCCCCCTGGCTACGCCCATGCCTTGGCAGGGTTTGGCCCCCAAATCTGTTCTTCAACCCAAGGGATCAAGGTTGGACTATGTGACAAAATGACAGGGGAAACAGTGACTTGGAGCATGCACAGAATATGCATTTCTTTGTAGAACATGTGTGGGCCATTTCTATCCACACACTTGCAGTTAGGAGACTTCCTATGATGTTGGAATCCAGTTCTGGATTCATACGGGTACCTTTCCCTCTCTCATTAAGCACTGCCATCATGCCAATGAGAAACTTCCTCCGCCCTGCACCAGCGCAGATTGGAATGAAGGCCTCTACTCACTATTTCCACCCCACTTGGCTCTGCTTGCGGTGCGTGAGATTCTCTCACCCACCCCTTAAGCAGCAGTAGGGCACAAGTAAGTATCCGTGAAAATGTACAAATACAATTGCACAGATGTGAGAGAGACATGCTTACGGGGGGCACACACAGACACACCAACAGACACCATCACATGTACCGCAAAATCAAGTGTCGGCACTAACCCACAAGCCCGATCTCGTGAAACGTTACAAGTTCCCTCCTGTAATCCACACTCACAGGAGCATCTGCAAACAGTCACTGATAAGGCAGATCAATTTCAGGGCTGCTATTGTTGATTAATGGTTCAAGTTTAAGCCAATTAACTGATGGATGAGTTGATGATATCTGCATTAATTTGCAGAAAGATAACCTTTGTTCCAAAGAAAAGCATTTTTTAAGTCAATGCACACATTTGTTGCAACAGACATTGTTTTTGGAGAGGCATTCTGCCTGATGTCTCTTACACTGGAGGAAATGCCTCTTTTGTGATGCTACTTGTATAAAAATGAAAATGTGTATAACAAATTCCCTGAGCACCTTTTACTCCCTTCCAATGACCTTTCTAACTGACAAATTGACTAAACTAGCCTTCCAAACCTGTTGTCCTCCAGATGTTGTTGGACTCTAACTCCTATCAGCCCCCAAGCACCATGGCCAATGGTCAGGGATGATGGGAGTTGGAGTCCAATACATTTGCAGGCCACCAGGTTGGGCTAGAGAAGACAGCTAGGTGGATATATTCACATACTGCCGGGGAACTTTTGTCCCACCAGATGTGGTTGAACTATGGGCAACTATGGGGTTGCAGTGCTCATCTTGCTTTCAGGCCAAGGGAGCTGGCGTTGGTCCACAGACAGCTTTCTGGGTCATGTGGCCAGCATAACTAAACCGCTTCTGGTTCAACTGAACACTGTGGTGGAAACCAGAGAGCATTTGCCTTCCCGCTGCAGCAGTACCTATTTATCTACTTGCACTGGTATGCTTTCGAACTGCTAGGTTGGCAGGAGCTGGGACAGAGCAATGGGAGCTCACTCCATGGTGGGGATTCAAACGGCCGACCTTCCGATCGGCAAGTCCAAGAGGCTCAATGGTTTAGACCACAGTGCCAACTCCCATCAGACACAGCAAGCATGGTCAGGGATGGTGGCAGCTATTAGCTCAGTCACATCTGGAGGGCCAAAGGTTCCCCACACCTGCTCTGTGCATATCCAAAAGCAAGAGGCAGCGAAAGAGTACAAATTGACCTAAGGAGATTCACCGTCACTGGGCGACACACAGGCTGAAAGGGAGGTTTACGGGAACAGCTTCTTATGTGGCTCACACGCATGGAGAAAACAAAAGGCATGCCAGGTATTGTCTATCCACACACACCACTCACAACCGAGGTGTCAGGAATCCTTACAGCAGCTGGAGAGATGGCACCTGTTGAAAGCTGCCAGCTAAGATCTCGGTGAATCCTGAGCGAATTAGAGACCTGCAGAGAGAGGAAGGAGGAGAGGGGGAGGAAAGAGAAAGGAGGGGGGTGGAAAGTGGATGATGTGAGGAAAGATGTCAGCTGCAGGCAGCCTGGCAGCACCAGCAAGCCCCATGAAGGATGGCACAGTCAGCCCCAAACTGAGCCTGCCCAGACTTGAAGGAGCTCAAACCCCGAAGCATCCTGACCACAGAACTCCCAAAAAACCAGCCTTTCAAAGCCCAAATGTTGTTGTCTTCCCACCACCACCCATAAAAAACCCCTTCATTGCTGCACAGAGAAAGCTGAGCTGAAATACGCCTCTGTTTTTTTCATGCAGCAGCTAGAGTGGTTGTGTGTTTCTGTGGAATTTCTCTAAGCTTTCCTGGAGTACACATTGCTTTTCAACCTATGGTTCCTCTACTCACTTCCAAGGGTCTCCAGGGAGCTGCATGCCTGCATCTCTGCAACAGCAGAGCAATCCCTGAGAGATCTGCAGATGTTTTCACCTGCAAGTTATCTCTCCAGTCTATGGGGGGGGGAGCACTTGAGGCACACCTAGGATAGACACTTGTCCTGACCCTTGGATGCCACCGCTGGAGGTAACAGCTGGGCTGTGTAGTATCCACTCGAGGTGTTGCTCTAGGGAACAGGCAAGGGATCTAAGGCCCCGAGGGCACATTCTTGGGCTCGCGGATCCAGTACAATTTGGGAAGGAGATGATTCTTCTCCCCCGCACGGTTCAAAGCGCTGGGTCCCCGAAACCTTCCAGAATCCTCATAGCTAACCGCCAAGGAGCCACCATCACTGCACCACACAGCCATGTGGGGAGGGGAGAAGCAGGGCATCCACCTTTACGTGCTGCCAAAAATCATAGAGAATCATAGAATCCTAGAGTTGGAAGAGACCACAAGGGCCATCGAGTCCAACCCCCTGCCATCATTTTGCAATTAGAAATGAATAAATATGCTAAACGATGCCAAGCAGGAAAACCGACATCCAGCCACATCTATTGGCGGGGAGGGAAATGGAGGGGGTGGGAGAGCACACCCCAAGGGCTGGTTGCTGATTCTCACAGGCAATATCCCTCCCCACGGTGGCGGCCCCATGTCCAGGGTTCCGATGTGGGGAGGAGAGGGCAGTTAAAAAAGAGCCATTCACCTTTCTTTTTGGGAGGGTCCCTCACCCATCCTTAAGGGGCTGTTTTTCGAAGGCTGGTGGGGCAGGGGAGCCGGGTGAAATTGAGAGGGTGGGGGAGTCAAGGGGATCTGTAGATAGCACCCCCTCCTCTAAATTATTCAAGTCCTGGCCCCAAACTTTTAGGAGATGAATCCCCTAGCCCAGTCCCTCCTCAATGAACCGGAGCCACCCAAATCAAGTGTAAACTTAAGCAAATTATTTATCTGTCTGTCTGTCTGTCTGTTTATCTATCTATCTATCTATCTATCTATCTATCTATCATCTATCTATCTATCCATCCATCTATCTATCTTTATCTCCTTTATAACCCCCTGCTGTCCACCTTCTCCAAGCAAGGGGTCCTGGAGAATATGCATGTATTCGGCCTGCGTGTAAGGGAAAGGGAAGCGGGGTTCCTGCGTGGAGTGGGGGGCGACATTCCCCGAGCCCCTCCACCGCCTCCAATCCCCCCACCCGCACCCCGGAGAGAAGCTTGCTTACAGGGAGAAGAGGTTCTGGGGCAGGTCTCGTGGGATCTCCTTGACCTTCTCGCAGATGGCCGTGTCCTTGAAGCAGGTGCAGCCCCCCGGGCACTTGCGCTTGGGGTACTTTCGGCCGCCGCTGCCCGGCCCAGCCAGGAGCAGCAGCAGCAGCAGCGGGGCGCCGGCGCCGCCGAGCCCCAGGCGCCAGCCCATCCTCCAGCCTCGCAGGGGCCCCAGGCGAGCAGCCCGGCCGGCGGGGCGCCTTCCCGGCGGCGGAGGCTCTGCTTTCCCCGCTCGCGCAAAGCGACCGGTCGCGTCCGCGTGGGTCCTAATCCCGAGGCGGCAGCGCCTTGCTCCGCGCTCTCGCCGTCATGGTCTCGCCGCCCTCGGCGGTGGCGTGCAAGGCGCCCTCTCCGCCGCCTGCGCCTGGATCCGGCAATGGGTCCCTTTTCGACTCCCTTTCAGCGGCGCAGACGCTCCCGGGTTACCGCCGCCTGCGGATCTTGCAATCCGCTTTGCCTGCTGCTCTGATTGCTGTGATCGCTAAAGATCTAAGTGTATGTATGTATATATAGATAGATAATCGACTTCTCCACCTAGGAGGGAAACGAAATAGAATCAGCTAATCGATTTGGGGCTGATAGGAAAGATCTAACCCCAAACAGCCATTTCTCTAACGTTCATGCACCCGTTTCCCTCTCCGCTCCTTCCTCCCTTTCTCTCTGCTCTGCTCTTGTCTCCGCAGATACATCACCGCCGCGTGTACACACGCGCGCGCGCACACACACACAAACCAGAGAGAGAGCGAGAGAAAGCTGCCAACCAATAGGAATGCAAGCTCCCGGCTGGCAAAGCTACCAACCTACACTAGGGAGGCAAATGAAATTGGAGGGAAAGGAGGAGGTGGGGAATCATTGTTGTCACCCAGCACATCAAAACTCTGGAAATTGCTCCCGCAAGAGGTAGTGATGGCCACTAGCGCAAATGAGGATTGGACTAATTCATGGCGGATAATGGCCATCGCGACTGCGTGTCATCTCTACTTCCCACAGGCATATGCCTGGCCACTGTCAGAATAGGATGGCGGAGAAGCTGGGCCTTGGGCCTGATCCAAGCAGGGCCCTTCTAACGCTCTTCTGCAATGAGCAAGAGGGCCCCCAATTCAGGGTTGGCCCAAGTTGTTTTGCCGTCTGAGGCAAAGGACAACATAGGGGCCTCTCTTGTGTTGAGAAGTTGACTAGCCTGGCTGCTGAATCTTCAGCACTGGGTGTCAGGATAGTGTCCTCCACACAGCACCTGAAGACAGCAGCTCAGTGCAGGGCAAGCCATGTAGCATATACAGTGGAGGGTGGTCGTAGAGCTTAAGATGAACAACCAGGGAACTGCTGTTGCTCCCCAATATTTGCCACCTGAGGGCATTCTCCTCACTGCCTAATGGTAGGGCTGGCCCTCTGAATACATATTACCACCTAAAACAGGTGTGTGTGTGTGTGTGTGAGAGAGAGAGAGCATTACCAGAGTGTAAAATTATCTAACTGCACAGGTGGTGTTGCCTTCACAAAAATCATATGGGTGACACTGATCTTCCTGTGTGTGAGATTAGATCTCAGAACAAGAGTTCCATGTTAATTCTATTAATCACATGTCTGTATCTCACAGTCCCTACCGGAAGTGCAGATTAACACACACACACACGCACGCACACACACACACACACACACGGCTAGCAACTGACCTTATCCCACCAAACCAATGGGGATTTGAACCCAGGTCTCCCCAGGCAGCTGCCTAGGACCCATAAAAACTCACCTCTGCCTTTGCTTCCCACTCTAGAAAAGGTGGCTGAGTCTACCATGTACCTTGGCGTGATGCTACAACAAGGGCATTATGGGAAATTAAATGAAGGTTCCAAGACCCAAATCCCTGATGCTCCTGCTTCCACCTGGATAATCTATAGGGGACCAGGTGGCATATGAACAGCCCCACCAAATGGTACTTTATCAAGGGTCTGCCCTGTTCTCAGGTCAAGTCCAACACTCCATGGGTACACTGCTTTAAAAGAAGAAGAAGAAGCTCGATATAGTCTTTAACAACTCTGAAAGCAATCATAGTATTTGGAAGGATAGCTGACCATCTAGATCAGGCATAGGCAAACTCGGACCTCCAGATGTTTTGGGACTACAATTCCCATCATCCCTGACCACTGGTCCTGTTAGCTAGCTAGGGATCATGGGAGTTGTAGTCCCAAAACATCTGGAGGGCCGAGTTTGCCTATGCCTGATCTAGAGTCTGCTTAACTTTTTTGAATGAGCAGAGAGTCCACCACCTTTCAAGCTCCATAGTCAAAGACCTGATACCATCAGGAAGTTATTTCTAATGTTTAGCAGAAATATTCTAGTGTGTTCTAGGGAGGGATTGGTGTGAATATATCAATTTTGGATTCTCTGTCTTTTTTTTGTTTCAGTCTTCAGGTCACCACATTTCTGCATCAGTTTGCATTTTGAAAATCCTCATGATAATTTCTCAGTATTTTAGTGCTAATTTCTCCTAATGTATGCATTTTTGAAAGCAGTTTGTGTGTGTTCTATTTTCATAGGAGCCAACTCCTAGGGGCCAAGGTCCATTTGCCCCCCCCCAATAAAATATTTGAGCCCCCACTCCAAGTTGATGGGCACTGCCATTCAAATGATGGGTATTCACAGCATCTTGTGTTTCATTATTTGGGATGGGGTTTACCTGAGCTCCCCAATATTTTATTCAAGTTGGTACCCCAGGCTATTTTCACGATTATATACAGTTTTATGCACCCTTCTCCTATTGTATGCATTTTTGTATATAAAGAAGTGCAAATATTAAACAATGGCTGTGTTTGGGTTTGCATATTGTTTTGGAAAGCGCAAATTAGGTGGGTTTGAACTAAAATTCAAACTGAACCAAATTCCACCTCCTATCCCTAGTTCTCAGTGATTCAAATAGGGGTAGCAATGGGATAGATTTCACAGTTAATGTATACAGAAATGGTGCCTCCAGTATGATGAAAACATACATAAAATAGATATATATAGAAAAACAGTTAAAACAACACAAAACAATATGCATGTATGTACTGTATGTATGCTTTAAGGCTGATCACCAAAGAATTGATGCTTTTGAATTATGGTGCCGGAGGAGACTCTTGAGAGTCCCATGGACTGCAAGAAGATCAAACCTATCCATTCTGAAGGAAATCAGCCCTGAGTGCTCACTGGAAGGACAGATCCTGAAGCTGAGGCTCCAATACTTTGGCCACCTCATGAGAAGAGAGGACTCCCTGGAAAAGACCCTGATGTTGGGAAAGATGGAGGGCACAAGGAGAAGGGGACGACAGAGGACGAGATGGTTGGATAGTGTCTTTGAAGCTACCAGCATGAGTTTGACCAAACTGCGGGAGGCAGTGGAAGACAGGAGTGCCTGGTGTGCTCTGGTCCATGGGATCACGAAGAGTCGGACACGACTAAACGACTAAACAACAACACTGTATATATACATGTAAGTAACTAAGTAAGTATGTATGTATATTTAAAACAACAACACATACATACATACATAAATTACATTCAAATATTGGTATCCAATGCTACTCAGGATACATCCATTGAAAGTATTGGACATGACTAACTTAGGACCATTCATTTCACTGAGTAGAACTCAAGTTGGATACAACCCTAAACTGAACTTGGGACTTCCTCTGAGCTATACCCACTTCATGAACTAATGCCAACTAATGGAAGAAGCCTCCTGGGAGTTTATTGGAAACCTGGTGGAATAGAGAGAAATAGCAGGGTATTGTTATAGCTGAATAGAGACTCTACTGAAATGTCCAAGTGCATTGAGGGTGGCTTAGCTCTGTATGTCAAAGAGGGCATAGGGTTCGATGATCTAGAAAATATATGAGGAATAAACACCTTTGCTTTGGCAGTTAGCTCAGCTGGTTAGAGTGTGGTGCTGATAATGCAATAAGATTGCCTTCCATAAACATGGTTTTAACAATGAGCCCGTAAGTGACTGTGGAAGCCAATTCTGGATCCACACGTCCTTCCACAGTGGGGACACAGGTTTCCGGGTGGGAGTTGATTACGGTGTGGATTTGCCAAGCATGCCTTCCTCTTAGTACGTTTCTCCCTTACGTCCTGAGTTGGAGTGTCTTCAGAGCCCATGGCACCTTTGGCAAAGGCTGTTCTCCAACTGGAGTGCTCACAGGCAAGTGTTTCTCAATTGTTGGTGTTTATACTACGTTGATCGTATTGTTCTATAATCACTGTGGGAACTACAGAATCACAGGAAAGGGAAAGAAACTATGCAAAGCACAGAAGCACTCTCTCTTTTTTTTTTACCCCTGTCTGATCAGCCCAACCTCTTCAGGCTTCTGAAATTTTGCCAGGCATGAGGACTAGAAACCTGCACTCTTCTCAAGATTGAGCCAAAGCAAGTGTCACCCCTTCACTTCCCAGTACATTTTCCCATCACATTCATTACAGCAAAAAGGCCAATATTTTGGGAAGATGCAGCTTTGTTGTGCAAGACTTCCCAAGCAACTGTTATTGCATAACCTGAATTAGCTGGTATCTGATTGAATCCAACCTGAAAACAGTGACAGTCTGGAAGCCCCCGGATGATTTTTCCTGGTGCAGGGAGGCCCTCTGCTGGTGCTACTTTCTCATTGAGGAAGATCTTTGTGTCAGTTCCGCAGAACAGAACTCACTGCAAGATCTGTGAATAACCATCATCCTGGAAGCAGCACACAAGTCTAGGTTCTCTTGTAGCTTCCAGCCATTGGAAAGGACCACAGCTCAGGGTGACGCACATGTTTGGGTGGCTTGATCCTTAGCAGATAACCCTCAGAGTCCGTTCCAACTCTATACTTCTATGACTGTTGTTGGCCAGCGTGAAACAATACTGGGATTGCCAAATAGACTGACCTGGTCTAAGGCAACTTCCTACAGTGGTACATCGGGTTAAGTACTTAATTCGTTCCGGAGGTCCGTTCTTTTTTTTTTTTTTAATAATATTTATTAACTTTCCAACAGTTTAAACACAACACTACAGAAAAAACAAAACAATACAATACAATACAATACAATACAATACAAAAACACTACAAAACACTAACACATAAAACTAACAAAACAAAACAAAAACCATTTAAAACACATCAAACAATTTCAATATCTTATCTTTCATTCACTTATTTCCATGACCTCACATCTCCCTTTTTGTATTCCACTTCTGTTAATTGTTTCAGCAATTCCTTTCCATTTTCCTCTGTTTTCTATCCTATAATTATCTTAACACATTCTAACCTTATTTTCCCCTTTAATACTCTATTAATCTATTTATACTTAATTCCTTATAACATTTCTACTAAAGCCATATAACTTCATTCCAACATTTTTCTAACATTCATTAATTTTACAGTATTTCTGTAAATAGTCTTTAAACTTTTTCCAGTCTTCTTCCACCGACTCTTCTCCCTGGTCTCGGATTCTGCCAGTCATTTCCGCCATTTCCATATAGTCCATCAACTTCATCTGCCATTCTTCCCAGGTGGGTAAATCTTGTGTCTTCCAGTACTTCGCCATGAGTATTCTTGCTGCTGTTGTTGCATACATAAAAAAAGTTCTATCCTTGTTTGGCACCATTTGGCCGACCATGCCCAGGAGAAAGGCCTCTGGTTTCTTCAGAAAAGTATATTTAAATATCTTTTTCATTTCATTATAAATCATCTTCCAGAATGTCTTAATCCTTGGGCATGTCCACCAAAGATGAAAGAATGTACCTTCAGTCTCATTACATTTCCAACATTTATTGTCGGGCAAATGGTAAATTTTTGCAAGCTTGACTGGTGTCATGTACCACCTATAAATCATTTTCATTAAATTTTCTCTTAGGGCATTACATGCCATGAATTCCATACCTGTGGTCCATAACTGTTCCCAGTCAGCCATCAATATGTTATGTCCAACATCTTGTGGCCATTTAATCATAGCTGATTTCACCGTTTCATCCTGAGTGTTCCATTTCAACAGCAAGTTATACATTCTTGACAAATTCTTAATTTTTGGATCCAACAATTCTGTTTCCAATTTTGATTTTTCCACCTGGAAACCAACTTTTTTGTCCAAATTGTATGCCTCCATTATTTGGTAATAATCCGGAGGTCCGTTCTTAACCGGAGGTCCGTTCTTAACCTGAAACTGTTCTTAACCTGAAGCACCACTTTAGCTAATGGGGCCTCCTGCTGCTGCCGCGCTGCCGGAGCACAATTTCTGTTCTCATCCTGAAGCAAAGTTCTTAACCCAAAGCACTATTTCTGGGTTAGTGGAGTCTGTAACCTGAAGCATCTGTAACCTGAAGCGTATGTAACCCGAGGTAACACTGTATTTTAATATGGCTAGCTCAATTTTTTTAAAAATTGAGTGTGTGCTCCAGAATCCTTTGTTATGATTAGTGATGGAGGGGAGGTTTGATTTAGTTTGTATTTAGAAATGTACTTACAAAACCCACATTTTCCGAAACAATATGCAAACAAAAACCTAGTCATCCTTCAAAATTCATGCTTCTCTGTAAAGTAATGCCTTCTAAAATGCATATGCTGGGATGAAGTCTGCATAAAATTGCTCTGCAAAAATGTGCATGTTAGGCAGATATGCATGCAAATGTGCATACATTAGGGGGAAATGCACTAAAACACAGATTTGTTTTTGTTTTACATTGCAAACTGATGTGGAAATGTGGAGAACTGAACTGAAGGTTTGGAAGATGAGAAACCGAAGGACCTGAATTTAGATTCACCCATTCCCTATGCAGAACTACCTTGTGAGGTCAGTTAGTCTGAGCGATTGTGATTGGTCAGAAGTGGCTCATTGGGTGGGGTGAAGTTACTATGCTATGAAGTTACTATGCTCGCTTCCCAACAGGTGGGCCACTGTTGCTCCCTGGGAGGATATGGGTGGCAGGGAAGCCAGCATGGTGCAAACACATCAATCTGCCTGCAACTGCAATCCATCTGTGGATAAACTAGTTTAGCAGCTCCAGCCCACCCTGCCCCATCTGACAAGCCACTTCTGATCCAATATATCCTCAGGGCTATTTGGGGAGTCCAACCCCACTCTCCCCAGTGGGAGTCTGGCAGCCTAGCCACTACAGTATGGCTTTCATTGAGAGAGTTTTGGACATGGACATGTTTCTCTCCCTGTGTGTGAAACTGTTTATTTACAAACTTAGGAAAGAAATGTGGTTGGCAAGGACTCCCAAAGCAAAATCACTGCAGACCTCGGCATACAAGAAACATCCTGGATGCTCAGCTCATTTTGTGTGTGTCCCCCCCCCTCCTTTTAGCGTGTTTTCTGTGCTCTTGCAAGTCCTCGGGCCCCTTCTAAAATGCAGGGATCCTGTAGGCAATGGTGACATCAGGGTGAAGTTGTGGATCCCACTCAGCAGAACAAGCAAGGGGATCTTTAAACACAGCCTTGCTGGCTTGTCACAGTTTGAGAAATAAGCAGAGCCATATGCAATGCCAACTGAAGAGGTGGCTCTCTATGAAGTCCAACATTTAGGGAAACTCCTTTTTAAGTCTTGAGGGCCACATTCTCTTCTGCACAACTTTCTGGAGGCCACATGTCAGCAGTGGGTGGGCAAACACAGGCAAAGGAATGAATGTCAATATTACTTTTGTACAGCAGGCTAGTTCCTACGCACACCCCCTCCCTGTCCTCCAGCAAGCAAGCAAGAAGCATTACTGAGAGCTCAGGGACACATTCCAGCCAGGCAAAAGCACTCAGGGACAGGGTGAAGGAAGGCCAGTGAGGGTTGTGGCCCCAGGAGAGGGGGTATGACTGGGGCAGGGATGTACCCTGGAGAAAGGCCTGATGTCCAGATAGAGATCTGGCTCCCTGCACCTGAAGTTCTCCATCCCTCCTTATTTTTTTTTAAATAACTTTTTTATTCAAAATTAAAACAAAACATATTATCCAGAAACATATCATCCTTATTTCACCCCCCATTTTTCCTCTCTCCCCCCCACAGAACCCACCCACCCCCACCCCCCGACTTCCCTCAGTTCCAGTCTTTGATTTCTCTCAAAATGCTGTTTTCTGTATGTTACACAGTTGTATAGATCCTCAAACTATTTAGCTGCTTATTATCAATAAAAGGTTTGTGAATGTTTATTCAAAACCAGCCAAGGAGTCCAGTTCGCTTTGTTGTATCTTCAGATACTTTGTAAAGGGTTCCCATTCATCTTTAAAGTCACAGTTATCCTTGTCCTGTAGCTTCTATGTCAGTTTTGCCAGTTCTGCATAGTCCATCAATTTTTCTTGCTATGATTCTTTAGTTGGGATTTCTTCAGTCTTCCATCCTTGTGCTATCAAAACTCTTGCGGCTGTTGTCGCATACATGAAGAAGTTTTTCAGCTTTTTGGCAGATATTTCCCTACAACCCCTAATAAAAATGCTTCAGGTTTTTAAACAAATGTTAAATGAAACATTTTCTTCAATTCGTTGTATATCATTTCCCAAAAATTGTTAATTACCTCACAATCCCACCACATATGATAAAATGTCCCCTCCTTTTCCTTACACTTCCAACATATATTTGAACTAGTTTTGTACATTTTCCCTAACTGCACTGGTGTTGTGTACCAGTCCATCCCTCCTTAGAACTGTCTCACTCTGCCTCTGTTTTAGCTAAAATATTTAGTTAGTGTCTCTTTGTTGAACTCCCATCCAAAACGACTGTCTGTGTCTGATTCCCAGCTTGCCTGCTGCTCTGAAGTTTTGGCATCTTAGGACAGGTCCAGGACAGGCTACTTTACCCTTCAGTAGCCTCCTCTTTTTTGTCAAAATACATGAGAGCTGCTCTTTGAGAAACCTGGCGAGTCCTGCAGGGTCGATGCCCTCTCTCCATCTCCCAGGAGTCTCCGGCAAGCTCCAACAAGCTCTAATAGTTTCCACTCCCCCTGATGATCCGGCCTTTTGGCTCTCTCCCACCACCACCCCTCCATCCTAAATGCCAAGCTGTAAAGCAAAGCGCGGATCGCGGGCCCTCCCCCCCCTCGACTTGCACAATGGGTCCAGCTGTTTGGCCAAGTGCCCTAAGAGCTGGGATTCCCGCCCAGGCCTCGGCATTTCCCTTCACACAGCGCTGCTTTGTTCTTCCAAAGTCTTCTCGGGAGGGGATGGAGAAGACCTGGACTTAAAGAGCAGCTGTTCAGAATGAGGCAAAAGCAAAGAGAGGGCAAAGGAGGTTGCCCTGGAGGGGGGGGCAATTGCTCAGGATGAAGGCAGGTTATAACCAAAGGCACCTGCCTTCTTACAGTGCTTTGCCAACTGCACTGGCTCCCGTTGGAGTACAGGGTCAGGTTTAAGGTGCTGGTTTTGACCTTTAAAGCCCTGTACGGCCTAGGACCCACATACCTACGGGACCACCTCTCCTGGTATGCCCCACGGAGGACCTTAAGGTCCACAAATGACAACATTTTGGAGGTCCCAGGTTGCAAGGTGGTTAGATTGGTCTCAACTAGGACTTTTAGGCCTTTTCAGTACTGGCCCTGACTTGGTGGAACGCTCTTTCACAAGAGACTAGGGCCAACACCGTCAAGGAGGAGGATGGGGGCAAAGTTATAATTAGTTGGCACTGCCTGTTATTGGCTCTGGCTCTGCCTACTGTTGGGCCTCCCTTCCTTCTGCCCTGCCAGCTCCAATGGGTATCTGCCACCACTGTCTCAGTGAGTTAGCAGAGAAGAATTTGAGGGGTCACTGATCTGTGGGATACATTTGCCAGGAGTACCTTCTGCATTGCCTCAGGCATGTAATGAACTTGGAGTCAGCAACTGGCATTCCTTGGGTCAAATCTGCCCTCTTCCCAAGTGCCAATCCACCCAAAACAATTTGCTGCCTGATGCAAGGGACAGGGTGGCCCCTCCTCATTTCCATTGATATAAAACGGACAGTGCTCTGGTTAGAAGAGTGCTATTCAACCTTGAGTCCCCAGATGATGTAGGACTGCCCCTCTCATCGTCCCCAGCCAACTTAACCAGCAACATCTAGGGACCCGAGGCTGAATAATGCTGGCTTGTTCTGCATGCCTGTCTTTGTGGGTAGGTACAACCATCCAGTCAGCACTCAGAAGAACTCGTAGTGCCTGGAACAAGAATTGCATTCTGAAATTGCTGTCCAAAGGAGTGGAAGGAAGAAGACGACAAATTTTTGGTGACCTTGCAACACTGCTGAAACAATGGATCTCTCTCTCTCTCTCTCTCTCTCTCTCTCTCTCTCTCTCTCTCACACACACACACACACACACACATGCACAGAAAGACAGCATGGGGAAAAGTTTAGAAAATGAAAGTTCTAGCTCTTCCAAACAGACAGACACAGTCTAAGCCAGTGTTTCCCAAACGTTTTTAGGCAACGGCACACCTGTTTACCGGAAAAAAATCTCGCGGCACACCACCATTAAAGCCCCGCCCCGTGACGTCAGCGCGCAGCGTCACGCCGGGAGGGACGCACAAAAGTGAACGTTTTTTCCCTTCCCCTTGCCGGGGTGGGAGGAGGCAGCAGAGCGAGGGACTGAGAGACAGCGGCAGCTGAGGCGGCGGCGGCTGTTGTGGTGGTGGCGGCGATAGCGGGCGGAGGAGGAGCCGTCGCCGGGAGTTGCTGCTGCTGCTGCTGTTGCTGCTGCCCGGACATGCCGGCCTCCTCCTCCTCCGCTGTCTCGCGCTCCTCCCTTTTGCGCACGCTGCCCCGCCGCTCGGCACCACCACCGTGGAGCCGCCCCCGGCTCGACGCGGATCCTCGCCGCCGCCGCCTCTCGCCGCCCGACTCGCCCGCCTCCCTCCCACGGCACACCAGCCGGTGTCTCACGGCACACTAGTGTGCCGCGGAACACCGGTTGGGAAACACTGGTCTAAGCTGGGCTATCTTTGAGTCGCAAGCAGAAAATCAAAATCCACCCCCTAGTGGTTAAAATAAAAGCAATATACTAAACTGACCTTCACCCACCAGATGTTTTTGACTACAACTCCCATCAACCCCACCCACTTTCCTGTGCCAATGGTTGTAGTGCTGTGTCTCTCAGTCGCCTTTAGCCCTTTCTGCAAAAGCTCACTGCGAACATCTACCACATCTTTCCCTGCCAATTGTGTGTTGCAACTGGGAGCATCTGAATCAGCAAAGGCAGCCTGAGTAGAAACATCATCTTTATCACAAACATTCTACCCAGCCTGGACAATTTTACTGCTTGCAAGGGTTGCAAGTTGCGACAGACCCCAAAACAGGCACCCAAAAACGGCTCTGCTATAGAACATGTGTTCCATACAGGAGAAGTCTGTGCTGCAAGCGATGTCTGTTTGTGTGGTATCTTCCCAAGAACCATCGAAAACTTGGAACGAAGTATGAGAGAGCCATTCCGGGTTACCAACTTTCAGATCAGCCTTTGCAGTTATGCCTTTGTATGTTTTGTCATTTATGTTTGCTGGTGGCCTCATAACATAGTCCTGTTGCAAAGATTTAACAGTACAGTGGTACCTCGCAAGACGAATGCCTCGCAAGACGAAAAACGCGCAAGACGAAAGAGTTTTCCGTTTTTTGAGTCGTTCCGCAAGACGAATTTCCCTATGGGCTTGCTTCGCAAGATGAAATGTATTGCGAGTTCTTGCGAGTTTGTTTCCTTTTTCTTAAAGCCGCTAAGCCGTAAATAGCCACTAAGCCGTTAATAGCCGCTAAGCCGCTAATAGCCGCTAAGCCACTAATAGCCGTGCTTCGCAAGATGAAAAACCGCAAGATGAAGAGACTCGCGGAACGGATTAATTTCGTCTTGCGAGGCACCACTGTACTTAAGCAAAATTGTTCCAGAGAATCTAGTTGCAGGAATGGAGAAATACAGTGTACGTTAAAAAATGTAATCATGTTCCTATCCTGTACTGGTGCTTTGAGCGAGTCTGCTTGAATGATGGGTGAACGGGAGGCAGGTTCTCCCACACATTTGTGTCACAGCACAGAAATAGCGAGCATTCCCAGTTTTTGACTGGCCCTGCTTCAGTGCCTTTGCCCACATCCTGACACTCAGAAATTCAGAAGGTGACTCTTTTCTTATGAGTTCTTTTTCATGTCAGGAAAAGTTCCACATGCTATGTTTCTACGGACTTTGTTGCTGTTGTTTAGACATTTAGTCGTGTCCGACTCTTCGTGACCCCATGGACCAGAGCACGCTAGACACTTCTGTCTTCCACTGCCTCCCGCAGTTTGGTCAGACTCATGCTGGTAGCTTCAAAGAAACAATCCAACCATCTCGTCCTCTGTCGTCCCCTTCTCCTTGTGCCCTCCATCTTTCCCAACATCAGGGTCTTTTCCAGGGAGTCTTCTCTTCTCATGAGGTGGCCAAAGTATTGCAGCCTCAGCTTTAGGATCTGTCCTTCCAGTGAGCACTCAGGGCTGATTTCCTTAAGAATGGATAGCTTTGATCTTCTTGCAGTCCATGGGACTCTCAAGAGTCTCCTCCAGCACCATAATTCAAAAGCATCAATTCTTCGGTGATCAGCCTTCTTTATGGTCCAGCTTTCACTTCCATACATCACTACTGGGAAAACCATAGCTTTTACTATATGGACCTTTGTTGGCAAGGTGATGTCTCTACTTCTACGGACTAGGCTGCCCTTAAAGAGACAGCAGAACTATTGGTGGCAGGCAGGGGAAGTTGGAAACTCTAGAAATAACTCCAGCAAATTCTCTACAACTGTTCCTGAAGACAATGCATCTCTAGAGACTCATCCTCCATCTCCTGGAAAGACCTTTTGGGGTCCCATTGCTGGAAATCGGTTGCCCCCTACTGGTAATTTGTCAAATCACCCAGTGGATGTAAGTGTAAGTTGAGTGGTTGAGGTGCATAACTGGCCATTGTGCACATTCACCAGGCCTTGTGGAGACTGTGCACACAACCCCTCATTGAACAGGGAATTGTGCACATTTCCCAGGCAATATGAATTAACCTCCCCTCTTCCTGCTGCTCTGTGGGAGCTGGGAGGGTATGTTGTAGACAAGAGGTGGCGGAGGGGACACAGAGTCCGAGGACTCAGTTAGTTGGTTGGTTAGATGACACACTTTTACTATTTTATTATTATTTATTGAATTTATATACCACCCTATACATGGAGGTCTCAGGGCAGCTCACAGAGCAAAACCAGAACACAAAACCACAAAATATATAATCAAAATAAAAACAACACAATAACCCCCTTGGAGACCATGCATGCTGACTGGAGAATGTGCATATTGCCCACAGAATGTGCAGAATGCAGTTGAGAAATGTACATCCCCCAAGGCCTGTTGACTGTTGGAGATTATGCTTATTGGCCAGGGAATGTATAAAAGTTAATTGATTTATGCATAATTCCAAAGGCCTGTTGGAGATTATGTGTATTGACCGGGAAATATGCACAATAGCTGGTTGTTATGCACATTACTGCTCAACTTACATTCCTTCCTTTACAGATACAAAATATATGATATGTACAGGGTGATGTCTACTGAACGTCAGTCTGATGTGCAGTCCTTACAAGAGAAAGGCTGCCCTTTTCTGAAGCTGTGTTAATTTTCCTTTCCAGAGCTAATTTACTTTCCCAGTCTGCCACTATAATAGCAGCTAAGACTGTGTCTGCATGCTTGGCCCAGAAGTTAAAAGACTCACATCCTGATAAGCTTGGTACATTTCTTCACCCATCCCCCACTGCTTTCCCTGCAGATGAATTTGAACATGTGTCAAAAGAAATGAATGCTCACATTTGATGTGGGAATCTGATAAGCTGCAGAGCACTCTTCGATGTATGCTTGTTAATTGGTAGGATATTTAGCCTGATGCCCAGCTCATGATCAAGGTCACTTGATGCATATTACAAATTAGCCCTTGAACACTGTTTATCCCTGTTGTCATGCTGACCATCAGTGGGGCTAAAGGGTGTTTTTAAAAGGCCAATCCCCACCTGGATATTTCAGCATCTTAATGACTGTGAGTAGGGACCTGGTGCACAACACCAGCTTAAAATGCAGCTTTGTTGTTGTTTAGTCGTTTAGTCGTGTTCGACTCTTCGTGACACCATGGACCAGAGCATGCCAGGCACTCCTGTCTTCCACTGCCTCCCGCAGTTTGGTCAAACTTACGTTGGTAACTTCAAGAACACTGTCCAACCATCTCATCCTCTGTCATCCCCTTCTCCTTGTGCCCTCAATCTTTCCCAACATCAGGGTCTTTTCCAGGGAGTCTTCTCTTCTCATGAGGTGGCCAAAGTATTGCAGCCTCAGCTTCACGATCTGTCCTTCCAGTGAGCACTCAGGGCTGATTTCCTTCAGAATGGATAGGTTTGATCTTCTTGCAGTCCATGGGACTCTCAAGAGTCTCCTCCAACACCATAATTCAAAAGCATCAATTCTTCGGCGATCAGCCTTCTTTATGGTCCAGCTCTCACTTCCATACCTCACTACTGGGAAAACCATAGCTTTAACTATACGGACCTTTGTTGGCAAGGTGATGTCTCTGCTTTTTAAGATGCTGTCTAGGTTTGTCATTGCTTTCCTCCCAAGAAAAATGCAGTTTGGGTTGCTAAATTGACTCAGAGAGGGCCTGTTCTTTTAAGACTCTATGCCACATAGAAATCTTGCTCTGGGACAGGGGTTTCCCAACCTTGGGTCTCCAGCTGTTTTTGGACTGCAATTCCCATCATCCCTGACCACTGGTTCTGCTAGCTAGGGATGATGGGAGTTGTAGTCTAACAACCAGAAGAGTACCAAGTTTGGGAAACCCTTCTCTGGGACTTTTCCTGCCATGGAAACAGGTGATACCTATAGCAGAGATGGGGAGCAGCTAGATGATGTTAGGAGTCTAGCTTCCATCATACCCAACCAGCAACTCATTGGAGTTGTAGTCCACCCACATCTGGAGGGCTCTGTGTTCCTCACCCCTCACAGATATGCAACTCTTATGTGACCTTTTTTTGTCAAGCTGTTTTGCATCCATGCCAGTGCAGGCGGGGGCGATTTTTGGCACTTAAAAGCACTCACACAGGTAGGTCAATTGACCTCAGGTTTCGTTAGCCCAATAAAAAAGTTCACCATCATAGCCATTTCGCGACTTCCAGCGGGGCTGCAATGCAATTACATCGATGACCCTGCCTTCCCAGTAAACATGGCCAGGATCCGGAGCACGGAACAATGCAGTGGGTTATCAAACTGCGGTTTATCAGTGTTCAGATTTTTACTTTGATCGTGTGGGTGGAGGGAAGGGAACGTGCAGACGTAGCGCTCCAAAGTAATGTCTGAATAGTGCCGAGTAGCGCGTTGGCCTTGCGTGTAGCGGTCACAATGTCGCATTTAAATAGCCTGGAACACCTGCCTGTATAGTGGCCCTGTGAATTGGCGCTCGCTTCTGTGCGCACTAAACTCTGGAATGAAAGAGCTGCCAAGTGGCGTCCGGAGTCCAAGAATGCATGTTAGTGAGGTCATGTAAAAGCTTGCCCAGAAAGCAAGGCGTGGCCCGATACTATGTTGCTTTTCTTCAATGCATTTATTTATTATGACATTTATATCCCCACTATTCCTCCAAGGCAGGGGTCTGCAACCCGCGGCTCCGGAGCTGCATGTGGCTCTTTTACACCTTTGCCGTGGCTCCGGGGCAGATACTAGTGAGGGGAGGAGGCGCACTGTGTGCCCCGACACTCGCCACAGTGGCGGGCGCTGTACTGGCTGTGACGTCGCATGGGGGCGATGCATGCATTAGTCCCAACGTCACCTTCCCGCCCATCGCCCGCTACATTGTAAGGGGCATGTACGCTGGTCACTGTTTTGAAGGGGAGTGAAGAACACACACACACAAAAAGGTAACTTGTTAATTTAACGTTTATTTCTATGAGGCTGAGTAATTCTGAGGGGTCAAACAAAGAAATAATAAAAAGTGACAAAAAAGTTATTTTTATAATGACGAGTTTTGCGGCTCCCAGTTTTTTTTTCTTCGGAAACGGGTCCAAGTGGCTCTTTTTGTCTTAAAGGTTGCAGACCCCTGCTCCAAGGAATTCACGATGACATATATCGTTCTGTCCCGATCCATCGTTCCTCACAACAACCCTGCGATGTAAATTAGGCTGAGAGGCGGTAATAGGCCCAAGACCATCCAAGTGATCTTCGTGGAGATTTTATAGAATACTGTAATAGAATTGTAAAGTTGGAAGGGACCTTAAGAGTAATCCAGTCCATCCCCCTGCATTTTGATCCCGGACTTCCCAGCGTTGCTATGCGCGCACGCGCACAACAACCCACGAGGATACACCACCGTGTCGCAAAGTCTGCAGGAATGGAAGAAAACAAAGAAAAAGGACGATCGTGGGGTGAGTGGGTGGGGGGGCGGCCAGAAAAAAACGTGATTAAGGGGGCGGGGCGTGTGTGCCTGACAGAGAGGAGCGTCCACGCATTACTCAGTCACTTTTTAGAAACACGCGTAAAAAAACGAGGGGAAGAGAAATCGACGCCTGCCATGAACGGTCTTCAGCACGGATCTCATTCACTACACGCGTGTCCGCGCGCGTCAAGCAGCCCCACGCCCGGATCTGCCGCGTGCGCCATCCACACGCAACTGCAAGGCGCGCTAGCTGTGCGCGCACGCCAACACGACGGCAGCCTGCCTGCCTCCCTTTCCCTCCTCCGGCCTTTCCCTCCGGCTGCTGACCCCCGGCCGGCCCCGCCGAGCTCCGCGCCCCGCCCAGGCCCCGCCGGCCCCCGCGGCGCCTCCCACACCCACCCGGGTTCGCGTCGGCGACGCGGCTGCTTTCCGACGCTCAGCAAGGGAAGCGCGCCGAGGTTGGGACCACCGATCGGGCCCGGAACCGCGTGGCAAGCAGCGAGGACGGGTAGGAAGAGGTGGGGGCGACCGAAAGCAACCGGTGTTTCTGTGCGTCTCTGAACTTCTCGGAAAGCGCTTTGCCAAGTAAGTTCAAGGCAACGGTCTGCTGTTGTGGGTTGATTTCGAGGTGGGTGCGATCCGGAGTTAGCAGAGACGTCAGAATCTGGATAAGGGGCACGAAATCGCCTCCTTTTGGAGGTCGGGTTTCTTTTTGTGCGTGACTTTGCTTCCTGGAAAGTGCTAATACTGGTGGTCAGCCGTCATTAGTGGACTATTAAATCTAAGTTGGGAGCTACTAGCAAAGTCAGTTCCAGGTTTCTGGAGGGCAGGATACTCTCCATGGCCCCAATCCTCTTGGCGAGCCTTCCCCCTCGCTGTGGCAGGTCTAGGGGGCTCTTGTTAGTGTGCTAGGGCCTGGGGTGGGGGTGGGGGTCTGACCTTTGCCAACTTAAGAAGAGAGGAAGCAGACCAGCTGTCCCTCTAGTTCTGTAATGCCCACACTGATTGACAGCTGTTTCTCCAGGGTTTCAATCCGGAGAATTCCCCAGCCCCTAACTCGCAGCTTGGACCTGGAACCTTCTGCACTCAAAGCAGATGTTCTACAGCTGAGCCAGGACTCTCCCCCTTGACGTTGCTGCCCCTGGTAATTGGGGTCCTTTTACCTCCTGGTGTGGGTGCCTCTCGGTGCTCAGTTGACGGGGCAAATAAACAGTTTTCCTTCCCCAAGCCCCATGAAACAGTGCATTAGTTGTGGTCTCTGAAAATTTAACAGCGTACGAAGGAGGCCTTCCTCCTGCAAAGGTCATCGGGGTGATCTTGAAATCTGTGGGAAAGACCCGATATTTTGGAATAATCCCAGGGGTTTGGGAGGATAACTCCGAAGAGCCGCATGACTCTTATTAGAAAAGCTTCTGTGTCTTCCCCAGTGGTGCAAACAGGCACAACTTCAACAGGGGAAACCTCTCCCTCCCCCCCACATCCCGTTATTGGCAGGGAAGGCTTCTCCTGTTGAAGTTTTGCATGCCGCTCAGTTTGAAAAAGAGACAGGAGCCTAGGTGCTGGCGGTGGAGGTGGCTGGCTGGCAGGCAATCCTAAGTGGGAAAGGCTTGGAAGTATTTCCAGAGGAAGGTGGTTGAATGGGAGGCTTGTGTTAGGTGGGCACGGCAAGTGACCCGATCAACTCATGTTGACTTGAAATATTTGCTTGGCTTTAAGGGACAAAGAATGGCCCATTTCTTTGACTGCCTTTAGCAACATTCCTAAGGGAAACGCTCTGGGCTTGCGAGAATGCTGCGTTAGTGTTTTGCAAATTACAGAATTTCTTCATGGAACTTGGTGTGCTGAGATGGCCCGGAAGGGGGCGTTAGACAAATGGATGGAGGGTGTGTCTTATGAAGGGCTACATGCAAACTGCCAGGGCAAAGGCAGCCTGCCTCTTGAGGACCAGTTGCTGGGGAAAGGGCTAATGCTGTCGTGTCTGGCTGGCCACTGGGGGAAAGGCAGGAAGTTGCCTTCTTATACATGTAGCTGACACCCAGCAGGAGTTTTTTTCCAGCCTTATCTGACCCTGAGACCTTTTGCGGGCAAAGGAGCTGCTCAACTGCTGAAGTACAGCCTTTCCAGGATGCTGTGCAAACTAATTCTACAAGGGCTCTTCTTATGTGCTCTGTGGTTCTCATTTCTACCAGCCTGTTTGTTACACTCGGGAATGATTGCTGTCCAAATAATCTGGAGAGCACCGTAATAGCATAAGTCTTCTTCTTTGGCGTTCACTTGTAGCTGAGTAAGATTGCCTTCCATAAACACGGTTTTAACAATGAGTCCGTAAGTGACTGTGGAGGCCAATTCTGGACCCACACGCCCTTCCACAGTGGGGACATTGGTTCCCGGGCGGGAGTTGATCACGGTGTGGATTTGCCAAGCGTGCCTTCCTCTTAACGCATTTCTCCCTTGCGTCCTGAGTTTGAGTGTCTTCAAAGCCCATGACACCTTTGGTAAAGGCTGTTCTCCAATTGGAGGGCTCCCAGGCCAGTATTTCCCAGTTGTCGGTGTTTATACTACATTTGTTTAGATTTGCCTTGAGATTTGCCTTTAAACCCCTTTTGTTGACCACCAGCATTACGCTTTCCATTTTTAAGTTGGGAATAGAGTAGTTGCTTTGGAAGACAATAATCAGGCATCTTCACAATGTAAGTAGAACCTGCAGGACCAGGGCAATGACCCTGAAAACCCCAGCTTCTTGTTCTTATGGTTGGCCAACAAGATGCCTCTGAGAAGCCTGTGCCGGCGGCAGAAGTTGGTGGAGGTGATGCTGAGGCAGATGGATCAAGGCACTGGCTCTACATAGAACACGTTCCCCTTGTTCGGTTTTTCCATTTGTAAAAGGGGAACAATAGCAACTTTTCAGGTGTTTTTTAATTGTGAGAGAAAATCACAGTACAATTTTTAAAGTGCTTGTGTATGTTCTAAAAGGTTGCATGCTAGTGGACCTATCTTCTACCTTTAGCCTGGTGTCTTTAGCCAGATCCGGTGAATTTCCTAGTTTCCTAATCTCCGCAGGCATGAACAAGAAAATTCTTAATCTCTTAAATTACTTTAACATACGAGACCAATTTGGTAGAGACGGTGTAATTAATTTCCCCTTTCCTACTAGATCTTCCTTGTACATTAAGCATATTCTCCTTCACCAGAGGTGAGGGGGCGTGAACTAACTGAGTCTAGGAATACAATTCTGTGGTTTTAACTCCTTCATGGATGTATTAACTAGCCCTAGGCTTGCTAGTTATATTCGACTGCAATTTCCCACCGTTGTTGTTAGCTATTTATTTATTTATATACCGCTGAGTTGCCAAAAGGGCTTCTAAGCACTTTACAAGTATGTTGTTGTTGTTTAGTTGTTTAGTCGTGTCCGACAAATGGTAACAAATGTATCCAGACCTGTTTAAAATGCACAATAATGCAATTTCATCCAAAAGTTGAAGACATTCGTTATTAAAAATGTAAGACAAGTTCATCAAAACATTATAACTATTAAAACAGTTTTTTAAAAAAGCAATTAAAGCAATATAACACTCCACTGACGTGGGTTTTAAAGTTTTATAATTTGCCCGAGTTTTGAATGTTCTGCTTCTTTTTTCAAAATGCAGCCACCTGTCGTTTTAAATGGATAGTTTTAATTGTGAGCCGCTCTGACAACCCTTCTCAGGATCAAGGCCAGGGTGCCATATTAACTGCTGCTCCCCACCCACAAACCCAAGACAGTCTACTCCAGGCCCGTCGGTTTTGTGCAAATGGAGAACAGGCTTGCGGCAAAGGTGGAATGCTGTTGCTACTTATCGTCTTTGGAAGGGCTTGGTACTGAAATGAACCCAAGCAGAGCTGTGAGACTGGATGCCATGGGGGTCGAGTATGGGGGATATTTATAACTCCAGCATCCTGCTAGCCTGGGTATATTTAGACAGAGCTGCCAAAGAACAAGTCAGGGGAGAGGGCTTGGCCAAAGGGCTTAGCTGAACTCCCGTGTGCTACACCCAAGAGGAATTTTCCTTCCTGGGTCGCTTCTTTCCCTGCCTCTCGCAGTTTTGTTCTTGTTGTTGTTTAGTCGTGTCCGACTCTTCGTGACCAGAGCACACCAGGCACTCCTGTCTTCCACTGCCTCCCGCAGTTTTGTCAAATTCATGGTGGTAGCTTCGAGAGCATTATCCAACCATCTCGTCCTCTGTCGTCCCCTTCTCCTTATGCCCTCCATCTTTCCCAACATCAGGGTCTTTTCCAGGGAGTCTTCTCTTCTCATGAGGTAGCCAAAGTACTGGAGCTTCAGCTTCAGGATCTGTCCTTCCAGTGAGCACTCAGGGCTGATTTCCTTAAGAATGGAGAGGTTTGATCTTCTTGCAGTCTGTGGGACTCTCAAGAGTCTCCTCCAGCACCATAATTCAAAAGCATCAATTCTTCGGCGATCAGCCTTTTTTATGGTCCAGCTCTCATAATACTAACCTACAAAAGTGATGAGCCAATGAATGGCCAAGTCCTAGGCAGGAAAAAGCCTCCCTTTCTGTCTATATCTCCTAAGCATCCCCAACCTGCTTCACATGAGACAACAGTGTGATGCAGCAGCAAAAAAAGCTAAAGCCATTCTAGGCTGCATCAACAAAAGTATAGTGTCCAAGTCAAGGGAAGTCATAGTACCACTCTGTCCTGCCTTGGACAGACCACACCTGGAATACTTACTGTGTCCAGTTCTGGGTGCTACAATTTAAGAAGGATATTGACAAGCTGGAACATGTGCAGAAGAAGGCAACCGAGATGACCAAGGGTCTGGAAACCAAGCCTTATGAGGAACAGTTGAAGGATCTGGATATTTAGCCTGGAAAAGAGGAGACTGAAAGGAGATAGGATAGCCATTTTCAAATATATACAAGGCTGTCACGTGGAAGATGGAGCAAGCAGCTTGTTTTCTCTTGCTCCAGAGGGTAGTACCTGAACCAGTGGCTTCAAGTTACAAGAAAGGAGATTCCCTCATTGCAGGGGGTTGGACAAAAAGACCTTGGCCTGCTCCCAACAGGTAATGTTGCGGTGGGGGGCATAGACAGCTTGGCCTTACAGAGTGGGTGCCCCTGGCTCTCTTCATTATTCTCCCTTACTGCTAGAATTTAGATTTCCAGCTTCTTTGGGGCAGAGATCTGTCTTCCTTTCGCTCCTTTGTTTTGAGTATATTAAAGTGAAGTAAGGTTGGAGAACCTTTGGCTTTCATCTCTGATCACTGGCCATGCTGCTGCTGGGAGTTAATCTATATCAGGAAAGCTGTATGCTCCCCATTCCAAGTGCAAAGAGACATGCATTGATGTTTCCACCGAAAATAAAGATAAAAGGATGCCTCTCAGCTGGTTCTGGGGCCATTTTTTTTTGTTTCTGATACCCAATGTACCAACCTGGATCAAACCACTGACCCAATAGCCCCTTACAGCAAAAAGTCTAGTTAACTATGCTAGGGAATGGACAAACTTCAGTCTGCATTAAATGTGTAGCCTGCTGTTGTGTATTTTCTTCTTCTTAAGATAGCAGACATGTGTGTTTGTGTGTGATAAGGACAAGAAGCAACGGAGTGGGCAGGCGGGGTGAGTTAACTAACATGCAGAGAAAGGGTTAAACCTTTGCACTCCCCATCCCCAGTCCTATCCCTCCCATCCTACTCCTGCCTTGGAAATCAAAAGCAGGATAGGTGCTTAGCTTAGGGGAGAGACAGTGTGGTGTAGTGGTTAGAGGACCAGACTAGGACCTGGGAGACCGGGGTTCAAATTGCCATTTGGCCAGTATTATTTATTAAATTTATATACCACCCTTAATCCGAGCATCACAGGATGGTTTACAGTATATAAACACAAAATTTTATAACATAATAAACAAAACAATAACACACACATCCTATACTTAGTTTTAAAAGCCATAGATTAATTAGCCAAAGGCATGGGTGAAGAAGACTGTTTTAACCTGGCGCCTAAAGATATGCAGTGAAGGTGCCAGTTGAGCCTCCCTAGGGAGAGTATTCCACAAACAGGGAGCCACTGCAGAAAAGGCCCCGCTCTCATGTTGACGCTCTCCAGATGAAGCTCACTTGGGCCAGTCACTGCCTTTCAGCCTAAACTACCTTGCAGGGTTGTTGTGGCAATTAAATGGGGAGAGGGAAAACCATGTGCACTACCTTGATCTCCTTGGAGGAAAAGGTGGGATATAAATGCAACAAATTAAATGGATAAATTAAATGCAGGGGTTTAGCCTCAAGTGCATCCCCTCCAGGTAAGTCTGCAAAAGGGAAGAGAGGTGCTTCGTTCTCTCTCCAAAGAGCGTGGCATCAGTTTGTGTGGGCAATCTAGCTAGTTAAAAGGAATGAATCATGAGTCACGGCAAAGCTTGCAGGCATCCCCGCAGAGGAGAAAACAAAAGGGCTGGTTTCATTTCAAGGTTTCCAAACCTGATGTACCCTTGGTTAACAGATTGTCCTCGGCAGAATGTCAGATTCAGTCAGTTGCAACTTTAAAGAACAATAATACTGCATTGGCGCATATATTTTGATGTCCTTGTAGCTTGCTTTCCTGTGGTATATATTCTCAAAACATGAAAATAAACACACACACAAAGAGTATACAAATGCAAGAATTATAGGGCCACTCTCTTCTGTAGACCTGCTTGGTAGTCCATCGCATATTTTGTGGGCGGCAGTCTAGCCTGATCCAACTCCCTCTCTGGCTGTGTGCATCCCATACATTTAAAACACATTGCTTCCCCCAAAGCAGGGCTTCCCAAACACTGGTCTCCAGCTGTTTTGGGACTACAACTCCCATCATCCTTAGCTAACAGGACCAGTGGTCAGGGGTGATGGGAACTGTAGTCCAAAACAGCCGGAGACCAGTGTTTGGGAAACCCTGGCCCAAAGCATCCTGGGAACCACGGTTTGTTAAGGGTTCTGGGAACTGTAGTTCTGTGAAGGGCAAACTACAGTTCCCAGGCTTCTTGCTTTTAAGTGAATGCTGCTTGCACAGCCGGGCTGTTTCCTCTGCTGTGCTGCCTGTGGGTTTTTTTTCTTTTCTTTCGCACCTTCTGGTCAGCAGCGCACGCTGCTGTTCCCCTCCAGCCTTTGTCCTGGAGCCAAGGCAGACTTAATTTAGCTCCCCTAATCTTTCCCTCTCTGCCACTAGCCAGTAGCTTCCCTCTTAGTTTTTTAAAAAGAAGTTTGTTCCTTTCCCTCAGCTCCAACCAGCCCTTATCTCCTCGCGAAAGACCAGGGAGGCCCAGCAGTACGGATCCTGAGGGGTAGGTGTGAGGGGCTGCACGGGGCAGGTAGCGAAGCAATTTCCCCACCCTTTATCTGGGGAAAGGAGACAAGACGACCCCAAGGGCACTGCTGTTGGGCAGGGTGAGTTTCCTGTGAGGGTGAGCCTACGGGTGGGATAATATAACACCCTTGCGTGCCAAAACAGCAGAATGGGCACCTCTCTGGGGAGGAGCAGGGACAGCTGTGTCAGGGGCTGTAATGGAGCTGTCAACCGAGTGGTTGTGTTGGCTATTTGGAATGGGGTATGGCAGAATCAGGGGGCAAGCGTTTTTCTCTGGTGTGTAGCAATGCTTGGAAAGCCAGTTTTTTAAACAAACTGCAGTTCCCAGGTTTCTGTGGTGGTGGTCATGGTGGGGGAAGCCACGTGCTTTTAACGTGCTTTAAACATGTGTTGTGATTTTTCACATTGATGGAATATGCAGAAATGGCAAGTTTATCTAGCGAAATCAGAAATCAAGATGAGGCAGAATTCAAGGAGGATTGGAGAAAGTTTGTAGATTGTTTTTTAAAAACACAACTACTGTAAACATGCTAAAACTCAAGTGGCTTTAGAGTAAAAACAGCAGTATAAAACACAGATTTGAAAATACTGTGGAAAAGGCAAAATATAGAATAACTAGCATGCAGCATAAATTAGAAAAATATGATTGTACATTGGCAAATGTTGCTTCAACTTTCTTTTTGAAATATATAAATAAAAGCTTATGAAAACAAATAAATAAAATAAACCTTTGGTGTGGATGTGACATGCTCCCGTGATGTCTAGCCTCACCCTGTGAAGGTGCAGCCATCCTTTCTGCATTTAAAGCAGCCTTGCAAAGAACCCTGGGAACTACAGTTCCCAGCGCCCTCGCTCAATTAAAGTTGCCAGGATTCTTTGTGGGGAGGGAAAGGGTCTTTAAGGGTACAGGCTTGTGTTCAACATAGTGCTAAGATTCTGCCAGCAAAAAGGTTGCGCAACGGAATCTCCTCCCCCTCACGCACCCCCTTAGCACTGGTGGGCATGCAGCCCCCAAGGAAAGGTCTGATCCAGTTGAGGTACAGTCAGTGTTAACTGGATCCACCAGTGGGTCCAAGGGGGCTCTTTGCTCGCTCTGCCTCCTTTCCTCTGAAACTCAGCACTGCAATGCTTACACAGAGGTTAAGCAATATCTAGCTTTAATTTTTATGTATATCTTATTGGTTTTATACGCCACCTTTCCTCCGAGGAGCTCAGGGTGGTGTGCATGGTTTTCTCCTTTCCCCATTTTTAACTTCACAACAACCCTGTGAGGTTGTTTAGGTTGGGAGACTGTGGCTGGCCCCAGGTCACCAAGCGAGCATCAGGTCTGCCTGGGGATTTGAACCCTGGTCTCCCTGTTGCTTTCCTAACCACAAAAAATGTCTGTTGTCCGCCCTGCTCCACCTAGGATTTGTGGTTGCAGGGCAACAGCTAGGCACTTTTACCCATTAGAATTCTGCAAGCCTAAATTCCTTTCTGCGCCTGAATCCCTCCCGCAAAGCAAGGCAGCCCGGAGGCGACAGATGTATTGCCCCTATAGTGGGGTTCAAAATTGGCTGCCAGAGGCATGCTGTTTCTCCTGGTGCTCAGTAGCATTGCTAGCCCTGCTGGAGGCAACCCCAGCAGCCAACTCGCTTTCTTCCAGGAATGTGCTCCCCGCTGAGGTGCAGTTACTGAGCAGCAGGGAAAGGCAGGCGGGTGTTGCTCTGCAGCTACAGCAACAAACAATAGGGTGTGTATGTGTGGGAAATTAAGGCTACAAGGAACCGACAAAAGAACATTCAGGCAGCTCTAAACCTGGCCGTCCCTGGATTGTCGAGCCAGTCTAACCGTCTGCGTCCCCCCGTTTCAATCTCCCCAGCATGGAGAAAAGCTTTTGTACCCTTGTCCAGTGGATCTCAAAATTACGAGCTGCCTGGGCAAGCCCAAACATCTCCTGCACATTCCACAAGGCTTTGGCGACACTCTGCTCCCTGCCAGAGCCTGGCTTCCACTTTTTTGGTCTTGTGCCGTGGTTGTGAGGTCCCCAGCGGTCGTCCTAGCAGAGGAGGAGGTCCCCCGCTTCTTTGCAGCCCCTCCCACGCTCATTGATTGACAGGTGGTTGACAGGTCCCTGCTCCTACCCACAACACCTCTGTCAGTCGATGCCAGCATCATTGCCTAGCTGCAAATCTGGCTAATTCCAGAAGGAAGTGTAGCTCGCTGGCAGAGCAAGTGCAAACACGTGGCACTGTACCTTGAAAACCCGTTTTTTGAGAGCAAAGTGGTACCTAACGTTTAGAGCAGCTCCAAATGTGTGAGCCAGGGCGTTCTTTGTTGTACCGAGAAATCTCTTGGCTGACGTTTGCAGTTGAAAGCGTGGCCTTTCTGGCAGAGAGTGAGCCAAGGCATGGGAGTGTTCCTATTCCTCTTTCCTGCTTGGTTAGTGATAGCAGCAGCCAAAGATGCAAGCCAGAAGGATGTTTGTGGAAAGGATCTGTTTGTCTGAGCACTATGGGGCTGGGGTAGGAAGTGAGGAAGCAGGGGCCAGCCTCCCTCCCGGGCAATTGGGTGTGTGCCTTCCAGCATTAGTCCGATGGTGGTGGTTGTTTTTGAACCGGTGCCTAGCAGCGAAGTCATGTGATAAGTGCCGACGGAAATTGAGCCAAATGGGACCCCTGAGGAACGGGTGGGGGAGAGGGGTACAGAATGGAGTACAGTGGTACCTTGGGTTACATACGCTTCAGGTTACATATGTTTCAGGTTACAGACTCCGCTAACCCAGAAATATTACCTCAAGTTAAGAACTTTGCTTCAGGATGAGAACAGAAATCGCATAGTGACGGCGCGGCACCAGCAGGAGGCCACATTAGCTGAAGTGGTGCTTCAGGTTAAGAACAGTTTCAGGTTAAGAACAGACCTCCAGAACGAATTAAGTACTTAACCTGAGGTACCACTGTATCCTGGAGCAGGGCTGAGCAGGTCAGAGGCCTGATATATACTACTGCAGCATTTTATTGCAAGCCTCAGTTGTTTTCCGTAAGTGCCTCTTCGGCCATCGGAGGCCATGGGCACTTGCAAACAGAGACTCTGAATTTTAGCTGAATTCTCCCTCTTTCTTGTTAAATGCACTTTGATCTGCATGTTCTGGTTAAGAGCACGACAGGACCTTTCTCTGCCGGAAGGTTGCGAGCTTAATTGCCTGCCAGGGCAGGCAGAAGGGAAACCCTGAAACGTCCCTGAGCACCCTAGAGACAGGTTATCATTTGCAAACATTGCAAAGCAGTTTTCGGTGGCTGCAAAAAAAGCCTATTGCCATAGTTACAGGCCTTTGCCCTCCCTTCCACAGGGCCACTGAGGCCATTTCAGGATGTGAAATAATGGGTCCAGCCCCAGCTGTTGGAGGATCCATTTCCTCGCCTCTCCCAGTCCATTTCCCTTTCCACCTGGCTGATCTGAACACCCCCCCCAAACCGCCCCTCTCCCCACAGCCGTCTTGCTGACACTTCTCAGCCATCTTTGTTTCCTGCTTGCATTTTGAGGGACGTTCTCTAATTCTGGAACGTTTCTCAGCAAAGCTCTATTTTTAACCATACCCCCCTGGCTCCCGGTGGACTTGCTGTTTACTTTTCCGTCCTTAAGAGTAACCGACTTTGCGTTCTCTCAGGGTTCCTGCTTGTTCTCCAACAGGCTGTGTTCTTTCTTCAGGGCAATGCCGAGTGAGGTGGGAAACGTTAGCTGTTGAATTTCTGCTGGTTGCCTCAGATTGGTGCGTCCGTTGACAGCGCAGGAGCCCTCTCAAGAGGGAAAGGCAGCAACCTTGCTGGGAGAAAAGGGTGGAGGAGGGAGAAGAAAGGGGGAATGAAGAGGGGAAATGTTATGTACTGAAGTTCTCACCCTGGGCCAGCAGGGGGATACTGTAGATAGTTTTCACTCAAGTCCACATGTGCAAATAAGGGATTGAAAGTGACGTTCAGTGATTGGATAGTTACAGAAAATGGTTACTGTTGCGTGGTAGTGGAGCTCTATATAAGCAGGCTGGCTGAACCCTTCAGTTCAGTTCTGGCCTGGCCTGTGAATAAACAAGAGCTGTTTGAAGAATCGCTGTGTTGTCTGATATGTTCACACACAACTTAACAGGAAATGCCCTGAAGAAGAACAACATGTCTGAAAAGGTGGAATTTGTAGCTCATGGCAGCTGTTTTTGGTGGAAAACAGGATAGGGGGGGAAAGGTTTAGCCCCAATAGGGTTCTCTTTGCATCCTGGGGCTAAGTACAGTGGTACCTCGGGTTAAGAATTTAATTTGTTCCAGAGGTCTGTTCTTAACCTGAAACTGTTCTTAACCTGAGGTACCACTTTAGCTAATGGGGCCTCACGCTGCTGCCATGCCACCGCCACTCAATTTCTGTTCTCATCCTGAAGCAAAGTTCTTAACCTGAGGTACTATTTCTGGATTAGCGGAGTCTGTAACCTGAAGCGTATGTAACCTGAAGCGTCTGTAACCCGAGGTACCACTGTACACTTTTTAGAAAGTGTGCTTAACACAATGTGTAGTTGGACCCCGTAATAGGGAACCTCAGGGCTAAATGCAACCTTCCACGACTCTCTGTATGGTCCTCAGCTCTCTCTCCAGGCCACACCCCCTTTCACCAGACCACACCCCTTTCCCTCCAGGCTGCACACCTCACCAGCCTTGCTTTGTGCTCTTCCTGGGAGTTTTTGCCTTGCTGGAATGCGTCCTGGAATTCTTACGATTCTTGCTTGCCTGGATGGTGGCCAGAAAGAACCACAGAATTGGAAGAGACCCTGAGAGTCATCTAGTCCAACCCCTGCAATTCTGGAATATCAGCTAAAGCATATTACATCCTGCATATTGCTCAAGCCAGGAATCTGACTATCCATTGTTTTTATATCTCCTCAGAACAGTCATGGACTTGTGGTTCCTTCTGCCTCTGTGTGGGATCTTGATAGGATCTGCAGTAGCAGGTAAGCTTGGGGGGGGCAGGGGAGGAGGAGGATGAGAAATGGCTGAGAACGTCTGCTGACATTTGGGCATTTTGTACTCTGCGCAAAAAGAAAATCCAGTTCAAAAATGTACTGCACCTTATAGTCAAAAAGGATCTTGGTGAGCCAAGGTGGTGTAGTGGTTAGAATCTCGGACTAAGACCAGGGTTCAAATCCACACTCACTGGGTGACCTTGCTCTAGTCCATGGGTAAGCAAACTAAGGCCCGGGGGCCGGATCCGGCCCAATCGCCTTCTAAATCCGGCCCGGGGACGGTCCGGGAATCAGCGTGTTTTTACATGAGTAGAATGTCCTTTTATTTAAAATGCATCTCTGGGTTATTTGTGGGGCATAGGAATTTGTTCATTTCCCCCAAAAAATATAGTCCGGTCCCCCACAAGGTCTGAGGGACAGTGGAAAAAATTTGCTGACCCCTCGTCTAGTCACTGCCTCTTAGCTTACTTTACAGGATTGTTGTGGGGAGTAAATGGGGAAGGGGAAAACCATATACACTACCTCAAACCTCTTGTGGGGGGCAGGGGCAGCAGACGGTAGGATAAAAATATAATAAATCAAATAAATAAACCTGAACTTGCCAGTATTTGCTTGAATGTCACCCAAAAGTAGCAGGTGTCTGAAAGTGCCACTTATATATCCAGGTATTTTTGGTGTTGTTTTTGTTGTTATTTCTTAATTTATATGTTGTTTAGTTGCCAGGTGGGATAGGAAATGCAATTTAAAGAGGAGGAAAGGTGGGATATAAATAAAAATAAATAATAAAGATAAAACATTTTCCCCCAAATGGGGTTTATCAAGATCATGGGAAGTTATTATAACACTAAGTAGTTCAGTATAAAGTGATTGATTAATGGGGGCGGGGCAGGGAAGATTAAAGGATAACTGTATTATTAATCTCCTCTATATATGTGTGTGTGTGTTTGCCTCTTTCAGAACCACCACAACCCAAGGACATTCCACACGACCCATTCAATTATGGTGAGCCAGTTGTTACTACCTGGGGTCAGGAGATAGATGGCAAGGGCGGAGACCCTCTGACAGACTTTTGGAAACAAAAAACGTGTTCTCCAATCTCCTCATTTTTTAAATTAAAAAACTACAGCTTTAAAAGAGGTCAGATGACTCTGGCTTGGAGCGCAGCACTGATGCAAAGGAGAAGGGTTTTTTAACCTTCCGTGACCACCTGTGGAGGCTATTTTCCTCAGCCTATGTCTCCCTTGCTTCCCATAGTGGAGACCCATCCATTTGAGCAAGTGGGGCACTGCTGCACTAAGATCAGTCTGTCCCCAGCCAGTCCTCACGTGTCTGCCTACCTCTTCACTGACAAGACAGCTCTGGCTGTCAGCTTTCTATTCCTTAGTCTCAGTGCTGGCCTTCTAGGACTCAACAGGGAGGAGGAAACCTGTGCCACATTTACACCGTGCCTTAAAAGTGCTGCGATACTGCTTTAAACAGTCGTCTCTTCCCCTCGCCCCCCAAGAACCCTGGGAGCTGTTGTTCTGAGAGTTCTTAGGAGACGCCTATTCCCCTCACGGGTCTACTATTTCCAGAGCGGTCTCGCAGTCAATCCCTCTCCATGGGGAACTGTGGGAATTGAAGCTCTGCGAGGAGAATGGGGGCTCCTTTCCTTAGTTGGCGCTTGCTATCATTGGCTTGGGGACGTGGGTGGCGCTGTGGTCTAAACCACTGAGCCTAGGGCTTGCCAATCGGAAGGTCGGCGGTTCGAATCCCCACGATAGAGTGAGTTCCCATTGTTCGGTCCCAGCTCCTGCCCACCTAGCAGTTTGAAAGCACATCAAAGTACAAGTAGATAAATAGGTACAGCTCTTGCGGGAAGGTAAACGGCGTTTCTGTGTGCTGCTCTGGTTCGCCAGAAGTGGCTTAGTCATGCTGGCCACGTGACCCAGAAGCTGTCTGTGGGCAAACGCTGGCTCCCTTGGCCTATAGAGAGAGATGAGCGCCGCAACCCCAGAGTCGTCTGCGACTGGACCTAACAGTCAGGGGTACCTTTACCTTTAGATATCATTGGCTTGGGAGCTCCGCCTACGGTTTGGGCTACCAGAATTTCGCCCTACCCATCCCGATGGGCACCAGCTGCTATTGATCTGGAGAGCACCGGGTTGGGGAACACTGATGCAAAGCATCACAAGAGCGTCCCCTCATTCCAAGTCGGGGATATGTTCCCAGCTGGAAATGACCACTTCTTCCTTCTCCTTCCTTCTCAGATTACCAGTCGCTGAGAATTGGGGGGCTGATTTTTGCTGTCGTCCTGTTCCTGCTTGGCATTCTCATTGTGCTCAGTGAGTAGATTCTCTCCCTCTCTCCCCCCAGCCCCCACAATTCCCTGCCTTATAATGAGCCAAGCTGAGCCATGGCACCTGCTGAATTTCCCCAACATTGTGACTTTAATAAAATGCTGCTACAGAAGCTGCAGGTGTGGAGAGGAAGGGCTCCTTTCACACACCTGTTTAGTAGAGGGCTGATCGCTCAGGGCGAAAGGGACACTGCCCCACCAACTCTCAGCCTGCCCTCTGCCAGACCCAACCTTGCTTTCTTACTTACATCCAGCATATATGGTATTACTGGCTATCCTTGTCCTCAATCTCAGTGTCATAGGAGTCATCAGGGAAGTGGACAAAACTAGAATTAGCGTTCTCTGGCGCCACCTACTGTTGACCTCCCTGCCTCCTACCTCGCCAGTTCCAAATGGGAACCAGTCACCGCTGTCCAGTTGTTATTTTTTCTCCTCTTAAGACCCACACAGCGGGGCTCAGTTGCATACTCTGTCTCACACACTGGATACACCTTTTCTCTCGAGGAGTGAAAAGCAGCTAGTGGGGGCAGGGTAGGAGGGGGAAACTACTGAAGGGAAATGGATCGAGGAGCCCATGTGGACATATGGCTCAGTCAGTAGAGCATGAGACTCTTAATATCAGGGTTGTGGGTTCGATGCCCACATTGGGCAAAAATAAAAATAAAAATCCCGCATTGCAGGTTGTTGGACTTGATGACCTTTGTGGTCCCTTCCAACTCTAGAATTCTATGATTTTATATATGAAGCTGTCTTTTACAGAGTCAGGCATTTGGTCTGCCTTGTCCACTATTTCTGCCTCTGACTGGAAGTGGCTCTACAGGGACCTCGGCAGATGTCTTTCCCATCACTCACATCCCTGGAGACACTGGGGATTGAATTTGGGGCCTTCCACAGGCAAAGTTACGTGCTCTGCCATAACTTTCTGCTGCCACCTTCTGGTGATCTTCTGCAGCATGTTAACAGCACATGCAGCTGCTAAGTGCCACCAGGCTTGTAGATAAATTGGAACCTCTGAGATACAGGAGGGTGTGTTGGCATCCTTTGGGGAACCTTGAGGTTTGCAAAAGGAAAACACATCAAGGGGAAACCCGTAGGGGGGCATCTTCTCCAACCGAAAGAGCAACCCAATGAAAGCTGCTTGTGTCCTCAGAATGCCATTGAGAGGATGTCTGGAATGGAGTTTTCGGGAGGAGGGCATGGCTAGCTGGAAGCCCGAGCAGCGGCACTCTGTGCTGCAACATTTTGTTGCAGGTCTCACTTGTAGTCTCTGAGCCCCATGTGGACCTCAGACTGTTGATCTATTTAGCTCAAGACTGGCTGGCTTCAGTGCTCTTAAGTTTAGTCTTTCCCATCCTGTCTTTAGATATTTTGTGAATTGGAGTTGGGACTGTCTCTATGCATTCTGCCACTAACCTGTGGGCTCCCTCTAATGTGGGCTGCTTTCTGTTCCAACTACTTGGCAACACTCCCTTCCCAAAAGAAGGCTGGCAATCCCAGAGTCTTTGCCCCTCGCCTGTCCCTGTACTGATTCTCTTTCACTGTTTGCCCAACTTGGGATTTCTCTCTCTCTTTCCCAGGTCGACGTTGTCGCTGCAAGTTCAACCAGCAACAGAGGTAACGCCTTTCTGAAAGCTTAAATGAGTGGGTGACCTAGGATGGAGGGGCTTTTATATATTGCAGATGCAGACAGGTGATCTAGAAAGGAGAGAAAAAAGTAGTTCAAATTATGAGTTTTGGAGAATGTGACATTATAACCTGAACAGGACAACAGCACCCTCTAGAGCATCTGTGATCAGACCATTCCTCCGGAAGTCTGCAACAAACTGATATCCTGTCTTTTATTCTTCAGTATGCATTCTGAGGTTGATAATCATTTATTGCAGTACCTCATCTAATCAAAAACAGCTAAGCCTTCTTGTAATACAAGTTTTAATGAATCATCAAGGAGGTGGAATCGACCTCTAAAGAAATTCTTGATTGGCAAAATATACTTTATCTCTTGTGCCAGTAGTCTATCACACAAATAGGCCAAAAACCAGTCTGCCTCTGCGAACAAACAGGCTTTGCGCTCTGTCTTTGTCTTGTTGGAACCATCCAATCAGGAGGCCAAAGATATTCTCTTGCTCAGAAATTCTCTTCTATAAGGAACTCTGCACATGCTCTGAAATCCAAGACTTTGCTTAAGCAGGTAAAATATAACTAGTTAGGTCAGGCTGATTTTTCTTTTTCTTTGCAAGTCTTGTGTATGATTTTGTTGCCTTCCCTTTACTTATTATTATTTAAAATGTTTGTATACCGCCTCTCATTAAAACAATACCAAGGTGTACAGTAAAACAGTTTGGTACAAAACAACAAGAAGTACAATCTACAATCGGAAAAAGATCTTCCCACACACCCTTTCCTCCAGATAAAAACTATTTACACTTGGACATTTGGCTTCGCTCATTTCCAAAGGAATTTCTCACTAAAAGCTTCCCCATGTGCTAAGAGTACACAGTTGTTAAGCTGCCTCCTTTGTTTTCTTAAGGAGCTTTCACAAGATTTTGTTTATTTATTTCCTTATATATATATTTATAGCCGGCACTTTCATAAAAACATATCCAGGTGGTATGCGACATATAAGGATAAAATCAGCCAAAAGCATCCATAAATACATCAGTAAAACATAGTGATTGCTTTAAAAGAGATGGTTCGTGACAATATAGTTTTCAAAAGACATCTTAAAGAAGGAAGGGATGGTTCCTGCTGAACTCTAGTGGCAGGGAGTTCCGCAGGGCAGGGCGTGCCCCACTCAAGGCTCAGTCCCTCGTTTAGACCAACCCAGCCTTAGGAGCATTGGGAACCAGCCAGAAGTCATCCATCAGACAGTCTCAGTGACAGAGGTGGATCGTAAGGAATTAGGCAGTCCTTAAGGTATTTGGACCTCAAGTTGTTTAGGGCTTTATGAATGAACACAAGTAACTTGAATCTGGCCTGGTAGCAAGACAGCAAATTGTTAAACTTGGGACTTTGGAAAAGCAAATACAAAGCTTCTCCCTGCCTGCCAGTGGCGTAGCGTGGGTTGCCAGCACTCCGGGCTACCTGGAGGAGAGAGGGTGAGAAGGAGGGAAACAGAGACAGAGAACGCATGTGCATTCAGCTGCCTAACAGCATCTGCGGCACCCAAGAGATTGCAGCTGTAGAGATAAGAAAATAAGAGTTGTTCCATTGCCCGGAGAGGTTCTCATGGAGAGGCCGTTTTCAACAGAGCCCAGCAACGGAATCGCACAACTGTATTGAGACAGCACCAGGTGTTGAAATTTGGCGGCCTTAACAATTTTGCACCCCTGTGGCCCTCCCCACGCTACGCCACTGCTCCCTGCTCCCCCACCACAATAGTTGGATTGGAAGAAGGGGTCCTTGGCAGTAGGGTTCAGACCACCAGCCCTCCAAATAGTCAACCCTTTTGGGCCCATGGAAATGTGAATAAATCCATAGTTGGCAAGGCTCATTGGCTCACATCACCTTAATTAACCATTTCTGTTGGTGCCCTGAGTAGTTATTTTATCTGTCAACAGGAGGAGCTATTGCTTTGCACTTGTACAAAACACCATGGTTTTTAAAAAACAGAAATCGCTGCAGGATATGAAGAGAGCAAGGCATTTTTGTTAAGCACAGCATGACAAATATTTTTTCCTATTTACAGGACGGGTGAACCTGACGAGGAGGAGGGGCCCCTGCGCAGCTCGATTCGGCGTAAGATCCAGCCTACTTTAGTTATCCTTCACTTTCCCCTGCTGCGCCCTTCTTTTCCTCATGCTTGAGGACTAGACACTTTAAAAAGAAAACCAGGGAGCTGAGCCTCGTGCCTACGTCAGATTTATTCGTTTCGTTAAAAACTTTTTATTTGTTTATTTTGTAAAAATTACAATTTTTTTGTAAAAACAAAACAAAAGCTTATATATATATTAAGGGGTCGGCAGAAGGTAGATTGAAATCTGCTGGTAGGATTTCTAAGTGCGTTGGAATAGATTGGCAAGGACTCCTGGCTCAGGTGCTTAACAATAGCAACCAGGATATGACTTTTCCCACCTTAATTGAGCGGCTGAAACAAAGAAAGCGAGTGGACTTTCCTTAAGGATGGAGAGGTTTGATCTTCTTGCAGTCCATGGGACTCTCAAGAGTCTCCTCCAGCACCATAATTCAAAAGCGTCAATTCTTTGGCGATCAGCCTTCTTGATGGTCCAGCTCTCACTTCCATACATCACTCCTGGGAAAACCATAGCTTTAACTATACGGACCTTTTGTTGACAAGGTGAGGGCTGTTAGGAGACTCCTATTCTCCTCACAGAGCAGCAGTTCCCAGAGTGGATTAACAATCAATTCTTCTTTCCAGGGAACTTTGGGAATTGTAGCTCTTTGACAGGATCCAGCCAGGCAAAGAAAAACTTGAGGCACAAAGAAAGGCCTGTGAGGAGGTTGTGGCCTGAGGAGGGGCAGATTGAGATCTCTGAAGGGCAGCATTCCACCCCCAGGCCTCTGGTTCCCCACCGTCTGCTAGATCCTGCGCTGTGGGGCAAAATGTCTTTTGGGACTGCTTTGATTTGTCATGTAACAGGACACACTGCTGGGGTGAACTGTTCCTGCCTGGGGTGGATTAGGGAAAAAAGAAGGAAAGAAAGCTTAAAGCCTTTTAGGGAAACAACCGTTTTTTAAAAAAAACCTGTCTCTTTCTGACTCTCCTTGCTAGGTTTATCCACAAGGATGAGATAGAAGAAGCCTGAAACTGGTGAGTTGCATATACCACAGGCCTGGGGAGATGGACCGCTGGTTTGGACGGACTGGTTGGGCTTTGGGTCCCGCTAGCATGCTCTGAAAATCAAGTTGACAGCTTTGCTCATAGTTTACACTATATTGAAATTGAAAGTGATGATAGAACTTTCCAGTGAACACTACTGAATGAGCAGTGTGTCACAGTGGTTAGACTGGGACTAGGACCTGCTTGGCCAGGGTTCAATCCAGGGATATTGTGGGGAATGCTGAATGGCGGCTCGCACACCCTGTCAATAATGCTGATTGGAACACTAGAGGGGTTAAAGAGGGGGCTGTGGGGCAGGCACCAGTAGGGCAGGGTCTGCCGGACCCCTGGCAGCCAGTGAAGGCTCATCCATTGGGGCGAATGGGCATTCCCTTGCCAAGCTCAATCAACTCAGCCTGCCTGCCTTCTTACTTCCAGCCAGGGGTTGGCACTACCTGCCATCTTCCTGCCCCCTATCCTCAGCAGGGAAGAGGCCAATGGAGAGAAAACAAGAATTAGTTGCCTCTGCCAGACATTGTCTCTAGCGCCACCTACTGTCGGTCTCCCTGCCTTAAAACCTACCAGTTCCAAAAGGCACTCCACTACTTGGAGCTGCCCAGGAATCCTGGGTGCCAGCTCTGGGCCTGGCAGAGGCAGTCCTTGTACCCAGGGCCTGAGCTGCCTAGGGCTTTTAAAGGTGAACCATGTCCCTTTTAATTTAGCCAGGCACCTCCAGGCCTGCAGTTACAGAGAGGCCTGGAAGTACACAAGAAGCTTCCTTATCCTAAGTCAGCAGCTCTCCAGGATTCAGGCAAGAGTCTCTCGCAGACCTATCTGGCGCTGATGGGATTCACCCTGAGACCTTCTGCATGCCAAACATGTGCTCTCCTACTGAGCCACAGTCATTTCCTCTAAACTTACTGTGGGACACTTCACAGAGCAGTATGTCGTTGAGAACCATCTGGAGAAACTGTGATCTTATTGGGGCTTTTTGGGGGCATCTGTTGGACTTCTGCCTTTCTGGATTTATTTTGAACTTAACTCCTTCTGCACCTGACTTTTCTTTTTCTCCTCCCAGGCTGCTCCTGACATGTCGTTCCCCCCATGATCCAGAGTGTTCCTGTCTCTGCACTGCACACAGCCCTCGCCTCCCTGCCCCCCAGCAAGCCGCCTGCCTTTTGCACCAAACCTGGCAAAACGCCAGGCCTGCTGTCTTCGTGGTGATCCCAGCCTAACTTGGAAGTGCTTAGCTTGCTGCGAGACTCCGAGAGAAAGGGGTTGTCGTCCGTCACATTTTGCTCAAGCTTAGTCCTCATCCTGGGCGATGGGGGATACTAAATCTGCCTTCCTGGTGCTCAAACGGTTATGATGAGACTTCCCAAGAGCGGTGGTAGAAATGATTTTCAGACATATCTAGTCATAAAGGCTGGCAGCTCTGTCCATGAAAAGAAAACAGAAGGGGTGTTCTTCTTCCAGAGAAGCTAGGAGCTCATCCAAAGTGGGGGGGGGGGTTGCTTCCACTGGCCTTTCAGATTGTCACTCAATGCAATCTCAGTTACTCAGTGCAAGTGCAGAGTGCAAGGCAGCCTTTTCTGATTCGGTGCGTTCCAGATCTCGTCGGACTCCCAATTCCCATCAAACCTGACCAGCGTGCACAATGGCCAGGGATGAAGGGAGTTGCAGTCCTGACGACATTTGGATGGCACTGTTTTGGGGAAAGCTGAAGGCGCACACTGTCTCCAGAAGTTGTTGACATCTGTCTGTCTCGAGAGACAATGGAGTGCGCCTCGGAGGGTGAAGTCTAATCGCTGTGTTAACAGCACCAGAGTGACCTCCCCAGGGTGCAAGCCTGGACAGTGTGTATGGAGGTCCCAGGCTGGTCAGATGGCAAGACCCCTCTCTCAGCCTTGCTGATGTGGCCCAAAGGAAAGCAGAGCAATACGTTTGACAGCAGCTTGCCTGTTGGAGTTGCTGGACAGAGGCATACAAGGCACCATCCAACCACCTTGGGAACTGCAGATTTGCATAGGGTTTTCTCCTTAGCCTTGTCTTCTCCTGAAGATATCCCTCAAGGCAGCAGTGGTCTAGGATCTGAGTCTTCCTTCTCCTAGATGGGCTGCTTTCCCAAGTTGACGAGGAGCCCCATTTGCCCCTCACTTCACTCTGCAGGATGTGCAGAAATCATCTTCTTGACCATTGGGCCCACTATTGGTCTCATCCACTCCATCTGCTGGAGCCTGTCTTCATCTGCAGGGGAAGTCCTTAACTCACTGAGGGTTTGAGACCCATCTGCTATCCTCGCCTGGTTTAGCCAGCCACTTTAAGCCACTTCCCAGAGTGTGGCTGCTGTTATATGCTGACACCTTCTAGGAGCCACAGGTGAGAGCTGATTGCAGGGTGGGGCCCAAAGCTGAACAAACTACTCCAGAAGGAGCACAATGTGTCCCCCATCAGAGGTACTACCCCTCTCCTAACATCCCACCCCATCCCCAGGAAGAGGGTGATGAATAATGCATCCCTAACCATGAGGCTCCCTAACCAGGATTTTGCAATTTCCCCCAGAGCCTATTTGTTGCATTTAGCAGCTGCAGCCACAAGACGTAGTGGGGAATGTTCATTTTGTTCCTGTCTGGTGGAGTGCGAGTTCCCAGCCCTGCCAAATGCACAATAATACACTCTTATAAATGGGAAGGGAGTATGAGATCTTTCCTTTTATTTATGAGAGTAAATTGAGACCTTTCTTTCTTGAACAAAAAATAGTGACAGTTTCGACAGGAAGAAGAAGTTCTGGCCTTATTACAAGCTTGCTTTTTTGCCAAGAACTTCCTACAGTCAGTGCAGAATATCCAGCTGTTGGGCTCAGCAAGCTGGCTGGATCTAACCAACTAGGGATGCAGAAGCCGTAGCCCTTCCAGATGTGATAGGACTCTCAACTCAAATGCCTATGGTAACTGGGGCTGCTGGGAGTCCAGCACCAAATTAGAGGACCACGGCTTCCCCATCCTTAGCCTAAATCTTTGCCTGTGGCATAGCAATGCAGCCTAGCTCTGAAAATCCAGACCAGAACTGGAAATCTGCTCCCAAGTGCTGATGCTTCAAATAATAAAATCTGGAGGCAGAAAGTAATTCCCGCCTTTGCCCTGAGTGTTGGGTGTGTAGGAGGCAACAAATGAGTGTGTACGCTAGTTCTCCTGTTATACCGCCTTCACCTGCTTGGAAAAACAACCTTGCTGCGTGCGGTATCATTTGAGGTTACCTGCATTCTCTCGCCACAGAGCAGTGTGGTTTCTTTCCAGCAGAGGGCAGTGCTATAACATCCACCTGCTTCGGTTCCGTCTAGGCTGCGTAGGAGGAGCAGGTGTGGGTGGCACCTGTCAAAGCTTCATGCCTGATGGCCTTTGTGCTGCTGGCCCTTAGGAAAGCTCTCCACTGAGCCCCGTTCCCCTGGTTTCGCTGACCCCTTTCTATGTTTCTGACCTTTTATGTCTGCCAAGTCTCTTCCACGACATTAAATTGCTACTTTCTCCAGCTGCGGTGAAATGTCAGACTTTGCTCTCTCTGTGTATCTGTGTGCTTGTGCATGAACGAGCCTGGGAGCAGTAAGATATGGGTGGTATTTTCGGGAATTTCCACACACAAACTCCCAGGTGCCTTGCTCAGATATAGAACTATCTCCTTCACCAAATAACAGCTGTACCAAACAGCTGTGGAGGGATCGGAGGAGAGCTGCACATTTCCCCATTGTGAGTTTAATTGCCTTAAGTGATTTGCCACCTAGGTTGGGGGCCATATCCAGCTCCTGCAGCAATTCCACCCCCACCCCCTCAAATTTCAACAGCAGCAACAAAAATACAGTCATACCTTGGGTTACAGATGCTTCAGGTCGTGTTTTTTCAGGTTACGGATGTGCTGAAACCCAGAAGTACCAGAACGGGTTACTTCCGGGTTTCGGTGGTCGTGCATGCAAAGAAGCGCTAAATCACACTTTGCTCATGCACAGAAGCACCGAATCACAACCTGCGCATACACAGACGCGGTGCTGCGGCTTGCGAATGCTGCGGGTTGCGAACGTGCCTCCCGCACAGATCACTTTCACGACCTGAGCGTCCACTGTAATATAAATTAGGGTTCACAGGCTGGATAGCTCAGTCGGTAGAGCACGAGACTTGATCCTAGGGTCATGGATTTGAGCCCCACATTAGCTGAAAGGTTCCTGCATCACAGAGGGTTGGGCTAGATGACATTTGTGGCCCCTTCCAGCTCTACAATTCTCTGATTCTATGAGTGCCATCTTAGGACTGCAAGTCACCCCCACTGTGGTCATCACATTGACCATTTGATGAACAATAACCCCTCTCTGCTGACCAGAGCCCCCCTGTTTTGCAGGCAGAATTTTTCTGGCTCATTCCTCACCTACTCCAAGCAAGGCTAGGTGAGACGCCCTACGTGAAAAGCTGGAAAGTATCTGCCAGACACTGTAGATGGTGCTGAGCTAGATGGACCAGTTGTCCCTGACTCAGTATAGCGTGACTTCTGTGTTCCAGAATCACAGAACTGTAGAATTAGAAGGGACCCCCAAGGACCATCTAGTCCATCCCCCTGAAACACAGGACTCTTTTTGCCTAAAGGGGGGTTTGAACCCATGACCCTGAGATGAAGAGGCTCATACCAACAGAGCTTTCGCAGGTCCTGTTCTTTCTATGGATCAGCTGAGGACGGGCTTATTGGGGGAAAAGAAATACCTAGCTATGTTTTGAGCTGGTAATGTGCACATAGCCTTAGTTAAAAGCACAACCTGCTGAGAAAGAATCAGTGATTCTTATGTGTAAGGAAAGGGTGCCCTAGGTTCGGAACTATGTATTGTCTCGGTTATCTGGACCATCTATTGACTCCAGTTCCAAAGGAGCCTGCTTCATCCAGATGACAGATTGTTTCCATGTAAAAAAAACACACTGAGCCTCACAGATGTGCAACTGTTGTGTGCCCCCTACTTCCATAAGTGATGAGAAGTTTTAGGGGAAGCTCCACATCCTTTGTCTCTCCTCAAGCTTTCTCTCGCTTCCTGCCTTCCACACTTGTGTGTGCGCTGACACATGCCAGCTTCCTCGGCTGGAACGGCATCACCTTTGCCGAGGCCCGTTGGGTATCTCATTCAAAAACGCGGAGAGAGCCTCAGCTGGCAGGAGACCATCTCTAAACCATGAGCTCTCATTGACGGAACCTCAGCTGGTCATGTGGGACTATTCACCAGCAATCTGCAAGGCACAAATGTGACAGGTCCAGGCCACAAGTGCCTGCAAGTAAGGAATTGTTTGATGCCACCTCCCCCATACTGATGCCTTCTTGATGTTTCTGACTACAATTCCCATCAACCCAAGCCAGCATGGCGATGGGAGCTGTAGTTGCAGACAAGTAGAGAGCACCAGGATGGGGAAGGCAGGAGTCCTACATGAGCTTTCACACAAGGCTTGACGGTTGACAGGGAGACGGTTTCATCAAACAGCCACACGTCTTACATGAAAATCAAAACTGTTTTCTTCTCTGCCTTCCACTTGTCCCTCTAGGCCTTGCTCAGGGACTGGCGCAACTCCCCAAAGTCTTAAATAAGCTGCCCCTCGGGGGCTCCCTGTACAGCTTCCTTGAACGCTGCTTTGTCGCTGTGACTTGAGTGGAAAATAACAAAAATCTCCAGGGGAATGTAAGGTTTCCATTTCCCTGGGGCTCGGATCTCCAAAGCTGGGTTTCAGCTTCCAAAGAGGTAATCATGTTAATCTGCCGCAGCAGAAACAACAGAGGTTTTTGATGCCTGAAAAGCTAACAGATTAGGTGTGGCAAAGCTGCTGTGGATCTAACTCCACCATTAAGCCAATATAAAGTATTGTCCTCAGCTGTGTGTGTGTGTGTGCAGGCATCCCCCATTTATGTGGGGGCTACGTTCTGGGTCTACACGCATAAGGAAAATTGGGCAAGTGGGGAGCAGCCTCTGAAAAGCCCCTCAATGCCCATTTCGCCCCCTCCTGCTCTCCAGCTCTCTCCTTCTCGCTCTCTCTCTCTCTCTCTCTCTCCCCACAACTCTCTTTTCAACTAGAGTTGAAGCTCTGGGGCCAGCTGGAGGATGCACAGGAAAACAGCTGCTGCACTACTGCACATGTCAGCTGCTAGATGGGGAGGCTGAGCAGCCTAAACAAAGCCTCTCTGCACTTCAGGTCTCTTTGGGGCTTGCTCTGCCCTTACTATAGCTCTTTTCATGGTCTGGGGAGGGTCTCCTCTCAAGCCATGAGGGCTCTCCAGCTGTCTCCTGCCATTTCCTGGTTTGAATCTATCTATTTCCCGGTGCTGCGTGTATATGTGGTTGCACGTGAGTTAATTGCATGTAAGTGGGGGACGCCTGTGTATAAGAGTTGGATCAGGCCAATGGCTTAACTAGTCTCACATCTTGTTCTCATAGTGACCAATCAGATGCTTCTGTGAAGCCTACAAAGCAGGACATGAGCATAACAGCACTCACATGGAAGCACAGAACCATAGAATTGGAAGGGACCCCAAGGGCCATCTAGACCAACCCCCTGCAATGCAGGAATATTGGCTAAAGCATCCATGACAGATGGCCACCCAACCTTTGCTCCCAACTCTCTCCAACTGTGATTCCCGGCAACTGGCCTTCAGAAGCATCCTGAATGTAGAACATAATTATCATGACTAGTGGCCACTGGTAACCTCATTCCTCTGAAATTTGTCTGCTCTTCTAAAGCCATTCAAGCTGGTTTCCATTACTGTTCCTTGTGGGATCAAATCCCACAGTGTGAAGAAGCTAATTCTTTCATCAGTCCTAGAATCATAGAATTGTGGAGTTGGAAGGGACCCTGGAAGGGACATCTAGACCAACCCCCTGCAATGCAAGAATGAGCTTCTGAAGCTTCCAATGTGCAGCTTCAATGGATGCCCACCAAACAGGTTCTCTACCCCTCTTTGACTTCCTCTTTCATCCCCCTCTTGAGCTATTTCTGTGGCAGCTACCAAGGTAGGCACCTGAACAGCTCGTCTCGTGGTTGACTCTGAGGAGACCTCTCTTTCGGGTACTCCCTGTCCTAGATCCCAGGTAATCTCTTCTGAAAGAAGTAACTTAATTAACACAACATCAGACTTGGCCAGTTTGGAGCAGCCTGATCTTTTCCATCAACAGCTTCTCATCAGCAGCCTTACCTGAAAGATAACCTCTCTTTGCTTGCTCTGCTCTTGGCCATCACATGGCTTTTGGGAACAAGGTGTCGTCTGTAAATTCGGTGTTACTGAAGGTCATGATACTCCAGTCAGCTGTCCCTTACTGGGCCTACTTTTTGGATGCCTAGAAAGTGCCTGGATTTATGAAGGTCACAACTGGGACATTTACAATGCAGCACAGGCAACTCCTTGTTTACGTATACTCAAGGCTTGTGCAACTGTGCGTGTGCATCGCCACAAAAGTGGCACGAAAAGAGGCAAAAACAGCCCTAAAATGGAAAAATGGCACATTTTTGCGAAAATGGCACAAAAACTGCATCTAGCAATCCCACAAGCCCTGCTTGGCAGGGGGTTGGACTCGATGGCCCTTGTGGTCTCTTCCAACTCTATGATTCTATGATTCTAAGCCTTTGCAAATGCAATCCCATGAGTCTTTGAAGCCCGTGGAGACTTGGAATTTGAGCGAGGAGATTTAGAGGGCACGGTTGTGGTGGAGTTTGGTGGATTTTTTTAAAAAAAAATTCAAGGGTTTTTCAAGGGTCTAGAGCAGGGCTATGCAACCTAAGGCCTGTGGACCAGATGCAGCCCAATCGCTTTCTCAATCCAGTCCGCGGACGGTCTGGGAATCAGCATGTTTTTGCATGAGAAGAATGTGTGCTTTTATTTAAAATGCATCTCTGGGTTATTTGTAGGGCATAGGAATTCGTTCATTTTTTCTCTCCAAAATATAGTTCGGCCCACCACATGGTCTGAGGGATGATGTACCAGCCCATGACTGAAAAAGGTTGCTGACCCCTGGTCTAGAGGGTTTTTGCAGGCTTTTTCAATGGTGTTCCCGACATACACTATTTCACTTAAACACATGGTGCCTTGGAATGCAACCTCCTTGTAAATAGGGTCTCCAGGGAGCATCACCAAATGGCCCAGCACAAATGAATCACATCACCGAAGCCTCATATATTCATATGGAGTCAGTGCATCCCAGTGGCTGCATCAAAGCTATTCATAGCCCACGATGTGAGGGCAATGGCAGTGACTGAACATGTTCAATGGGCCAGAGGACTCTTATGCAAATCGAATGAAGAGATCACAGACATTTGGGCACCCTTTCTGACACATATGCCAACACTCATCAGCAGATGGATTTCTTCAAAACCAAACACCGTGAGTGTATACTTGGATGACAAAGACACAGTAATAACAGCTGGCGTTTGTACTAGAGATGGAGAAAATCGATTTCGCGTTTAAACCCGAACTTCTCAAATCCGCTCTTTCTGAAACAAGATGAGAATCTAAACACAGCTAGCCTTTGAAAGCTGCGTATCTGAATTTTGTGATGCCGTTCTCCTGCCAGTGTTTTCAAAAACACATCTATTTGGGGAAAGTGTGATTTTAAAAAGTAATATAACTTGCTAAAATGCATTATATTGGGATTATATTGCTTGTACAAATTTGTACATTTGTCAAAGCTGTGTACAAAATTTACAAGGAGAAATTCGTGCTAACATGCTGGTGAATTTTCATGAGGGTTTTTAAAATAAATGCAGATTCCTACACAAACTGAATTTAAGACTGAAAAGAATGAGAAACTGAGAGAATTGGAAATGACAGCTCCTTCCATCCTTATTTATACCTACCATAAAAGGGGAGTTGTAAGATACTGCTATGTGCTCTGTGTGGACAAGAGGAGACAAGTGGCGTAAACACCCCTAGTGTGCTACAGATCAAGGCCTTTCCAATATGGTGCCCTGCAGATGTTGCTGGACTCCAACTCCCATCAGCCCCAGCTGCAATGGCCATTTGTTTGTGTAGTCCACTGACATCCTTGCAGCAGATCCACTGCCCTGCGACTCCAGAGACAGTCACTCTGAACCCTAATATTTCCATGGAATTGGGGAGAGGCATCCCTTTTTATCCATGGCTATTAGCCATGATGGATGGCGTGGGTGGCGCTGTGGTCTAAACCACTGAGCCTCTTGGGCTTGCTGATCAGAAGGTCGGCGGTTTGAATCCCTGCGATGGAGTGAGCTCCCGTTGCTCGGTCCCAGTTCCTGCCAACCTGCAGTTCGAAAGCACGCCAAAAAGTGCAAGTAGATAAATAGGTACCACTCTGGTGGGAAGGTAAACGGCGTTTCCATGCACTGCTCTCTGGTTTCCATCATGGTTGCGCCAGAAGCGGCTTAGTCATGCTGGCCACATGACCCAGAAAAACTGTCTGTGGTCAAACGCCAGCTCCCTCGGCCTGTAAAGTGAGATGAACACCGCAACCCCAGGGTCGTCTATGACTGGACTTAACTGTCAGGAGTCCTTTACCTTTACCGTTAACTTATTAGCCATGATGGCTATGAACTACTTCCAGTGAATACCAGTTGTTGGGGTTGACAAACTATTGCTGCCGTGATCCTGCTTGCAGACTTCCTGTAGACATCTGGTTGGTCCCTATGAGAACAGGATGCTCAACAAAAGAGGCTTTTTGGCCTGATGGGGCAGGATGTTCTTACGTTCTTATGCAATGTGAACATGCAATCAGATTATTAAAAAAAGGAAACCTGAGGCTCCTTTTCCATCCACAGTCTTCAATCTGTAAAAGCTCCTAAAAAGGTAAAGGGACCCCTGACCATTAGGTCCAGTCGTGACCGACTCGGGGGTTGCGGCGCTCATCTTGCTTTATTGGCCAAGGGAGCCGGCGTACAGCTTCTGGATCATGTGGCCAGCATGACTAAGCCTCTTCTGGCAAACCAGAGCAGCACAAGGAAACACCGTTTACCTTCCCACCAGAGTGGTACCTATTTATCTACTTGCACTTTGATGTGCTTTCGAACTGCTAGGTTGGCAGGAGCAGGGACCGAGCAACGGGAGCTCACCCTGTCGCGGGGATTTGAACCACTGACCTTCTGATCAGCAAGTCCTAGACTCTGTGGTTTAACCCACAGCACCACCCACGTCCCTGTAAACGCTCCTAGTAGGGTGTAAATTCCACTGAACACAGTGGGGCTTATTTCTGAGCAACTGTGCTCAGGATGGCACAGCGAGTATCTAATGCCATTTGGCAGGTTGCAGCCAATATGCTCTGGAAATGTAAGAAACTCTTTGTGTCTGTTTTTTGAAAGCTTACTCAAAAGCGTAAGAACAAAAGCTACTGTGAGTCAGTCAACGGCAGCCTTCTCTGTGCTTCTGTTATCATGAGAAGAGACCTGCTGGATCAGTCCCAAAACCCATCAACTCCAGAACTCTGCTCTCACAGTGGACAACCAAATGTCTATGGGAAGTCCGCAAGCGGTCTCGTTTTCATTTCGTTTCTTATTTTCCACACCTCTTTTCACTCCCTTGAGTCACAAAGCGGCTTACACACAATAAATAACAACAGAACAGAACATCACAGTTACAACACAGATCATATAAAATAATGATCAAATCATCAGTAAAACAACCACCACAAAACAAAAAGGCTAAACAGCACAACCACAAGAAAAATCATATTATCAAATTCACAAAGCATCGCAGCACTCTACAAAACAACATTAACAATATTAACAAACTAACAACCAAAAATAAACTAAGCACTGCTGAATTCATACACACCCTCTCGCCACCCCCATGACTCATAGTCTTCTACTCAGTTCATCAAAAGACACATTCACATGGAGTCTTTCACCCAATGTGGGGTTCAAACCCATGACGCTGAGATGAAGAGTCTCGTGCTCTACTGATGGAGCTATGGAGCTAAATCAGCTATGGTCTGATTCAATATCAGCCATGCAGCACACTGTCCTTTTAAATCACATTCAAAGCACATGCTTTCCCTCAAAGAATTCTGGGAACTGGAGTTTACCCCTCATAGAGTTACAATTCCCAGCAACCCTTTAAAAACTACAATGCCCAGAATTCTTTGAGGGAGAGGGGAAAGTGTGTGCGCAGCCTTACTCTTTTGAACAGTAAGCACCGATCAGTAACAGAGTAGTCTGCTGGGGCAGGTTGCGACTGTAAGGAGAAAGGCTTGCGACAGGCACTATCTATTGGGGATAATGTGTCTTGTCGCCTTCGGGGAGTTGATGAGATTAGAGAGCCTAATGGGCTGTGCTCCAGCAGCGCTGTCATTCTTATGAGCTTGTGATCTTCTGTTTTGTGTTTTTATGAGGCTTGTCAATACAGCGAGCTGGATGAGAAAAGCGATTCCATCAACACTATGTGTACTTGACCTTGGGCAAGATGGCTCAGCAAAATGTTAATTAGTTCTTGCATAAAACTAATTCCGCCTTAAATCACAGACTGGCTTCATTAGGGGATGGAAAGACTTAACGAGGAACGGGGACGGCTGTGAGCCACATGCGACCTCGTTTCCCGTGGCTCAAGGAGTCTCGTTAGAACCCTGAAAGTCTCGACACATCCTCCCAATAGATAATAATGGTTTTAAAAGGGTTTTAGCCCCCCATGGCTTCACAAATAGTTTAGTAATGTGATGGACCAAGAGGTAAAAAGACTTAGCAGCCAGAAAGCCAAGTTGTTTTTTCCAAATGTAAGCCCCTCAGGGCGGGGGCCTGTCATGCTGTTCCTCTTTAAAGCACTTGTACACATTGGTGGTGCTATATAAACAGTAAATAAACATAATAAACAACAAATAAAAATATCTGATGAATTGGCATTTGATTTCGACACCTGCATCTCAAAAGTTGATATAGTACAATGAAAGCAAGGAGAACTGCAACACGTATTTGGGAGTGGGGTAATTGGGTGGTTTTTGTTTTTATTCTTATTATGTATTTTGTGTTTTTATATTGTGGTTTTATGCTGTAAACACCCTGAGACCTGTGGGTATAGGGCGGTATGCAAATTTTAATAATAATAATAATAATAATAATAATAATAATAATAATAATAATAGCAGAAGAAGAAGAAGAGTTTGGATTTGATATCCCGCCTTTCACTCCCCTTCAGGAGTCTCAAAGCGGCTAACATTCTCCTTTCCCTTCCTCCCCCACAACAAACACTCTGTGAGGTGAGTGGGGCTGAGAGACTTCACAGAAGCGTGACTGGCCCAAGGTCACCCAGCAGCTGCATGTGGAGGAGCGGAGACGCGAACCCGGTTACCCAGATTACGTGACTACCGCTCTTAACCACTACACCACACTGTAATAATAGCAGCAGGCTCTGCTGAACCCCCTGGACTTATATATGCATTGGGGCATCAATGGGGAACGTGTGGCCCTGCAGATGTTTCCGGGCTACAGCTTTCTTGCTATGTTATGCATTTTTGTGTTTTTATATTGCAAACTGCCCTGTGATCCTCGGAGGGAGGGTGGTATAGAAATTTAATAAATACATTTTTAAAAATTGGCCATGCTGGATGCAGATGATGGGGGTTTGAGTCCAAATGTTCTGGTCCCCTGCTTGGACTCCATATAAGGCATCTTCCTATTTTCCTAACCCCTGGCTTTAGCAAGGCTGCAATGTAAGCTACTGCTTTTGTCACTAGCATCTGTTGCTTAGACCACTTTTTCCCTCTGCACCTGCCCCCCTGCCTACCACTGGAATATGCCCTGAATGAGGGCATGTGGCTTCCTGGCTGAAAAATATATTTTCCCCCACCCCTAAGTAGACCGAGGTTATGGAATCCTGAATGGTACCACTTCAAAGGGGAGCGAGAGGGTGGGGAGAGGTGTTTGACTAGGTCTACCCCAGTAGTAGCTGGTGCTCATTGTGACTGGCAGGGTGGAAAGCAGGAAGCCAACAGTAGGTGGAGCCAGAGCCAGCTGATAGGCAGAGCCAAAGGATTACAGTGGTAACTTAGTTCTCAAATGCCTTGGTACTCAAACGCCTTGGTTCTCAAATGCCGAAAACCCAGAAGTAAGTGTTCCGGTTTCCGAACGTTTTTCAGAAGCCGAATGTCCGGTGTGGCTGTCAGCTATTGTTTGCCAGGCACCTTCAAAGCTGCGCTTTGGTTTTCGTAGATTTCAGAAGTCAAATGGACTTCCAGAATGGATTAAGTTTGGCGCTTTTGTTTTTGCTATTTATTTCGCGTTTTTGTTTTTGAGGCTTTTTCGGTTAATTTGTTTTTGTGACTGTGTGGAACCCAATTCAGCTACTGATTGATTGATTGTGCGACTGCGGAAATGGATAAAGCCCCCCCCCCCCCCACAATGACTAACATCAGTGCAGGTAAAAAAAAGACTATACTGTCTTATTTATTTTATAGTATAGTACATTGTTTATTGCTTTCATTTTATGGGTCAATGGTCTTGTTAGATAGTAAAATTCATGTTAAATTGCTGTTTTAGGGGTTGTTTTTAAAAGTCTGGAGCGGATTAATCTGTTTTGCATTACTTTCTATGGAAAAGTGCGCCTTGGTTTTGGAGAGCTTTGGTTTTGGAACGGACTTCTGTAATGGATTAAGTTTGAGAACCAAGGTACCACTGTAATACTGTATTACTGTAATACTGTAATACAAGGTACCAAGGTACAAGGTACCAAGGTACTGTAATACAAGGTACTGTAATACTGTAATATTGTAATACAAGGTACCACTGTCCCCTGCTCTTTTCTGTTGTTTTCTACAAGTGCTGAGACTGAGGACTGGTTGTCAGTAGGAAGGAAGGCAGAGGTTGTTGATGGCAGTGCCCCAGTTGTCTTGATGGACCATCTCCCACTGGTCTATCCTCCATCCATTTGGCCAACCCCCTTTAAAAATAAGTTGCGCTATAGCAAAGGTACCATCAGGGCAGGACTTTCAGCCAGATGTCCAGCAGAATGAGGAGGAAGACACCCCAACTCCATTAATCTGGGATAGTTCAGACAGTAGAGCACGAGACTCTTAATCTCAGGGTCATGGGTTTCAGCCCCATGCTGGGCAAAAGATTCCTGTGTTGCAGAGGGTTGGACTAGATGACCCTCATGGTCCCTTTCGACCCTACGATTCTATCGCCAAAGGGCTGGTTTGCTACATTTGGGAAGGAATGAAGCAACATCACCACCACTACTTCAAAAAGATGTCTTCTTCCCATAAAGCCCATCAAGCCCAGAGACTAAAAATACCTAAGTACTCCACTGCAGCCAGTGCCCATCACATTGTAGTCATGCGACCCCTCGTTCTCTAAGCTAGTTATGTTCTCTGTTAAAGAAGCCCTTTCTTTTGCTGCTGGTTCTAATCATCCTGACTTTGTTTCCTTTGAGAGAGTGATTTTTTTTCTCTCTCTCTCTCCCCCCCTGCCCTTGTGATCACAGAGAGCTGGATCTTGCTGCTCATAGCATAGACCTTCCCCCCACTCTAGTCTACAGCTTTGTGCTATCCTGCAAAAACCACCAATGGAAGCCACCAACCGCAACAGGGTTTTAATTTTCCCAAGCCCTGCAGGCTCTTTAGCTGCAGGGCGCCTCCAGACTGTCAGACCAGAACATTAGGTTTGCGCAGTTAAAAGTGGATTAAAGCACTCTGTTGCCTTGGAGAAATAAATCAGCTTCTTTCTCTTCTTTTCAATGGACCTTCTGCAGGTTGGAAAGTGACATGGAAACACCTTGAAAAGGGTGGGATGATTGAATGAGAAAGGAAGGTGTGCAATCTCTCTGCAAACGAATCAGGGTAATAAATAAAGATCAGACTCTGGCTGCATTCACATAGCAGGTTATTCCATTTTGCTGCTGTTTCCCTGTTAATTCTCTGTTACAGTTTAGCCTCCACACAACATAAAAGACACTTCCATAAATATAGCACGATATAGCACAAGTTGGGTGCTCCTTTCCATGTTATTTGCTTCCAGAATATTTGCACATAACACTGAAATAGGCCTGCCTCTATCTCTGCCTGCCTTTGCACCTCTCTCATAATATTGCTTCCTTTCTGGCTCTCCACAGCGTGTGCAAGACCTGGATTCTCCTGACTCTCCCAGCCCTTGTCTCAAGCTTCTCTTATTGGCCTCCTTCTTCATGGAGGTAAGACTTTCCACTGTCCAGATTTGCCTCACCAATCCAGTATAGACTTTGCTCTCAGAGAAAGCCATGATAGAAGTCTACAAAATCAGGCACCGTGTGGAGAAAGTGGATTATAATGACAGAACTTGGGGCCGTCCAATGAAGTTGAATGTTGGATGATTTGGAACAGACAAAAGAAAGTATTTATTCACACCGCATAGAGTTAAAATTTGGAATTTGATGCCACAAGAAGTGGTGATGGACACTGGCTTGGATGGCTTGAAGGAAGAACTAAATTCATGGAAGTTAAGACTATTAAGGGCTGACATCCGGAATTCAGAACTGGATACCAGCAATTGCAGGAGGAGGAGGAGGAGGCGGAGAAGAAGAAGAAGAAGAAGAAGAAGAAGAAGAAGAAGAAGAAGAAGAAGAAGAATAGTAGTAGTAGTAGTAGTTTGGATTTGATATCCCGCTTTATCACTACCCAAAGGAGTCTCAAAGCTAACCATCTCCTTTCCCTTCCTCCCCCACAACAAACACTCTGTGAGGTGAGGGAGGCTGAGAGACTTCAGAGAAGTGTGACTTGCCCAAGGTCACCCAGCAGCTGCATGTGGAGGAGCGGGGAATCGAACCCGGTTCCTCAGATTACGAGTCTACCGCTCTTAACCACTGCACCACACTGGAGGCAAGAGGTGCTGTTGCATTCAGGTCCAGCTTGTGGACTTCATATGGGCATCTGGTTGACCACAGTGAGAACAGGATGCTGAACTAGATGGGCCTCTGGCCTGATCCTGCAGCACCTTCTTTTCTTCTTTCTCTCTTGCGGACCCCTTCCCCTTTCATGCTGCCGCAATGTGAGAAAAGGAGAGCGCTGGGCCTCCAGCCACCCTGCTGTTTAACACTACCAGTCCACTTTGCTTCCTTTCAGTCCAGCTGGAAGCATCACAGCATTAAAAAAAACAGCACCAGTCACACCCTGCCGTCTCTCTCTCTCTCTCTCTCTTTTTAAAATAGTATTTATTAAAGTTTTAAGTTTACAAAAAGACAAAAGAAAAAACACCAAATTGAACAATAACAAAACCAACACATCACAATAAAAAATAAAAAATAGAGACAATTAAAAACAAAAGAAAAAAGAGAAAAAAACAAATCACACCTTCCCATAGCTTATCTTTCATTTGCTTGTTTCCCTGACCTCCTCACACCTCCCTTTTTTGTATTCTAAGTCAATTATCCATTTCAGCAAATCCTTTCCCTCTCTTCAAAATTTTTATCCTGAAAATTTATCTTGATCTTGATATAAATTTACTTTCCCTCTTTTCACCAATTAACAGTCTATTTTTCTTAAATCTTTGATACATTTTTGCTAAAATCACCTAGATTCATTCCAACATCATTCTAACATTCATTAATTTTACAATGTTTCTGTAAATAGTCTTTAAATTTCTTCCAATCTTCCTCCACCGACACACCCTGCCGGCTCTCACACCTTTTGTGCTGTTGATGTACCTGGATATGGGAATGGAGAATTGCGTTCTTTTCCCCTGTTAGCGTTGACCTTGCATTTGCTTGTATTATTTCATCCTAATATTAAATTTGATTTATTGACTTGGCCTTAAGTACTTGTTTTCAGTTGCGCCTGTTCATTTTTGAAGGTTTTTTTTTTTAAAAAAATCACAAATAAAAAGTAGCTGATGTTTCTTGTGAACTGCTTTGGACACTGGGGGAAAGTGGCATATCCATTAAACGAATAAAGGCTTTAAAAAAGTTATCCCCCCCCCCACCACTCAAACCCTTTAAACCAGTGGCTACCACTACACAGTGGCGTAGCGTGGGTTGTCAGCACCCGGGGCAAGGCAAGTAATTTGCGCCCCCTAACCCGTGGATTTGGGCCCCCTAACCCGTGGATTTGCGCCCCCTAACCCTAACCCCCAGATGTTGCGCCCGGTGCGGCCGGCCCCCCCCTGCACCCCCCCCCGCTACGCCACTGCCACTACATCTTGTCTGGGGGTGAGGGAAGAAGAGGAGGTGTGATTTTGGGAGCTGGGAACTTGTGTGTGTGTGTATGTGAACCACATGCAGGATTCCTGGGTTCTCTTTCCTAAGGGTCCTGGGATGGAGCGCGTGGGGCGGTAAGAAGCAAGTCCAAGGTCTGAGGTTTCCACCTCCTCCTTCCTCGATCCTCCTCTCACTTTCCACTGGCCCCTCCCTCCCCACGTGGAACGAGGGGGGGGAGGAAGAGAGGGGGAAAAACACCCGCCAGCCCCGCATCTTCACGCCAGTCTTAGCGCTTCTCCCTCCCAGCTGGGCTGTGCCGCATTCGCTCTTGGCTACGGATCGGACCCGCGAAGAGGAGCAGCTGCGTCACCGCATCGACCACCACCACCACCATGGCTACCCCCCCGACGCCCCTGCATGGTGAGATTCGCCCCCCTCCCACCTCCGGGGGAGACGGGGCAAGGACTGGGTGAGGGGGGCTTCCGAGCGGGGCACCCCACAAGCTCATCTAGTCCAGCCCCCCGCTTTGCCCAAGAGTAGATATTGCGGGGCAGGAGGAAGCCTTCTTGGAAATCAGAGGCAATGAGTTTTCTGGGTCGGGGGGTAGTTTAGGTATTTGCCCGCCACATTACTATGTTTTGAGGTAGCCCGAGTTTTAGCCACCCGCTTCCTTCCAGAAGCAGAGAGGAAATTGGAGGAGTGGGGCGCTGATGGGAGACCCCGCACAAAACCCACTCCTTTGCGCGTGCAAAAAAGGAAGCCCCGCTTGGTTCAAACGAAACTCGCTTCCCCGGGCAAAAACGAACCGGCAGGTTTCCTTTGAAGGAGCCGGGAATCCGGAGCAGACGAAACCCGGAGCAGACGAAAGAACTGCGCTAACCCTGGCTGCACTGAACTGCCCCGCTCCCGCCTTTCCCTGCAATTCCTTACATCAGGAGGGAGGAGGAGATTTGTGTGTGTGTGTGTGTGTGTGTGTTGCGGGGTGGAGTGGGGCGGCAGCGCTTGTGCTTCTGCAACTTTGAGGCACCGGGGAGCAGCTGCGATGGGGAGACGGTTCCGCGGGGGCTGCAGCACCATCCCCAGGAAACCTTGGCTGGGGCTGTTGGCAATTTGTTGTGAGCCGGCAGGTGCTCCGTGTGCGAGCGAGCACCTTTTGCCCTGGCATTTCTCAATGTGTGGCTGTTGCTTAACTGGAGACTGCAGAGGCAGGTGTGAAGCTGTTGCCTTCCTGCTTGCTTGCTTGCTTGCTTCCTCGCCTCCCCTCCTCTTCTCTCCCCCCCCCCAGAATTCCCCCGGGAGGAGTCGCTGCAGGGGCTAAATGTGTGGGCTCTGTGTGTGTGTGTGTTTGCAGTCACATAGCATGTTGCCCAGCTCACTGCAGTCCTGGGAAGCCTGAAGTCATCAGCTTCTGCAGCTGCTGTTTGACTGACAGCACGGGGAGGACCAGGATGCTGCCCAGCGGCAGCGGCGGCAGCCTCTGTGCATCAAGGGGGTTGGATGCTTGGGTGGAATGTGCAACTTTGCAGAAGCAGGGATGCTGCGGTTGTTTTGATGGCGAGGGTTGGCAGCGGGGTGGGAGAGGGAGAGTTTGTGCAGAGCTCTGAATGCCCAGTCAGTTGTGCTTGTGTGCTGCGTACACAGTGCACATGCCCTGTTTACTTTTCCCGGCTTCGACAGTGTTGAGAGTTGCTTGTGGTGCAGAGGAGTGTGTGTGTGTGTGTCTGTGAGTGAGTGAGTGAGTGAGTGAGAGATTGATTCTTTGCAGAAATTGTTGTAGATGATATCACTCACATCTATCACTCACATCGTATCATGTCAGACTGTTTGCCCACCCAGTCCAGTAAACTGACCAGCAGCAGATCTCAAAGATCTCAGAGGGTCCCCTGCCCCACTGTCTGACCCTTTTTAACTGGTAATATTGGAATCCGAACTCAGTACCTTCTGAATGCAAAGCATTGGCTCCCTGCCTGAACTTTGGCCCCTCCAGCCACACACGCTAAGAATCACTTCTTCGGACACAATGCCAAACCGTGGTTAGAGAACCTTTGCCATAGTTTCCCGTGAAACCCACACAGAGAAACTGTGTTGCGTGGACCAGAATCAGAAACCATGGTTTGTAATGGGTTTTCAAACTACGATTTGCAGTAACTGTAGCTTGGCGTGGCATCTGAATGGATGAATTGCAGTTACAGTTGCTGTTCCACCTCCAAGGGCTGGTACACCCAGAATAGAGAGTGCTGAGCAGACAGAAAAAGGAACGCAAGCGAGCCACTCTGAACCACGGTTTGCCTGCTGTACGTTTGAAAACACAAGCTGGTTGGGGATCTAAACGATGGCTGGTGCAAACCATGGTTTGGCATGAAGTCTGAAGAGACACGGCCTTCTTGACATCTCACTCTCCCAAATTTACATCTATTACATTAATGTGCCTGGATAGCTCATTTAAATGGAGTATCTCCTCTATATAAAAGTTGTCTCGGTTAGGATGCGATTGTAGACAGGAGCAAAAACAGATGCTGTATCCTCTTGGCTTATTTGTATAAATGAGGTTGTCCTGGGTGTGTTAGGGTGAATGCTTGACCTGATTCTATGAATGCCATGTTATCATTGTGTGTGTGAAGTTTCAGGCTAGGTGCAGATGGTGTGATTGTGTGTGTATGCTGTACCATCTGCTAGTTTTGTGTGTGTGCATGAATGGCATTTTCTCCTGGGTGTGTATGTTGTATTGAGTGGGTGTTTGCAAGAGGGTGAGATCTGCGATTCTGTGCACTTGAGTACATGGCCATGGTATCTAGTTTGTCCCGTACATTTGGGGCCTGGTAGTGATGGATGTTCCTAGTTCCCATGAGGAATCAGGAAGGCAATTGGCAGGTAAACATACATAGGAGTTAGGTGCTAAGGATGAGACAACAATTGACAATAGGGGCATGAATACATTCCACCTCCCCATCGAACACCCCACACCAAACACTCCATATGTCTGCCAGCCATGCTGTCACCTAGTGGTCACACATATGGTATTACATGTGCTGTGTGTGTACATGCATAAGGTTCTTCTACTCAATTGAGTAGGGGGTAGTAATAATAATAATAACAACAAATATTTTCTGGGTTGCCCCAGCCACGCCGGGCAGCTTCCAACACATAGAAAAATATAATAAAACATTAAACCTTCACAACCTCCCTATACAGGGCTGCCTTCAGGTGTCTTCTAAATGTTGTATAGGGTTGGAGTACCCTTAAGGAAACCTACAAGCCCCACTGCTGACTTCCTCCAATTTCAGCTAAATCATACCCCCTCAATAGATTTCTAAAAACAGAAGCTGAAATGGCCGTCGAAAAGGCTAAGGGGGACAGACTCTCTCCTATTTTTGGACAATATGCCTGGATTTCTGGTTCTCCAGTTTTAGGACTCCCTTCCCTGATTCTTTTCATTACCAATCCTCTTGGTTTTAAAACAAGAAAATGTTACCAGTACGTATCTTGTTTTATTGGTCTTAAGGCTTGCAACTGGATCAATGCAGTAGGCAGAGTCTATGGGGAATAGTTACTTCCATCCTCTGCAAAAAACAACAACCCCCTGTATATACATTCCTCCCCCCCCCTGCAAATGTGAATAGTGATTCTGGAATATTTTACGGACTGTGTTTTAAGTATTAAATTATGGTTTATGCTGAGTGTTATCTGGCTTCCTAATCAAATCTAAGCTCTTTTCATTCGCTTGATCCAGTTTGTAGCTGTTAAGGCTGTTGCAGCTGTGGACATGCGCGGTTCGTAGTGATGTTGAATGCTCAGCCGTTGGGGTGACAGGCTGGTGGGGTCAAGAGCACAATATCTCTCCTTCTCCATACATTCATTTAACATGGGGGGGGGGCATGTGCATATAGCTAACTTAGAATGTGTAGATTGTTGCTGGAGGGTCTCTGTAGCCCTTGGGGAAGGACTGTGTCTAAGTGGTAGATCTGCTTCAAATGCAGGAGGTCCCAGGTTCAGTCCCCAGCATTTCCAGGTAGAAGAGACTCCCTGCTTGAAGTCCTGGAGAGCTGCTGCCAGTCAGTATAGACCAGGCGTAGGCAACCTGAGGCCCGTGGGCTGGATGCAGCCCAATTGCCTTCTCAATCTGGCCCAAGGATGGTCCGGGAATCAGCGTGTTTTTACACGAGTAGAATGTGTGCTTTTATTTAAAATGAATCTCTGGGTCATTTATGGGGCATAGGAATTCTTTCATTTCCCCCCCAAAAATATAGTCCGGTCCCCCCATAAGGATTGAGGGACAGTGGACCAGCCCCAAGCTGAAAAAGGTTGCTGACCCCTGGTGTAGAGAATACTGAGCTAGACAGACCAGTGGCCTCACTCTGTAGAAGGCAGCTTCCTATGTTCCCCTCCTCCATGCGATCCAACAACCAGGGTACCTGCGGTTTCATAAATAGGATGTTTGCCAGTAATGAAGCAAGGGAACAAGCCTCTATTACACATAATGCTCAAAATGTGTGTGACCATCTCCCCTGCTTGAAGTGTGGTTGTAATACACTCTGGAAATGTGACCCTGTGGTGAATAAGGCATTGCTTGGGAGGGACTTTTGGACCAGCCGCCAGTCTGCAGGCGTTCTAGGAAAGGTGTACGTCTGTTTACTAGGGAAGGCGAGCGTACAGGGTGTGCTTTTGTGTGTGTTCGTGCATGCATGCATGCATCCAGCAGTCTGCAACAGTTCCCCTCCTCCTCGTTGTGATGGAACTGCCCTCTCTGCCCAGGCCAAGGTGATGTGCTTTCCTGCACGCAGGCTGGGAAGTTGGAGGGAGTCAGGAAAGGTTATTGTTTGCTACATGCATTGATCCCAGCCACAGAAGGTTATGCGCCTGCTTAGTAACTCAGCTGCTCAGGGCCATTTGCAGTGGCAAACTTAAGTCTGTGTACTCCGCAGCAGTCAACAGGGAGAGCCAGACAATCGCAGCTCCTTGCCAAGCATGCTTGTATGATGGAAAAGTTTGCTGCATTCAGTGCTGGATTTATGTATATGCTAAACAAGCTATAGCTTAGGGCCCCACTCTCTTGGGGGCCCCCAAAAAATTTAAAGGAAAAAAAACTGGATGTACAGTGGTGCCCCGCAAGACGAATGCCTTGCAAGACGGAAAACTCACTAGACGAAAGAGTTTTCCGTTTTGGAGGTGCTTCGCAAAACGAATCTCCTATGGGCTTGCTTTGCAAGACGAAAATGTCTTGTGAGTTCCTGTGGGGGTTTTTTCCTCCCCCACTTTTTCTAAGCCGCTTATCAGCTGATCTGATAAGCTGATAAGCCGCTAAAAGCCACTAATAGCGCTAATCCTCTAATCTGTCAATGGGCTTGCTTCGCAAGACGAAAAAACCGCTAGACGAAGAGAATCACAGAATGGATTCTTTTCGTCTTGCGAGGCACCACTGTACATTTCCAAAATATAAGATAAAAAACAAATAAAATAAAACCTAGATACTGCAACAGTGTTTTGTGTTGTGTAGGCTCCTATGATGTAAGTAATGGGCCCCGCCTGCTAGCCTGCTCCCTAAAATATCACTGGTTTGCTCATTTCTATATCAATTACTTTGATAAAATACATATTTTGTTATGTGCAAATGGCTTTAGATACTTATTAGGTCCATAAATCACCATATAGCATATATTCAACACAAGAAACAGCGACAATTTGTTGTTGACAAAGGACAGCTGGACATATAAAGGGCCCCATTACCTTCAGTAGCTCAGGGCGTCATCAAACCTAAATCCAGCCCTGGTTGCATTCATTCTTTAGATGTTTAGGTGTATGCTTACAGCAATTTGCTCAGGGCTAAAACAAATGTACCAGGCACAGTAGTCCCTAAATGGCTTGTGATAAGCACCTACCAGATTCCCGAATGTGAGCACTGGCTGTTTGTTACTTACCTGCACATCTGTTTGCATTTTCCATGTATGCCCTGCTAGAAGTGTGGTTGCTGTTTGTCCATTGGTAAAGTCCTCTCCCCATTCCCCACCCCAAACTAGTGAGTTAAATAAATACTGTATCCCCTTTTGGAACTCTTGCATTCCCAGGCTACCTATCCTTTGAAAATCACTTGTGTAACGTTTGAGAAAGCCTTTCCTCTCTCAGCCTCTAGGAGGAAGCTTCCCTTGCCAAGTTTGGATAGCCTGCAAAACCGTACAGCCATAGATTTACCCACTTATTCATTCATTCATTTATTTGATTGATTGATTGATTGATATACTTCCCTTCATCAAAAGATCTCAGGGCAGCTCACAAGATAACAATACAAGCACAAAGAAATAGTTAAAACAGAAGCAACAAAATAACTTAGCCAGATGGGTGGGGTATAAATAATATAATCGTCGTCATCATCATCATCATTATTAATAACCCCACCTCGCACAAACACATTTTAAAGGCTGGTGCCTTAAAATATATATAATGAAGATGCCTCATGAACCTCCCTGGGGAGAGCATGCCACAAACGGGGAGCCGCTGCAGAAAAGGCCAATTCTTGTGTTGTTGCCAGCCTCATAACCTCTCATAGAGGAAGTACACGAAAAAGGGCCTCAGATTTACTAGGGAAAACAGGTAGGAAGTAAATTCCATGTGAATTCAGATACCCACGGGTGCACTAACCTCCTTAGGGGATACTCTCTTGGGGTATTATTCACAGAATCACATGTATTGTTGGTTTTTAACCCAAGTTACTGAATGTGGAAATATTTAGGCTGCAGTCCTGGGCCACTTACCTGGGAGTTGAACTCAGTGGGGTTTATTTCTGATTATAGGCTTGGAATGTGTAGGGCTGAACTGCTAGGTTTGTTTCTGCGGCCGTCAATAGCCACTGAACACATAATTTGAATCGGGTGGGGGGAGGGCATTCTCAGCCACCTTGATTTTGTAGTCAAACAGAGTGGTTTAAAGGATATTAAGGATTTCAGAAATCTGTGGTAGTTGATCATGAGGACATGTCTTGTGACACCAACAGAGACTTCCTCTGATATTTCTGCTGCTATTTTTCACCAGCAGAGAAACCTAAGAGCTGTCACTTATGTGTAGTGCTGGATGTTTGCATATTCATGAGAAGTGGTTGCTATTTGTGCCCAATGGAGAATTATTTGAGGTGAAAAGCTCCCTTGTTTGCTGAAAGGCTCCTGACAAATAGAGGGACCTATTGGACAAGTGTGCAAGTTTTAAAATTTGTGACAGAACTCTTCGATTTGCCCGCTGAAGAGTTCTGTGTCACCTTGAAGCTTGAGTCCTCCTATGCACCTAGAGCCCAATCTCCCCAAATCTGTTCCATAGCTGATCCTCTCCAGAACCTATCCAGTAACAACTGGCTGTCTTGCTCATACCATGATAAATGAGACAGTTCCTCCATCAAAGCTCTTGCCTGCCTATCCACAATTTTAAGGAGATACTACTTTGCAGAATAATATTGGTGACTCATAATTAATGTATTACTTCTCATTTGAAGTATTTTACAGTCCTTATCTCACTGAGCCTCATAAGAAGCCTGTAGGCTCCTGCTTTATTACTTCCATTTCAGAGATGGAGAAGTCAAGTTAAACCATAGTTGTCTAGGACCACCCTCTGAGCCCATTGACGACTTCGCACTAGAGTAACAGGTGAAACGAAATTCACACAAATTTGGAATTCATTAACACCTCCATATTCAGATTTGATTTTTAAAAAAAGTTCAGACAATCCAGTTTTGCTTCTGAAATTCAAATGATTATGATATTTAAAAGAACATGAACTAATTTTTGTAGGTGAGTTTTAAGGCAATATTAAGTATTCTTGCTAAAGTCAACATCTCTGCACCTTAAAAACTAAGTATCCAACAGTCTCCATAGCTGGGTGTAGTGAAAAACATTCTGATGGGCAGGTTTTATAAACAAATTCAGATTAGAATCTGCTGGAGACTAAAGTCCTCTGCAACATTTGCTTCTGATCTACAATGAACCTTTAAACAGTATTTGCAATAGCAACAATAATAAGACTCATCATCACCACCCAAAGCTAGTTCCCATGCACAGGATAGACTTGTGACCAGAGCTTAATTTTTAAAGAGGGGCCAGACTAAAATATGGACTACACGGTTTCAAGCCTGCTTAACTGTCATGATTACCAACCAATAACTCTGGAACCATAATGTGAAGACACCTTGGGGCCTCCAAAAAGAGGGTTCTTTGCACTCTCACAAAACTGCAATTTCCAGAACCCTTTGGGGAAGCTACATTATTTACTGCTCAGTTTACATTTGTAGTGTGCAAATAGTGTCTGAAATCATACCACGGCCCTGCCAACTTGGAACTCTTCTACTTAAGCCTAGATGGCAGGCTGAGTCACTGATGAGGGAAAGGCACTCTGCACATGCTTAGGGCCACTGATCTTAATTGTGTTTCTAGGGCTGAGCTCTGGCATTCTGAGAACAGGCTCTGTGACTTAATTACTGGAGCCGTCTAGCCCAGAATGAAACTACTTCTGGTCAACACACCACTAATGCTTATCGTATCAGAGCAGATATTGTTGCCTATTAAGAGTTCCTGCCTCAGGCAGTTTTCAGATGCAGAAGTACCTTTCCAAACGCTCACAGTCCTTAACCTACCACCGGCATTATCCTGGACCCCTGCCCAGCAAGAATCTGCCAGCCAAAGAAATGCTGTTTTACTTCAAGGACTTCTGAGGGGCTGGCCTGGAGCCACAAACACCCCACCTCCACCTTCCAACCTCGAATCCCAAATTCTGAACAGGGTCAGCACTTTAAACAGAATTCCTAGGCATCTTCAGCACTGCAGAGCACCAGCCTCATAGGCTGCTTTGATTTTGGTGGGCAGGCAAGGACATCCACGGCCTGATTGTGGCAGGAGGTGCTGTGGGGAGAAGGAGAGAGAGAGAAAGAAATGCTTCTCCATTTAATAAGCATCTCTGGGAAACGCCTCTCCCTTTATCTCTGCGGCTGCCCTGGTTATTGTTGTCTGCAGGGTGTTTCCCTGGCCTGCTTCCAGAACTTTCTGGGAAACCTGCTGACTCAGCGGTGGGGGAGCTTGACCCACACGCCAGCCTCCTGTCTGGCCCCCTGGATTCCTGGACAGGCCGCAGGGGCTACAGGAGGGGCAGAGGGAAGCAGGAAGGGTGAGAGATGGGACTCTTGGGAGCGCAAGAGGGGAACTGAGGACACGGTGGTCGTTTTCATTCGCCAGCCCTCCACTGGCAGGGCTCTTGTGAGTTTAAAAAACGAGGGGTGCTTGTTTCGTGGTGGGGAGCAGGAGGAGCCCCAGCCAGGAAAGTTTCTTGTCGACAGCTGGCAAGGCGCCAGCTGCGTGGCTCCCCAAGCGAGCATCCTGTCTCCTCAGCTGCCCCCTCCTAGCCCTGGCAGCGGATTAAGACACTGCGCCCGGCTATGCGGTGTCCTGTCTCCATGGCAACTCCCCATCCCCTGCATTGGAGTTTGCATTATTCATCCGCAGTCCCTGCGCTGCAGCAGCAACCGCCCTCAATCTTGCATCAAGCACTTTGGAGCCCTCTCCCTACCTATATTCTGCAGATAGGTTTGGGCGGGGGGGGGGGAGAGGGGGGGAGAGAGAAGGAATCCCTTATGCAGGTGACCGGGAAGGGTAGGGTGGGTTTGTTTAATAAGAGGTAGGGGCACTTGAAGCAGGCCTTTGCTCCCAATAACCCAGAATGATGGAGCCGAGATCTGATCTTAGAGGAGGGGCATAGGTGGCGATTTGACTTAGGGGGCAGTGGGAGGGGGCACTTTTGAGAATGGGAGAAGGGAGCAAGTGAAAACCGGTGTGCGTGTGTCTTGTTAACTCTCGATTTTAACGTCACTTCCAGCCGTAGCAGAGAAAGCTGCCTGCTGCCTGAAGTATAAATATATATCGGGAGAAGTTGCAGCAGCTGGTATTTTCTCTTTTTGTGTTGCTCCTAAAAGACATAGAAGCTCCATTTGGAAATCTGGGGCATATCAGGTATTGCACCAAAAGGGATGGATAGAGGGAGAGGTTGATGGTGCAGAGAATTGGGGAGGGTTTTTTTCGGGGGGTGTGTGGTCAAATGTCATTCTGTGTGTGAGGTGAGTGACCTTTACAAAAAGGTGGAAGAAATGTCAGAGTGGGCAGGTGTGTATATTTGTGTAGCTGGGTTATCTTTGGCTATGCAGATGATTTTTTTAAAAAAATGTATTAATTTATCCCACTTTTTCCTCGAAGGAGCTCAAGATTGCCTAAGTGCTTCTTTCCCCTCCCTGTTCCATCCTCACAACAGCCCTGTGAGGTAGCCTGGGCTGAGAGACAGTGACTCGCTAAAGCTCACCCAGGGAGCTTCATGGCTGAATAGGGCTTTGAATCCCAATTTCCCAGATCCTAGCCCAACACTCTAACCATTGCACCACACCGTCTTCCCAAGGATTTTCTCAAGTTGAGGGGTGTTTGGCTCATGTACGGGTTACAAGAAGCTGGAGAATATGGGAGATCTGCATTTATCTGCCTTTCCTGAAAATATGGCTGAAATTATATCAAGCGGCCAAGACACCATTGGTGGTGAGGAGAATGAAGACCGTCTCAATGTGATGTGTCTAGACCTCTGTTGGCCAAACACCTGTGGGATGTCATGTTCGCTGGAAATGTGTTTGAAGTCATAACCTCTAGCCTAGAACCTCTTTCACTGAAGCCTAGATGGATGGCTGTGTGTGATTAGTTACTGGTGAGGGAAAGGCACTCTGTATGCGCCCACAGTCACTCTTGATGGTGTTCCTTGTTCTATGGCCCTGGCATTCTGAAAATGGCCTCTGTGGCCAATCGCTGGGGCAGCTTAGATTTGCCCTCTATGTGGAATGTGATCCACTCCACCATAAGTCAGAAACGTGGCAATATTTCGAGTTGCAAGGAGCTGTCAACGATGTTCCTCACAGGCAGAGAGGTCTCCCCCATCACCTGCTGGTAAATCCTTTTAACTGGCGATACCAGGGATTGAACCTGCAGCCTTCTGCATTCAATGCAGGTGCCCTGCCACCGAGTTAAAAGAATCCACCATTGCCTGTAAGCACCCCAGACTCCCTGATGAGTCAGTGTCACTCTGTCCTGTCTTGACAGTACTGTTTGAATCATTATCAGGGCACGTCTACACTGCAAAATTAAAACCAATTTGAAACTGGTTTTACTCTCTAAGTCTCTTCTGAAGGATCATGGGAACTGGCATTTTTGGAAGGTACTGGGAAGTTTGCATTAAGAGAGACCAGACCCTTCACCAGAACAAGATTTCACAGAGTTCCTTAGTCGGGAACTTCAGCCACTATAGAGGTTTAGAAACTGGTTTGAGTGTATAAGCTCTGCATACCCAGAACACCAAAGGGCAGGAACCTATAAGGGCCTTCATGATCCACTGAAAGTGTGATTAGATTAGATGGCAGGTTGCAGTACTGTTCGACTCCCATCTTTTCCTTCTTCACGGGACCACTTGCACAACAAGCAAAACGCTTTCTGTACCACTCCAGAAAAAGGTACTCTTTTGCAAGATTTATTTCCCTCCAATTGCACACCTTTTGGGGGAATGCACAAGACCAGAACCACATTCCCAGCTCAGAGGCAGCATCCAGAACTGCATTGTTAAAAGATGCTACCCAATGTGGTCCAAGACCACTGTTTGGAGAACTAGGGCCTGCCCTTCCATTAGATGCCATGATATAGTCTGAAGGAACGTGGGAGCACTGCCTTACTGAAGCTAGACAGGTCCAAGTCTGGTCCATTTCTGGAAGGGTGACGCCTTGGGTTCAATAACGGAAGAAACACAATACATCATTATAAGGAAATAAACACAAATAAATAAAATTAGGAAGATTAAGGCAGTTGCCTCAAATTGTAGGCAATACTAAAGGATGTCAAACCGCCAGCTATTCACATTTTTTTTTTACCATGGGGAGGGGACACCATTTGAATTTTCCAATCAGGTATCAAAACATCTTGGGATCAGAAGCAAAACACTCCCAACCAGAGTTGCTATATATACATGCAGAGGCAGGCACTTAATGGTCAATTCTTAGAAAAAATGTGTTCCTCATTCTACAATGGCAGAAATCCCATCCTGGCCTGGAAGCAAGTGATAGGTGTCAATTCATACCTGTTATCTTTAAAAGGTTGAAAGCAGCTCCAGTCGCTGTACCTCTCAACCCACTGCCCATTGGTCCCACTACCTCCCTTCCTTTCCCACTTCCTGCATCAAGGACAACTTACAGCTTTGCTGAATAACAGGTAGGGTAGAAGAGCTTAGTGAGCGGAGGACCATGGTCAAAACCCCAGCTATTATATCATCACTCATTGCTTTAGATCTTAGGAAGTTAGAAGAACGATGCCTGGCAATCCTGTTTGAACCCACTCATGCCACGCTCGAATCCTGTCTTGATCTACACAAGGCAGTCAAGCAGGTTAGTTGTTAACACCACCAGGGAGAGCTCCTAGGAAGCAATTTGCTCTAACAGCACCAAGGAGAGCTCCCAGTGACAAGGTGTGGAAGGGGCCCTTTGAGCTTCTTTCTCCAGTCCACTCCTTCTTTCTCCAGTCCACTCCACCAGGGGTGGGGCACCTCTGGCCAAAGGAGCAAATGCACTCCTCCAAGCCTCTTTCTCTGGTCCTTGGGATTCTCCCCATGCCACACCCTCTCTCCAGGACACACCCTTCACCAGCCCTACTTTGCACCTTCCTTGGATGCTTTTGCCTGTCTGGAATTTGTCCTTAAACTCTGATCCTGCCTCTTTCTTGCCTGGATGAAAGAGAAGAGTGTGTGCATGTGCATATAGGAGGTAGTCTGCTATACCAAGGTAACATGTACATTCATGGCTCCACCCACGTTTGCCTCTGGCCCCTCCTACCACTGGCCTGGAAGGCAATGAGACCTTTGGCCTGAAAAATGTTCCCAAGCCCTGAACTAGGGTGAGGTAGTGTGGGAGTCAGTTTGTTCCTCAAGCTCAGGGCAAATTGCTCTTGAGAATCCTAGTTCTGGTTCTACGACACCTGATTTAGATGTAGCGATGACCACCAAGCTTGATGGTTTTCAAAGAGGGTTAGACAAATTCATGGATGGTGAGGCCATCACTATCTACTAGACATTCTGGCTATGTTTTGGCTTTAGTGCTGGAGGCAGCATGCTGGGAATCACAAGTGAGGAGGGGGCTACCTTTAAAGCCCTATATGGCCTAGGACCATCGTACCTACGGGACCGCCTCTCCTGGTGTGCCCCACAGAGGAACCTACGGTCTGCAAATAATAACATCCTCAAGGTCCCAGGCCTCAGAGAGGTTAGGCTGGCCTCAACTAGAGCCAGGGCTTTCTCGGCTGCGGCCCCAATCTGGTGGAACGCTCTGTCACAAGAGACTAGGGCCCTGCGGGACCTGACATCTTTCCGCAGGGCCTGCAAGACAGAGTTGTTCCACCAGGCCTTTGGTCAGGGCGCAGCCTGACTTCCTCCTCTGGCAACCTGCACAGAATTTTGCTTAATGGTTGGCATTAATTTGATTTTAATTAATTTTTATAATGAAATGTTTTTAGAATGTTGGATTATTTGATTGTTTGATTATTTGATTGTTGTTAGCCGCCCTGAACCCGGCTTCGGCTGGGGAGGGCGGGATATAAATAAAATGTATTATTATTATTATTATTATTATTATTATTATTATTACATTCATATCCTGCTTGGGGGCTTCCACAGGCATCTGGCTGGCCACTGTGAGAACAGGATGTTGGACTAAATGGGCCTTTGGCCTGACCCAGCAGGTCTCTTCTTATGTGGGCTCCTGCCTGGTAGCTTTGGGTTTCAGCACCTTCTTAAGCACCAGCCAGGAACCTGGTGCAGCTCCTTGGGCAGTGATGCTGTAGCCTCCAACTCAGTGTCCTGGTCACTGCTAGACTCACTTCATGGCACATCCTGTGTCAAACGGTTTGAAGGGAACCAGTGACTTCAGATTCACCAGATTGTGTTCCCTAAACTGAGAAATGTAGAAGGCTTAGAGGATGCTTAGAAGAAGATAGGCAATAACTTTTAGCATCTCTCTTAAATAAGAACAGGACAGCAACAGGAAATGCATGGCAATACCCAGGCACAACTAAGCCCAGCGCCACCTAGTGACTAATGAGTATAATGACACTATCCACATAGTGGATGCAGGAATGAACTACACAACATTTATTTAAGCCATTGTTTTTAGTGAACCCTATTGAGTATGACATTACCCAAGACAATGATTTACCAGACAATCAAATGAAATGCACAATAGGCCTGGTTGCTCACTGTACTCTCACTCTCTGTTTTCTCCCCAGATAACAGCAGCCACATGGACCCCTTCACCTATGGTGAGTAATGTTGTAAAATGCAGCACAGTCGCTGGGTGTGAGGGTTGTGTCATACCCAAAGTAGACCCACTGAAATTACTGAGCATGGCTAACTTGGGTCCACTATTCTCAATGGGATCTGCTCTGAGAAGAATTTACCTGGAGATCCTTTTGCCCCACACGAGAAGGAAGAGATATTGTAGGGAGTTGGCTGCCCCTTGGGAGTCCCTTCCAACTCTAGGTGGGGATGTTAAGATGTTGGGGTGCAAGGGTGGTGGTGCCTGGGTTTTACAGGGAGAGGCGGGGCATGTCTTTGGGTGGCAGATACAGCATCTAAGGCATCTTGGTTTGGGTGCTTGGGTGACCATGAACATTGTACATTCTGACCAGCTCCATTACCCTTCCAGACTATGATACGCTGCGCACAGTGGGACTGGTCTTGGCCATCGTCATGTTTGTGCTGGGAATCTTGATAGCACTGAGTGAGTCACTTCTTTTTTTATTGATGTATGCTTCCTTTATGCCTCTCTTGGCTCCTACACTGGCCTCCCTGTCTGGTTCCCTCAGCTCCCAGTTCTGATATTTTACTTGGGTCCAATATCTGCCCCATTCTGCCGACAAACTACCCAAATGCAGATACCTGTATCAGCCAAAGGAATCAGCAGCTACTGAAGAATCTAGCCTTCCTTCCTTCCTTCCTGTCTACAAGGTTCTAGAAGTAACATCTCAGGAAACTTTTGATGCCAGAGGTGCCAGGGGATTAGGAGCCCACAATAGCTCTCTGCTCATCCCCTCCAGTGACTAGTAGAAGCAACATAAATGAGATGCCACAGTGATGCAGTGGCTAGCATGTTGAACTTTGACCAACATCCATATCCCTCTTCAGCCACAAAGCTCATTGGTTGATTTTGGACCAATCATGGGAAGGTATTTTATATCAAGTCAAGACTCCTATGCATTCCAGTCCAGGGTTGTCTCCCTTGGTTGGAAGCAGCTCTCCTGAAACTCATGGAGATGTCTTTCCCATCTCCTGTTACTTGATCTTTTAAAGTAGATATGCTGGAGATTGAATGTTGGGACCTTCAGTCATCAAGGCATGAGCTGTTCCACTGAACAATGGTGTTGGTCCTTGTCATGGCCTTTCCCTCAGCTTAACATAACTCACAGGGTTGTTGTTGTTGTTGTGTGGTGAATCCCCAGCAATACTCTAAGCTTCATGGAAGAAGGGTGGGGCACACATGATAGGTAGATAAAAGAATGTAACATAATTTAGTCATATACTGCATCGTGCTTATACATAGCAACATAAGAAGAGCTTTGCTGGGTCAGACCAAAGGTCCAACATACTGTTCTCACAATGGCCAACCATTTGCCTATGGGAAGCCTGCTTTCGGGACACGAATACAAAGAATTCTGCTTATTATTTTCATCCCAGAGCATAGATAACCTTATCCATTGTGAGATACAGAAATGCAAGATACAGCTGCATGCGATGGGCCTGGAGCAGTGACTTCTCAACTTCCAGGGCAAATAGCAGCTTCAGGGGGGTTTCATTGGAAGGGAAAGGGTTAACCAAGGGATCTCCCTAGGTATATGTGGAAGGTGTATATATACATTTGTCACTGAGGCCATCCAGAGGAGCTCTGTTAGTTACAGACCCCCGACTGGCCTTAGCTAGATGTCAGTCATTTAGTTTCTCCTCCAGCAGTGATTGAGGAAGACCGTTTTAGGCTGACAGGCCTTTGCAGCCACTAAAAACATTATTGATTAGCCAATCACCTTAATGATTATTTTGTACTGTATTTAAATAGCGTTTTAAGTTTTATTGTCGAGCAATAACCTTATATTTTATGACACAGCAGTAATCTTTTCATAAACAAACAAAATATGAAAAGGAAAATACTTTTTAATAGCAGCCTGTTAAGGACCTGTGTGACCTTTCAGGACTGTGTTGAATATTGAGGTGGCAGTCGAAAGAGTGGCAGCGGTGGAAGAAGGAAGGAAACTGGGATAATGAGAGAAGAGTTAATTGCCTTGCTAAAGCCCCTATTAGTTTTATCTAGACAAGGTGATAGATGGTGGGAGGGGGGGTAGATGCATGCTGTAAAGTTAACAAGCTAGTTTGCCTACATTATGCACAGATCTTTCAGGAGTGAAAAAGGGTGCCCTTCCCCTTTCTAATTATCAAGACACTCACCCACCTTTCACTATAGAGCTACAAAATGCCCAAGTTCAGCTCATCTGAATGCTCCAGTCCTAAATCTGAGCCACATTTCACTACAAAGTACAGCTGAGGCCAGTGGGTCTACCGTGTGTTTTGAGAAGGGGGGTCCTTTCCTCCACTCTAGACCATGCTATCCTCATGCTGAGATCTCTGAACAGCACTACATGGCTCCTTTTCCAGCTTGGCAGCAGCCCTGAATAAGAGGGTGAGGTTACGCTGCAACGTTTTGTTACAGGCCCCAGTAGTATTTTAATTTATTTATGAATGACACTTCGTCCCACCAGATAGCAAGACAGGATCGTTGTTGCAGCCTCCCAGCCCTTCCCTTCCACTCATACTTTGCTCTCTCTTTTCCCCTCCTTCTGCAGGTAAAAAGTTCAAGTGCAAAAAATCTGACCCCAGGTAGGTGCTTCCTGACCACCTTCTCTCTTGTCTTCATCCCTGAGCTGAACTCTGCAACACCCCCCACCTGACCTTCCTCCTCCTCAAACGTTTGCCCTTCATCCCTATTCACTTGTTCCCTTTTCTGTGTCTTCATCTCTGCAGCCTGTCGGACCCCAGGGCACCGGGCAAGACTCCTAGTAAGTGTGGCGTGGCCTTGGGAGGGAGGGAGGCACAGGGCAAGTGGTATCTCATGGGCCTGTTTGTGTGTGTAGCCTTGTGCAAACTTAGAAGGCAACACAACCTCTCTCTTTCTATTTTCAATCGACTTAAAAGCAGACCAGGGGTCAGTGGTGGCTGGTGCATTGGGACTGGTAGGGTAGGCAGTACGGAGGCCAACAGTAGGGGGCGCCAGAGACACCAATAGGTGAAGCCAGAGCCAATGACAAGCGAAGCCAACTAATTCTCGTTTTATCCTCATCCTCTTCCTTGTTGAGTTCTACAAATGCAACACTTCCCGCACGGCATGGCCCGAATCTGGGACGTCATCTTCTGGGTCTCGAGCGAGTCACGTGACCTGCATGAGATTGCAGCCCCCCTTCCAAAGCACTGTTTTCCGGCACAGCACCCAAAAACATGAGTTTTGGGGTGCTTTGAAATGCAAATTTCTGTGCACCATGCCCAAAAATGGTACAGCCTGAAATAGGGTGAGATCATGATGGCCATCTGGGCCTCTTGTAAAAAGAAAAGGGATGTCCTGTTTTTTTCCAGGACAGTTGACGGGTATGTGAGACTAAGGGGGAGGAAGCTGACAGCCAGAGCCCTTCCCTGCACCCCGGACTGGGTGCCAAGGCAGGCAGAAGGGGGCTGTCTGAGGGGCAGACTGAGGTTGTCAGGGCAGTGCCTCATACGTATGCCCTAACAGACCAGCCTCCACTGCCAGGGGTCCACCTGAACCGCCATATTTTACCCATAAGAGAGGTCACGTTTATTAGACATCCATTCTGATTTCTTCCCAGAGAGGTTAGACAACGTTGCTTCAAAAGCAGCCATTACCTCAGTTTCCAGCGCATCCCTTTCCTTACTGCAAAAATAAATTAATAAAAATAAATATTTTAGGGGGGGGGAATGGGCCCTGTTGCAAAAGAGGGCCGAATCCATTTCAATGGTGCAAGCTGGATTTGCCAGGATGCGGTCGGACCCCCATAAGAACAGCTACCGCCTCAAACTGCCCAGGGTGTTTCGAAAACAGCCCCCTTCCCGCCGATCTGAGTTTGTGTACATGCGAAGGTGCCTGCTTCTCTGCCCCCTTCACCTTCGCCTTACGGAGGCATTGAGGAAATTGCGAGAGGGAGGGCGGCTTGAAGCTCCCACACCTGAGGTAACCTCCCGCCCACCTTCCGTTACCATGGAGTTTGCTGACGTCGGAGGGGATGCTGAGGACTCTATGGTGACGCCATGGCAACGGAGAGCACGATTCCTGCAGCAGCTGGGAAGCCTACAGGGAGACATTGTTTGCCAGGGCTCCCGAATGCTAGGATTCGCTTCTCTCCATCTTGCCATGGCCACTGCCACTCTTCTCTCAAACTCTCCCTCTCCCCTCCTTCTTCTTCTCTCTTCCAGCTCCAGCCGGTGGTGTGTAGGTGCCCTCGCCAATCTCTGCTGCTCCCGACTGGCAGGGGGATGAACTGCGCCCAGGAACATTTCTCCTGAGACCTTGGCACCTTGGCACCGACTGCCCGGGAGGGGGAGGGGCTCTCCGTTCTATCCTCGACAAGGGAGGGGCAATTTTATAACCAGTTAGCTCTTGCGCTTCCATTGCATGACGGGGGCGGGCACCTGGGCGGGGTTGGGGGAGCTACACAGGCCATGAGGTAGCAAAGTCCCTCTGCCTGTCTATTTCAGCTGACACCCACCCCGCTGGGGGCTGGTTCCCGTAACCCCCAAAACAGGGTCCCTTTAAACTGCAATAACGCTGCCTGCTGCCACCCTCTGGGAAACACCCCCCCATGCCACACCACGCCCCCCCAGCAATGCCCCCTTGCTTCTGGGCATATTAACCCCCCCATAGCTGCTGCTGCTTTGCTTTCTGTGCCTCCCGCTACGCTGTGAGAAAAAAAGAAGTCCAATGACCACGATAGCCACAAGGGGGACGGGGATTCTACCCAAGAGCCAATCTGCCCCAGTGCTAGAAACCAGGACGCTTTTTTTGGGTGGGGTGGTGGTGTTGGGCCACCTGTGAAGCCAAGGATAGGGCCAGCCGAAGGAATAAAAAGGAGCGAGGGAGGGCTTGCTTTTGTGGCATACACTCCACTCCCCCCAGGGGGCGCTGCTCACAGCTTCTCCTTGCTGTACCATCCACATCTCCGTGTCTCTCATCCAAGCATGGAGCAAACTTTGACCAATCAATAAACGTGGGTTGTTTTTTCTAACTAGACTCGCTTGCTTTGTTTTGTTTGTTGGTACCCTAACAGGCTCAAAAGTTCCATCTCACCACTGGGTAGCTCAGTGGGTTAGAGCATGGTGCCGATAACGCCAAGGTTGCAGGTTCGATTCCCTGTGTGGGACAAATGCATATCCCAGGGGGTTAGACTTAGATGATCCTCAGGGTCCTTCCCAACTCTATAAGTCTATGATTCCAAGCTGTCTTGGGATCCGCAATTCTGAGCTTGCTGCATAAGTGGCAGGAATTGGGCTCTAAAAGAGCTGAGCTCTACCCCCCCTTTTTTTTACTGATCTTCCACTCCTGCAAGAAATGAGGTTACAGGGAACCAGGCAGAAGGCCTTCTTGGTAGTGGCACCCGCCCTGTGGAATGCCCTCCCATCAGATGTCAAGGAAATAAACAACTATCTGACTTTTAGAAGACATCTGAAGGCAGCCCTGTTTAGGGAAGTTTTTAATGTCTTTAATGTGTTATATTCTGTTTTTAGTCCTCTGTTGGGAGCTGCCCAGAGTGGCTGGGGAAACCCAGCCAGATGGGCGGGACATTAATAAAATAATAATAATAATAATAATAATAATAATAATAATAATAATAATAATAATTCTCTAAAACTAAGGAATAAGCTACACACCAGGTTGTAGCTAGCTAAGTTCTATGTGGAGTGCACTCATAGAAATTAATGGGCACAAATTTCTCATGTTAATTAATCCCAGTGGGCCTAATGTTGGAAACAATCCTTTGTATTAAATGTGGAGTTGCACTTACGATGCCTTTTAAAATGGCGGCTTTGGGAGGGGCTGATTAGGATCAGGTAGAAAAGGTAAAGGACCCCTGGATAGTTAAGTCCAGTCAAAGGTTGCGGCGCTCATCTCGCTTTCAGGTGAGGGAGCTGGCGTTTGTCTGAAAGACAGCTTTCCGGGTCACGTGGCCTGCATGACTACTTCTGGTGCAATGGAACACCGTGACAAGTGCCAGAGCTCATGGAAACACTGTTTACCTTCCCACCACGGTGGTACCTATTTATCTACTTGCACTGGTATGCCTTTAAACTGCTAGGTTGGCAGGAGCTAGGACAGAGCAACAGGAGCTCAACCCATTGCATGGATTCGAACCAGAGATCTTCCGATCGGAATCAAGGCCATAAGAAGGGCTGTGTTAATCTGATGAAAAACTGCCCCCCACTTCTCAAAGCTGCTACTTGCCATGTGTGGAGGGGAAGCTGCAATGGGCCCCAAATGTGTCTTCCTTCCTGATACAGGTAAGAGCTGGTGGAGAAGGCGGATCTCAGCCCGAGAATGCAGAACGTTAAATAAGTTACGGTGTGCCATGACAGCTGCTATTTTTCAAAAAACAAATGAAAAACACAGCCCAGATGTGTTAAATGCAATAACGCGTTTAATTGCAACGTTTATTCAGGCCTTTCTGAGAAGAAAAGGCCTTGATCTTCTTATTTAGATTCCCTCTTTTTGTTTTTGTTTTTCCGCTGGCTTTTAACATTGGTTGGTCAGCAGAAACGAGCAGCTGAATGTGCTCCTCTCCACGGTGTGAAGTGTTTCACCTGCCAACTGGCTGCATCTTAGGCTGCAGAAGAACGGCACAGGCGGCTTTGTTTTGCGGCCAGTTGGCAACCCTCGACCATCTAATCAGCGTTATTGTGGCGATGGGGGAGGTGGAAAAAACCCACCAGCCATTCTTGGAACATCCTGGCATCCTTAACTAAGGAAGGGATGAATGAGCAGCTGCCTGGGCCGCGGCCTGGTAAATTGCCATGATCAGAAGAAAGAGGAACAGAACACATACAGAAAGAGGCAAATTGAGAGGGTGCGTGTGGCTGCCGTGCTGCCAACAAGGGCCAATCCACACTTCCGCTTGTCCTGTGCCTAGAAGACAAGGATCTGAGCAGTTTCCTGCTTGTCCTGTACTTCCTAGGCACGGGTCTGTATGCAATTTGCCTAAAATAGAATAATATAATTGTAGAGTCGGAAGGGACCTTTAGGGTCATCTAGTCCACCCCCCTGCAATGCAGGAATATACAGGGAGCGAACCTGAAAGCTTGCCATTATCAGCACCACGCTCAGCACCAACTGAGCAGTTTTGCCTCTGCCCCGCCGCTTTCCCACTGAAAACCTGCTCTTTAGTGCTAAATCAGAACAAACAGCAATCTGTGGGAAAACCCAATTGACATTTACTCCAGTTCAGCAGAAAAGAGCAGGTTTACCCAGAGGGGAGGGGAGTAGTGGGGCAAACAGAAATGTGGATGAGCCCTCAGTCTGTAAAAAACCTGGATCCAGGGGCTGAGCCGTGCCTCTAAATATATCCAGCGATGTGGGGCCTCCTCCCCTGAGATTGCAAGAAAAATGTGCTGCTCTCTTTAGCGACCAGGGTCTCACTTGCTTCCCTTTAGGTACCAATTCCCAGCTATACTTGGGACTTTATATAATGGGAAGTCATTCACAAATCCAATAAAGCTAATGCTCCATATTCTGAATGATCTCACCTGCTGAGCCAGGCGGAGAAACCCACATTGTGAATGCAGCCATGGCTGCCAAGATAACGCGTAATTCCGGTGCTTTGGGGGAGTAGAAATATGAGATGCTGGTACACATATCTTGATAAAAGCGCCATGGGTGCCCACACACAGGAGTTGCCATGGGTAGCAAGAAAAGAAACGATGGTGAGGATCATCACATGCAAAAAAGCCCCACATAATTCTACCCTAATGCCATCACAGGTGTCCAAGTTTGCAAGCTCGCTCTCATTGCGCAAAGGGGGCTTTCCCAGACCCCTCCAAATGCCACTGCCTCTCACCCTAGCAACCCCATCCTCCCCATCAGCCTATAGTGAACCAGCAGGTCATTCCCTAGCCAATCAGATTTGGCTGCAGGATGACCCTGAGGCCAAACAGAATTTGCCTCCTTTTTGAATTAGCTTTATTAGACCTGAGTAATCTGGTTGGCTAGGCTCCCTTTCCCCACGCTGGTGCCCTCCAGCTGTTCTGGACCACAACTCCCACCAGCCTCATCCAGCATCTTTTCTCTTGTTCTCAAGTGGGGAGCTATGGGGCAGTGGGGCCCCCCTCTGGTTTGGGAGCATGGGCAATGTCATTTGGATCCCCTTTAAAAGTACGAAAATAAGTCAAGCACAACATTTCACTTCTTTCTATACAAGAAGTTAAAATGAAAGTAAGGCTGGTTGTATCACAATACGTTCCATCAGGGTCAATTTTTTATTACAACCGGGGTGGAGAATATCACTTAACGCACTCTAAATACATGAATGCAGGTCACGAGAAGAAGCAAGCTGTGACCTTCACATGTGGTACTCGTACGTAAACAGAAACAGCCCCCCCCCAAACCAAACCTCTTTAAAAATCGTATTAGTAGGAGGAGCATGTGGTGAGTTGGTGATAACCAGTTCACTGAGAAAATTGCCATAGTGATTAATCCTATACGAGTACAGTGGTACCTCAGGTTGCATACGCTTCAGGTTACATGCGCTTCAGGTTACAGATGCTTCAGGTTACAGACTCCGCTAACCGAGAAATAGTACCTCGTGTTAAGAACTTTGCTTCAGGATGAGAACAGAAATCTCTGCTCCGGTGGCATGGCGGCAGCGGGAGGCCCCATTAGCTAAAGTGGTGCTTCAGGTTAAGAACAGTTCCAGGCTAAGAACGGACCTCCGGAACGAATTAAGTACTTAACCCGAGGTACCACTGTAAATTCTCTAGTTCCCTATTTAATGAAATGAACTTTTTTGAGCCTTCTTGGTAGCAAAGCCCTCAGTCAAATCACTATGACCCAAACTTTCCCCAATTTTATGTTCAGCTGAAACCAATACTAATCCTACTAGACATTCTCACAACGTATTGGAGGGCTGTAAGAGGCAGTCCTTTGCTTGAAGATCTCCTCCATTTGAGGCCTGCTGAGCCCCAAGACTAGTTTAAAAATAAGGAACCACCCAAAGGGGAGCAGAAGGGTCTTTGAAGTTTCCCATCCTGGTCAACAGACCAAAGAGGCAGGTACAAACTTCCCCTGGTGCGCCCCCCCCCCCGCTATGGCGAGATGCACTCTGCTTCTCCTGAAAGCACAGCCATTGTTTCTTAAATTTAAATATTTGCATGTAAATTTGCAGATATTATGCAAATAGGCACTCTCTTTTGTCCTTGCGGCTGGTGATTCAAATTCTCATAATTGGCTACCCTAAGTACACAATGTCCCCTTTTCGGCTCAGCTGAGTTTTGGAAGAAGGAAAACAGGCAGGACTCTCTGTGTCCTTTCTGGGAAGAAGTTCCGGACTTAAGGAGAAGCAAGAAAATACAGGCAGATTCTTGTGGGCGACTTTTGGATTTTTTTAAAAAATGATGCCACACATATGGCGTTGCCAGATGACCTGTTCAGCGAGCATTCATTCATCCAGACAAATTCATTCTGATTTGCTCGCTGGGTTTTTATACATCTTTCTGTTAATCCTGCGCTCAATGCATTTTTAGTGCATTTACCCATTGCTGTGCATTGCTGCACACTGCAGTTCTGTGCTGCTGTTTGGTTATTCTCACACTGGCTATGCCTGTTCTTTTTGTTTTCCTTGCATCATATTTTCATCTCATTTTTTCGAAACCAGTCCTGGGACCAATCAGCAAAGGGGGGGGGTGGCAGAGGCAAGAGTGGGCGGAGCAACAGATTAAAATGTCACCTTTGTACAGTAGGCAACTTTCCGTACGCAAACACACAACTCTCTGCCTTCTATCCAGGCAAGCAAGAAGCATGGGGAGAGCTCAAGGGCACATTCCAGCCAGGTTAAAACACTCAAGGAGGAGCCAAAGCAGAGCCAGTGAGGGGTATGGCTTGGGGAGCATCCTGAGGGCCAGGTAGTGGGGCCTGGAGGGCCATATCTATCTCCTGGGCCTGAGGTCCTCACCCTGCTGTGTCCCCAAATGCTTCCTGCCCCACTGGCTTGCTGATCTCTGGTGCTGATGCAGAAAGGGCTGCAGAAACTTCTGCCACATCAGGGAAAGAGAGCAATCAAAGGTGCCCTCGTAATGCATTTATACTCCCCAGAGCCGGCCCACCGATTAGGTAGGGTGAAGCACCCGCCTCAGGTGGTGGAAGTGCAAGTGTTTCACCTCAGGTGGAGAAATGGGATGGGCCACCCCTCCCCAGAGCAGTCCAGAAACAGGGATCAGATTTGGGGAGGAGGGGAGTGTCTTCCTTGCTGTAATAAAGATTTGTTCGGACTTTTAGCCACCAGAGGGCAGAACAACTCCAAAAAAGTTGGGAGTTACTCAGAACCTTATAAGAACACAATGAGGTACCTTAAACACCATCATATTATTAAATGTGCTTTTAACTAAAGTGCTTATGAAGTTGACATGTGTCTTCCGATAGCAAAAGCACCCAATCTGGATCACACAACACACACCCCCACTGTTTTCCTGTGACTAATCAACACACACCACTGTGGGCTCCCCCCTCTCCCAAACACTGTCTGCCGCAAAATAACCCATACCTTCAAAAGGGGGAGAGATTTTTAGTGCGGAAACAGCATGGGGAAAATGGCTAGTCCACTCAAATTCATGTGCTATGGGGCTTTGTTTCTTGTGCATTCATCCTGATTTCCTTGCAAGCAGAAATTATACAATTCCTGGTTTGTATTGGGCATTTATTCTGATTTGTTTGTGGAGAGGTTACACATCAGGGAGCCTTCATTCTAATCTGCCTGCACAGTGTTTATATATAGAATCGTAAATAATATACCGTATTTTTCACTCTATAAGACGCACCAGACCACAATACGCACCTAGTTTTTGGAGGAGGAAAACAAGAAAAAAAATATTCTGAATCTCAGAAGCCAGAACAGCAAGAGGGATCGCTGCGCAGTGAAAGCAGCAATCCCTCTTGCTGTTCTGGCTTCTGGGATAGCTGCGCAGCCTGCATTCGCTCCATAAGATGCACACACATTTCCCCTTACTTTTTAGGAGGGAAAAAGTGAGTCTTATAGAGCAAAAAATACGGTAATTGTAGAATTGGAAGGGATCCTGAGACTCATCCTAGTCCAACCCCCTGCAATGCAGGAATCTCAGCTAAGAAGAAGAAGAAGAAGAAGAAGAAGAAGAAGAAGAGTTTGGATTTGATATCCCGCTTTATCACTACCCAAAGGAGTCTCAAAGCGGCTAACATTCTGCTTTCCCTTCCTCCCCCACAACAAACACTCTGTGAACTGAGTGAGGCTGAGAGACTTCAGAGAAGTGTGACTAGCCCAAGTTCACGCAGCAGCTGCATGTGGAGGAGCGGAGACGCGAACCCAGTTCCCCAGATTACGAATCTATCACTCTTAACCACTACACCACACTGGCTCTCTAAAGCATCCATGACAGATGGCCATCCAACCTCTGCTTAAAAACCTCCAAGGAAGGAGAGGCCACTGTCTTCTGAGAAAGACCATTCCAATGTCAAAAGCTCTTACCGTCAGAAAGATCTTCCTACCCTCCAGAGCAGGAGAAAACAAGCTTGCTTCATCCTCTATGTGGCAGGTACAGTGGTACCTCGGGTTACAGACACTTCAGGTTACAGACTCTGCTAACCCATAAATATTACCTCCGGTTAAGAACTTTGCTTCAGGATGAGAACAGAAATCGTGCTCCGGCGGTGCGGTGACAGCAGGAGGCCCCAATAGCTAAAGTGGTGCTTCAGGTTAAGAACAGTTTCAGGTTAAGAACGGACCTCTGGAACGAATTAAGTACATAACCAGAGGTACCACTGTATCTAGCTTCATCCCTTGCTCATTGGTTGCTAAATAATGGGCTTGTGGAGGTAAAGTGCAAGCAAATTTTGAAACAGGGCACAGTAGCAGAACCTCCCGATGAAACCTGAAACAATTTAGGGAGGAAAGGGGAGCCTGTGATCAGTGGCGGATCTTGGTGTCTCCAATTTCAGTGGCCTTTTCTGTGATCAACCTGTGGGTCCCCAGATGTTGTTGGACTACAACTCCCATCATCCCTGACCACTGGTCATTCATGCTGGCTAGGAATGATGGGAGTTGTAGTCCAACAACATCTGGGGACCCACAGGTTGAGAAACACTGCAAGTGCTCCCATAATTCCTGACCATTGTCTGCACTGTCTGGGGTTGATGGGGATTGGAATCCAGAAATATCTGGAGGGCCCAGGTTTCCCTTCCATTTGCATCATCAAGAGACTTTCAAATCAATCCAGTTGCCAAGAGGGTCCATTTCTCCGTTTCAAGGCAGGCTGGAAGATGAAGTCATTTCTTTCTGTGGCAGGTCCTGAGAGTTGGGAGGAGACCCCACTCCCCTGCCCAGCTACCATTCCCAGAGTGTGCAGAGAATAGTACTCTCTTCCTCACAACTCTCAGCACCCCTCACAAACTACAATTCCAATGATCCTTTGGGGGAAGTTGTCGAGTGGATCAGGGCTTCCTAAACTTGGGTCTCCACCTCTTTTTGGACTACAATTCCCATCACCCACTGGTCCTGCTAAGCTAGGGATGATGGGACTTGTAGTCCAAAAACAGCTGGAAACCCTGGTTTGGATGCTATCCCAAAAGCTTCCCCAGCCAAGACGCACCAACCTGGGCGAGTGCCGATTTCTTGGAGTAAAAGGCACCCCCGCCGACCTTTTCCGACCGCCGTCTCCTCGCCCGAAATCCCACCGCGGAAGGTCGCACGCTTCCTCCCGCTAGAGACCAGATCGTTCTCCGGGACAACCAGGAAGCCCAGAACTGGGAGAGCGGGTGATGGGTGGATCTCCTACTCTGGAAGTCCCGGGACTAGGAGGAGCAATACGCGCAAAGTTCTTCCGCGCCATTGGAGCTCCCCGCGCAGATACGGGGGAGCGCTGCGGTGATGCAGCTTCCACATTCCCTTGTTTAAAGTCCTGGAACAACGAGGAGGGGAAGCGAGAGAGAGATCATAACCTGCAACAGGGGATCTGGCTTCCCAGCCGCGCTCTGAACCCACTGCAAGGACAGGAATTTCGCTCCCTTTCCAGTGCTACCCCTTTGGCGACCTGCACGGGCGCCGGAGGTTGAGATCTTTCTCCTCGCCTTTCAGTCGCCCCGGAGGAGCACGTGGCGCTGCCTGGAAATTTGAGATGTCCTGTTTTGCTCTCTTCCGCCCCCAGACTTCTTTCCTAGCCTCGGGCAGGAGCATCTATGCCTCTCTCCCCCCTTTACAGCTTTGTTTATTGGGTTACTTTTTTTCAGCCAACACCAGATTCATGGGGGGCCGGAGTCTTTATTGCAGGGAGGGCGGGATTGTGGCCCGAAAAAGCGTTGCTAGACTACAATTCCCATCACCCCTGGTTATTGGCTTTGCTGGGTGGGGTTGCTGGGAGGAAGTTAGGGGCTCAGCAACAACGAGGTTCCCCCAGCCCTGCTTTCCTGTTTTTAAAGCTGCCGCTAAATGCTGTACCTCGTTTATATTTAGTTATTTAGCAGACTCGTATCCCACACATTTAGGCTATATAACAGCAACACGCATACACGGGCGTAGCCGGAGGGGGCAGAGAGGTACCCCCAATAATCAATAAGAATACATAGCTAACTGAAGTTCTGCCCCCTCCCACAAAATCCTGCCTGCGCCCATCACACGCACACACACTCTGCCAAGGCAGTTTGCAACATACTGTATATAGATGACACATAGATTCAAATAATTCCGGGGGCTGTTTTGCCCACGAGATGGCGCCCTTTCCCATTCTGTGCTCAAAAGCCAACCCAGCTGACAATCACAGTGGCAACAGGACAGCAGCCTCCACTGCTTCATTTTAAAGGGAACTTCTAACCCCATCTGCTCTTGATGGCGGCCTGGACCCTGCGATCAATTGCTGACCCTGTCACTCGCACACCCCTTGCTGTCGACCCCTTCCTCTCCCACCTGCTTGCTCCCCACTGCAACCTGCTCGCACGCCCCTCCCCCTTCCTACCTTGGTTGTCTTCCGTCTCCTGCTCCTTGGGAGACGCCGCACGGATCGCATGGACTGGAGCAGCCTGGGGGAGGTCACTGCGCGGTGTCGGATCAGGGCAGCCTACCAGAAGGTTGCCTGGGCCTGTGCTGTGTCAGCTAGCTGCCAAACTGAGGGCTGCCTCGGTCAAATACACCTGCAGCGAGATTTTGGGAAGTGAGCCACAGCAGAGACTGCAGTGTCTTTATGATATATGGTTTATTTACACATTTCTACAACCTGTAGAATTAACCTGTAGAGTTAAAGCTATGGTTTTCCCAGTAGTGATGTATGGAAGTGAGAGCTGGGCCATAAAGAAGGCTGATCGCTGAAGAATTGATGCTTTTGAATTATGGTGCTTGAGAATCCCATGGACTGCAAGAAGATCAAACCTCTCCATTCTGAAGGAAATCAGCCCTGAGTGCTCACTGGAAGGACAGATCCTGAAGCTGAGGCTCCAATACTTTGGCCACCTCATGAGACGAGAAGACTCCCTGGAAAAGACCCTGATGTTGGGAAAGATGGAGGGCACAAGGAGAAGGGGACGACAGAGGACGAGATGGTTGGACAGTGTTCTCAAAGCTACCAGCATGAGTCTGACCAAATTGCGGGAGGCAGTGGAAGACAGGAGTGCCTGGCGTGCTCTGGTCCATGGGGTCACGAAGAGTCGGACACGACTAAACGACTAAACAACAACAACTTGAGCCTATGATGGCAGGGTTCACAGCATGAACACCTCAAGAGGTTCTGGCTTCTCCCATTGCCACAGCAGCCATGGTCTTAAGCAGACCTCGGCCGTTGCTCTCAACCATTGCTCTCTGCAACACACTGCTTATTAACTCTGTTGCAAACTCCTAACTGCAATCCTAAAACTCTAAACTAAAACACTTGCAATGTCTTTTAAGCCAACTCTCAGTTGAGGGAGCCCACTCCTTTGCAGGTAAGATTTGCCCTTGATCCTTTGTGTTGTCCTAATGGCTCATCCCCAGGCAATCACATCAAAAGGGACGCGGGTGGTGCTGTGGGTTAAACCACAGAGCCTAGGACTTGCCAATCAGAAGGTCGGCGGTTTGAATTCCTGCGACGGGGTGAGCTCCTGTTGCTCAGTCCCTGCTCCTGCCAACCTAGCAGTTCGAAAGCACGTCAAAGTGCAAGTAGATAAATAGGTATCGCTTCGGCGGGAAGGTAAACGGCATTTCTGTGCACTGCTCTGATTTGCCAGAAGCAGCTTAGTCATGCTGGCCACATGACCTGGAACCCCAGAGTCGGCCACGACTGGACCTAATGGTCAGGGGTCCCTTTACCTTTACCTTTATAATTAGCTATTAAAACGTGATGATTCCCTAGGATTAAAGAGGTGTCTGATGCGCAGCTTAATATACATGGGTCCATACCCTCCAACATTTCTCCAATGAAAATAGGAATGTCCTATTTAATAATAATACGGATGTGGCTTAGTTATGCTGGGCACATGACCCAGAAGCTGCCTACAGATAAACGCCAGCTCCCTCGGCCAGTAAAGCAAGATGAGCGCCGCAACCCCAGAATCGTCTGCGACTGGACGACGGTCAAGGGTTACTTTTACCTTTTATATAATAATAATAATAATAATAATAATAATAATAATAATTTTTTTAAAAAATAGCTCATCCATCTGACTGGGTTGCCCCAGCCAATCTGGGTGGCTTCCAACATACTGTATTTTTCTGTGTATAAGACTATATTTCCCCCACATTTCTTAAGTTTAAAATTGGGGGTCGTATTATACACAGAATGTAGCAATTAATTATTTCTTAATTTTGGGCTCAAAAAATAGGGGTCATCTTATACATGGGGGCGTCTTATACACAGAAAAATATAAAAACATAATAAAACATTAAACATTTAAAATCTTCCCTATACAGGACTGCCTTCAGATGTCTTCTAAATGTTGTACTGTATAGTTATTATCTCCTTGGTTCAGGGGTTGCATAACTGCTTACCCTCCAACATTTCTCCAATGAAAATAAGGGCCTCCTAAGTGGGGCATTCCAGGATAAAATCAGAAACCGGGACGGCTTCTGTAAGTCCAGGACTGTCCCTGGAAAACAGGGACACTTGGAGGGTCTGCGCATCTTGATTAGATTCTAACATGAGTCCGACACACAGTTTTAACAAACAGACCTTAGTTAAATTCTAACCCTAGCTTGATCAGGAATTCAGGGAGTCTTGCACCTACAAACTCATAGCAATACATAACTTGCTCGGTATTGCTTTGATTAACTGACAGAGCATTTCAGCCATGGGCCTCTCCTGTCCCAGCTCTGCCAGAGGTTGCCAGGGACCTAACCTGGGACTTTTGTTACCTTTTCTATACTTTTCCTGCCACGAGCGTCCAACGCCCATTTCAAAAAAGAGAACCTAAGAATTTCTCTGCCAGGCTAACTGTTCTCAGTGTTCTCAAGTTCCTTTTTGAAACGTTCTGCCCCTCCAAGTTGGCACGATATTCTGGGCAAATTATGTGAATTAATGTCCGTGAAGGAGCCATGGCCTTTGTCTCACCGCTTTCCTAGCCGTGCAGAACAAAAAAAATAAAAATAAAAGTCTGGGTTGTGGTTTCTTTCGTTCCTCATTTGCTGCTCTGGGTTCGGTTACCATGTCGTCATTTTACAGAGGAGCCTGTTACTTCTAAGGGAGTGCACCATCAAAGTTTGAAACACACACACACACGGCAATGGACTCGACGTATATATACCCACACACTCAGAAATGTAGGAACACGTGCCCATGACTCACACCGCTCCCCAGGGCCAGGAAGTGGCAAGAGGAGGAAATGACTATTGGGGCCTTTCGCTCGCTTGCAGATGCCCGGCAAACGGAACGCCTGGTGGACTGTAGCATCCGCCATGAAGGTGAGTGATTCCCCCCCTCCAACTCTCCAGCATAGACCACCCAGCTCTCCCCTTTTTTTGTCATAAGAACCTTTTCTCCCCCTGCATCATGTCTCTGGAACAATTTGCCGGCCAGAAATAAATTCCTACCAGGGATTAACCCTTTGGGGTGTTGGAATTGCCAGAAGAACCAGACCCTCTGGCTCAGGGGAAATGAAAGCCACATGGCAAAAAAACAACAACCCAGAGTCGGGAGGAAGGGAGATGGTCTCAGCGGTCAGCGAAAGTCTTGGGATTTATAGTCCAGAATCCGGACAGGCAAGCAGACACTTTTCCCTAGTTTTCACCAGCTTGCCTTTTTCACTCCATCCTTGTTTGGAAGGGTTTATTTTTTTACAGAAAACTTCTTTGCTGTACGGACTTTGCCTTATATAGTTAGCAAGCTGCCTGCCTGTGTGGCCAGGGATGTCCGGCTTTCAAAGCCGTGGTTCTCAGAAGCAGAAGTCTGAGACCGACCGGAAAGCATCAGACTTTGGGAGTTTTGGTATGTGTGCGTGTGTGACTGTGGGAGAGAAACACAAAAAAACAAAAATAATTAGGCTTCCCCGAGACAAAGCCGAAAGCGTGGGGAAGGTTGTCCCTTTTGGTGATGTTGGGACTACAGTGGATTGGAAAGGATCCAGGAGGAGAGGCTTCAAAAATAAACACCCCAAGCGAGGCTTGGGAGGCAGATGGAGTGAGAGCCCCCCCCCAACTAGGTTTTTGGTAAACTCCCAATAGGCTCCTTTGTAGGATGTTGGCGGGCTGACAGCTCAGAGCTGCCTCCTCAGACGGCTGCATCATGGCTCTCACATCCTTTGAAGCAGTGTGAGCACAAGCCACAAGGTCTTCGGCAGTTGGAGTGAAAAAAACTGTGCCTTCCACTGAGGGGAAATGCCTGTATATTTCCAGCTCCACAGACGGGATGTTGAGAGGCCTCAAAACCTCAGCAGAGCTTCTGAATCTAAAACAGTGGCGGACAACATGTGGGGGTTCTTTCTCTCTCTGGGTATGGTGTTTATATTGTTGTTTTATTTCCTGAGGCCTTTTTATCAATTATTTTCAAAATAATGGACATGTGCCCGTGGGGCAGGACATTTCATTTGTATTTGGTGCTGCTGCAGTGAAATCTTAAAAACTGGGCAGGAGGGAGAGATAATTGAATTTCTTTATGCTGTTACAGGAGAATACATTTCCCCTATACTCTGTGGCTGTTTTACCGGGAGATCTAAATTGTTGTTATCATGGTCTCATATGTTAAAGTTTATATTGCTAAAGTTGCTAAAGTTTATATTGATGTATCTAATTGTTATCAGTGCTGGTCTAAAATATGTTTTATTTTTTTAAAAAAATAAATGGACTTTTATATTTGTGGGCAGTTGTGAACCACTTAGCAATTACCTTTGAAATATGAAGTGCTGTATAAATTAGCAGAGGAAAGAAATAACAAAAAATCAGTTATAAACACGCACAAGATGGCATTTACAGTATTTGTTTAAAGAAACATATATTCTGCTTTTCACTTCATCTGGGGCTGAAAGCAGGTTATACAGAATAAAAATGTAAGATCTACAAACTTCGAAACGTAGTTTAGAAACGGAGGAGAAAGCATCAGAACAGCACTCATAGTGCAAAAACCTCCTGAAATGAAACAGTTCTAACTTGCTGCGTGAAAGTTAGTGGGGACAATCCAAAGTGAAATTATGAATGTGTACACACTCTCCCTTTAAAGCCTGTTTGAAGCACCTTCTTTCCCTCAAAGATTTCTGGCCACTGTAGTTTGCTAAGGGGTGCTGGGAGTTGCAACTCTGTGACTACGGTAAACTACAGTGCCCAGAACTCTGAAAGAAAAGTACGTCTTCCGAAGGCATTTTATAGGAATAGAGAGTACACAGCATAAGTTGCCTGTTAAGCCACTGCAACGCTCAGGGTTGTATCATTCCCCCCCCCCCCCCGGTTGGTGGCTATATTTATCTCTGTTGTATGAAAAATAACATGGGAGTTGATCAGAAGCTGGGGAAACGACAGAACCCTGAGTCTGATTCTATGGCTTAAAGAAGCTATGGCCAACAGTGAAAATAATGAAAATAAATGGCAATAGATCTAGAGAAGGCTGTGTGCTTTTTCTAGAATTAGATCCTGGTTCATTGGAATGCTAAATGCATAGTAGTAGTAGTAGTAGTAGTAGTAGTAGCATTGAATCTTCTACAGTCCATCAATCAAGCCTCACCACAAGAGCAATGAACGCACGTGCCCAGACACATGCCTCTCAAACACTGGTATGGTTTCCTTGGCTTCTGTAAGGGTAATTGATTCAGCGTTTTGTTGGCTGAGAGATCTGTGCATCAGTTCCAGCTGTGACTTTGTCCTGTTTTGGTTCACACAGTGGAGAAGTTGTTGCTACTCAGAGCATTCAGTGTTGGCGCTATGGGGCACAATCTGAACTAGGGTCATGATGGCTGAATTTATGTCTTTTCCAGCTCTTTGTCTTTCTGCTGCTTGTCTGTGTGAGCCTCAGTGGTCCTGTAGATGCTCAAGGTAAGATTCTCCCTCTTCAGTGTGTTAGTCCAGGTGTGCATTCAAACTCCTGCCTCCATGACATTAACCAGTTGTGAGTTCACACCCCCAAAGTTCTCTATGAGCTGCAGCCTTTCCACCTTAGCAGCTAGTGTCCTCTAGGCGTTTTGAACTACAGTTCCCACCATCCCCAACTAGTATGGCCAGAGAAGAAGGGAGCTGTAGTCCAACATTATATGGAGGGCATCAGATTGGGGAAGGCTGCCCTAGCAGAAGTGCACAAGTCATCTGGAGTTATGGTTTAGCAAATCCATCATTTCTGCCCATTGCCTACATTGGTTGGGGCTTATGGGAGCTGAAGTCCAACAGCACCTACAGAGCACCCCGTTGCCTAACCCTGGTCTGGAGACACAAGTGGCCTCCTAGAATATGGAAGCCATCCTTTCCCACTTTGCCCATCAGCCAGCAGATTTCAACATTATTGCCACCCCTATCTTTTGGAGACAAATGACTGGGACATTTGGGCAAACGTAGCGAAGAAATACTGTTGTGAAATATTTTCCCCTGCCAATTAAAAATAATTATCCTCAAATAAGGCAAAACATATGCTGGCATTTCCGAGAATCCAGAAATGCCATGGCGACTGTTTCTCAGCCCAGTCATCCCTTCCTGCATGTGCTGCGGAGGCAGAGCAACAGACCCTCCAGCTGCTTGGGCGCTTCCAGTCGCTGCAAATTGCAACAAGCTGCTTAAGGGAACTGCCAAGAGCGGTGACTTCCTCTAAGCTTAGCTTCCATTATCTGAATGTGTCAATAAAGGTGATCCAAGCTAGGTTTTGGCCTTGAAGTAGGCACTGATCCTTCTGGAAGGACCTCCTCAGACGGTGCTCCTGGCGGTTTTCGAGTTCTGTAATCCAGGGTGAAGGAGAACAAAAGCTAATCTCCCCCCCCCTTTTTATGAAGATTACCCACTCTGGATCCCACAGCTAATTCTCCCCTGGTCTCCTCACTGGCCCAAATAGGACTCATTTAGCCAGCTAGCCCTGGTGATCATCTAATGTTTATTGGATGGATTTTTCCCCTAAATTGATTTTTGAATTCTGAATTTATTGTTATTCGTGTTTTATACTATATTTTATGCTGTTTTTTGTTGCATCAATTAAGTGTTTTAAATTTGTTGTTAGTCGCCCTGAGCCCGGTTTTCTGAACTGAGAAGGGCAGGGTATATATATAAAAATTATTTATTATTATTATTATTATTAAATAAATGACATGGGAGAACAAATAATTAAAGTTCAGGGAATGCCAATTGTGGGGTGTAACATCACTGAAGCAGTCAAATACAACAGTTCCTGTTTGCCCAGAGTGGACACGCAGGAGAATGTTGCTCCAGACAGGAGGACTTCCTGTCACACCTTTGTGACCAGGTAGATGGGTGTGACCCTATAAAGGTAAAGGTAAAGGGACCCCTGACCATTAGGTGCAGTCGTGGCCAACTCTGGGGTTGCGGCGCTCATCTCGCTTTATTGGCCGAGGGAGCCGGCGTACAGCTTCCGGGTCATGTGGCCAGCATGACTAAGCCGCTTCTGGCAAACCAGAGCAGCACACGGAAATGCCATTTACCTTACCGCCAGAGCGGTAGCTACTTATCTACTTGCACTTTGACGTGCTTTCGAACTGCTAGGTTGGCAGGAGCTGGGACCGAGCAACGGGAGCTCACCCCGTCACGGGGATTCGAACCACCGACCTTCTGATCGGAAAGTCCTAGGCTCTGTGGTTTAACCCACAGCGCCGCCCGCGTCCCACGGGTGTGACCCTAGCAGACCCTATAAAAGGGCTAGTCATGCAGCCATCTTCCTCTTTTGGACATTTTGCTCTTTTGCTGCTTTTTTACCATCATCCGCTGGCTCTTAGCCAGAAGCAAGTGGCTCATCCTTTCAGAGGATGTAAGCCACAAGGTGGAAAGTCTGAGGCCTAGCTCAGACTTCTTTTCTCTACAACTGTAAATGTAACTACAAGATAAAACCTGCCTTCAGGACAATACTGTGAACTGAATGTAAGCAAACTTTACTGTTACTTTTAATGAAGACTGTTGTATTATTATTTTCAGAGGGAAACATAAGGGGAAACTGACCAGGAACAATCCAGACTGGACAAGCCAGACTGGATTGCTTAACTCAAATGATTCTCACAAATCCATCAGCTAGCCTCCAGAAATGTGCAAGGGAATGTGCTCTGCTACTTACTCATAAGCGTGAGCGAGGAGAGATAATATTTAAACAATATATCCTCTCCTAGCTTTCCGCAACATTCCCACACCAATATGGTGCCCGGCTGAAGTTTGGGATTACATCTCCCATCAGTGCCCACCACTGGCCATGTTGGCCGATGGGGATTGTAGTCCAAAAATGCTGGATACCCCTGTTTTAGTTCTTAAGTTTTATATTGTAGCTGTTACTTTATGTTACTTTATGCTATTTTGAAACCAGTCAAGTGCCTTTATTTATTATCGTTGCAAAGTGTTTGTGGTGAGGAAAGCAGAGAGATGTAGTAATGCCTTGCCATGTTCAATTGCATGGGCTGACTTGAAAACATTGCTGAAAAACACCTGGAGGATGCAGACCGTGCCTGGCTTCTGCCCAAGGAGCAGGGAGAAGCTGGATTCAGTTTGCAATTAAAGGCAAACTTAACTGATTCATATTTTCTGAAACAATATGGGAACCAAAACACAGCCATCTTTCAAAATTCACATTTCTCTTGATTTTGCAATGCAGTTCTCCAGCCAAGTATCATGTACAAAAATCTCAGCATAGAAGCCTGTTGGATGATATTGGGCCAGTCACATGGGGCCACTAGGGGCGTATCGGAAGATGGCTGACAATAACATCTCTCCGACCCACACGAGGTAATTTGGAGGCTATGATGGGGGTAATTAGCCTCCTTACCCCCCCCCCCGGATGGTGGGGGGGACTGCCCTTGCCTGCTGTGCCCTACCCACCCCCGAATTTGTGGGGGTGGGGGCACTAGGCACAAAGCCCTCCTGTGGGATTCCGGCACTCCTGGACGCCGTCCCTGATCCGCGCCACTAGCTGCAAGAACTTCAAAAGAAACAATTTGGATGAAGCTAATTGCACATATTTCAATGAAGAAGGGGGAGTAAAAGACTGCTAACAGAAGAGATCTCTAACAAAACAAGACAAGAATAAATCATGAGAAGATACGCTAAGATACGGTATGGCAAATGACTGATGGGGGAGGGGGAAAAACTCTCCTTTCTTTCCTTATGTGATTAAACAAGAATCCCCTCCCCTCACGAGTCATAAATGTCGTTTTAAGGACTTAAGCTGTGGATTTAAGACTGTGTGGAGATAAACATTTGAACCAAAGCATGTTTTAAGAAGAGCGTGGAATGTACAAGAGCTCTGGAATGACACAGTTAAAATTGCCATCGCCATATTGGGAAGTTCTGTCAGAGGTTTTGAGTCTGGGAGGAGAAATAGAGAAATAGAGCTGCTTTTATACTGTGGGTGAAACTCCTCAGAGGGACTCAAGAGCAACAGTTTTGCGAGATAATGATGGAAAGAGCGATGTTATCTATGAAGGTGATGATATATGAAAACCATCTCGATTTGAGGATTGGAAGAACGGAAAAATTCACACAGGATTAATATTGGTGTTTATCGGCTTAAGGAGACTATCAGAAGAGATCATAAAGAAAAAAAGAGAAAATATATGAACAAGATGTGATGTGGAAACAGCAAGATAAGACTGGATAGAATTATGAACTCTGTTTGGACTGATTTGGTCTGATTTGGACATTAATGCAGTAGCAAGAAGATGATCAGAATCCCCCTTTGGATCTTGAAATATGGCGCCCCCCCCCCCACAAAATTTAAAATTCGGCTTTGTAATTCGGAACTTATGTGATGTGATTTAATTTGATTTGATTGGCCGGTTAATAAAAATTATTTATTAAAAAAAGATATTGGGCCAATCACTTAGTCTACCTCACAGGGCTGTTGCAAGGATAAAATGGAGTGCGGGGGGGGGCACTTCTGCAAGCTTCTTGCAGAAAGCCTGGAATAAACATGTACAAAAGAAAGATTTTGCTGTTCATGCACAGAAAGGACTTCAACCCACTGCATTCTTGCTTTCATTCCAGCAAATGAAATGGATCTTGGGTTTGGATTTTGCTGAGAAGCATGCACTTTCAAACAAAAATTGGTGCATTTCCCTTTTGGTCAGTCATCAACAACTTTAAGTCTGAAAACCAGTCTTTGTTTTGTTGAACGCAGCCCTTGGCCCTTAAGACTTTAGATTTTGCTTAAACTGATGTCAGCCAGTTGGTTGGACTCCAACTCCCATCATCCCTGACCTTTGGCCATGCTGACTGTGGATGATGGGAGTTGGAATTGAACAACATCTGGAGGGGCCCCAGATTCCCTAGCTATGCTGACACATCATCAGGCTATCTCTGCATGCTCAGAAGGATATTTATGTGAGCTTGTGGCTTTGGTTTCAGGTACCTCATCCCCACTTGTGGGGCAGGAGGCAGATGGCGATAGAGCCACAACTGAGTCCTTTTTGCCGTCCACAGGTAAGTTTTGTTTGTTTAGTCATTTAGTCATAGAATCATAGAATCATAGAATCATAGAGTTGGAAGAGACCACAAGGGCCATCGAGTCCAACCCCCTGCCAAGCAGGAAACACCACCAGAGCACTCCTGACATATGGTTGTCAAGCCTCTGCTTAAAGACCTCCAAAGTAGGAGACTCCACCACACTCCTTGGCAGCAAATTCCACTGTCGAACAGCTCTTACTGTCAGGAAGTTCTTCCTAATGTTTAGGTGGAATCTTCTTTCTTGTAGTTTGGATCCATTGCTCCGTGTCCGCTTCTCCGGAGCAGCAGAAAACAACCTTTCTCCCTCCTCTATGTGACATCCTTTTATATATTTGAACATGGCTATCATATCACCCCTTAACCTCCTCTTCTCCAGGCTAAACATGCCCAGCTCCCTTAGCCGTTCCTCATAAGGCATCGTTTCCAGGCCTTTGACCATTTTGGTTGCCCTCCTCTGGACACGTTCCAGTTTGTCAGTGTCCTTCTTGAATTGTGGTGCCCAGAACTGGACACAGTACTCCAGGTGTGGTCTGACCAGAGCATAATACAGTGGCACTATTACTTCCCTTGATCTAGATGCTATACTCCTATTGATGCAGCCCAGAATTGCATTGGCTTTTTTAGCTGCCGCGTCACACTGTTGGTTCATGTCAAGTTTGTGGTCAACCAAGACTCCTAGATCCTTTTCACATGTACTGCTCTCAAGCCAGGTGTCACCCATCTTGTATTTGTGCCTCTCATTTTTTTTGCCCAATACTTTACATTTCTCCCTGTTAAAATTCATCTTGTTTATTTTTGCCCAGTTCTCTAATCTGTCAAGGTCGTTTTGAAGTGTGATCCTGTCCTCTGGGGTGTTAGCCACCCCTCCCAGTTTGGTGTCATCTGCAAATTTGATCAGGATGCCCTTGAGTCCATCATCCAAGTCGTTGATAAAGATGTTGAATAAGACCGGGCCCAAGACAGAACCCTGTGGCACCCCACTAGTCACTCTTCTCCAGGATGAAGAGGAACCATTGATGAGCACCCTTTGGGTTCGGTCAGTCAGCCAGTTACAAATCCACTGAGTGGTAGCATAGTCAAGACCGCATTTTACCAGCTTCTTTACAAGAATATCATGGGGCACCTTGTCAAATGCCTTGCTGAAATCAAGGTAGGCTACATCCACTGCATTCCCTTCATCTACCAGGCTTGTAATTCTGTCAAAAAACGAGATCAGGTTAGTCTGACATGACTTATTTTTCAGAAATCCATGCTGACTATTGGTGATCACAGCATTCCTTTCTAGGTGCTCACAGACTGTTTGCTTAATGATCTGCTCCAGAATCTTCCCTGCTATTGATGTCAGACTGACTGGGCGGTAATTATTTGGGTCCTCTCTTTTCCCCTTTTTGAAAATAGGGACAACATTTGCCCTCCTCCAGTCTGCCGGGACTTCGCCTGTTCTCCAGGAATTCTCAAAGATGACTGCCAGTGGTTCTGAGATCACATCTGCCAGTTCTTTTAATACTCTTGGATGCAGTTCATCTGGCCCTGGAGACTTGAATACATCTAAACTAGCCAAATATTCTTGTACTATCTCCTTAGTTATTCTGGGCTGTGTTTCCTTTGCTGAATCATTTGCTCCAAATTCTTCAGGTCGGGCATTGTTTTCTTTATCGGAGAAGACTGAGGCAAAGAAGGCATTGAGTAGTTCAGCCCTTTCTGTGTCCCCTGTTTGCATTTCACCATCTTCTCCTCTGAGTGATCCCATTGTTTCTTTGTCCTTCCTTTTGCTACGAACATACCCATAAAAGCCTTTTTTGTTGCTTTTAACCTCTCTAGCAAGCCTGAGTTCATTCTGTGCTTTAGCATGTCTGACTCTTCGTGACCCCATGGACCAGAGCACGCTGGGGACTCCTGTCTTCCACTGCCTCCCGTAGTTTGGTCAAACTCATGTTCAACCATCTCGTCCTCTGTCCAACCATCTCGTCCTCTGTCGTCCCCTTCTCCTTGTGCCCTCAATCTTTCCCAACATCAGGGTCTTTTCCAGGGAGTCTTCTCTTCTCATGAGGTGGCCAAAGTACTGGAGCCTCACCTTCAGGATCTGTCCTTCCAGTGAGCACTCAAGGCTGATTTCCTTAAGAATGGATTGGTTTGATAGGATAGGACAAGTAAGTTTTACAGTTCTGCAAATGACTAGCCATACCTGGACCTTCCCAAAAGGCATGGTGATGCATTCATAATGCAGCCAAACAAACAAACAAACAAACAAACAAACAAACAAACCCCAAATCACTTTGTTGCCAACATCTGCCTGCCCCTTCAAAAGCACTCACATTCTTTCTTAGTTAAAGGTCAGCAGTATCAGTTTTGAACCCCATGCCCCTGGGAGGGAAATAAAGCTAATGTAGTATGTGTGACTTTGAACAGAGAAAAATAGCAGGCAGGGCAAGGGTTAAAGGCTCCCTCCCGATGTTCCTTCTCTATTCTAAATTCCCCTCTCCCAAAGCTGCTTTTCATTTTATTAAAAATAAAAATAAATGCAACCAACAATGGTGCAGTGTTGTAATTTTAGACTCCTAACTAAATAGTCTTCTGAGGAGGACCATGATCTTCTTCTTCTTCTATTACATTTATTACCAGCCATTACAGTCCCATCATATAAATGAATAGATAAATAGATAAGGTAGAAGTGTAGGTGTTCGTTTCAAGGGTTAAGCTAATACTTTACTGAAATATACTCAGAGTTGAGCGTGGATTTCATGCTCTTTATTCAGCTCATAGTAGTGAGGAATGGGGATGTTTCCCTGAACTGTCTGCTTTATATACATTATTTACACAATGGGCCCCACTTGATTGGCTAATTCTGGGAATCTCCTGTAGGCCAATCAGGTTGCGGATTCACTTCCACCTAGAGTTGGATTGGGTGGCTCCTGCAGACCAATCAGACTGCTGCATTCTGGATCCTATTGTTCTAGGACCAATCAGACTGCTGCAATTTGGATCCTATTCAACTCAGTACATAACATTTATATTAGAGCCGAAGGCAGGAGGGGTGGGGAGATGGCAAGTACGGTAATAAGAAACTTGACCTCCTTTTCTGAGCACAGTAAGAAAAACTTTCTGTTCCCAAATACATACCATGGCTTTACAAAGTATTGAAATGATTGAATATTTGGATTTTTCTGATTATCTATGGCTAGAGTTAATTTTATTACTTATACTTGCTTCTATCATTTCATTACCTTGCATATATACCAAATGCAATTTACAATGTTTCCCCATCCTCCTAAAGCTTTGTGGGTTTTGTTTACATGTAAAGAAAGTGAAATTTGGAATGTTACATGTCTTGGTTGCACAACTGATTTGCACTTCAAGGGGAAAATACCTTGGTACATTTTTGTTTCAGTTGCTTGTCAACTTTGTTACGGCTGCTTGTTGATTCTAACTGTGGACTTGCGACTTGCAAAACATACCTAATTTATAACAACATATATATTGTTGCACGCAACCCCAACTGGTTTCCTTAAAATGAGGGACAGTCTTTAGAAGACATGGTTTATTTACACATATCGACAACCTGACCCTATGATGGAGGGGCTCATGGCATTAACACCCCAAGAAGATATTGCTTCTCCCGTAGCCGAAGCCTGGGATTCATGCAGAAAACAAATTGCAAGGTATTGTGGAAATGTGGGAGAACTGAACTTAAGATTTGGAAAATAAGACACCAGGAGAACCTAAAAAATGCCATATTTGCCCACCCCATGGGCCCAGTGGTTCTTGGAACATTCTTGAAACACTATGAAAGTCTGCAGAACTTTTTTGGCTAGAGGCATAAATAGGATGTGTGTACAAACCACCAGCTTCAATCAGTTTTTATAAAGACACAGGAGTTCTGCCCTCCATGTTGACATCTGGCCAGCTGCAATCGGTAGTAGCAGTGTAGCACTCGAGGAAGAGGACTTGCAGATCTTTCTAACCCAACATTTCTTCTCTATATCCTGGTCTTCTATAGCAGAGGAGCCAGAGGCTGAAAGTATGACGGCAAGCCCTCTGAATTTCCAGCAACGGGAGAATGCATCACTAAGGGGTATGTGGCTGAGAACATCCTTGGGATGGAATCCTTCCATAATTCCATGGATATTTGTGCAAGATATATAAGACAAGACCAGAACTTCTACCTGCAAATATTGTCAAATGTAAAAGGATGTTTAATTCCCCCCTATTGGCATGAAGGATGACTGCATACACACACACACACACACACACACACACACACACACACACACGGCTCCTTCAGACTGGAGCGGGTTTTTCCTTTTTGTGGTTGTGTTCTGCAGCATATCACTGTGGCAAAAAAATAGTGCAATAGTGGTAGATTTATACTGGACCATCCACACACCATTCCAATTTATTAGTTGTGCTGTGGTGCTCACAAAACCTCCCTGCAAACAAATCAGAATAAATGTTCACTAAATAGCCAACACCATCTAATCTCCCGGTAGCAAAATCAGGATGAATGCTCAATAAACCACTTGTCTGGAAGCATTCCAGGAAGGGAAAATCCTTAGATAACATTTATGCTTGTGTGTTGCAACCGGGGTGGAGGACTTGTGGCCCTCCTGCAGATGTTGCAAGACTTCAACTCTCACCAGCCCCAGCCAGCATGGCCGGTGTTTGGGGATCATGGTAGTTGTAGTCCAACAACTGGTCAGGGTGGGTTCAGGCTCACCATTCCCACAGCCTGTGTGTGAGTTGTAAATCATGACGTGATAGTGAAAATGGCCTACCCAAATTCTCCACCCTTGTCGTGAGCAGAGGGGGGACATTTCAGTCGGTAGAGCACGTGACTCTTAATCTCATGGACATGGGTTCGAGCACGTTGGGTAAAAAGATTCCTGCATTGCAAGGGATTGAGCTAGATGGCCCTTCGGGAAATTCTTCACGGATGGGGCAGAATTCTCCCAACAGTTCAAACAACATTCCCTCCCTGCCCCTGGCAACCTCTGTTTCTCAAGCTCATTGAAAAATGCATAAGACATTCTGCCCAATAGCTTTTGGGGTAGGGTGACCATTTACCCCCAAAAGCAAAGGGTCTTATGTTTTGCCAATGGCTCACCATTATCAAACAAACCAGGCCATTATCAGCCTTTTGCTTCTTCATGACCCACCCCCAGCGAGCCATTGCCAGACTGGTCTCATGAGGAAGCTAGCAACATCAGAACTGGCAAGGAAAGTTGTAGGGCCAGGAGACTGAAATTACCTACAAGGGGATTTCATCCTAGCTCCAGTGTAACACTCTTTTCTTAATATGCAGTAGAAGAGACATCTGTAGCTGAAGTGGAGACAACTAACGGCATCACCCCTAGCAGTGTGAGCTTCACCAGTGCTGCAGGTGAGCATAAGAACCATGGACCACCCATGAGGGGAGGTGGGCAGAGAGAGGGAACAATCAGAAAGAGTTTGCTTTGCCACATCCAAAAGAATGGAACCAGCTCACCTGTCTCCTTCTGCATTTTCTTTTCCAGAAGTTACCCAAGCTCAACAGCCATCTGTAGACCAGAGGAGGAGAACAAGTATGTAGAAGGCAAAAGACAAATCCATGTTCTGTGTACAGAAGTTGAGGGACTGGAAGATGAACCTTAATTCAACACCAACAGCAGAATAGTGTCCTTTAAGTGAGGGCAGCAGGATAATCATGAGGGTGCAGGACGGGCTATGTGGCACACACAGTTCTGTCCGCCAACCAAAGGCTATGGCCAGTGGTTCAGGAAGGTGCCCTTTGCCAGTATTTGCTGCTTGAGCAGTCCCCTCATTCTGCTCTCCTGCCGTCAATCCCCATATTGCAGGAATATAACTTTTAAGTACACAAACTTCTGCAAATATCAGGGATTTCGCCAAGACGAAACCAATGCCTTCAAGGAACTGCAGGCCAGCGGTGGGCAGGGCTGGAGTTAAAAGTGGGTGGGGCCAGAAGCAAAAGTGGGCAGTCACAGGTGTGACTCTCACTTCCGTACAGAAGGCTATAGCCCAGCCACACAAAAGCTAGAGATTTCCTCATGCACTGCAAACACTTGGAGGGGCACATTTAGCCTGTAGGTCTGAGTTTCCCCACCTCTGCTGTAGCAGGAGGATCAGACATGACCTCTTCTTCCTCATAGTAGCAAGCTGGGCATATTTCTCAACTATCTCACATTCCTTCTTTTTTAACAGATGTTTGGAAGGTAGATTACCAAGAGAATGTTTTCCATTATGGTGAGTCTCAACAAGCTGGAAACAGACCATTGTGTTGCATGCCACCCCATCTCCGAGTGGTGGGGATTCTAGGGGTTCCAGGTGCTAATCCAGGACTTGTGTTTCCTTTTGGGAATGATGCACAGCAGAAACTGTGGTGTCTTTATCATATATGGTTTGCTTACACATGTATACAACCTGAGCCTACACTGGAAGGGTTCACAGCATTAACAGCCCGGAAGGGTCTTGTTTCTCCTATGGCCACAGCCTTCGATTTAAACAGAAATGAAACATTTCCCTCTGATCCTCCCTCCAGTTTGTTGCTTTACAAACTGGAGGGAGGTTACATCACTGCAAACTCAACTCCAGACTCAGGCTTTGTCTTTCTAACTATCTAACTATCTAACTTTCTAACTAACTATCTCCGATATCACCCATTTGTCTTCTCGCAAAGAGCCCCCTTCTTTTGTTCTCTTAATGGCCCATCACCCAGGTGATCACCCCAACACAGGAAGGCAGCCTGGCTTATATATTAACACTTGCTGAATCCAGGGGTTAGAAGGATCTTGCAGACAGCCTACTTCCTCCCCCTCAAACTCATAACAATAGATACTTTTTCAGATACTTAAAAAGGGGCTTTCAATGAAAGTTGGTTTCTCCTGAGATGTTTTCTCATCCCACCATTGCCATCCATTAAGAGGTAATGCAGACTTTCGCACCTTTGGAAAACTTGCACAACTCATCTGAACAGAGGAGACAGTGGGACAAAAGAAATAGGGGTGTGCACCATAGGAAGAAGTCCTCTCTCCTTTGAGCTCTCTTAAAAGCCATTATCTGGTTGTGTACACAGTACACCTTTGCAACACATTCAAGTACATTTCCGCGTCTCAGATAATTCTGGGTACCAGTTTGTCAAGGGTTGCTGGGAGCTGCAACTCTGTGAGAGGTAAATTATGGTGCCCAGAATTCTTTGAGGGAAAGAATGTGCTTTGAAATTTCCTTAGAAGAATAGTTTGCACACAGCTGTAGCCAACATTCCATGGTCGCTGAGCATGCTCAGTTTTCATTGGCCTGTTTAGGGTTTACTCACCCCTACATTCTTTTTGTAAAGGGATGCGGGTGGCGCTGTGGGTTAAACCACAGAACCTAGGATTTGCCGATCAGAAGGTCGGCGGTTCAAATCCCCACAACGGGGTGAACTCCCATTGTTCGGTCCCAGCTCCTGCCAACCTAGCAGTTCGAAAGCACGTCAAAGTGCAAGTAGATAAATAGGTACTGCTCTGGCGGGAAGGTAAATGGCGTTTCCGTGTGCTGCTTTGGTTAGCCAGAAGTGGCTTAGTCATGCTGGCCACATGACCCGGAAGCTGTACGGAAGCTCCCTTGGCCAATAAAACGAGATGAGCGCTGCAACGACTGGACCTAACAGTCAGGGGTCCCTTTACCTTTTACATTCTTTTTGTATCTATGGAAACCTTGGGGGTTCTCCCAAACCTCCTTGATCCTCTTGTTTGTGGCTAGTGCAGTTTTGGCTACTTAAAGGAACAACACTCATCTCTCAACTCTGGAAACAGAGTGAAGGAATGGCGATGTACCCATTCCTGTTTACACCCAGTGCACTCCCATTGCTACTTTGGCTTACATTGTTTGCACACCATTTCCCAAAAGAATTGGAAATGTGCTGGCTGCAGATTAAACGGGAGTGTGTACACTGTTGCACGTGGCTTTTTCAGGGGGAACTCACAGGAACTCAGGAGAACTAGGGAGGATTTCATGGTGAGTTCCAGCACTTCTTTTTCTAGGGCAAAAAAAAGCACTGCTGTTGTACTATATTTTGGTTCCTCCCTGCCCCCACCAGCTTTGATCCTAATTGAGAAAAAGAACAACCTTGCTGTATTTTGAGCTGCTAATTTGTACACAGCTCTAGTGTGTACTTCAGGCTTGCATTAAATGACTGCTTTTCTCCATACCCTTGCAGATTACTATTCCCTGCGCAAAGGGGGCTTGATAGCTGCTGCCATCCTCTTCATCCTTGGCATTCTCATTCTCACCTGTAAGTATGAGCAACTGGGATGAGTGGAGCTGCTTTGAGTTCTCTCCCTAAATATGGGTGGCAAAAGAGTGGAGAAGTAGAAGAATAATTGTGCCTGGATATTCACATAATCGCCCCTCTCCTCTCCTCATCTGAGACTTTATTAAGGGCTCATCCACACTTTGCTTGTCCCAAGCCTAGAAAGCACAAGACCATGCAGTTTTCCGCATGTCCCATTCTTTCTAGACACAGGTCCAAGTGGTTTTCTGTTCGCCCTGCTGCCTTCCCAGGGAAAACCTGCTCTTTACCACTGAATCGGAGCAAATATCAATCCACGGAAAACCTGGCTGACGTTTGCTTCGATTCAGCAGTAAAGAGCAGGTTTCCCGAGGAGAAAGTGGCAGGGGAAGTCGAAGTGTGGACAAGCCCTAAGTAGTAAGTGCACGACTGATAATTGGGATCTGCAAAACTCAAAGCAAATTCTGCACTCAACAGCTGCTTAGAGGCACTGTGCTTCCTCCAGCCCTGCCCGCCTCCATTCTAATAGTATGCCTTTTGTATCTGGCAACAGGATCTGGTAGATCTTAGGAGGGGGCTAGAGAGGGGAGGCTGAAGGGCTGGGTTCAGAAAATGGGCCTTTACTCTAGGAGGAAGAGTTCAGAAAACAATTTGTTCTCTTTCCACTTCCAGGTGGGAAACATGGAAAATCTCGATGCAGAGGGAAGAAGCGGACAAAGTGAGCAACGCCTTCCCACCCACCCATTCCTGTTTCCTCATCTCTAATTAATTCCATCTTGTGAAAGTCCAAATGCTGGAATATGAATGCAGCCTACGTATATGTAATTAAGGTGTCACTATTTGTGGGAGGGATCAAAATGCATACTGGAACTTTGGGGCTGCCTACACACTCATCTTATATTTATCTAGATTGATACTAGATCTACAAGGGTGGTTGTGGCTATTTGATATGCATTTGAAAACTCTCCCCTTCATTAGGTTACCCAAGCCTTTTCTCCCTGCCCATACCCCAGGTGAAAAAAGAAGAAACTGGTGATTGTCATCATGTTCACTCTGGTCCACCAACACTTTCATTGGTCGGGGGGGGGGAGAGACACCCATCTCCCCGTTGCTGGAACCATCTGCATCTGTTTTTTAAATGATCAGGAAGTGAAAAATCAGTCTACAACAAGCTTTTATTTTCAGAATGAAAGCAGTTTCTCAAGAAGCGCAAAGAAATCCGCAATCGATCTAGATTGTGCGTGGATTTTGCAGAAAAGGCAAGCCCTTGGTCTCCATTAATTCCAGAATGAGTTGTCTTGGCCTGTCATTAGCTGTGGGGCAACCGAAAGTTGGGCTCCCTGCTTTCTGCTCCCCCACTCCCAATGGACACCCATAACCACTGGGCGCAACATTATCTAACATTGCTGCACACAGATCAGAACAAAAGCTCGTTAAATAGCCAATGCCATCTCATCTCCCTGTAAACAAATCAATGAAATGGCTGCTTGAAAGTGCCTGAACCTCTGCGTATGCTTTGTGCAAGAGAATCAGGACGAATACTCAGTAAATAGATCATCCCAAGGAGCCTAACATGTATTCTCATATTCCTTGCCCTGATCCCTGTTTCCTTCCTTTACAGGAACTATGACGTGACTCCAGCCTGAAGCCATCTCCTGTCCTCTGGAGGACTGCACTGATTGGCAGGAGCAGGGCGGGGTGGGTGGGGCTGCTTTGATTGACAGATCTGCTTTGACAGATCGTAATGTAACCTGTTATCCCCCAACAGGGGAGCACTCCCTTAGCTCCCCCACCCCAAACCCATCCATCCTCTGCCTGACACATCCTGGTTTGTCCTCCATTTGCTCCCACAACCTCCGTCCATTTTTCTTGGCCTACAAGAAGTGTTGCCTTTTCTCGTGTTACAACTGCAACAAAAGTTGTGTTTTCATTACATTAAACCAGCCTCGCTGTAGAACAAGAACATTTGTGAATTCTTTGTTCTTTCCTTTGTGCATCCTGAGGCTGGGGAGGGAGATGCTGCCTGGATCTGAGGGCTTGGCTGTCGACACTCCAGGCCAAGAAAAACCCTATGGTCCTCCATCTGCGCCAAGAAGGCTCAAATTCTGTACTCGCAATAAATTTTTGGCGTGGCTTGTTTTTTCTACATTTGCTGGCTATATTTGATTTCATGCTTTTGCTGGTGTCTTATATGCAGACATGTTCTAAGAGAAGTCATCGTGCAAGAGGGATATTGCTGCTCCCAGTGCCATGAACTGTCAGCAAAATATTCATGGTGTTGCAACTGGCTCCATTTACTTGTGAGGACCCAATTTCCTGGCTTTGTAAAGACCAACATTACATTGCTGCTGCTTTTCTTTGTTTTTTTGTTCTTTGGAGAGAGAGAGAGAGAGAGAGAGAGAGAGATTGTTTATTTTAAATAGATTTTATTTGATTTTACAAAATGATTCACACAATAATATCATTACAAGTATTAAAATTTGCATATGATTCTTCTGAATCTCAAGACTTCCCTCCTTTGCTCCGTGGGTTCTTTAAATAACTTTTTTAAAAAACAAACAAACAAACACACCCCTGTATATTATAAGTCCATCTAATTTACCATCCTCAATTATATCCAAAATCTCTGTATCATTGTCAAGAGTTATTTAAAGCCTGCCAAAGAGTTCAAGTGTTTACAGTGGTCTTTTAAATGCAATATAAATTTGTTCCATTCCTTGCTGAAATTTTGATTCTCCTGATTTCTGATTTTCCCGGTTAATCTTGCCATCTCTGCATAGTCCAATAATTTCATCTGCCAGTCCGCCCTAGTAGGTAACTTGTCGTCTTTCCAACTATGGGCAAGAATCATGTGGTTGTTGTAGCGTACAAAAACAGTCTTTTTAGTTCCTTCGGTATCTCTGCACCTATAATTCCTAACAAAAAGGCTTCTGGCTTTTTAACAAAAGTTATTTTAAACATTTGTTTTTCAGTTCATTATATATAATTTCCCAGAATTCCTTTATCACTTTACAGTTCCACCACATATGATAAAATATGCTGCTGCTGATGCTTATGTTTGTTTTCTTAATCACTTTTATTATTTATTCACTTCCATTATTACTGCATTTCTATCCTCCCCAGAGCTCAAGGTGGCATCTAAATCATAACAACTATGTAAATCCCTGAGTGGGTCCCCTCCTTCTTCATCCAGCGCTCTAAACATTCAAGGCTGTGAACAAAGGAGCTGTAGAAAGAAGGCAACTGACTGGGGGGGGGGGTTGATGCAGCAAAATGCATCCATCATGACTGGAGCACTCCCTCTTTAGGCTGCTTGAGAAAGCACAACTTGAAAAATAGTGATACAGTACTGTAATTCCTTGCGAGAAGATGGGATATTTTGGTTACTTGACACCTTTTTGTCTCCCCCTGGTGGGAGCAAGAAAAAGAGAAAGGATTGGGGAGTTCTCAAGAAATATCTTGAGAACATTTGTTGTGATTTAACTTCTGGAATGTCCTTTGAATAATCTCTGTAAACAATTCGTACAAAAAGAGAATGATATAATTATTTGTACTTTATTATTAAACAAATGGACAGATTTATGCAAAAGGTTTCAATAGAACAAAATATGGAAAGGACAGGAATGTCTGACACTACGGAAGAAAATTTATTGTTAAAATGTTAGGGTTTTTTGTATCAGTTTATTGGTGACAATGAACTCATGTTTATGTTGTACAGTTGTAAGTAAATATAATAAAGCAAAATGAAATTGGAAAAGAAAAGAAAAGAAAAGAAAAAAGGAAAGGAAAGGAAAAAGGTAGGATTTTAGCATACCCTTCAAAGTTAGTAGCAAAGGTGGGACTTTGTGCAGAAAATTTGCTCGCCTTACTGCCTGTGAAAAGGGTATGGTTTGTTTTATTTTATTTTAAGAATAATCTGACCAAGTAAATCTATTGTTGACTCCCAAACTGGGAGGGGTAGCTAATGCCACAGAAGACAGAATTGGGATTCAAGATGACCTTAACAGATTGAAAAACTGGACCAAACTAACTAAATGAATTTCAATTGGAACCAATGTTTAGTTTCTACACTTAGGCAGGAAAAACTAGCTGCACAAATATAACATGGGGATACCTGGAATGCCAGTAATGAAAAGTACCGAGGGGTCTCAATAGACCACAAGCTTAACATGAATCAACACAGCAGCAAAAAAAGCTAATGCTATTCTAGGCTGCATCAACAAAAATATAGTGACCAGATCTGTTGCTCGGTCCTAGCTCCTGCCAACCTAGCAGTTCGAAAGCACGTCAAAGTGCACGTAGATAAATAGGTACCTTTCTGGCGGGAAGGTAAATGGCGTTTCCACGTGCTGCTCTGGTTTGCCAGAAGTGGCTTAGTCATGCTGGCCATATGACCCGGAAGCTGTGCACTGGCTCCTTCGGCCAGTAAAGCGACATGAGCGCCACAACCCCAGAGTCAGTCATGACTGGACCTAATGGTCAGGGGTCCCTTTACCTTTAAACTGCTTTGGTCAGACCACACCTGGAATACTGTGTCCAATTCTGGGCACCACAATTTAAGAAGGATGTTGACAAACTGGAACGTGTGCAGAGAAGGGTGACGAAGACGATCAAGGGTCTGGAAACCAAGCCTTATGAGGAACAGTTGAGGGAGTTGGGTATGTTTAGCCTGGAAAGAAGGAAAGTGAGAGGAGATATGACAGCCATCTTCAAATATCTCAAAGACTGTCACATGGAAGAGGGGAAAAGCTTGTTTTCTCCTGTTCCAGAGGGCAGGATCTGAACCAATGGCTTCAATTTACCAGAAGGGAGATTCTGACTAAACATCAGGAGAAACTTCTGACAGCAAGAGCTGTTTGACAGTGGAACAAACTCCCTCGGGAAGTGGTGGACTCTCCTTCATTGAAGGTTTTTAAGCAGAGTTTGGATGGCCATATGTCATGGATGCTTTAGCTGAGATTCCAACGTTGCAGGGGTTGGACTAGATGTCCCTTGTGCCCTTTCCAACTCTACAATTCTATGCTTCTAATGATAATAAGCACATTTATAAATTGCTACGCTGTGGTGTATTCGGTAAAAATGGAACAAAATATAGAAACGCAGGCTCTAAATACAATAAAATCAAGTTAACAAACTTTTTTAAAAAAAATCCCTACAAATGCCAGAAACAAGAAAACATCAGATATAAAACTGATTTTGCACAAATGACTAGCTTGCATTTCCTGGAAAGCTTTCCTAAACCAAATATGTCTTCAGTAGGTGCCGAAGCACCATTATGCTCTGCCCGTGCCTGATTTTGGCTGGCAATTCATTCCAGACAGCTGGAGCAGCAACACTAAAAGCCTCGATTCTCACACAGGCTAAGCGCGCCCCTGGGGCCATCCCTGTATCATCTACAAAGCCATTAAAGGCAGACGCTTTAATTCCCCAACTGCATGCTTTCAAGGGAGGTGGGTAAGATGTTGATCCTGTCTTTCTGTCTCTGCTGTTGCAACGCTCAGCCAGCAGCAGCCTATTTGGGCGAGGCAGCTCTTCAGCTCGCTCGCTTCGTGCAACCTCTCCAAGATCCGCGTCTGCTGACACGACCCTGAGGTGGTAAGGGAAGGGAACCGGGTGCCCAACGCTCAGGGCGCGCCGGGGTGCAGTTTGTAGGGGTTTCGTCCCTGGCTTTTGCAAGATGAAGGAACTGTCTCCCGGATTCTCTTCCATAATCCAGCTTGCTTCTTAGCCCCATCTTCTGGCAAAAGGAGTAACGCACAGTTAAGGGAGGCGCTACAGAAGCCTTGGGGCTTATTAGGGGGAAAGTGGAAGGTGCCGGAGGCTGGGATCTGTGCCGGCTTTGAGGCGGGGGAGACGAAAGCCACGCCCTCCCTGTTTCTACGAAACGCTCAAACATCCTGGGTTCCCAAGCAGCCGACTCACCCTTTGTAGATTATTTGAGGCGCACTTTTTAAAATGATGGAAATGATGGACTTCCGCTTGTCCTGTGACTAGGAAGAATGGTTTTCCCCTTGCCCTGCTCCTTTCCCAGGGAAAACCGGCTCTTTAGCTCTAAATCGGAACAAATTAATTGCTGGGGTTGGACTAGATGACCCTCGGGGTCCCTTCCAACTCAACAAATCTATGATTCTTTGAAAATGCAAATCCGTGGAAAACAAGGCAGGTGGCTGGGCTATAGTAGTAGTAGTAGTAGCAGCAGTAGTAATTCATGTGGGCCAAGGAGGAAAGCTGGGACCTAGGTACAAATTGTTCTGGAAACATTTCCAGAAGCTGTAATGATGCACTTTGCATCTTCATCTGGAGAAAAGCTGAACCACTGCTTTTCTAGATCCAGGCTCTAAATCCTCTGCCACTTCCAAAATGTGACTCTTCACCATTTATTTCTGTGTGCCTTGCTCTCCTTTCCCACTCTATCCTCGTGTCTCTTTATCATTTCTGTTTCCCAGAGAGGCAGTTAAGACTAGAAATTGGCCTCCATGGATCCAGGGGGCTCGAGAACTATTATTTCAACTCAGATCGTGCCCCACAAGCTTTCTGAGACACCCATAGGTCCAGAGGGCTCTGGAGCAGGGCCTCCGACTCAGATTGTGACCCAACAACCTCAGATTTTCTCCAGCGTTGGGGCCAGTCCTTCTCTGCAGGGGACACTGAAGAAATTTTATGCCGGGGAGCCGCTGGCACTGGGGGTGAGTGCAAACAAACAAACAAACAATCAGGAGCTGCAGTGTTTGAGTCCACCATGTCTGCCCTGCACCAATAACTGTCTCTTTTAGGAGCTTTCTTCCCCAATCAGCTTGAGAGTGGTGCTTCTCAGACAGTATCCAGGGCACCTTTGGGTTCCTCTGGAGTGAGATCAGAATGGTGAATTAGCTTGCAGCACTGCTGAGAATGTGTAAAACTGGACTGTGGACCATCCAGATTTTGCTGGACCGGAACTTCCATTATTCTGGCCATTGGCCATGCTGATGGGCTGATGGGTGTTGGAGTCCAGCAATGTCAGGAGGGCTGCAGGTTTCAAAGCCTTGACTTAATGGAAGGGAAGCATGTGCATCCCAACATGCAATGAGGGCTTCTAAGAGGTGGGCCTGCCCATTCATGAAAAGGAACATTTTGGCATCAGCAGGGGGAATAGACCTCTGGCTTAGGGAATGGAGCCAATTATTTCCACTCCTTATAAGTTTTAGGGTTCTGTAAAGGGGTGGGGTGAGAGTTGTGGGAACAGGGCTTGCAGAGTTATCTGTCTGTGGGGCAATATCCAGACTGTCAAATGCACAATCCTTGATTTGGTTTTCAATGTGTGCATTTTATTTATTTGGTTTTGTCCGTGGTGGCTGTGCCCAGAGTGGCTGGGGCAACCCAGTCTGATGGGCAGGCAAGGTACAAGTAATAAATCAGGCATAGGCAAACTCGGCCCTCCAGCTGTTTTGGGACTACAACTCCCATCATCCCTCGCTAACAGGACCAGTGGTCAGGGATGATGGGAATTGTAGTCTCAAAACGTCTGAAGGGCTGAGTTTGCCTATGCCTGTCATAAGTCATCATCATGAAACATCCCAAAGTGATGGATAATAAAATCATCAGGAAAACAGCAGCAGCAGCAACAACAACAACATGTTTTAAAGCAATTCCAAATCCAATACAGATAAAGGGTGTGGTAAGAATCTCAACCTAAAAGGCTTGTTGGGAAATGAAATTAAAAATTAAAAAAGGGAAATAAAGCTCCTCAAAAGCTCCTGAAAAGGCACTAGGGATGGTGCCCGCCTGATATTTAATGGGAGGAAGTTCAAAAGGGAAGTGCTGACACAATAAAGCTTTGATCTGTACGTGATTTGGAAGATCTCCAGGTGTGATGGTACTAGCAGGAGCAGAATGCAGAATGCAGTGATTGGTTTGGTATATAATGGGCAGGGCAATCCTTTAGGTCTCCTGGTATCACTACCTTGACCATAGCCAAGCAGCTAATATGCCACTGGGACAATTGGTGAGCAATTGTTGTGTGAGCAAAGGCTGAGAGGAATACCCACATATCCACTGTGATAGGTAACAAAACGCATGAAACAGACCTCAGTTAAGGTGACCTGCTGCTAACATCCTGCTAAACCTGTGCAGGATCTGAATCTGTTTTCTTGCAGCAAATCAGATCATTTTCAGAGGGCAGTTGCATTAAAACTATTGCAGCAAAAACAAGTCTTGCGGCATTTGTAAGACACATTTATTACAGCACAAGACTTCCGTGGATTAAACCCTATGCCATAATAAAAGTGTTGAGCCTTTAAGGTTCCACTAGTCAAAAATGTTTCCATATTTCAAAAGGGAAAATGTCACCCACCTTCTGAAGTTTATTATCATTTAGGGAACTTGTCATGGGCAAATTATACTTATATCGTCAAGGATGAACAAGATCAGGGTAACATCATGTTTAATTCTCTCTTTGCAGATCACTCAGATACTCATAGGCATCACGGGAATGGCTTTTGGGCTTGTGATGAATGTGGCATCTAATGACTTCTTGCTTTATGCAGTCATAATGACCCCGTATTGGACAGGAATCCCGGTAATTCTTCATATTTGAGCCTAAAAGAAGTTTGGCATGATTCACCTTTGCTCTGTCAAATAATTCCTGTGCTAGTGCTGTGTTTTGAAACCTGCCCCCTGCTCCACATTTGCTGAATGCCTGCCGAAAGCAGGCAGGTCTAACTAAGGACATAGGAAGAGTGTGCTGGATCAGACCAAAAGCCTATCCAGTCCAGTGTCCTGTTTGCCACACTGGCTAATGAGATGCCCCTGGGAAGCTGCAAGGAGGTCATGGAGGCAATAGCTATTGGATACTTGAGTCCCAAACCATTAGGGTCCTAAGAACCAATGCTTTGAACTGTGCTTGGTCATTGAACTCAGCTACATTAGTAAAGAAACAATGATTTGAATGTGCTGTAAACATGCAACAGCAGATGTTGCCAGAGAGCAGGAGATATTTAAATGCGATTTTCCATGGTTCTACCCCCCTTAGTTATACAGTGGTACCTTGGGTTACATACACTTCAGGTTACAGACTCCGCTAACCCAGAAATAGTACCTCGGGTTAAGAACTTTTCTTCAGGATGAGAACAAAAATCGTGCTCCGGTGGTGCGGCAGCAGCAGGAAGCCCCATTAGCTAAAGTGGTCTTCAGGTTAAGAGCAGTTTCAGGTTAAGAACGGACCTCCAGAACGAATTAAGTACTTAACCCGAGGTACCACTGTAATGATCTAATTTCTGACTTATTTATAGCATCCCCTCCCCCCGTGTGTAGATCCACCCCAATATCTACCAATAATCCAGCATCAGAACATTCTCTCAGAACAGCTGAAGTTTCTGCCAGGCTTTCATAAGCAGCCCAGTGTACATTGCATTGCAGTAGTTTCCAGAGAGCATGGAAGCAGTTGTTTTGTTGAACACAGACCCCTGATCTGAATGGGAAAATCTCCCGATTTACCGTATTTTTCACTCTATAATATGCACCAGACCATAAGACGCACCTAGTTTTTGGAGGAGGAAAACAAGAAAAAAATATTCTGAATCTCAGAAGCCAGAACAACACGAGGGATCGTTGTGCAGAGACAGCAGCGATCCCTCTTGCTGTCCTGGCTTCTGTGATAGCTGCGCAGCCTGCATTTGCTCCATAAGACACACACACAGATTTGTCCTTACTTTTTAGAAGGGAAAAATTGAGTCTTATAGAGCAAAAAATACGGTAAGTGGATCTGTTCACCCAAACAGGTCTCCTGGATTGAATGGCCTTTGTACGAGGGATGTCAGGTCGAGTATTAGTGGTTTTCATTTGAATAAAGTCAGATGATGCCCAATCTAACAGTTCTCTTTTTTTTATAAGATATTTATTAAGATTTTCAAAGTATTACAAAAGAAAAAAGAAAAAAAAGAAAAAAAATACAAAATAAAAAAATGGTTAAAATCAACTCCATCTTTCCATCACTTATTTTTCATTAGCTTATTTCCTGGACCTCCTCACGCCTCCCTTTTTTGTATTCCAATTCGGTTTGTTGGTTCAGCAAATCCCTACCCTCTTTGTTTATCCTAGTCTTTAATTTTAAAATATTATGACATTAAGTTTTTACCTAAATAATCCATTTTTCATATTCCCTTATAATATTACAGCTGAAAACCACTTAATTTCTATCCAACATCATTCTAACATTCATCAATTTTACAATATTTCTGTAGATAGTCTTTAAATTTCTTCCAATCTTCTTCCACCGACTCTTCTCCCTGGTCTCGCATTCTGCCAGTCATTTCCGCCAGTTCCATATAGTCCATCACCTTCATCTGCCATTCTTCCAGAGTGGGTAGCTCTTGTGTCTTCCAGTACTTTGCAATAAGTATTCTTGCTGCTCTTGTGGCATACATAAAAAAAGTTCTGTCCCTCTTTGGCACCAATTGGCCGACTATGCCCAGGAGAAAGGCCTCTGGTTTCTTCAAGAAGGTATATTTAAATACCTTTTTCATTTCATTATATATCATCTCCCAGAAAGCCTTAATCCTTGGGCACGTCCACCAAAGGTGAAAGAATGTACCTTCAGTTTCTTTACATTTCCAACATTTATTATCGGGCAAGTGATAGATTTTTGCAAGCTTGACTGGGGTCATGTACCACCTGTATACCATTTTCATAATATTCTCTCTTAAGGCATTGCATGCCGTAAACTTCATACCTGTGGTCCATAACTGTTCCCAGTCAGCCATCATTATGTTATGTCCAACATCCTGTGCCCATTTAATCATAGCAGATTTCACCGTTTCATCCTGAGTATTCCATTTCAACAGCAAGTTATACATTCTTGACAAATTCTTAGTTTTGGGTTCTAACAGTTCTGTTTCCAATTTTGATTTTTCCACCTGAAAGCCAATTTTCTTGTCCAAATTGTATGCCCAATCTAACAGTTCTCTGAACAGAGGCGGAGCTAGCAGCTCTGGTACCCGGGAGCAGGGCGAGCATCCCAGAGGGGTGGCACAGCGATGTAACCCCCCCCCCAAGGATGACACCCAGGGCGAACTGCACCCACCGCACCCCCTTCCTCCGCCAGTGCCTTTGATTACGATCTAGTGGACAGAACCAGACAGTCAGTCCATTTGAGATTCGTTCATTGCCCCTTATCTCTCTCTGTCTCTCCGTCTGTTTCTTGCAGTACCTCATTTCAGGATCCCTGTCTGTGGCAGCTGCTAGCAACCCCAAGAAGCCGCTGGTGACTAACCTCTTATGGGATTGTGTGATGTGAAGAGTCTGATGAAAAAGAAAGAGAGAATTTGTGACTTGTGTTGCTTGCCATTTAAGGCCACTTCCTAGACTTGGGGTTCTGAGGCTGCCTTGTACAATGCAGTACATTGCTTAGAGGTTGCTATCTTAATGGGGCCTGGCAACTGGGGTGGGCCAAAGAGACATGTTGGAGTGATACAGGTCAAGGATGGGGAATCTGTGCCTCCACCCCCGATGTTGCTGGACTTCAACTGCCATCAGCCCAACAGCCACTCATCAGGAGTGATGTGTTGCGTTGAGTGGCAACATATTATCCTCCCCCACTGTGACATACATAACATCCAGAGATTGTTCCAGATAAAGACTTGTGTTCATGCATATGTAAATAGGCTGGCTATATAAGAAAACCAGTTTAATGGGTTCAGATGCCAAAAGATCTCCCCCAAGTTTTTATAAGCCAGGAACCAGAGGGATATTCTGTGAAATCCTCTTGGCACACACAGAGAATGGGCCTGGGTTAAATACCTTAAGGCTTGGGTTCCCAACCTTTCTGGGGCCTGGGGACACATCTGAAAATCCAATAAATTGTCATGAACACCACAAAGTACCCATTTCACAGAAACGCTGGTGATGCTCAGAATTCTGGCCCTAAACAACAATGACAACAATTTCATTATTTATACCCTGCCCATCTGGCTGGGTTTACCCTGGGTGGCTTACAGCATGTCTAAAAACACAGTATTAACATCAAGCATTAAAAACCTCCTGATACAGCGTTGCCTTCAGATGTCTTCTAAAAGTTGTGTAATCATTTATCTCCTTGGCATCCGAAGGGAGGGCGTTCCACAGGGTGGGTGCCACTACTGAGAAGGCCCTAAACAACAGCCAATGTACGTCTACCCTGCAAACAAATAAAACAGTGAGTGCAGGGGGAAACAGGCAGCCCTGTTCCGTCCCCCAGTGAACAATAGGCCAAAGAACCTAACTGTAAAAAAATACAATTTGGAAAGGACAGGGGGCCCTGGCAGGTATCTTGAGGGCACGGTGGGGACCTCATCTTGAAGGCCGTTCTTAAAGGTGCTCACTCTCATCAGGGTCTTTGGCCAGAGACACAATGGTTTTTCTTCTCCATCTGTAGGTGAAGAGCATGCTGGGATTGAATGTGGTGAGTGCCATAGCTGCTGGCCTTGGGATTATCATCCTTTCTTCATCTTTGGCTATTTCAGGCCTGGGGTCACATGCCAGGTATTGGTGCAGGAACCTTGATACAAAACTGGCTCGTAGGTGTTACGAAACCAAAGTCATCCCTGAGGTAAGGACACGTCCTGGCAAGATGATGATGATGAAAATATAAAACAAAACAAAACAAAATATTGATACCGCACCAATCTGTCTGGGTTTCCCCAGCCACTCTGGGCGGCTCCCAACAGAATGTTAAAAATGAGATAAAACATCAAATACTAAAAACTTCAGAACTACTTGCAGGCCATTTGCAGTCTGAAAGAAAGGTGCAAGGGGCCGAGGTGGAACAGCAAGCATTCAATATGGTGTTTCTAGTACAAAAACTCACAGGAACATGGCTGAGGAGCAAGTGGGGGAATCAATGGAAGCTGGTCCATTAAGTGGAACAAAGCACTGGCCCACCAGCCTGACTTTGCCCTCAGCCAGCCTCCACCTGCCTGCCTCCTTATTTACATAGATATATGTGGTAAAGAAGAGCAATTCCTTACGATCAGGACATATCTTTCATTCACAGAATATACTGTCTGGAATGATGGCTGTTCACCTGGTATTCACTATCCTCGAATTCTGCATCTCCATCTCCACTGCTGCCTTTGGGTGCAAGACGGTGTGCTTGAAAACCCACACAGAAACGGTAACATTCGAAAGGGAGTGGAGTTTGGCAATCCAAGCAAACGAGTGGGGATTCTGGAGGTGGGATTGCTTGCTCTCCTGTCTCATAAGGGGTAGGGGTTCTTGTCCAAATAGTATTCCACATCAGGGTTGCAATTCTTCATCTGGGATGCTCATAGAATTTATCCTTAGCTTCACACTGCCAGCTTGCCACTGTGGAGAAGCTAGCATTTAACCAAAAATTACTTTCTTCTCAGAACTGTGGAACTTAAATCCTCCCACCTGTACTCTGGGACGTATGTCTATTTGCACACATTTTGGAAACAACAAGCGCTCAGTTAAAATGAAGGCATTTCGGATTGCACTTCCCAGTTCCTCATTATAGGGGAAATAATATTTGAGCCAAACCTCTGAGAGAATGACTCCTCTGCAGGCAGCTTTCTAGGCTGTTGCCATTCTGGGCAATCAGTTGATTGTTGGGCTTGAACAGGTCCACGTGCAGAGCTTTTCAAATCTTCATGATCAGCTGATCGTCCAAGCAGGCAAAAATGGGTCACCTGACATTTTGACATCATGCCATTGACAGGTGGGTTACCTCGCTCACCAGTCAAACTTTGCCCAATGGGGTGGGAGAGATAAGGATGCAGTTTGTCACCCCTTTTTTAGCTCATAAAGCTGCTTAGATAAGACTGATGGTGTGTGAGTAATGCTTTAAAAAAAATTGAGGCCAGAAATGAGGTTAAACAACATTTCTGGTGTTCAGAGGTGGGATGCCCTCCCTAGTCCCTTGCCTCTCCCCATGAATAGCAAAAATTATGGAAAACTGCACAATACTATGCAAAACCTAAGAAATTGTGCAACATTGTCATTCAGAATTTAGACCTTTTAGGGGGCAAAATGGCAGAGTCCATAGTCTGGATACCAGTTCTGAGATTTCCACATGATGTCAAATATGATATTCAGAGCTGGCAGGTGACGGTGAGGTATTGGAGGACATAGCTATTTGTCATGCTTCAAGGAATCAGCTTCCTCTCCACCTTGGCAGTAGATAAGGAGTCTTATTGCCAGTTAGAAACTTTAATAATCACAGCAAGAGAACAAAAATCCCATCTCCTAGAAATGGCGGTGCTCCCAATTAAGAATTCCACCCCCTTTTACGTCTACTTCTTGTAATCTGATCTTGCACCCTCTGTGCTTTGTGTGCTTTCTGCTCTGCCACTCTCTTCTTGACCTTGGGCTGAGCAGAGAAATGCTTTCCAGAGACAGTGAATCTGTTAACTCTATCTCTCCCTCAGTGTTTCTTCTCCTAGCTCTTCCCCATCCAGTATTTCCCAGCTTCTGCCTTCTGAACTATGTCCCTCTGCAAACCACTGTTCCAAATCTATACTGTCCTCCTGCTCTTGGGAAAATTCAGGATCCGGATCAGGAGCAGAGGGATGCTTCCACCATTCCTCAGTGCAGGCCCCTCAGCACGGTCCCTGACACTATTTGGGCTACATAGCCTGCCCCTGCCCCTATTAAGCTGAGCAGCAGACCAACACTCTCCCAGGCTGATTTTCTTCCTTTCTTCAGGTTGTGGTGGTTTACCAGAACACGATTCTGGACAGTGCTAATGCTGCCAATCTCCCGGCTTCTGGCAAGGATGCAGAGAACACCTGAACTGTCGCTTCTTCCATGCAATGGTCCTGGAGTCCTTTCTCAAAATCAAGAGCAGAAAGATTCAGACTTTTTCATCCGTATGTACATATATTCCAAATAGGCTTCTTAACAGATCTCCAATGAAAAGGATAATCTGCCCAAGACAACATATACCATGAACTATAAAAAACAGGATAAATAGGCATGGAGAACCCTGATGACAATGAAGAATGGCCTTGAGCCATCAGAACTTTAAAATTTTGGATCAAAATCTAAACTTGGTGTGATATATGACATGCCTAAAGCCCAACTAGGGATGAATGGGAATCTTTAAAATCAATTCATATCTACCAAAGGGATCTAGGCAAAAGTGGTTTTCTGTTTTGCAAGCTGTCTGGAACCCTTAGCAATTGACTTTTGATAGATTCTCAGTAGTGCTAATTACTGACATTACTAATCTGAAAATGGTAATTAAGAGGAATATACATAGTGTTACCTTGACACTACTGCTATAATTTATAAAGTATCAATCGCAATTTCAGTGGGACACTTGGGTATGTTTCGTCTTCCAAATTCCATTGCAGGGAGGTGTTTTTTGAGGGTCACCATTGTTGAGAAGCCTTGCTCACAAACTGTTAATAAACCTATGACCCCAGTAAATTTGCTAATATGTCATTGCTGTCATTTCTTCTTTCTCTATGTTTGATACTAAAAAACCCCTGTAGATTTGACGGAGAGGATTTATTTCTGTATATGAATTTATTTATCCACTGAAATATTGCAAATAAATTGCATATCATATCTTACTATATAATAAAATTGGAAGGTGTCACCACTCTGTTTTCATTGGCTGTTTTTCAAGATTCTAAAGGCAAGGGCAGCATGAGGTTGCTTTGAAAAACATTGTGATGATGCAGGGTGGGGAGAGAATTGAGTCAAAGCAAATGAAAAAGTACTATATCTCTTAATTCTCAGGGTGCATTTATTCATTTCATAAAATCTATATATACTGCTTGACGGGGTTTTTTTGTTTTTTTTTAAAAAAGTGGTATATGAAAGTGTGTTCACATTACCACTTATTCTGCATCCAATGTTCTCCTGCTGTTGATTTTTGAAATCACATTCCCATCATGCTAGTTACAGTCATCATAGTGATCCTGTAGTTTCTTCACAAAGACTTCTGTCTGATCCTGTCTCTCTCTCCCCCCCTCCCTCCACCTCAAAACATCAGTCTGACTAGGAAACTGGATATGGAGTAAACTGTGATGTGAACACTTTCTAAGAATGACATTTGAGTCAGGGGCAGACAGCTTCATGAAAAGGAGTTTTTTGGGGGTGAGGTGGGCATTGCTGGCCCCAGAATCCAAAAAGGTCACACGGGTCCTAGAATCATAGAGTTGGAAGAGACCACAAGGGCCATCGAGTCCAACCCCCTGCCAAGCAGGAAACACCATCAGAGCACTCCTGACATATGGTTGTCAAGCCTCTGCTTAAAGACCTCCAAAGGAGGAGACTCCACCACACTCCTTGGCAGCAAATTCCACTGTCGAACAGCTCTTACTGTCAGGAAGTTCTTCCTAATGTTTAGGTGGAATCTTCTTTCTTGTAGTTTGGATCCATTGCTCCGTGTCCGCTTCTCTGAAGCAGCAGAAAACAACCTTTCTCCCTCCTCTATGTGACATCCTTTTATATATTTGAACATGGCTATCATATCACCCCTTAACCTCCTCTTCTCCAGGCTAAACATGCCCAGCTCCCTTAGCCGTTCCTCATAAGGCATCGTTTCCAGGCCTTTGACCATTTTGGTTGCCCTCCTCTGGACACGTTCCAGTTTGTCAGTGTCCTTCTTGAATTGTGGTGCCCAGAACTGGACACAGTACTCCAGGTGAGGTCTGACCAGAGCAGAATACAGTGGCACTATTACTTCCCTTGATCTAGATGCTATACTCCTATTGATGCAGCCCAGAATTGCATTGGCTTTTTTAGCTGCCACGTCACACTGTTGGCTCATGTCAAGTTTGTGGTCAACCAAGACTCCTAGATCCTTTTCACATGTACTGCTCTCAAGCCAGGTGTCCCCCATCTTGTATTTGTGCCTCTCATTTTTTTTGCCCAAGTGCAATATTTTACATTTCTCCCTGTTAAAATTCATCTTGTTTGTTTTGGCCCAGTTTTCTAATCTGTCAAGGTCGTTTTTAAGTGTGATCCTGTCCTCTGGGGTGTTAGCCACCCCTCCCAGTTTGGTGTCATCTGCAAATTTGATCAGGATGCCCTTGAGTCCATCATCCAAGTCGTTGATAAAGATGTTGAATAAGACCGGGCCCAAGACAGAACCCTGTGGCACCCCACTAGTCACTCTTCGGGTGAAGCCAGCGGCGTAGCGTGAGTTGTCAGCACCCGGGGCAACGCAAGTAATTTGCGCCCCCTAACCCGGGGCAAGGCAAGTAATTTGCGCCCCCCAACCCCAAACCTGCGAGTTGCCGCTGGCGCTGCCGCGCAAACAACGCTGCTTGCCCGGAGGAGGATGGAGGCAGAAGCAGCTGCCGCCTGTGGCTGGGCCGAGGGGATGGCGGCGGCGGCAGGGTGCAGAGGCTGCCCGTGCCCGGCCAGGCGTCGGTGGCGGCGTCGGCGCTGCTGCAGCGGCTGCTCCTCCTGCGAGCAGTGAGCGGAGCGCAGCCACAGCGACGGCGGGGGGCGCGCGCGCTAGGGCGCAAGGCTGGCGGTGGCGGCGGGGAGCCCGGCGGAGGAAGAAACTTGTCCCTTCCCTCTGGACTCGCGCCCCCCCAGATGTTGCGCCCGGTGCGGCTGGCACCCCTGGCACCCCCCACGCTACGCCACTGGGTGAAGCCATCCCCACACCCCCTCTGTGATGTGAATAACACCGTGCAAATGCAGTTTTTTAAACAGAAGCAGGGGGTCCACGACCTTTTAAGCTGCTAATGTAAACGGTACCCTTAGAACCGGTTCGTTTGCAAAACTCCGTTCAGAGTTCTCCCACGCAGAAAGCCAGTTTCGTCCCACCACCCATCTCCTCTTTTGAGCTGCTTAGTTTTCAGTGGGGCGGTGGGGCCGTTGCTGCTGCTGTCGTTGGGCATGTGGGAGCCGGCAACTTTTGCTGCGACCTGCCTCAAATTGCGCAGGGGTCGTCCTAATCCTTGCATCGGGATTTCCCTCCCACCCTCCACCTCCTGACCAGCTCCCGATTTACGATGCCGCCTACGATTTCTTCCGGCAACGAATCGGTTAATAATAATGCCCACTTGCCAGGAGGAATGTGCTGGCAGAAGAGTAGCAGCCGCAGCTCTTGCGCTGTTGCTCTCCGAGTCCTCCGCCCGCGTGACGTGTGCTTGATCATGGGCGTCGCGGGCGGGGAAGCAGATCAGACCTCTCTTCTGTCAATCGCCCTCGTTCTCCGGTGGGGTCCGGCTCAGAGGAGAGCTGGGAGGTGCGTGCAAAGCGGGTGGGGGCTTGCGGAGCGGTGAGTCGGCTTTGCAGCTGGCGGCAGGGCTGAGGGTGGGTAAACCCATCCCCGATTTCCCTTCTCCCGTCTGAATCCTCCCACCAGCCGGAGGGAAAAACGAGGCCAGCATCTCTCCTCGTGCCCGTTTCTACACTTAGCCTTGCCAGGGGGAAATCTCTGGCCTCCCAGTTACCAGGACGACCAACACAGTTGCCAACTTTTTGTTCTGGCCCCTGTGACTTTGACCTTAACCCTAGTTTTGTTGGTTTGCGATTCGTCGGCTTCTCCCCGCCCCCTCTTCATTTTTACCCCATCGCTGTGATAAATCATTAGACCAGGGGTAGGACTGGGAGTGGAGACATTCAGGTCATGTATCCACAGCAGAGGAACAACGGCTGGGAGGAGTGCAGAAGGCCATGGTGCGCTTGTAGCAGCAGAATTGGACACCTTCATCTGCCTCGCCTGCAATGAAATAGGTCTCTCCTGTTTTGGTCTCTACAGCCACAGCAGGCGTTGTAACTCTCCAGCTTTATCCTCAAAGGTACACCCTTCCATTGTCTCCCGAGACAGATAGATGCCAAGAACAGGAATGGCCAGGGATGATGGGAATCACCCACTCCTTGCTAGTCCTGCAGATGCAGTTGTCTTTGATGGCAACTTTTCCCCCTTCCCAACAGAGGTGATTGACTTGTGGCCCTCCAGGAGTTGACTGAACAAATAATCATAGAATTGTAGAGTTGGAAGGGGCCCAGAGGATCAATTAGTCCAATCCCCTGAAATACAGGAATATGCAGTTTGTCCCATATGGGGCTCGAACCTCCAACCTTGGTGTCATCAGCACCATGCTCTACTAACTGAGCTCTCAAGGCTGAAGACCATCAAACAATCCATTTCTATGCCACTTAATTTAGTAAAAAATATACCTATAAGCGATGTACAGAAAACGGAAGCAGCAACAGACAACTTAAGATATTACAAAAATGCAGTTACGTATGAAGGTAAAGGTAAAGGGACCCCTGGCGATTAAGTCCAGTCGTGGCCGACTCTGGGGTTGCGGCGCTCATCTCGCTTTATTGGCCTAGGGAGCCGGCGTACAGCTTCCGGGTCATGTGGCCAGCATGACTAAGCCGCTTCTGGCGAACCAGAGCAGCACACGGAAATGCCGTTTACCTTCCCGCCGGAACGGTACCTATTTATCTACCTGCACTTTGAGGTGCTTTTGAACTGCTAGGTTGGCAGGAAGAGGGACCCAGCAACGGGAGCTCACCCCGTCACAGGGATTCGAACGGCCGACCTTCTGATCGGCAAGTTGCTAACATATATTCATCCTCTTTCTCGGCCTCTGGGTTCTCACTCAGGCTCCAAACAAGCTCTCAGCTCACCCACAAGTCTCACAATGAGAGTTGCTACTGGAAACAGCGGGCATCACCTTTCGCTCTCACCCTTGACTTGCATTTTTATGGGCAGTCCGAAGGTGGATGGTACTTCCTCAGCTGGCCCACAGCTGTGCCCCATTCAGCTGCACCCTCAACACCCAGTTTCTAGGTGTGGCAGGTTTGTTCAGTTTTTCAGGGAGTAAGAAGGATGGGAAGAGCTCTTTCTTCCTCCAGTGTCCTCTCCTTCTCCTCCAGCTGCCTGCAGACTCTACCTGGCAAGTAACTTGCAGTGAGCACCAAGGCAGTTCTCACTAGCCCCATTTTTCAGGCTCACCTGTTGCTGGACTCCAGCTCTCCCCAGTCCCAGGCAACATGCTCATTGGTCAGGTGGGATGGAGGTTCTAGTCCAGCAGCACCTGGGGGGGGGCAGACAGGAGCAGTTGCCCCTTTCCTCAGCTACAAGGACCAGTGGGATGACTCCCAGGAACAGAGGGAAAATTCTTTCTTGTAAAAAAAGTTTTTATTTATACTTTTCAAATTTGTACATTTCATTAATTTTACAATCAATTTAACATTTCAAAATTTGACTTCCCTCCCCCTCTTTCTGCGGTTCCTTAAATTTATTTCTTAATGTCTTCTGCATATCCAAATTCATTTAACTCGCTCATTTAATTATCTACTATAAATAGATAGTCTTATAAAACTACAGGATATTACAATAACCCTGCTAATGTTTTTATCTGTTTACAATTTATCTGTAAATATTCAATAAGCCATTTCCATTCTTTTATAAACAATTTGTTATCTTGATTTCTTATTCTTCCAGTAGGTTTTTGCCATTTCTGCATATTCCATAAGTTTTTGTATCCATTCTTCCTTTACTGGGAGACCTGCTTCTTTCCACTTGTGGGCAAGTAACATTCTTGCAGGGGGGAAATTTGTGGAGGGAGAGCTCTATCAATGGCTACTGACCACAATGGCTATAGCTGGAGGTGGCAAAGTTTCTGAATACTTGTGGCTGGAAACCACAGGAGGGCGAAGTGCTCTCGTGCTTGAATCCTGCTCCCACCTGGTTGGCCACTGCAAGAGCAGGATGCTGGACCGGATAGGCCATTGGCCCAATACAACAGCCTCTTCTTATAACTGCCTTATATTGAGTCAGATGAGCAGAGACCAGAAGAGACTGCCAGTGGTTCTCAAGGGTTTCCGACAGGGGTCTCTCAGCCTTACATGGAGCGGCCAAGGATTGAACCCAGGACATTCTGCACATATTGCAGGGGGTTGGACTAGATGATCCTGGGTCCCTTCCAACTCTACAGATCTATGATTCTATGCAAAGCAGATGGCTCTGCCACAATCGGACCAATTTTTGCTTTGCCTCCCAAACTTGCTTCTCTCCCCCCGACCCCATGTCCCTGGTTTCAGTTCTGCATTTCTAATGGAAAGTTGGTTGCAACATGACACACAGCTGGCCACATTTTGGGATTGATGCTATGTAAGCCCAAATTACACAAGAGTCCCGAATATAGTGTTGTGCACAAATTAACCTTCGCAGTAATTTTACACATTGTTCTTTTCCGGGTAAAGAGGAAGAAGCTTCTAGTTCTGTTGGCTCTCTCTCTCTCTCTCTCTCTCTCTCTCTCTCTCTCTCTCTCACACACACACACACACACACACACACACACACAGAGAGAGAGAGAGAGAGAGAGAGGGAGACTGGGTGATGTGCTGCCAATAACAGCTGAAACCAGAAGGGTGGGTTCTCTCACATTTCCTGCAGCTGTGGAACAGGACCTCGGAGTCCCTAAGACCGTTTCTCCTTCCCACAACTGACAAAAACCAGAATGAATGACGCAAAATGCTGTGGGTGGGTGGCAAATCCTGCAAAATAAGGGAGACCCTTTTAGAAGTTACTGTTTCAATGAACTGGAGCAGCGAAAAGAGTGTTGCATCTTAATGTGATGCAGCTGGGATAGTTAAACAGGAGAAAAAGCCAGTGTCTGCCCATGTCCCATGAGGATATGTTTGCTTCAATAAACAAGAGCCATTTTCAATCCAGTGCTAGGCCTGTGTAGAGCTTGTGTGAGGCCTGAGGTGGGTGGGTGGGGGAGTCTTGCTAGAATAAAGTTATAAACTCACAGGTGGCCTGGCCCTCCAAAGCCCAGGGCAAGTGAACCCAGCTACCACCCCCCTTGCACTTTTTGACATTAAGAGCTGTTCGACAGTGGAACAGACTCCCACAAGAGATGGTGGACTCTCCTTCCAACCAGCAGAAGTTGGAAAGCCATCTCTCCTGGATGCTTTAGCTGAGATTCCTTCATTGCAAAGGGTTGGACTAGAGATTCTATGATTATATTCTGTGAAACCTGAACTCAGCAAAATCTGCACTATTGCTCAACATCTGTCCGGATCTGGTCTGTAAGCTCCAAGGGGCTCACTTGGGACTTACTTTTGAGTAGGCACCCATAGGACTGTGCCACCAGCTTCAGTCAAGCTGTGGGGCTGGCAGGCAGAAGATAAGGGGCCAAAACTGGTTGCCCTCAATGGACCTTTTCATTTCTAAGAATTGCTGCCTTTGATGGAGCTTTTCATTTCCAAGAATTGCAAGTTTCTGGATGTGAGCTGCTGTATAGTTCTTTTGTCTCGTGCTAGGGGAAATGTTACTCTGGGCTCCCTTTCACTTCCCTTTTCCCCCTTCTTCTTCTTCAGGTTCAGTCCTGCTAGCTAACCAGCAGCCCACTTGGCCACTGATTACAGCATTCCTGGTGTCCTATGACACAACTGGTGCCCCTGGGTGCAATCCAGAAAGAGGTATGGGATCAGCTTGAGGGGTGTGTGTGTGTGTCAGCATTGTCAGGGTTGGCAAAACAGTGCCTTGGCTGCAGGGGAGGCAGGTGGGTGGTTTTGCCAAGAGGAGTCTCTGCCCGCCCTGTTTGCATCTTCATTTTGGATCCCAGAGAACTTAAACATCAGCTTGCTTTACTCCAGCTTCTGGTGTGCAGGATTGCATCCAAGTCAGAGCAATGCAGGTGCCTGGAAACAGAATGGGAGAATTCCAAATCTGCAATATCACAAAGCCTTTATCATTCAGCATCTCCTGCCCTCACCCCAAGCAGAATGAATATCCTGTTTTTGAGAATTAAGAGCAGAAGGAGGATGGGCAGTTTGGACTCCCAAGTTTGCTTGGGAGGAGAGTGCCGAGTTCAGTTGGTGCTCTTGTTATCACTGCTCTCCATTATAGGGAGAAAGAAAGCCACCCTGCAGGTTGTTGTTGTTGTTGTTGTTATTATTATTATTATTATTATTATTATTATTATTATTATTATTATTCCAAAAGGGGGCAACAATTCACTCCCCGCTCTCCCTCTCTTATTTTCTCCTTCTCCCTTTTGATCTCCTCTTCCTGACACAGTTGCTGTTTTGAAAGTCTACAGAAGCCCACTCCTCAAACACCATCATGGATTCAATTCTGACTGCGCCACCATGGCCCTCCTCGAGGGATGAGTTTGATGCTTCTGTGCCAAAATCAGTGAAGAAGTTTTATCGGGGTGAGCCATTGGCACTGGGGGTGAGTACAGAATATAGCGGGGGGGGGGGGGGGAGATCATATTTGAATATCCAGTGGCTAGCTCATGACTGCCTGCCTGCCTGCCTCCTTTGGCACTTCCTTCCGCATGCCATATCAGAAGTCCTGCTGTTGTTGTATGAGTTGCTGTCTACACAAACGTATGTTGAGTTCTATTTTTTTTTTGTGCAATGTAACAAGCTTTATTAATAGTCTTACAATACATTACAGTGGACGTTCGCAACCCACAGCAGTCACAACCCGCGTCTGCGCACGCCTGGGTTGCGATTCGGTGCTTCTGTGTATGCGCAAAGCGTGATTTAGCGCTTTTGCGCATGTGTGACCACTGAAACCCGGAAGTAACCCATTTCAGTACTTCCGGGTTTCGGTGGTCCGCAACCCCAAAAAACACAACCTGAAGCGTCTGCAACCCGAGGTATGACTGTACAGATGTATAATATATCTCATAGAGTTGAAATTTCAAACACACACACACACACACACACACACACACAAAAACAACAACATATACTTGTCTTTTCTTACATAGTTATAAAACTTAAGCTACAGCTGTGTTTATGCTACTTTTTATGCAGTTATTAACAAAGATTATTAACAAAAATTAACGTCTGCTGAGTTCCACATGACATGCTCACGGGTAAATGGGGATAGGACTACAACCTACATGAACATTAAAAAGAAAAAAGATATCGTTTTTTGACATAAGCCTTCCTTAGGCACATTAATCCTGAGGCGACACAAAAGTTTATAGGGTTCCCCACTCCTGATTTTTAAAAATAAATAAATAAATAAAAAATATTGAACAAGCAGAGTCGTAAAATACATGGAATACCAGCAAACAAACGTAGAAATTATTGAGAGTATACATACAAAAGAACAAAAATAAAGCAAAAAAGAAAAAGAGAGGGAGAGAAAGAAAAAGAAAAAGAAAAAGAAAAGAAAGAAGAATAAAAGTATGAATAGAGTAAAAAAACATAGTAATATTTCAGTCAGCAAAGAAAGGAAACTTCCGCCTATACCCATTGTACTAGTTTTCAAATAAACTATTCTTTACACAGTTATGCAACGTTGTTTTTCGTTAACTTAATTTAACTTTATCCAACATGCACTTTGTATTACAAGGCTCATTCAATATCTGCCAGAAAACTTTTACTATTGCAGTACCCTTTGAGATATTCCTTGATTATAAACCAACCCTTATTTACTTCTTGTATTGTGTTTCCTCTTACTGAGCCCGTTCTCCTTGCTAATTGTAAGTACTCTATCCATTTGGCTTGCCATTTGATCTTTGAGGGGATGATGTTGCTTTCCCATTCTCTTGCTATTAAAATCCTTGCTGCAGTTGAGGCATACATGAATAGCCCCACCCCTGCTTAAACGCAGAGATGTGGCACTATTTGGTCTATGTGGTTAAATACGCATCGTGCATTTATGGGACAATGCATCACTGCACTCTTCCCAATCTGCTGCATTACTGCATTTTGATATTTTGTTGGAAGCTGCCCAGAGTGGCTGGGGAAGCCCAGTCAGATGGGCGGGATATAAATAAATCATCACCATCATCATCATCATCATCATCATCATCATCATCATCTCATTTCAGAACAATCTCCCCTTGCCTTCCCTTGCACACTATTTTAGGGGTTTTTCCAGAACCCTTAGAGCCAATGGGGGATGTGGAGGGTGAGTGGGCAGGAGAAAACCCCATTGTATTAGTGGGAGTCCCTGCACTGGCTTCCACTAGTGTCATTGCTCTCCCCCCCCCAAAAAAAAAAATCCTGAGAAATGTAATTTACCTCTCACAGAACAGCGTTAGAAACTGAGATATGAAAGCTAGGAGCTAAATGGCACCTTAAACCTAGGTTATGGGCGCAACAATGAAATGCCTAGGTGCACTTTTTTATAACAAGAATTCAAAGCCGAAGATGAACTGCAGCTAAAATGTTGTGCTCCTTTTTCACATGGTCTAGTCCTTCCCCTTCTTCCCACTCCCCTGATATTCTTAAGAGGGTCTCTTCCCCAGTTTTCAGAGAGTAACTGGAAGTGGGGAGGCAGAAAAAGCTCCTTCTTTCCTTCCACTCTGCAGTTTTAATCCGATATCTTAGGCATGGTACTGTGCCCAGAGCTCAGAAACTGCTCATGCTAATGAAATTCCATGTCACGGAATGTGCCTAGAACAATGGGAGCTTTGAACACTGTCACAGAACTATAATTCCCTGCATTCTTCAACTTGGCTTCAAATGTATGGTGCTTCACATGGAACGAATAATCCTTCCATGTGACGAGTCAATCGAGAACCTGAGTCTGAGAAATGGGCTGGAAAGGTGCTCCACTGCAGTTGCTGTATATGTTGCTTTTAATAATAATAGTAATAATAATAATAATAATTCTGCCCTGACCCTGGTACATTTCGTTAAAAGGTCATGCTATGACCACAGTTACAACTGACGACTGTCCACAAAGGACTTAATGAAGCTTAAAAATACTGAAGGACAGGCAGGGGTCAAACTTAGGTCAAACACTCGTGGGTTTATAGTGGACCTGTGACCTCAGTAACTGCCCCAGCAATTCAGACAATGTCTGGGGCAGTCCTGTGCCTAACTTGGCAAGGCTTGTGAGAGCGCTCAGCCCTCTGCTCCCGTTTCTTAGCAGAAATTCCCTCCTCATCTCCCTGTCTTTTGCTTCACACAGCCACCAAACGCTTCCCTCCCTTTTTGGCTTGGGGGCAGCTGCTGCCAAGGGTGACCCTGCATGATTGGAAATTTGCATCTCCACCACTCCCCCCATCTTCAAGGCCAACATCAGTACAGGGGGTAATTTGAAGCCTGGAGCCAGTGGCTGCCTAAATCATGGGTAGGCGAACTAAGGCCCGGGGGCTGGATCCAGCCCAATCACCTTCTAAATCCGGCCCATGACGGTCCGGGAATCAGCATGTTTTTACATGAGTAGAATGTGTCCTTTGATTTAAAATGCATCTCTGGGTTATTTGTGGGGCCTGTCTGGTGGTTTTACATGAGTAGAATGTGTGCTTTTATTTAAAATGCATCTCTGGGTAATTTGTGGGGCATAGGAATTCGTTCATCCCCCCCCCCCAAAAAAAAAAATATAGTCCGGCCCTCCACAAGGTCTGATGGACAGTGGACTGGCAAACTGTGTGTCTTAGTAACCAACTTGTGACATTTTAAGGGTTTAGGATACCCCCTAAAAACCCAATCTAGAATGAGTTGGCTCTGCCTGCCATTGGCTCTGTGCAAGGTTGGAATAGATTACGGTACTTTCAGGCTCCCTTCCAACTCTATGATTCTGTGATCCTGCCTTCACCTGCGGTGGGCTTTCCACCTTCTGCCCTACCAACCACCTACCAACCACCACACCCCAGAGCTGTCCCCGTGAGCCTGTTTATTTGCCTTCCCCTGTCTGATGTTTGAACTGTAACCACTAGGAAGTCCAAAAAATCTACTGCATGTCTCCTCAGACTGAGTTCAGAGGGACTTCCTCCCAAGTAAGTGCATTGAGGATTGCAGACTTCGGTCCTGCTTTCTCTGGCCATGAGCTGTAGGTGGCTCCTTTGAGCATTTTTGTTTTGTTCCAAAGACTCAGGACTACCTTACACGTTATGTTAAGTTTATCCAGTGGCAAACTTTGGCCTTTAAAATTTCAGTGTCGCCCTGTGCAATGCTAAAATTCAGCTCCCGGCTGCCTCTCATCTTCCATGGCTTGTTATTGTTGCAGCTTCCTCTGTGGGCTGCCTCTGGTTTGGCCCTTGGAAGCTCTCAGTTGTAGATATGTGATGATTATAAGGATATTGCTGGAGTCCACTGATGTTTATAGGCACCCTGTAGGTTAATTATTCATCCCCATAGTGCTGATTAACTCCTATGGACAGACAAGCAGGTAGCATTCACAAAGAAGAAGAAGATTCACGCCTCTTCTGCACCCCTTGGAGAAGGCATTCATGCCAGAAAAACATGGATCTGAAGTGATCTTTATTTGTTCTGTGGGTTGAAAGTGTGGTGATGCTAAAACCTGGTTTTATGTTTTCTTTGCAGATCACACAGATCCTCCTTGGAATCATGCACATTGTATTTGGAGTTGTGTTTAACCTAATGGGCGATCACAGAGGATCTTACAATCCTATAGAACATCCACTCTGGGCTGGAATCTTGGTAATTCTACATATAATATCTCTGTGTGTTAAACCTCCCCAGCAACCTAAAAAAACAAAACAGTTCCTTCAGGATTCACCCGAGAGTAAGGCAGAGATGAAAATATCAGTGACTACATTATTACAGGAACACTGTTCCACAGCATTTGATATTTTCATTTACATATTCATTCGAAATAAGTTGGGTTTATGAAGCGATTCTATATCTTCCCACCATGCTGACGAAGAATTCTACAAAACAGTAGTCAGTATCCGGAATCACTGTTCTTCACTTCATTTAAAGGTTTTCAGAGAGTTTGAGACTAAAGATTTCATTTTGGACTTGCTATGGTTTGAAGGAATTCTATAAAAGATTGACTAATGCCTATGTACATGGTCATTGTGTTGCCTAGACATTGCTGATGTTCTCTTTGCAACACAGGGGTTTGTTTGGTTACTTACATCTTGCTTTCTAGGCAGGGACCCAGTGAAGAAGCAGGCAGTGGCATCTGGTGCTCCACCCTCCCCCACTCTCTGTTGTTTGGTCCAATGTGACAGGTAGCTGGATGCAGCAGTGGTGAGGAGGAGGAGGTCCAGGGGCCTTGTTCTGACATGACCCCTGCTAAGATAAGAGCTCTTGGAAGATGCCTGAACTTGCCAACCCTTGATACCAACTATTGATGCCTGCCATGTAAGGAAGTGTGCTGAGTTAGAGGCAGAGAGAGATTGGAAAAGGCCCACAGTGGGGAACAGCAAACTACAAGAGCCTCCCTGCCACAGTGATTAGTGTGTTACACTAAGACTGGGAAACTGTGGTTTGCATTCAACTTTCTTCCTACATATGAGAAAATGCCTTGTAATCTTGTTCATTGTTTCTGTCGTCCTCTCCCATCTCTTACAGTACACCATTTCAGGATCTCTGTCTGTGGCAGCTGCCAGGAACCCCAAAGTGCCAATGGTAACTAATTTGTTTTCGGGCACACACATCTGTGTGACATGACGGGAGGTGAAGCACACAGTTGGTGACATCTTCTGCTTGCCATTTAAGGCTCCCTCCTGGAGTTCCTGGTCTGAAGCTATCATGCCCAACCTCATGCATTTTTCCTGAGGAAGTTCTGTGGATTACTTTATGAGGTTTAGGATCTTGGCTCAGGCCAAGCGTCAGACTGGATTGACACAACATTAGAAACAGAGGGGAAATTTGATTCAGTATGCACCAAAAGCTGAATGTATAAAATCGGCACTTTCTGAAATGATATGCATTTGAAAGCTACAGATATCCTTGTAGATCTGCACTTAGTTGAATGTTGCAATGCACTTCTCCAACCACCCAGTGTTTACGAAAATGCATTTATTAGGAGAATGTGCATAAAGATGAAGATATTAGGACATTGTCAGCTTTTCGATCGCAAACAATGATTTCCCTCTACTCCATATTTTGGGTTCAACTACACACTTAAAAAAAGAAATCCTGCCCCGATCTCAGACAACTCATAGCTGGTCAGCTGTAGCTGGTTAGAATCTGATAGTTTTTAACATTTTTTTTTAAAAAAATATTGTGGGATATTTCCAAAGCAAAGGATATTTACCCATATAAGTCCAAAGCTTAAATGGGTGCTATTGTCCCACAATGGAACCTGCCCTCCCCACCTCATGTGAAACTCAAGGGGTGGGGTTCTGTATCAGTGTATTGCAACACCATAGGATGTCCCCAGAAGCCCCATCTGTGTCCTGTTCTGGGCGCCACAATTTAAGAAGGATAATGACATGTTGGAGGGGGATTTCCAGCCGGTGGCAGAGGACAGAGTGACTCCAGGAGACATAGGTGTAAAAACCCAAACTAAAACAAAGACTTTATTACTAAACAATAAACACAAACTCTGGTGGGTGTTATTCCTGTAGGCAGGCTACAAAACTCAGCTTTTTCCCTTTATAGCAATGGCCAGCTGCAGCCAATTAATCCCAGAAACTTCTTAAAGGTATACACACATGTTTCTGTGCCGAATGTCCTCTAACATGACAAGCTGGAACATGTGCAGAGGAGGGCAACCAAGATGATCAAGGGTCTGGAAACCAAGTCTTTTGAGGGAGTTGGGTGTGTTTAGTCTGGATAAGAGGAGATATAATACCAGGCAGATTGTTGTTTAGTCATTTAGTCGTGTCCGACTCTTCGTGACCCCATGGACCAGAGCAGGCCAGGCACTCCTGTCTTCCACTGCCTCCCGCAGTTTGGTCAAACTCATGCTGGTAGCTTCGAGAACACTGTCCAACCATCTCTCCCTCTGTCGTCCCCTTCTCCTTGTGCCCTCAATCTTTCCCAACATCAGGGTCTTTTCCAGGGAGTCTTCTCTTCTCATGAGGTGGCCAAAGTATTGGAGCCTCTCAGGGCTATTGTCACCATTGTAGAGGTCAACAGAGCTAGAATTGATTAATGCAACCTAAGGCCCAGGGGCCCGATGTGGCCCAATCACCTTTTAAATCCGGCCCACGGACACGGTACAGGGGGTAATTTGAAGCCTGGAGCCAGTGGCTGCCTAAATCATGGGTAGGCAAACTAAGGCCTGGGGGCTGGATCCAGCCCAATCACCTTCTAAATCCGGCCCGCGACGGTCCGGGAATCAGCGTGTTTTTACATGAGTAGAATGTGTCCTTTTATTTAAAATGCATCTCTGGGTTATTTGTGGGGCCTGCTTGGTGTTTTTACATGAGTAGAATTGTGTGCTTTTATTTAAAATGCATCTCTGGGTTATTGTGGGGCATAGGAATTTTTTCTCTCCCCCCCCCCAAAAAAAATATAGTCCGGCCCACCACAATGTCTGAGGGACTCTTGGCTTAATGAAATAATGTTATATGTCACCATTTTTAGGTGAAAGGCATGCTTGGAATGAACGTGGTGAGTTCTGTGGCAGCCGGCATTGGAATTGTGTCGCTCTGTTTCCAATTGGAATTTTACACACCAGGACGGGAAGCAGAATACTTTTGCCATTATGAGTATTCAGGCAATACTACACTGTCAGAGTGCATTAAAACTCACATACTCCCTTGGGTAAGTGCAGGTCTCACCAATACTGAGGGCGCTAGCAAACCGTTGTTATTTTGGGGCGATATTCCAGGAGCACCCCAACCAATTGAGGTTGTACCATTAAAGTGGATTTAGAGTTCACAGGCCACAAACCCACTTCCTCCAAAGATGATACTTTGCAAGAAGGAAAGCAATGGATAAACGTACTGGGAAGTGTGGGGAAACACTTGCTTGAGGCAAAGTTTGAGTGAATGCTGAATAAATGGCCAACGTTGTCCAATCTCCCTGCAAAGGGAGGAGGAGGGACACAGAACTGGGTGAAACAGGGTGCCTTAGCTCCTGGAGGGTCCTGTCCGTGAAGAGAGGAAGTAATTTGTGTCACTAATATAATCTCTCGTAATCATTAGCAGAGGTGAAACTAGGCTTTCTTTCACCAGGGTCCAGTGGCGTAGCGTGCAGGGGGGGCCGGCCGCACTGGGCGCAACATCTGGGGGTTAGGGTTAGGGGGCGCAAATCCACGGGTTAGGGGGTGCAAATCCACGGGTTAGGGGGCGCAAATTACTTGCCTTGCCCTGGGTGCTGACAACCCACGCTACGCCACTGCCCGGGTCAAAGACCCAGTTTGGCACACACAGGACCCCACATGCATTTGTTTACACACCCAGGCTGGGAGCCTCTGGCGGCTTCAAAAAACCTGGCTCACCACCCTATAGCTACAGCACAACAGATGGGGAATAGTGATTACTTTGATCTTGGAATTACGTACGTTTGGTGCATTTTGCATTGTCCCAGCGACACTTAAGCAATTGCAAACCTTGTGGGTTCTTGAGGTAGGCAGCCAAGTTAGGCAGCCAAGTTAGTCTGCTGCTCCCCGGTGTCCGGGGGCACTGGGTATCTGTGTGCATTATTATTTTTGCTCTTGTATCCCACCTGATCACTAATAATAATAATAATAATAATAATAATAATAATAATAATAATAATTTATTTATACCCCACCCATCTGGCTGGGTTTCCCCAGCCACTCTGGGCGGCTTCCAACAAAACACTAAAATACAACAACCTATTAAACATTAAAAACTTCCCTAAACAGATGTCTTCTAAAAGTTTGGCTGTTATTTTTCTCTTTGATATCTGGTGGGAGGGCAGGGCGGGTGCCACTACCGAGAAGGCCTTCTGCCTGGTTCCCTGTAACTTGGCTTCTCAGAGGGAGGGAACCACCAGAAGGCCCTTGGCGCTGGGCCTCAGTGTTTGGGCAGAACGATGGAGGTGGAGATGCTCCTTCAGGTCTCCAAGGAGCTCGAGGTGGTCTACATGCTCTAAACAACCTTGTGGGGTTGAAGGGCTGGGCTGAAAGAGATAACTTGCCCAAAGGCATGTGGCAAGTGGGGATTTGAACCCTGGACTGCCAGGTCCTAGTCTGAGACTCTTTGAAATACATCTATAGACAAGCATACACCTTGCTGGAGGGTAATTCCCTTTGCTGGGCTCTCTGCTTCATCGACAGAACATGTTGTATGGAATCCTGGCTGTCCTCCTGGTATTCAACATCCTTGAGTTTTGCATCACTATCTCCACCGCTGCGTTTGGGTGCAAGACTGTTTGCCAGGACAACTACACCGAAACGGTAACATTGAAAAGAGAGTGGGGTTTGGTAACCAGAACAGGCAGGGATTCAGGGACAGGGTCCTAAAATAAGGGGTATTGTAGAATAACGATATTCCATGTTGAGGCTGGAAGTCTGCCTCTAAAACTCTTAGCTCATTGTTCCTGAAATATACTCAGAGTCCTGTAGTGATTTCATGCTCTTTATTGCAGCTTGTAAAACAGTGATTGAATTGCCCCCCAAACCTCAGGCTTTTATATACATTATTTACACAATGAGTCCCGTCTGATTGGCTGATTCTGCTTCCCTCCTGGAGCCTGATTGGTCTTCTCCTGCAGGCCAATCAGTTGTTGCATTCTACAATCCTACCAGCCTAATAGGCTGACTAACTTCTTCCTGGAGCCTGATTGGTCTTCTACTGCAAGCCAATCAGTTGTTGCATTCTAGGATCCTACTTGCCTATTGTTCTAGGATACAAGGTTAGTACATAACAGCTCCTAAGCTCCCATTGCAGTGTGAAACAGATGTATCTAGCTAGAAAGAATTGGTTTGCTGTCAGCACTATGGACTAGAAAACCACCTAGCAGCACCATCAAGATCCTGAAATACTCGGGGAACCTCCATGGATGCAAAAGGCTTCCTGCAGCAGATGGTTACTTTGAAGGCAGCTGAAACAGTGATGGAGCTGATGGCTGAGCTAGCAGACTCATCCTGACAGCCTCCCTAGGTGCTAATAATAATAATAATAATAATAATAATAATAATAATAATAATAATTTTTTATTTATACCCCGCCCTCCCCAGCCAAGGCCGGGCTCAGAGCGGCTTACAAGCAATAATAAAAACAAGATGAATGATTACAACTTAAAAACAAAAATAAAATACAACATTAAAATAATGGAACATTAAAATATTAAAATGTAGCCTCATTGCAGGAGAAGGAAAAGAAAAAAGAAAATGGGGGGGGGGGAGGGAATCAAATTGGCTCCAAGCCAAAGGCCAGGCGGAACAACTCTGTCTTACAGGCCCTGCAGAAAGAAATCAGATCCTGCAGGGCCCTGGTCTCATGAGACAGAGTGTTCCACCAAGTTGGGGCCAGTGCTGAAAAGGCCCTGGCTCTGGTTGAAGCCAATCTAACTTCCTTAGGGCCTGGGACCACTAGGGTGTTGTTATTTATGGACCTTGAGGCTCTCCGTGGGGCATACCAGGCGAGGCGGTCCCATAGGTACGAGGGTCCTAGGCCGTGAAGGGCTTTAAAGGTCAAAAGCAGCACCTTAAATCTGACCCTGTACTCCACCGGGAGCCAGTGCAGCTTGTAAAGCACTGGATGAATATGCTCCCATGGCAGAGACCCCGTGAGGAGCCTCGCTGCAGCATTCTGTACCCGCTGGAGTTTCTGGGACAGCTTCAAGGGCAGCCCTGCATAGAGCGAATTACAGTAGTCAAGCCTGGAGATGACTGTCGCATGGATCACTGTGGCCAGGTCGGGGCGGGAAAGGTAAGGGACCAACTGCTTGATGCGGCGAAGGTGGAAAAATGTCGCCTTGGCTGTTGCTGTAACTTGCGCCTCCATGGAAAGGGAGGCGTCAAGGATTACACCCAAACTCTTAACGGAAGGCAATGGCACTAACTGGGCCCCCTCAAGAGAAGGGAGTTGGTCCCTCATCCCCATACCATCCCGACCCAGCCATAGGACCTCTGTCTTCCACCCACCCCAATTGTGGGTGGAAGGGCTGTGGCTCAGTGATACAGCATCTGCTTTGCATCTAGGAGGTCCCAAGTCCAACCCCCCACAGCCCTTCCCTTATTTATCAAGAACCAAACTTCGTTGTTGTTATTCAGAAGCTGAGCATCACAGTAAATGCACAGCAAGGCTGATTTTACTCTTGGAGTGTTCTTTTCTGCAGGTTGTGGTGGTTTACCAGAATGCGACCCCAGGCGATGCTCTTGGTCTTCCAGCTGCTTGCAAGGATCCCGATTCCCCCTGATTTGCTTCCTCTTCCACCCTCCTTGACGGCCATCTCCTTCTGCAAAGTCAAGAGCAAAAAAGGATGAATGTGTACTTATGCGCCAAGCAGCTTTATTGGCTGGACCAAGATTGTCTTCGTAACCAGAGAAATACAATGGAACTATTTTGATAATGCGGCGTGGACATTTCTTTTTTGATAGAAGGGCAGCTTTATAACTTTGAACTGACCATTGAAATTGCACTAGATATCTTGCAGCAAGATATGAATGGAAAAAGGAAATATTATACGACCGTATTATGCTTTGTTCACTGTTTCTGGTCTTCTGTTTTCAGATAGCTTTGTGTATTCCCAGCATCTAACACAGGGTTTCTGACATGCTAGAACAGAGGTGTGGAAGCTCTGGTCTGTAGGCTGAAGTGGCCCACTAGGGCTTTGAATCTGGCCCTCAGGACTTTCCCCAGCATACTGCTCCCCTCCCCCCTTCCTACATTACCCCCAGCTTCAGCCCGGCCTTGCAGAGTGTTTTTGTCTGGCTGGAATGTGACAGCAGGGGTCGGCAAGGCTTACCGGGCATGGGCCAGATCACTCTCATGGAGATCCTCTGTGGGCCGGACTGGTGCAGTGCGACACCAGAAATTGCATCTGTGAATGTCCGTGATAAATAGGTACCACTTACCAGCGGGAAGGTAAACGGCGTTCCGTGTGCTGCGCTGGCTCGCCAGATGCAGCTTTGTCACGCTGGCCACGTGACCCGGAAGTGTCTCCGGACAGCGCTGGCCCCCGGCCTATAGATGTGAGATGGGCGCACAAACCCCAGAGTCTGTCAAGACTGGCCCGCTCGGGCAGGGGTACCTTTACCTTTACCTATGTCCGTGGCACCGGAAATTGCTTCTGCACATGCCCAGACACTGAAAACTGTGCCTGCACAGAAGCAATTTTCGGCATCTGGGCATAGGCAGAAGCGATTTCTGGTGCCATGGACATGTGCAGACATGATTTCCGGTGTCTGGGCATGCGCAGAAGCGATTTTCAGAGCCATGGAAGAGAGTCCTCACACCGAGCTGCACCAGTTTAGCGGGCGGCTCGGTTCGGGGTTGGCTCACGGGCCACTTAAGCGACCCTCATGGGCTGCTTCCGGCCCATAGGCTTTAGGTTGCCAACCTCTGCCTTGGAGCTTTGTTAGTGCCTCTTTTGGTGTGTGATCCCATCTACACTATGTATTTAATGGAGTATAGTTGCACTTTGTGACCTGCTACCACCATGCAAATATATTATTCCCGAAGTTGGGTGCCCCTCTCTCTGCCTGGTGGTGGCAAAAGCCCATGGGGCCCAGGCACCCACACAGGGTCTATGTCCCTTTGGAGAATGGACGATGCAGCAGAGACTGTTGTGGCTTTAAGAAATTTGCTTCATTCACCTATTTACACCTTCAGTGTGCATGGAGCAGTCCAGATCTTATGGCACAGTCATTCCAAGAGGCAGCAGTGTAAGCTGACTGCAGTCTGCCTCTCCTGTGATCGACCTCTGCCCTCCCTACCCCTTCTTCTTCCCCCAACCCCCTCCCCTCCCCTAGAGCAGTTACCCAGGGTGCCTCCCAAATCCCCAATCTCTGTTCACACCTGGAGCAAGAGGGGAAGGAATTTCCTTGTACAGTGGTGCCTCGCAAGACGAAATTAATTCGTTCTGCGAGTTTTTTCATCTAGCGAATTTTTCGTCTTGCGAAGCACGAGTTGCTCCTCGAAGTCAAGTCGCAACTGTTTTAAGAAAAAGGAAACAAACTTGCAAGACGTTTTCATCTTGCGAAGCACGCCCATTGGGAAATTCGTCTTGCGACGCAACTCAAAAAACCAAAAACTCTTTCGTCTTGCAAGTTTTTCATCTTGCGAGGCATTCGTCTTGCGAGGTACCACTGTATTGTTAATGTCCCTCAATTGCTCCCTATCATTCGTAGCTCAGCCACAGGAATTCCTTTGCAGCTTGCATCCTCCTTTCATATCACAAATAACTGAAATCACATTGTAGTGGAAAACACACAGGAAAAATGGAAGATTTGGCCTTGCACAGTCAACCCTTCCTGTGAGTCCTCGCTGGAGCACCCCTGCCCTTGAGGGAGGCCCAGCTGGGGCTCGACTGCCCAGATTAGGAGCCCTAATCTGCACAGGTGGTGGCTAGGGAGACATCCAGCTCCATCTGATTGGGGCAGGTACAAAGTAGTCAGAGAGGATAAGGATGATGGCCCAAATGCTGCTGAGGCCCCCTATGGCTGGATCTGGTGCTGTATGTGGGTGACGTTCTAGTGGGGGAATTGTGTCTTTGGAATTGTTCCTTTGGGGTTATTTCTCAGCATAAGAGGGTTTTTTATTGCTGTTTAAGGTGGTTTACTGTTTGGGTTTTGTTGTTGTTGTTCAGATAAAAATACCTTTCCCCTCATATATTTTCTGCCAAAGATCCTTTTGAAGAACCTGCAGTGTTAACTGGCAAAACACCTAGCATTTATTAATTTCTAGGGCTTGCCCTAAATCTATAACAATGTGGTAAACAAGATTCAGAAATTGGTCCCCAAATGCATCCTTGGGTCTGAGCTACAGTTCCCAGAGGGGTTTCAGCATCCACGCCTCATCCCAGAGAGCAGTGGTGAGGAGCTGTGTTGCCCACCCTTCTTGAGTGCCTTTGCCTGGCTCACAGCATATCTGAGTAATAATTTCGGTAGCTTGACTGGATGGAGGACGGAGAAAGGGAGGTGTATGTGCACATGGAAAGCTCCAGCATTTGCAGGGCCACAAGGAAGTCTGCCCATTTTTGTGTCTGGCCCCGCCCACAGTGGGCAGGAGGCCCCTGGAAAATGCAGCCATCAGGCTGAATAACATTGTGGGCTAAGTCCTAAGAATCAATCTGAGGTGGCTGTGCGGGAGCTTAGCAAATATTTTCTAAACATGTCCTCGGTAGGTATGTTGACATGACAGTCGTGCCGTTTCTTCTCTCTCCATGATTCTAAAATAACGTGGCAGCTTTGGCTTAGGAAATCTATTTAACTTATCCATGCATTCAGGACAGATCCTGAAGCTGAGGCTCCAGTACTTTGGCCACCTCATGAGAAGAGAAGACTCCCTGGAAAAGACCCTGATGTTGGGAAAGATGGAGGGCACAAGGAGAAGGGGACGACAGAGGACGAGATGGTTGGACAGTGTTCTCAAAGCTACAAACATGAGTCTGACCAAACTGCGGGAGGCAGTGAAAGACAGGAGTGCCTGGTGTGCTCTGGTCCATCGGGTCACGAAAGAGTCGGACATGACTAAATGGCTAAACAACAACAACAACAACATGCACTTAAATAGGGTGAATAAGTTGCTATTACTAAGAAATGTTAATGTTGAGAATAGATACTATATCTACCTTCCTTCCTTTGTTCTGAATTATATTTGGAGTTATAATCCCATCATCCCGTATAAAATCTAATACCACTTTTCCCCATTGGTTACAACACAACAGCGTTCTGACCACATTTTTAGATTTAAGCAGGGTGCTATGTGCTCCCAAATAGCATAAGGGCATTGAATGTGGTCTTGTACATGAAATATACCTTCCTAAGAATATTGCCTTCTTTCTTTTTGAAAATGAAAAGCAAGCTTCTTGTTTTTGGCAGAGAGAGAGAGAGCGAGAGCGAGAAAGACTGGGTGGAGTGCAGCCAATACAGGAGGAATCTTCAGAAACCAGAAGGGTGGCCCCTCTAACTTTTTCTGTAGTTGGGGAACAGGACCTCAGAGTTCCGCAGACCCCTTTCCTCTCCACAGCTAACAAAACCGGACTAAACGATGCAAAATGGGGCGGGTAGGTGGCAAAATCGAGCATAATAGGGGAGACCCTTATAACCCTTAAATGGACAAATGCAAAGTGCTTTGAATCTTGGTGTGTGATGCAACTGGGAGAGAGTGGGGCGGAGTCGGAGTATCCGGAGAGGAAACGTTGACGTGAACAAACAGAGCCAATTAAAAGCCCGCGTTCTCATCAAACTGGAATTCAGCAAAATCTAAACTGTTACCCAATATCTGTCCGCATCTATTTCTGCAAGCTCTAATGTGATCAGCTGACACTTCTTTCGAGTAGGCACCCCTAGGATTGCACCGCCAGGAAAGGAGCGGCAGCTGAGAAGCAAGAATTGCGAGCGAGATCTCTTTCTGAACAGGTCCGTGACAAGTTCGCACTTCCCTCCCTTCCCCAATCTTCTCCCCAAAATTCAGCCCCGCTAGTTAACCATCATCCCGTTTGGCCGGGATTCCTCGACCATCCCGCAGATCCCAGCGGCGCAGGGACGTCTTTTCGCGCTCTTGGGGCCAGAGGAGGCGAGGGATCCATGCACCACGGTCTGTATTCTGCGTGGCAGCCTTGACGGGTGGTTGCCTTTGCAAGGGTCCCAGCCAGAGGAACCAGCTCTTTCCCACTCCTTTTTCTCCGAGGCAGAAGGAAGGACCTGTTGCTGAGGAGGAGGACGGGCAGTTTGGAGTCCCGCGTTAGCTGTTATGGGCGTAGCCAGGATTTATGTTAGTTGTGCCAAGTGCGCCTGCTGCTCTCAGTCTCTCCGCTCTCCAGTAAGGGAAGGGAGGGAGAACGTCTCCTGTTTCCATCCCTCGCCATTGGGATGCCAATTTAGGACACTTCCAGCCTGCCACTATTTTCAACTGTCGTAAATTCAGGGAAATCGCCAGCGCAATCCGGAACCCTCTGCTTCCTAACCCTGCTCATCCCGAGGGGCGGCGGCGTGTCTTTCTGCAGGATTGCTCCCTCTTGAGGTCCTTTCCAGCTGTTGACTGAGAAATCATCCTGATTTAATGGCACAAAGTGTTCAGCCTGTCGTAAATTCAGCGCGAGCCGCTAAGGGTCACTTGTGAACGAGTCGCTTTATGGAGCACGAATCTTGATGCGTTTGCACAAAGCTCGCGCGCGAAGGTTAGGCAATGGCTGTGCGCGCACACGACACTCTGCCCCGACTGGCTGGATCTGAAGCACGACTTCAACCCACCCTGCGTGAGATGTGAAAAGCAACACGATCCGTTGGTGCCCTCGCTGTACTGTTTTGGACACCCTCTGAAAAGTTTTTATTTTTATTTTTATTTAATAATCTGCAAGCCTGTTCATTAGCCCCAGTTGTTCCTTCTACCCCCAACCTCATTCAGCCTGAGAAAGAATTCTGTGGAACTCAAAAGTTTGCTCACAAACTTTGGGACATTTTGCTTGGTACAAAGTAACAAAGTTATTGCTATATTGTGGCGTTTGGATTCTCCCGTTCAGTTTCAAGGCACCTCCATTTCTCTTACTTTGGGAGCATAGCCCAGGTGTGCTGGGAAGTTGGCAGGACAACCAGGGATCCTCTGGATCCTACATCCCTGTGCATCTTCCTCTAGGTAAGGTAAAGGTAAAGGTACCCCTGACCATCAGGTCCAGTCGTGACCGACTCTAGGGTTGTGTGCTCATCTCGCTCTATAGGCCGGGAGCCGGCGCTTGTCTGCAGACAGCTTCCAGGTCACGTGGCCAGCGTGACTAAGCCGCTTCTGGCAAACCAGAGCAGCACACTGAAACGCTGTTTACCTTCCCGCCGGAGAGCGGTCCCTATTTATCTACTTGCACTTTGAGGTGCTTTCGAACTGCTAGGTTGACAGGAGCTGGGACCGAGCAGCGGGAGCTCACCCCATCACAGGGATTCGAACCTCCAACTGTCCGATCGGCAAGTCCTAGGCTCTGTGGTTTAACCCACAGCACCACCTGCGTCCCTTCCTCTAGGACAACTCCCTAATTAGTTTATTCCCAGCTGACCTATTTCTCGAGATTTCATCCTGATTTGATTGCACCAAGTTTTCAAAGGAGTCAGATGCCTGCTGTTTAGCAATCATTCCCACTCTCTTGTATGAGCTCCCCACAAATAATTTTGCAGTTGTTACTCTGGACTTTCCAGTGCATTTTGTCACTTTCCTTACTGTGAAATGTAAGATTCTTATGATCTGAAATCAGTTTTCTTGTGCAAGCTTGCCAAACCCAGTTTAATTCCATTACTGAAATTTGCAAGTATGTCCTTGAAGCCCACCCAGAAAATAAGGACAGTCTGCAAGTGGTCAAGAGAGTTGGGATGTCCTTTCCTTCCAAAAGGGGGCAATAATTCACACTCCTCCGTCTCCCTCCCCTCTTTGTGGGAAATCCAGAAAGAGGAGTCAGCTTCAACGTTTTCTGTTTGCTGGAATGGGCACTCAGCGAAATGTGGATCCAGCAGGGAGGACTTCTGGGCATAACTTAACTTATACTGTAATACTGATCACATCTGCCTCTCTCACTTACTCCAGCTTGCTCACTTGCCATCGTCGTGCATCTTCTACCACTGCATCTCTACTCTACAGAGATGTAGCGGGTTGTTGAGTCTTAAGTCCAAAGTCTCAGGACTCAGCTAGATTGGTAGAGAAAAAGTGAATTATATGTGTTGTATAGGCGATACAGTGTGGGTAGCTCTGTGGTCTAAACCACAGAGCCTAGGACTTGCCGATCAGAGGTCAGCGGTTCGAATCCCTGCGACCCATTGCTCAGTCCCTGCTCCTGCCAACCTAGCAGTTCAAAAGCACGTCAAAGTGCAAGTAGATTAATAGGCACCACTCCAGCGAGAAGGTAAACAGTGTTTCTGTGCGCTGCTCTGGTTCACCAGTAGCGGCTTAGTCATGCTGGCCACATGACCCGGAAGCTGTACGCCGGCTCCCTCGGCCAATAAAGTGAGATGAGCGCCGTAACCCCAGAGTCGGTCACGACTGGACCTAATGGCCGGGGGTCCCTTTACCTTTTTATAGGTGATATAACATTGTGCCACCAGATGGCGCTGTGCACTCCCGTTTATTTCTCTACCTGTTTTCCCTGTTTAAATTTACCAGGCCTTTAACTGAAATGCTTCTTTGATGTGTCTAGTTTCAGCCTCAGACTCCCTGGTCCTTTTGTATATACAAATGCACCTGTAACTGCAGCCTAAGACTGCCTCCAGATTGCTACTGCATGTGAACTGTGAGTAAACTGTATTTTATTCAAAGAAGACTGGTTTTTTTGTGCTGCTGTTGTTTTAAGGGGGATAAAAGGGGGAAACACCAGGAAAACCCAGCCTACACATCAAGGCATCCTGGATTGCTTCATCAAAAAGGCTGCAACAAACTGAAACAGCAGCTTCCTAATTTTGTCGCAAAAGGGGTGTGCTCTGCTAAACTCACAAACGAGTGTAAGGAAGGGTAATATATCCTTTCCTAATTTCTATACACATTCCCACACTATTTTCCCTTGCCCCATTTAGATCTCCTCTTCCTGATACAGTTGCTGTTTTACAAAACCACTCCCCAAACGCCATCATGGATTCCAATCCGATCGCACCACTGACCCCCCGATCCTTCTCGAGAGATGAGTCGGATGCTTACATGCCAAAAGCAGTTAAGAAGTTTTATCGGGGTGAGCCATTGGCACTGGGGGTGAGTATGGAATATAGGGGAAACCTAGAGGGTCTGTGTTCTCCTGCCTGCTCTATTTGAGAGCCCTCCCACTTCCTTCCCCATAACATTTTAGACCTGCCTACCCTTAGACAACTGCAAAGCCCTCTTCTCAGCTTCCCAGCCTTGCTTCTGAAGTCAATTCTGTCTTCTCTTCTGCACCCTGTGTAGCCCCAGCTAACGTGGGAGTTGTAGTTCAGCAATGTCTGGAGTTTAGCATCCTACATTCTGATTGGTTTCAGCGAAATACATACTCATCTTTCTGAATGAAACCTTTGGATTTTTGAAGTGCTTAAATGTTGACTGCATCATGATCTATTCTATTCATTTTTTAAAAAGTTCTATACTGTAGGAAGAAAATTCAGTTTGTATACAAGGGAGTAAATCTCACTGAACTCAGTGGGAATGGCTTTTGAGTGGATGTGCGTAGAGTTGCGCAAGACAGGTCCCTATCTCCTGCCCTCCCACATACAAGTATTTTAAATAACATAAATAACTTTAGTTTGTCAGGGTCCCCAGGGAAAGCAGAACCACTGCTATGAGGAGACGGCTAGCCACACTCTTCCTGCCTTTCCTATGCCTATCCAAAGAGATTTTTAAAGAAGTTGGGATGATACCTTGCGTGGTATAGTTGTTAAGAGCGGTGGGCTCGTAATCTGGTGAACTGGGTTCGCTTCTGCACTCCTCCATATGCAGCTGCTGGGTGACCTTGGGCTAGTCACACTTCTCTGAAGTCTCTCAGCCCCACTCACCTCACAGAGTGTTTGTTGTGGGGGAGGAAGGGAAAGGAGATGGTTATCCGCTTTGAGAGGGAGTGTAAGGCAGGATATCAAATCCAAACTCCTCCTCTTCTTCTTCTTCATCTGAGGTTCAGACCGCAGACTATATTCTCTGCCTCTTATTCTCTCTCTGGTGATATTCTGAAAAATAAGCAAGTGTCAACAATTGCAGCAAGATGCATGTCTGCCATGTTCTGAGGACATGCGGCCCAGCAGTGCTGTTTTTCTAGAAAAAGAACTTCCAGAGCTCACCATGAACACCTCAGTTCCTATGAGTTTCCCTTGACAAAAAGCCCTGCAGCCAAGAAATAAACAACACTCCACATACTCACAGCTTGTATGTTGAATGGCTGTGCACAGCCATAACCCTTCCCGACATCTCTGCATACATTGGTTTCCTTTGCTTCTTTCCCGGAGGCAAGACCTTGAGCATATCCAGTGCCGATTTACGTATAAGGTAAACAAGCTATAGCTTAGGGCCCCACTCTCTTGCCCCCCCAATTATACTGAAAGAAAGAAATACCGTCTTTTACACTCACTAAGTGTAACAGGGTACAAAGGTCTACTGTCCCAATGAACAGTGTGGACTACTATGGGGATATTGATATTACTATATTAAAAATGCATTGTATTAACTACCATTGCATTGTACAGGTTAGAACACCTAATTTCATATTAATAAAGCTATTATGATTAGCAGTTTGCACCACATAATTATAATTATTAGCAGTTTGCACCATATATTTACACCTGCTACAGTGGTGCCCCGCAAGACGAATGCCTCGCAAGACGAAAGAGTTTTCCGTTTTGGAGGTGCTTCGCAAAACGAATCTCCTATGGGCTTGCTTCGCAAGACGAAAATGTCTTGCGAGTTCCTGCGGGTTTTTCCCCCCTTCCCCCCTTTTTCTAAGCCGCTAAGCCGCTTATCAGCTGATCCGATAAGCTGATAAGCTGCTAAAAGCCGCTAATAGCGCTAATCCTCTAATCCATCAATGGGCTTGCTTCGCAAGACAAAAAAACCGCTAGACGAAGAGAATCACAGAATGGGTTCTTTTCGTCTTGCGAGGCACCACTGTATTACCGTATTTCATGTTATAGCAAGTTTCTAGAGACTAGATTATGAGTCTTTGCAAACTGTGTTTCTAAAGGAACTTTTGTTATTTCCAAATGCCAATGTGTTTGCATTATTAAGTTTGTTATGAATAAAAAAACATTTTAAGCTAGAGCTTAATAATTATTTCACTATTAATATACTTCTTCTTAATTGTATTTCATTATTAATATACTTCTTCTTGATTGTATTTCAGTTCAACAATTACTTTGATAAAATACATATTTTGTTATGTGCAAATGGCTTTAGATACCTATTAGGTCCATAAATTACCATATAGCATATATTCAACACACACAAAAACAAACCAGTGACAAAGTGTTGTTGACAAAGGACAGCTGGACATATAAAGGGCCCCATTACCTTCAGTAGCTTTGGGCCTCATCAAACCTAAATCTGGTCCTGAGCATAGCAATGGTTTACTATTGGATAGCATTGCATTGGCTCCACCCACTTAGGCCTTCAGCCCTGCTCACCTCAACATGTGCCCACCCCCACCATGTTTGAAGTAACTTTCAGTTGGTCTGCAGCTAGAATGTGTGGTGATAATAAGACCTGGTTTTATGCTGTCTTTGCAGATCACGCAGATACTCATTGGAATTATGCAAGTTGGTCTTGGAGCTGCCTTTCACACTGTGCCTTATTATTATTATTACAGTTACATTGTAATTGAAGTACCAATCTGGAGCGGAATCTTGGTAATCCAACACACATCTTTGTGTAAAAAAAGAAAAAGAAAAGTTCCTTTGGGATTCAGCTTAGACTAAGGGAGAGATGGTGAGGTTGGGAATGTCCCCAGGTGATTGGACTGCAACTCCAATCAGCTCCTGCCTGCCTGGCTAAAGTTCAGGGGTGATTGGAGTTGTAGTTCAGCAAAATCTCTAGGGCTGAAGATCCCACAGCTCTGCAACAGCTGAAGACCATCATTGGAAGACCAGAAGGCAACACTGACCAAGGCTGAGCATCACTCAAAGATCCCACAACTGCTACTGTGTAAAGGGGGGGACGGGACTCAGAATTATGCCTCATGAATTAAGTGGAAAATAGAAGCCACTGGGGAGGGAGAAACCACACACCTGACCTGTGGGCAGAGAGTCAGTGCTGCTTAATTGAGCGTGTGTTCTGGGGTGTTAGTGGCATGTGGGTGCAATGCCAGGAGCACAGGATTGGCTCTGCACAGTGCCAATCTCCATACCACCTGACCTCACTCTCCCAGTAAGAGGCAGAGACTCCTTTGCCAGGAAATCGAGTGCAGTCCTGCCCCTTCCCACCAGGCACTACTATTGAGAAGTTCAGCTTTTGGGGGGGGGGATAGACAGTTTCTCATGCTCAAGAGACATGAAGATGGCATGTGTGTGGGATAGCTGGTGAAAATGTCAGAAGCTGGAGAATGGCTGAAGGGGTGTTCCTGTAATTATGGGATGGGGCTTCATTGTTCTGCATAGGCCTTTGCCCTTCCATATTGCTTGTGGAAGCTAACTGTCTGTGCAACTTTGCACACCCTCATATCCTATTTCAGAATTTATATGCAGTGCTGACATGGGGCCTTGGAGGTGGTCATGATGGGGTGACCATTCTAGGGAGCAGGGAAGGCACAGCAACAGTGCCAGATCCAGCCTTGGAGGCTCCTTGTGCCCTGGACCTCCTCCCTCAAAGAGTCCACCAGAGAATTTGTATGGACAAATCCCATGATAGTTATGGAGCTGTCCAGCAGAAAGGGTATCTTTGCTTCAGTACTTTTGCATGAGAAACATCAAGTAATGCTCCATTAATATCGTTTTCTGGTTATGACCTAATGGACTGGAAGGCAAGATGTGAGAAAAATCCCTTGGAATCTTGTTCCTAGCTTCTGACTTCCTTTTCCTTCTCTTACAGTACATCATTTCAGGGTCCCTCTCTGTGGCAGCTGCCAGGAACCCCAAAATACCACTGGTAACTTATTTGCTTGTTGGGAAATTGTGATGAAAGATGGAGTGCAGAATTCATGGTGCCTGCTGATTGCCATTTAAGGGTCCCTCCTAGAATTCCTGGTCTGAAGTTACCTTGTCCAACTTCATGCATTTTCCAGAGGAAGTTCTGTGTATCTCTTATGGGGTTTATCATCTCAACTCAAGAACCATATTGGTCTGCAGCTACCATGTCAAAAATCATGCATCAATTCAGATATGGCTGGTTAGAATCCAATAGTTATTTAACTCTATATATAGCTTGAATTTGTGAAACTCAAGGGGTGGTGCTCTGCCTCTGTGTATTATGACATTATTGGATGTCCCCAGAAGCCCATTCTGCACTATACATTTAAAGCTGCATCAAAGCACTTTAGACAATTATGACTTCTCTCCAAAGACACATGAGAACTGTCATTCAGGGTACTGAGAGATGTTAGGAGACCTCTATTTCCCTCACAGAATTACAGCTCCCGGGGAGGTTTATACCAGGCAGTTGCTTCAGGATTGCTCAATGGAGGCATGATATCTCATTGTTTGTCCCCACTGTTAGGTGAAAGGGATGCTGGGAATGAACGTCGTGAGTTCTGTAGCGGCCGGCATTGGAATCATTTTCCTCTGTTTTTCACTGGATAGCTACCATTTGCATAGGCAGGTGAGAGAGCTGCAATGAGCATCATCCGAAAAAGTATAGCGGGTGTAATAAATCCCCAGTGTTCCCTTGGGTAAGTGCTGGTCTCATCATAGGGAGGGCTCTTCCAGACTGTTGCTATTTTGGGACGGGATTCCAATTGCATCCTGGCAAATCCAGGTTGTGAGATTAAAGTGGATTCGATACGCCCTTGTGCAAGAAACACCACTCCCTTGCTGAAAACCGACCCTTTTTGGATAAGGAAAATGACTGGAAAATGCACCAGAAAGTGTGTTTAGACAACCTCGGCAGGACAGGATGGGAGGATGAACAGAGGAAGTCATGGTGTGAGTAGAGTGGCGCTTTGACATAAACAGAGCAGTTATGGGATTACTTGAATTGCTTAAGTTTGCTGTGTTTGGCTTTGACCAGGGGTCCCCAAACTAAGGCCCGCAGGCCTGATAAGGCCTGAGAGACTTGTTTATCTGGCCTGCAGCGACCCCCATCGCCCACTGCCGTTGCCTGCTCTTACCAGCACTGCACTGCACCGCTGCCCACTTCCGGGTTGGAGGAGCACTGGAAATAGCTTGTGCACATGAGCAAGTGTTATTTGCGCATGTGCAAACATTATTTCCAGTGCACATCTGGGTCGGAGGAGACCCGTGCACATGCGCACAAGCTATTTCCGACCCAGAAGTACACCAGAAATAATGTGTGCGCATGTGTATGGGCACGTGCTCCCCTGCCCTCCGGCCCGCCGCGCAATCAGCGCTGGAGACACCAGCCCAAGGCACAGTAAGTTTGCTGACCCCTGGCTTTGACTGGGGGTCTTTTAAGCAAGGGGAGCCCTTGAATACTTCGGGGGGCAGCCAAGTTAGGCAGCTCTGCCTGGTCTCCCAGTGTCCAAGGGGCACTCGGTGTCTGTGTGCATTATTATGTTGTTTTGCATCCTCACAACAACCCAAAGAGGCATCTGGTTGTCAGCAATGAGAACAGGGGGCTGGATTATCCGGTCCACTGGTCTGATTCAAACTCTGTTCTTCTCACATACACACACATTTATAAATGGATAATAATCCACTTTGCCGGGCTCTCTGCTTCATTGACAGGGCATATTGTATGCAATCACGGCTGTCTTCCTGGTATTCAACGTCCTTGAGTTTTGCATCACTATCTCCACCGCTGCGTTCGGGTGCAAGACTGTTTGCCAGGACAACTACACCGAAACGGTAACACTGAAGAGAGTGGGGTTTGGTGACCAGAGTAGGCAAAGATATCCCAGGGTGGGGCCTGCTTCCTTGCTCCCCAAATAAGGTGTTTGTTGTCAAAACAGCATTTCACCTTGGGGCTAGAAGTCTCACTCTAAGTTCAATGGTCTAGAGCTCATCCCTTAATACTGATAGCAAGCAGAGTTAGTTGCTCAGGAGCTGAGCAGCACTGTAAATGCACAGCAAGACTGATTTTTCTCCTGGGGTGTTCTTTTCCTGCAGGTTGTGGTGGTTTACCAGAACGTGAGCCCAGGCGACCCTGTTGCTCTTTCAGATGCTTGCAAGGATCCCAGATCTCTCTGACTTGCTGTTCCTTCATCCCATCCTCCTTGACTGCCATTTCCAATGTTATGAATAAAAAATACTAAATGTGCACTTAGGCACCAACGAGGTTTCTTGGCTCATCCTAGATCATCTTTGAAGAAATCTATGTCTATCATGACCCATGCAAATAAAACACTGGGATTTTGATAAGGCGGTGTGGCCTGTTGTTTGTTAGGAAGACTGGCAACTTTTAATTTAAGAGCAACATTTTGAAAGTAGATCGGGGAAATGTAAGAAGCCAATCAATGGAAGCCCTGAAAATGAATAAGACCATTTTGAACAAAAATAATGAAAAAGATTTCCAAAGGAAACTACAATGGATGCTCAGGTTGCGAACGTGATCTGTGCGGGAGGCACGTTCACAACCTGCAGTGCTCGCAACCCGCAGTGCCATGTCTGCACATGCGCGGGCCACAATTTGGCATTTCTGCCCATGCGCAAAGCGCCGAAACCCGAAGTAACCTGTTCCGGTATTTCCGGGTTTGGCATGGTGTACAACCCAAAAATGTGCAACCTGAAGCGTCTGTAACCCGAGGTATGACTTGACTGTATAGCAAATATAATGTTGCTGAACTAGGCCTTACATGAGAATAAGAAAAAGAAAAACTGCAAACAGGATGTGGGTTGACTGGACCAATAAAGACCCCCCTAATTGCACTAGATATCTTTCAGCAAGATATGAATGCAAAACAAGAAATATTATATAACGATATTATACATTACTCAAAATTTCTGGTCTTCTGTTTTCATACAGCTTAGTGTGTTTCCAGGGCTTCTGACATGCTAGAACAGAGGTGAGGAACCTCTAGTCTATAGCCTGATGTGGCCCCCCCAGGGCTTTGAAACTGGCCCTCAGGAGTTTTTCCAGGCTACTACCCTCCTCCTGCATCATGCCAGTCACCAGTCCCGCCTTACAAGGTCTTTTTGCCTGGCTGGAATGTGTCTCTGAACTTCGATAATGCCTCTTATTTGCCTGGTGGGAGAAGTGTGTGGTCCCATCAGAACTATGCACTTAAAGCAGTATCACAGCATTTCAAACAATCATGGCTGCCCCTCAAGCACTGGTCTTCAGCTGATGGATTGGGACCCACTAGAACACCACAGTCTTATCCAAGTTGGTTTGCAATACGACCGGAGCACTACCACCATGTGAATATAGGGTAAAAGGTTAAGAATTGGGTCCCCAAGTGCATGTTTGGGTAGGGTTGCCATATATCTGGGAAATCCCAGAGGAGTCCTGAATTTGGTTCCTTTTGGGGCGGTTTTTTCAAAAATAAAACTGTAGCTAATGTCTGGGTTTGGGTGCTGTGTTGGTGGTGCAATTGGCGGTAGTGCGGGGGTTAGTCTGAACAACTTTTTGGGGTGGGCCTCCTAAGAAAGGCTCAACAAATTTGTGGTGGGGTCTGGATTTTTACCTTTTGAAATATGGGAAATCTATGTATGGGTTAAAAGCGGGACCTGGGTCTGGGTCTGAATGCTTGGACATGGAGTGTTAAAGTGTGGACTTCTGCCTGGGATGATCAGGGCAAAACGTTACCATCATTGCCTTGTGTGGCAACCAATCAAGATCACATGACGCCTCCCATTTCCCACAGCGTATTTCTCACCGGTACCCAGGCAGTGGCGCTGTTGCATCACAGATAGATTGTAGCTGGAACAAAATTTTAAAAAATTCCTTCCAGCAGCACCTTGTTGTTGTTTAGTCATTTAGTCGTGTCCGACTCTTCGTGATCCCATGGACCAGAGCACACGATTTCTGGTGTCATGCTGTGCTGGCCCGGCCCACAAAGGATCTCTGCAGGAATGATCTGTCCCATGCCCAGTAAGCCTTGCTGACCCCTGTTGTAGGTGCTTCCATTCAGACTGTCACTATTTTGGGGTGGGATTCAATCACATAATGGCAAGTGGAAGAAAAATATGGTATGTATTCAGCCACAGAATTAGAGTTGATGGGGAGGTCTTGTGCAACAAAGTGGTTCTCCAAAAGACTCTCTTTGCTAAGAAATAAGGACGAGTCACAGATCAGAGATGAGTGGAAGTGTTTTGAAGAGTATCTCAGAGGGTATAATAGTCACTTTAACTTACAAGCAGGAATGAACATGTGAGCAGCAGATAACATTAAATAGAGGAGGATTTGAGATGAAAATGGGTAGAATAATAGATTATGCAGCAGACAAAAGACTACCCAGAATGCCACGGAGAGATGGATTGGAAAGTCTGAGGATAAGAGATAATGATGAATATTGTTTGGTATTTCTTTAACTTGCAAAAATGCATTATTGTTGTTGTTGTTGTTGTTGTTATTATTATTATTATATTATTATTATTATTATTATTATTATTATTATTATTATTATTATTGACAACAACAACAACAACAACAACAACAGACTCTCTTGCAGAGAACAGCAGCTGACAACATAATATCTGCCACTGGCTTTAAACATGTGAGGTGTGGCTCATTATTTATCTCATGCACCTCGTCTCTGGTCTTTGCACAGCGGTTGCACATCCTGCTTAATCTTTACATGCTCTGCAATGTAAATGTTAGCACATTGGTGACTTTAAAACACTCACAGAGGCCACACATCCAATTCAACTGGAGCACAATGATTTGAGTTTGCGGATGCTGGTGGGGCTGCCTCAGCACCTGGAACCAGTTTTCAAAGCCAGAGTTCATAACCTGGAAGGAACTGGGTCTTTCACACCCCGACTGGCGTTGTCTGCTCTGCATGATAGGCAGAAGCTCAACAGGTGCAGCTTCCCCACCACAGGGAAAAGCAGCAATGTCAAGAGGAAAGTGCCATGGTCTGGATTTCTGCTGCTGCTGCTTGAGGCATTGGGGCACTGCCAGAAGAGTCTTTGCTTTCCACTGTGACAGTGAAGGGGGTCAAGGTACAGAAGGCATGGCTTTCATGTAAGATTAAGCCTCAACACCCTCTGTTCATCAAAGGCGCACATGCACACATGCATGCACACACACACACGTTCAGCACGTTCAGCTCCAGTCACTCAGGGAACAGACAAAGGAGAGTAGCAACGAGAGCACAGCCATTTTATTGGTACGCCATAATCAGCCATGGCTCCAAGCCTATAGGGGGCAGCAGAGGGATCTTTGCAAAGATTTGAGTACATCCTGTCTTGACACGGGTGGATGAGGAGGGGGCTCTCTTGAGCAGCAGGTGGTCTCATCTAGTGAAAAGAGACAGAAACATTTGTACTGAAAAGCAGATCCCTACTCCTGCCCGTTTTAGCAACTTGCTATTTTTTTCTTAACAGCCTCTGCCACATCTCCACTCACACATTATTAAGGGAAGATTGTGACAGCTTGGAAGATTAAAGCACAAGCCTAGAATGAGCATGTCACCAGCAGAGGCAGCTTCCAGTATCCTTGCCCATAAAGAACAGTGCACGTGTGTAGGGATATTTTAAAAAATGTAATACAGTGCCGGATTTATGTATAAGCTAAACAAGCTATAGCTTAGGGCCCCACTCTCTTGGGGACCCCCCAAAAAAGTAAAGAAAAAAACACCTGGATGTACATTTCCAAAATATAAGATAAAAAAACCAATAAAATAAAATCTACACACAGCAACAGTGTTTTGTGTTGTGTAGGCTCCTATGATGTAAGTAATGGGCCCTGCCTGCTAGCCTGCTCCCTAAAATGTCACTGGTTTTCTCATTTCTATATATAGGGTGCCTACATTCTGCTATTTATAATTATTAGTAGTTTGCATCATATATTTACACCTATTATTATTTCATGTTGTAGCAAGTTTCTAGAGACTAGATTATGAGTCTTTGTAAACTGAGTTTCTAAAGGAACTTTTGTTATTGCCAAATGCCAGTGTGTTTGCATTATTAAGTTTGTTATGAATAAAAAAATCAGAGCTTAATAATTATTTCACTGTTAACATACTTCTTAATTGTATTTCACTGTTAAAATGCTTCTTCTTAATTGTATTTCAGTTCAACAATTACTTTGATAAATTTTGTTATGTGCAAATGGCTTTAGATACCTATTAGGTCCACAAATTACCATATAGCATATATTCAACAACAAAAAAAACAGCGACAATTTGTTGACAAAGGACAACTGGACATATAAAGGGCCCCATTACCTTCAGTAGCTTAGGGCCTCATCAAACCTAAATCTGGCCCTGATGTAATATAAGTATTATTAAAACAATCCCAACAAAAACCACCCCTCTCAAAGGACAGGGGTCTGCTGGCACTTACTCCAAGCATTTGCTCTTCTCCGTTGTGTCTCCAATCACGATCTCATCCACTTGGAACACCCATCGCCCTGTAAACTGCACGTTGGTGGTTTGTGTGATATTGAGGACACTGGGGGTGCGTGATGCTGGGATGTTGTAAAAGTTTTTCTTGTCTCCACTGTCAAATCCAGCCTAGGGAGTGAAGAAAGTAGAAAAGCAATGTAGTGTCCAGCCCCACAGCATAGGAAACATTCTCCTCAGTCTAGATCCCTTTCTGCATATTCATGTATGTGTGGAAATGTTTGGTTGACTTTAACTCCTAGTAAATTCACAAAAATGTATAAAACATGGACTTTAACTCCTAGTAAATTCACAAAAATGTATAAAACATTGCTGGAAATGTAAGGAAAAAGAAAGCACCTTTTATCATCTGTGGTGGAATTGTAAGGTAGTAAAAGGATTTTGGGAAATGGTATATAATGAGTTGAAAAAAATATTTAAAATAACCTTTGTTAAAAAAGCCTGAAGCCTTCCTTTTAGGAATTCTAGGTGCTGAAATCCCAAAGGAGCAGAAAAGGCTATTTATGTATGTGGCCATGGCTGTGAGGATGTTACTGGCCCAGAGATGGAAAGAAGATAAAGTTCCTACCAGAGAAGAATGGTATATGAAGTTAATGGACTATGCTGAAATGGCTAAAATGACTGGAAGAGTCAGAAATCAGGAAGACGGAAAATTCAATAAGAAATTGGGAAAATTTATAACTTATCTTAAAGACCATTGTAAACAGTTAAAGTCGTTAGTAGGATTGGAATATCACTTGTAGTTTAAGGTTGAATGCTGCACATAATGGAGAGGTAAAGGATTTGGATTATCATAAAAGATGTGGGAGGAAAGGATTAATAATAGGACCCACCAAGGGGAGGATGGAAGTCCAAGAGATTCCTTGGAATCTTGTTTTTATGATTGATGTTTGATATATTTTTGTAAAATTTTAAGTTGAAAAACCAAATGTATATATATTTTTTAAAATGTTGGGTTTAACCCCTGCCGTTGCCTTTTCCCCGCCTCACGGCTCAGACGTACTACCCGTATGCATAAGAATGTAAGGTTAGTGGCTCCTCAAGTCCAGCAAAATGTTATCACACTGGCCAACCAGATGTCAAGAAGTGGAGGTAGAAAATAGCCACCAGGCTTAGGAGAGTTGCTGATGGCTTTGCTCTCCATCAGAGGCCAACTTGTGAAGGAGATTTGGAGGGGGGGCGATGACGCATGCATGTGATGTCAGGATGTTGGGAAGAGCTAGGAGGTGGAGCCGAATGTGACAACAGTGCGGCCTCATTGGCCAGTGGCTCCTCCTCTCTGGTGCTCAGCCTCCTCCTCCTCCTCTTCCGACTGCCGCCACTGGCTGGGGGCTGCTTCCCCCCTCCTTCTCCTCCTCCTCCGCAGCAGGAGGAGGAGGAGAAGAGTCCCAACCAAAGAGGAGTGGCAGACTAAATTAATGGATTATGCTGAAATGACAAAATTTACTGGAAGAATAGGAAACCACGGAGAAACAACCTTTAATAAAGAATGGGGAAGATTCATGGACTATCTGATAAACAACTAAGCTCATTAGCAGGATTAATCTAAAACAACTGTTAAATAATAATAATAATAATAATAATAATAATAATATATAATAAAAATTTATTATTTATACCCCGCCCATCTGGCTGGGTTTTTCCAGCCACTCTGGACAGCTTCTAACAGAATATTAAAATACAATAACTAATAGGTTAAAAGCTTCCCTAAACAGGGCTACCTTCACATGTCTTTAAAAAGTCTGATAGTTGTTTTTCTCTTTGACCACTTGTGTGTGTGTGGGGGGGGGGGTTTCCACAGGGCAGGTGCCACTACCGAGAAGGCCCTCTGCCTGGTTCCCTGTAACTTGGCTTCTCATAGCGAGGGAACTACCAGAAGGCCCTCGGCGCTGGACCTCAGTGTCCGGGCAGAACAATGGGGGTGGATATATTTGTTAAGGAAAACACAGGGAGTAACTAATAAATAGAATTAATTGGGAGGTGCAGTAATGAAAATTAAAGCATAAGAAACCACAGAAGGAGTGGGGAGGGAAGTCAAACGATGTGTTTTTATTGGAAAACTTATTTAATTTGTATGATTGTTAACAATTTCAGAAATTGAAAAATAAAATTTCTTTTAAAAAAGGAGAAGGAGGAGGAGACACGACTGGCCTCCCTCGCCCCCTGAATTTTTTTAAAACAATTATTGAGAGGTCCTCAAAAGAGTGAGGATTAGACACTCTTTGAAAGCCATCAAAGCTGGTGGCCATCACTGCCTCAAACAGGGATAGAGAATCTGGAATGTTATGTTGAGCAGTTTGGAAGAAGGCCAGGACATATCTGTAAATAAGAACCACCCAGGCTCCAGATCAGGGCAAATATCTGTGTGACGGCGGAATAACTGCAGCAGAATCTTCAAGAGCGGGTTTTTAGGTTTGTTTGTTTTTGCACTGGCAACTGAAAGCTGATTTAGCAATAGCCAGATGTGATTGTGTGGTTGCTGTGAAATAGCCCTAAAGCACGTTATAGCCACAGGAATACGGAACTAGCTGCGGAATTCGGTTACTGAGAATTTCAGCTTTCATTTAGAAAACATAGAAACACCACAAGCAAACCCTCAACTTCCCTTATTGTTCGATGCCTGCTTCCTGAAATTGTTCAAGCAAAGCTTTGCACATTTCAGAAGCTAGAAGCATTAATGAATCAGATTTCCAGCGATCAGAGGTCAGAAATGCCATGCCCTTGTTCCTTGTTCCTCCTTCGAGTTGCAGAAGCAGAATAAATGAAAAAGCAAAACCTTCAGAATAAATTCATGGATAAGGTAAAGGTAAAGGGACCCCTGACCATTAGGTCCAGTTGTGACCGACTCTGGGGTTGCGGCGCTCATCTTGCTTTATTGGCCAAGGGAGCCGGTGTACAGCTTCCGGGTCATGTGGCCAGCATGACTAAGCTGCTTCTGGAGATCCAGAGCAGTGCATGGAAACGCCATTTACCTTCCCACTGGAGTGGTACCTATTTATCTACTTGCACTTTGACGTGCTTTCAAACTGCTAGGTTGGCAGGAGCAGGGACCGAGCAACAGGAGCTCACCCTGTTGCAGGGATTTGAACTGCCGACCTTGTGATCGGCAAGTCCTAGGCTCCATGGTTTAACTCACAGCGCCACCCGTGTCCCATTCATCGATAAGAGGAGCATGCAATTTCCCTCATTCTGCGTAATTAAATTTGGGTTGTGGAATCCAAGTTCATTGCCACCGCATTTGGGGTGCAAAATAGTTATTGGACTTAGCACAGGAATAGTAAAGCCATGGCAGTAGAGACCCCTCCCTGCCCAAAAAACCCATCACAATGAAAATCCAGGACCCGCCCCCCAGATATCAGCAATTAGTGCTGGGCCAATCTTTGCCATAACTGCTGATATAACTGGAACAAAAATACAATAACACCTCCAATTTCTTTCCAGTTAGTGAGTTAATGGGCTGACATTCAGATAGTATTTTAAGACAGCCTTCCTTAACCTGGTACCCTCCAGCTGCTTTTGGATCGCAACTCCCATCAGCCCCAGACCACATGGCCAGTGATCAGGGATGATGGGAGCTGTAGTCTAGTGGCATGCAGAGGACACCAAGTTGGCAGAAAGCTGCTGTAGGTTATGCATGGCACCTTACAGTACAATTTTGACATGAAATCACTCTGGATGGAAATATTGACCTGTTGGACTGTTCACACGGCAGTTTAACTCTGTACATGGATAGCCTGCTGTTTCTGATTTCAGCAAGGCAGCTTATACCCATCATCTGCAGGTGGTTTCTCCCATCTGATTGCTTACAAAGCCAGGCCTGCTTAAGAGCAGAATCGGCTCAGATGCATACAAAGCATATCTGGATATCATGGTGAAGCATCCTTTGCAGGGAGTTGGGTCCCATAGAATGATTCTAAAGTTAAACGCTAAGGGCTTAGCCACACCTCCGTTTACTCCACTTCTGAATTGGAACAAATGGCAGGTTTCCCATGGATTGGTGTTTGTTCTGATTTAGTGCTAAATACAGGGGTTTTTTTTTTTTGGGGGGGGAGCTTTTGGGCAAAGGCACTACCACTTGGACACATGCCTAGAAAATATGAGATAAGCAGAAAACAGCTCAGACCCATGCTTCCTAGGCATGGGAGAAGCAGGAATGCAGATGAGCTCTTAATCTGTCCATTAAGAAAAGGGGGGGGACTGTCCCCCCCCATTAATACTTAAGCGTTGTATCCAAGTCGAAGTCACTTGGCTGTATACTTGTTCCCCTGGCAAAATATTCTGCAGCAGCGGGAAGTTGTTGCACAAGAGAACACAGAAGCAAGTTGCTGGTAGTTTTATTGAGCAACAAGTTCTCACTAATGCAACTGTTTCACTGGAGTTCTCCCTTGTGTTGCGGAGTCCTCCCTTGCACAGAATGAAAACTCGCCCACATGCTTGTGCAGACAGAGAACATTGGATACAACCCATAATGAGTATCCCAAACACCTTTTCTCACAAAACAAATGTGGTTTGGTTTTGTTTTAATCTCAATTTAAAACATATACAGTGGTACCTCGGGTTACAGACGTTTCAGGTTACAGACTCCGCTAACCCAGAAATAGCACCTTGGGTTAAGAACTTTGCTTCAGGATGAGAACAGAAATTGTGTAGCGGCAGCAGGAGCCTCCATTAGCTAAAGTGGTGCTTCAGGTTAAAAACAGTTTCAGGTTAAGAACAGACCTCCGGAACCAATTAAGTTCTTAACCCAAGGTACCACTGTATTTTGATACTTTTGGTTTTGGCCAAAAGCTCTGGAGAAGCATGAAACCCAAAGGATGTTCTGACCCACATGTTGGTCTGGGAGGTCAGAGACCAGGTCAGTTTCATATCGGAATCTGCAAAGGTCAGATTCCCTCAGTCTTCCTATTCAGATCAAATACCTGCGCAGGGGTTCCCCCAAGGCCTGTCCTGGGATGCCCACCGCTTGCTATCCCGGTTGTCCACTGGATGTCGGCATAATTCAAAATGATGAAAGCGATTTCGTTATTGGTGGTCAAGACAGCCTGGAAAGTGTTGGTCTGCAGCAGAAAGAAAAGAGACATGGGACTGTGGAGCTACGGACAGCACAAAGAGATGCAGCTCTGTCTCTGGGGCACACAAAGTAGGAGGGCTACATGGGGAAGTCTTCTTCATCAAGAGTGATAGGGAAATCATAGATTAGGGACAGAGGAACCTGCGGTTTTCCAGATGTTGCCGCCCCATTGACCACACTGGTTGTAGATGATGGTGGCTGGAGTCCAACAACAGGTTCCCCATCCGTTCCTCTTGTTACCACATTTTCACATTGCATATTAAGGGTTAGGGCAGTGGAGGAACCACAGACCCGGGGACTGAATGTTACAAACCTCTGACTTTTGTGTGGCTGTGTCATGGACTGGCTGGATGCAGAGGAATGGTGGGAGGCACCAGATGGGGAACCCCCCAGGCGAAAAGGGTCAGAGGGATGGTGGTGGGACAATGCTGAGTGGTCAGGGAGAGTAGAGGCATTTTTGGCAAGTGTTGCCCTTGTAAGTTTCATCTGCTGAAAGTCCCTTTTCTGCGCCACCCAGGGCCCTATCATCTCCTGCAGCTGGCTACTATAGGTCAGGGAGAGGCCAACCTTTTTTGAAGCACTTCCAAAGTAGGCAACACGGTCCCAGGTAGCAACCAAGGCCCAGACAGCCGTGAAAGACATCTCTGGGAAGTACTGGTTGATGTCTGCGGTACAGCGGCTAAGCACTGCAGAGTCCTGAGTCTGTCTCCAGAGGACATCCCCGCCTCTAGTATTGTCAACATCCCCCCAATAGGGGGCGACAAAGGGTGACCCTAAATCCAGCGGGAAAGGGTCGGGTGTGTACTGTGAGACATTCACACCAAAGGAGACCACCCCGTTGTTGTTGACCTGAAGAAAGAAGAGAGATACAAGTGTGAATGACAGCAGGTAGGTAGACTGAGAGATATAGGGTTGGCGTCATAGGAGCCAACTCCTAGAAGCTGAGGTCCCTTCAGCCCCCCATTAAAATATTTGAGGGGCTTAGGTAAAGGTAAAGGTACCCCTGCCAGTGCGGGCCAGTCATGTCCGACTCTAGGGTTGTGTGCCCATCTCACTTAAGAGGCCGAGGGCCAGCGCTGTCCGGAGACACTTCCAGGTCATGTGGCCAGCGTGACGAAGCTGCTCTGGAGAGCCAGCACCAGCGCAGCACACGGAAACGCCGTTTACCTTCCCGCTATAAAGCGGTACCTATTTATCTACTTGCACTTAAGAGTGCTTTCGAACTGCTAGGTGGGCAGGAGTTGGGACCGAAAGACGGGAGCTCACCCCGTCGCGGGGATTCGAACCGCCGACCATACGATCGGCAAGTCCTAGGCACTGAGGTTTTACCCACAGCGCCACTCGTGTCCCCCAAAGTTGATGGACATTGCCATTCAAATGGTGTGTGTGTGTATGTGACATCATGTGATTTATCATGCAGGATGGGGCTTACCCCCCCCCCCCCAATATTTTATTCAAGTTGGCAGCCCTTGTTGGTGTGATTGAACACCTGCCAACACTGACCTCAGAAATGAGGAGAATCAGTAGGTGGCAACAGTGATGGTGAGGAGGTAGAACCTTGCCGAAGGTTCCTTGAAACCTGGAACCATCAATGGATGGATGCACAGATGGACAACTAGATTAGATAGCAAGACTGAAGATGGGCCAGTACAAGGCAGCCTGCTAGATCTCAAAGACAGGTGAGCAGAGTTCTGTACTACCTGCCCTTCTAGTCAAGAAACATGTAGACTGGGGCTTTGGCTAGGCATTACGTACGTAGAGTGAGCTGTACTTTTTGCCATAGAAGCTGAAGGGCACTGCAGTGATGATCTTTGTAGATGTCCCATCATCTGACTTGGGGTTCTTTGTGTCACCCTGTGCAGTCCCATAAGGGTACATCAATGATTCTAGAGGAGAAGGGAGCATCTTGTTAGAGCCCAAGCCAGCAACTCATTTTACAGAAGGCCCCTTGAGGAGGAGGGAGGGCTATGTGTTTGGCCAGCCTCTCCTCCATCTATCTGGGTCTGAGGCTGCATAAAGCGCACAAACGTCTCCCAAAGGATCTTGGGAACTATGGTTTGTTAAGGATGCTGGGAACTAGCCCTGCAAGGGAGTGAACTGCCGTTCCCAGGATTCTTGGGGGAAAACCATGTGCTTTAACATACAGCATGTATACAACCTGAATGTGTCCTTTATACATCTCCCCCAGGATCAGGAAGCCTGCAAAATTCTCCTTCAAACCTTCCCACTGAACATGGGAATTGGGGGTGGAATCGGTGGGGGTGGAGGTCTTAAGGTGCCTGGAATCCTCCACCACACATTCTTGCAATGTTTGGTGGAGTAATGCCTGAATGTTTTATAAGTGCACTGCCATTCAATTGTTCAAGGCAATTCCTCAGCCCAAATTCAGGCTCACAAGTCAAGTGGATCTTACCATTGGAGGCATCGGCTGGAGAGGTCAGGGTTGACCCTAAAGAGCAGCAAGAGAGAAACCATCAGATCTGTTTCATGTTTACAGGCATACACAGGGACAGAAAAGAGTTTTTTATGCAAATGCCAGAAGTGTTCTATTGAGTTTCAAACAGAGATGTGATCTAGGGGATCTTAGTTGACCACCAACTTAACATGAGTCAACAGGGTGATGCGGCAGCAAGGGAGAGAGAGAGGGAGAGAGAGAGAGAGAGAGAGAGAGAGAGAGAGAGAGAGACACCCAATGCTATCTAGATTGTACTGTGCATCTGCTGGTGCATTTCCACCACCCTGACCTTTCTGCCCCTCTGTTCCTCCTCTTCCTCTCTCTGCTGGTAAACAGTAGCAATAAGATTGATGCCCCCATTACTGAATATGCTATGTCATCCAAAGCTTGCCAGAAGACAACGCAGTCATCTAGCCACACATATACCCTGTAACAAATCAGTGAAGCCCAAGCTACCATGGCTGGCAAGAGGACATTTTCAGTGTACTTCGCAACTGTGGGACATATGATTCAGATACCTAAAACATTGCCTCACCCCTTATATACCCAAACTGGCCTCTGTACTTTGCAGGAGAGGGCCTTTGCAAATATTATCTCACCAGGAAGCCCATTCCATAATAGTTAGGAATTGGTCTTTAGTGCAGTTTCACCTACCTATTGGAACTCCCATCAGATACTGTTGTTAATTATCTTTTTGACCCTTTCCCAGCCAGCAAGATTTTTCAATGGCTATTTCTACCCTGTCTTAATTTTGTGGTAAGAATGTACCTGTAAATTCTTACCACAGTTTTAAAATAGTGTTTATATATATATTTATTATTGATGAAGTTTTTGTGGTTAAACCTTTTGGGGATGTTGTATTGGAAGTGATAGCTCAGTCTGTATAGCATGAGACTGTTAATCTCAGGACTGTAAATTTGAGCCCCACATTGGGCAAAAAGATTCCTGCACTGCAGGGAGCTGGTGACCCTCGCAGTCCCTTCCAATGGTTCAGTTTTATGATTTTATAAAATGAAATGATAAGCAGAGCCCCATCCTTCACAGGGTTTGAAGAAGACCTACCTTTATCAAATGATTTGATCTGAGTCACAAAACTAGATGGGCTCGTCAGCAGGATCATGCCAGAGTGCCAAAAGTCCAGCACCTTGGATCAATCCTGCCGATGAGCACAACGTGCCTTTCCATGCAGCACTGGTACTCTGGGCTCATGGAGAAAGTCAGCAGTCAGGAAGGCTGACAGACATTGAGAAGGCCCAGCCCCTTGCCCAGAGATTATAAGGAGGCTAAAGACACCTTGGACCCCTGCAGGTGGGGCAAGGAAAGAACAACCAGGAGACTTGAAATGTGTTCCCAATAGTTCCATGAAAAGCAGGGCTTGTATTCAAGTCCTTTTAAGTCTGGCGCCAATTGCAAGGCCAGCTGGGATTGGTTCCACACTCAGCAGCTTCTGATCAGAGCTCTGGAGTGGAGATGATCTCTGCCAAAAGCATGGCTTGAATTTAGTGCCAGCTTCTAGACCCACTGGGTGGTCGAGCCCCACTGGGATCAACTGGGATCCACCACACTGCAAAGGAAGAAATGTCTCACTGGACATTTTGGTGACCTTAGGTGTCTGTCATGCATTCCACCTGTCAAAGTGGCCCACCAAGAGTGGGGGAGCTAAGAAATTGGACCACCGGGCTGAAAAAGTCCCTCACAACTTCGTTCCTGTACTCCTGATTTTGTACAATATCCCTACCCCACCCCCAACCACTTCCACAATTGCTGCATTTCCTTTTTGTAAAATTGTTCTTCTCAAAATAAATTGATAATTATAAGTCACCTTGTCTATTTTTAACTGAAAAGCATGACACAAACATTGAATGAAACAACAAGCTTTTAATATTCCTCCACACATTGTGAAGGTAGCTGTAGTAGACTGCTGACAGGTCAAGTCAACCCAAAACAGAACCTACTTTTATAATAAGATGAGGCTTGATCTGCCATTAATGGAGAAAACAGCCCAAAGCAAAGAGCTGGCTTCTGAGTCTCCTACTTACCCACCGCCAGCAGAAGGAAAACAGAGAGAGTTTCCATCCTGGCTGCACCTTTGCCCTGGAACTGCAGTGTCTTAAGCGTATTTCAGGTGCCTTCTCTGCCTCCTCCAGCCAAGAAAGGATGTGTGGGGTGGATCTACACCTGATATTTATCTTGACCCTGCCTTCCACACCTAGCTTGACAAAAAGAGAACAAACAGTTCTCATAAGGAAAGGGGACCTTAATCAAATAGCAGGCCGTTTCAACAGTCTAATCCCATTGAATTTCTTTGCACAACTTGTTTTTTGGTGAGAAATGGGCCAACACCACAAAAGGCACAATAGTCTCCTGGGTGGAGTCGGAGTGGGGGTGGGTGGGATACGTCCACAATTGTGTGCATAGGCAAACAAACCTAGCACCAAGAATGTTCTAGGTGCTGCTCAGTGTGGCAAAATGATGCAGAGCATTTGAGCATCCGGTTTATTTTTGATGGGCAGAATAATGATGGGTGGTGAGGTAGTGTTTGGAACAGGGATGCCACACAGACTTACATCCCACCTCAGCTAAGTTTGGAGGCTCAACATACGGGTTATTTGAATGTGTTTTCTCAATTCTCTGACTTCCTCTATACTAATCTGCTCTGAACCACAGGTTTAGCGGGTGGCGCTGTGGTCCAAACCACTGAGCCTCTTGGGCTTGCCGAACACAAGGTCAGCGGTTCAAATCCCCATGACAGGGTGAGCTCCTGCTGCTCCGTCCCAGTGCCTGCCAACCTAGCAGTTTGAAAGCACGCCAGTGCAAGTAGATAAATAGGTTCAGCTGTGGTGGGAAGATAAACGGTGTTTCTGTGTGTTCTGATTTCCGTCACTGTTCCATTGTGCCAGACACAGTTTAGTCATGCTGGCCTCATGACCCGGAAATCTGTCTGTGGACAAACGCCGGCTCCCTTGGCCTGAAAGCGAGATGAGCGCCACAGCCCCATAGTTGCTTTTGACTGGACTTAACTGTCCAGGGGTCCTTTACCTTTTTTTACCTAAACTATAGTGAAACCATACTCTCCAACATTTCTCCGATGAAGATAGGGATATCCTATTCCACACCAGGAAGCTTCTCCTGAGTTTGATCTTGCTGCACACATACATGTTATATAAATGTCACCTTGAGCCAATGACAACACTCCACGTGTTTCCTAAAAGATTGCTGGCCGCTGAAGCATTGCAATTAGAGAATTTAAAGTGGATTGGTGACGTTTTCCTTCAAAATGATTGGAAGGGCTTTCTGCGCCAGCTTCACTATTTCCTTCATTCATTGCAAGTATTTTATTTTCAGTAAAATCAGGACTCCACTTTTGCACCTCCACATACCACTTTTAATTGTTCTCCAAAACGTGGAGGGGAGGAAAAAGGAAAAAAACACACCAGACATTCCAGGATGAAATCAGAAACCAGGACGGCTTCTGTAATTCTGGGAGTGTCCCTGGAGAATAGGGACACTTGGAAGGGTATTGGTGAAACGTGAAAGCCATGGTACCTCATTCACGTGCCAGAACATCTCCCAAATACTGGAGCAAAAGCAGATGACAACATCACTCCTGCATGGAAAAAAGTCACGGACCTTTGTTCTTCTGCTTCTGTAGCACTGCAATGGAGTCAACACCCAAATGCAAAATGACCCTAAATTTACTAAAACAAAACAAAACCAAAAACCAAAAAAACAAAAACGCATGCAAATTTGCGAAACAGCTGGCAGGTTTGGTAATGCAAAGAGTTTTATCTTTATTTATCATCAGCCTAGATCTTTACCTTTGAGGATCCTGTCTAGTCGTTTCTATCATCTGGATCTGTTTGCCAGGAAAGCAAATTTGCCTGCTTTCTTTTCAAAAGAAAGAAAAATGAAGCTTGTTTGATCATGTCATCGCATGTGTTGACACATTCTTAGTCATCAGTGAAGTTTTTGTCCTCTTGTCTCACCTGACACCTGGACTTCAATCCCCAGCTTGTTCTTCGGTTAGCCCTTAATGCAAATCCAAGTGAACACCATGAAAATCAGTGGACCTTATCTCAGCTGAGCCTCAAAACCTTTATGCTAATATTAACCAACATTTCCCTAATTCTTGCAGGGTGATAGATGTGCCTTTATCCCCCAAATGCCATGATGTCTCCTTGCCCGAGTCATAGGAGGTTTTTCATGCAGAGAGTCCAGTAAATGACATCACCAGGTTAGGCTGAGGAAGGTTCCTGTCAAAAACCCCCCAGAGCTGCTACCAGTTGTGATGGAAAAGTTTGTTTTTGCTGGGCAGGTTGGTTCACCAAGTGTTTTTGAAATATACAGTGGTACCTCGGGTTACATACGCTTCAGGTTACAGACTCCGCTAACCCAGAAATAGTGCTTCAGGTTAAGAACTTTGCTTCAGGATGAGAACAGAAATCGTGCTCCTCTGGCAAGGCGGCAGCAGGAGGCCCCATTAGCTAATGTGGTGCTTCAGGTTAAGAACAGTTTCAGGTTACGTATGGACCTCCGAAATAAATTAAGTACTTAACCCGAGGTACCACTGCACTCGGAGTCGAGAGTGGATTTCATGCTCTTTATTCAGCTCATAGTGGTGAGGAGGAATGAATGTTTCCCCAAAATATCTGCTTTATATACATTATTTACACAATGGGCTGCACGTGATTGGCTAATTCTGGGATTCTCCTGTAGGCCAATCAGGTTGTGGATTCACTTCCCCCTGGAGCTGGACTGGGTGGCTCCTGTGGACCAGTCATACTGCTGCATTGTTCTAGGACCAATCAGACTGCTGCATTCTGAATTCTATTGTTCTAGGACCAATCAGACTGCTGCATTTTGGATCCTATTCCACTCAGTACATAACACCTTTCTTTTTCTTTTTCCCTGCCAGCAAATCGTTAACGAATGGCAGCTTATGATTCAGCGGGGTTCCAGGAGGGGGAGTTGAAAAGGAGAGGATTTTGAGAGATAGTTTTGTAGGTTGGGAGATACAGAGAGTTGGTTCTGGGTAGAAGCATCCATTCTGAGGAATATATCATAAGCTAGAGAAAGGAGTCTCTGAGCTTAGTGTGAAGGACAGTGTGTGGTGTCCTATTAGGGTAATTAGGCCAGGAATTAACTGGGAGGCTGAGCATGAGCCAGGAGAAGTAGAAGCTGGAAAGATACAATCTACTTAGGTCTCATTCCAGTCAAGAGGGGAGAGATTCTTCTACAAAAAGAGAAGACTCCCAAACCAGTGATCCCTTGGGTCTCTTACTTGGAGTACCTCAGGAGTAGGGTTGTCTAAGGGGTGTGTAACTGACAGGAAGTAACACCTTGTTTAAGAACCAAAGTTTTAAGTGGCAACAGCTGTGCAACAACCGAGAAAGCGCTGAAGTGAAATAACATAATCTGAAGTATCCTATGTTTTGCCCACTTGTGTCATAAACTTCCTTTGTTAAATAAAATATTTATTGTTTATTTGATCACATCCTGCCTGAGACTCCAAATTATTAAGTTTCCTCTCATACAAGTCCCCCACAAGATAATCTGGGAATTTGTGGAATTGGTGTTCTGTGAGGTGGGTGCACTATATTTAAGTGAGGGTGGGCCCAAGGGTGCCATGGGAAAAAGTGCCATTGTACCAGTCAGTAGTAAAACCTGTAATTTCTCCACAGACCACTTGAAAATTGCAGAGTGCCTTGACAGACCTGCGTGTTGCAGCAATTGTGGCACACTCTGCTTGATGCTGTATGATCTTTAATGGTGTTTCTCTTTCTTCTTTTATTTCTTATGTTACATTTTACTGTATTTGCAATTTGAAAACCACATCCTTCAAATTGTAGGTGTACTTCATAGACATGCTTGCACCATATGCACCACTATATATCAGGAACTGGGAAGGATGAATAGGTCCATTTTACAGAATCATAGAATTGTAGAGTTGGAAGGGATACCAAGGTTCATCTCTAGACCAACCCCCTGAAATGCAGGAATCTCAACTAAAGTGTCCATGACAGATGACCATCCAACCTCTGCTTAAAAACCTCCAAGGAAGCAGAGTCCACAACATCCCAAGGGAAATGGTTCCACTGCCAAACAGCTTCTTGTAACTTGAAGCCACTGGTTCAAGTCCTACCCTCCAGAGAAGGAGAAAAAAGCTTGTTCCCTCTTCCATGTGACAGTCTTTGAGATATTTGAAGATGGCTATCATATCTCCTCTCAGTCTCCTCTTTTCCAGGCTAAACATACCCAGCTCCTTCAAGTGCTCCTCATAAGGCTTGGTTTCCAGACCCTTGGTCATCTTGGTTACCTTCCTCTGCACATGTTCCAGCTTGTCAACAGCCTTCTTAAATTGTGGTGCCCAGAACTGGACACAGTATTTCAGGTGTGGTCTGACTAAGGCAGAATACAGTGGTACTATTACTTTCCTTGATCTGGACACTATACTTCTGTTGATGCAGCCTAGAATAGCATTAGCTTTTTTTGCTGCTTCATCACACTGTTGACTCATGTGAAGCTTGTGGTCCACTAAGACCCCTAGATCCTTTCACATGAACTGCCAGTAAGCCAGGTGTCCCCTCCTCTTATATTTGTGCAGTAGAGTTCCAGAAAAGTTGATCTTATAGGTCCTGTTTTGAGCAAAATCTCAAAATTGTCCCCATCTATAACCAGTGAAGGGACGCGGGTGGCGCTGTGGGTTAAACCACAGACCCTAGGACTTGCCGATCAGAAGGTCAGCGGTTCGAATCCCCACGACGGGATGAGCTCCCGTTGCTTGGTCCCTGCTCCTGCCAACCTAGCGGTTTGAAAGCACGTCAAAGTGCAAGTAGATAAATAGGTACCGCTCTGGCGGGAAGGTAAACGGCATTTCCGTGTGCTGCTCTGATTTGCCAGAAGCGGCTTAGTCATGCTGGCCACATGACCCGGAAGCTGTACGCCGGCTCCCTCGGCCAATAAAGCGAGATGAGCACTGCAACCCCAGAGTTGGTTATGACTGGACTTAATGGTCGGGGGTCCCTTTACCCTTTACCTTTATAACCAGTGAAGGGGAAGGAATTTGTTTCAGTTTGCATTCAAAGGTGCATCTACCAGATTTCAATTTTTATATACCTTATGGCACTATTCCAGCAAGTCTCTCCTCTCTCCCGGCTGCTCCAAGTCCATTTTTTTTCATGTACTAAGGGACTTCGGGCCTACAGGAATGTTAATTGCAAACAACAAGCTTTTTCAGGCACTCTGTTCCAAAACAGACAAAATAAAAGTGAAAAGAAGCACAAATCAGAAGAATTCTGCAGAAAGGCCAACTGCCTTTGGACTGCAGAACCACAGGGAGACACACTCTGCCCTCTGCAAGTGACCAGGGCAGCAGGGGCCACTGGAGACCCAGGAGTACAGCTGCAAATAAAACATTTTAAATGTGTTTGTAAAGTGCATTATACAAATGTGACACTAGATGGCGATGGTGAGCTATTGCAAATTCAATATACAGTGGTACCTCGGGTTACATACTTAATTCGTTCCGGAGGTCCGTTCTTAATCTGAAACTGTTCTTAACCTGAAGCACCACTTTAGCTAATGGGGCGCCTTCTGCCGCTGCGCTGCCGGAGCAAGATTTCTGTTCTAATCCTGAAGCAAAGTTCTTAACCCGAGGTAATATTTCTGGGTTAGCGGAGTCTGTAACCTGAAGCGTATGTAACCTGAAGCGTATGTAATCCGAGGTACCACTGTATTTTTCAAAACTTTTTTTTATAAAAAAAAAATTTTCGCAATGTTTTTTATATGTGACTAGATTCCACCTGGGAGTCAGTTATAGGAGTCAACTTCAAGGGACTCAGTCCTCTTTGACCCAAATTGACTGTGCCAACCCCCAACCCCCCCCCCCCGCAGCCTTCTCCTCTGCCAGTGCTGCATGGGAGTGCAGGTAAGACTCCCGATCAGCCACCCGCCTCCCTCTCCCTTGGGGTGCCCCCACTCTTCTCCTCCCCTCTAGTGGCCTTGGCCTGGATCTGAAACCCTGCAAGCCCCCCACCAAGGAGGGGACTTGGCTGCCGCCACCTGCTGGCATCTGGGCAGGAAGAGGAGGGTCAGTGTTGGGCTGGGCTTGCCATCATCCAAGCCCCCTCGACCAGCCCCTTAGCACTGAACCCAGCCCAGGAAGCATCACTTCCTGTGCCCAGACCTCAACTGCTTGGGTCTCAGAAACACCAGATGAGGGAGGAAAGTGATGCAGCCTCCGCCGGGTTGGGGGCCCTCTGGCTTCGCTCTCTCCATCTGTACTTCCAACGACCTTCTGGCTGGTGTGGTGGGATGGCAGCCTTCCCCCCCCCCCCAATATTTAACTCAAATTGGTGCTACTGGAATCAATATACCTCAGCTCCTAGGGAGAACATGCCAAAGGAGAGACTAAGATGTCCCAATCCATAGTTGGCTGGGAGTCATGAGAACAGCTGCAGGGACCTTCTCTCTCTCCCTCCCTCCCTCCCTCCCTCTCTCTGTCTCTGTCTCTCTCCCCCCCCCCAGTTCCGCTCTCATTACCAGAAAACAAAGCTTGACGGAAGAAGAGAAAGTGCACGCTAGTCCAGGGATGGGAACTCCTGACCTCTCTATCTAGTCATTTTGAATTCTGTCCAGACTCCTCCCTTCCCCAGACATGCTCTGTCCATCCTTGAGTTCCTTGGCCTTCATGGAATGTATCCTCAAATTATGATAAAGCCTCTTGCTTGCCCTGACAGAGGATGGAGTGAAGTTAAGTGTGTGACGGGGGAGAGAAAGCTCTGGCTTGTTCCTGGCTGGAATGTAGCCCACTCCTCAAAGGGGAAAAGTCCCATTCCTTGCTTCACCCACTTTGCCTCTAGCCACACCCCTGGGACTACTGGCAAGTGTTTCCCCCCTCAGTTTTTCATGTGGATCATGTGATCCCCCCCTCCCAATGCTCTAGTCTCTGCCCACAGCCAGAAGGCAAGCAAGACCTCCAGTATCAGAAGATGAGCCTAGTGGCCATAAGGGGATATAAATGACTCCTTACAACGTCACCACTTTGTCAAGCTTATCTCTTCATCTTTCCCACCTGCTTCCTTTTCCTCCTGTGATTTCTGCGTTAACTTGCAAGCCTTTGTTCAGTCGGGTTGTCATGCTTGCCTCTTGCAGCAAAACCAACAGAGAGTTGGTACCTAATCTGCAAGTCTGGAAACAATACGCAAACGTAAACACAGCTATCTTTCAAGCTATGAAACAGGGAAACATTTTTTGGGGGGATGCAGTTCTCCAAACAAAGAAAGCATATGCAAATGAGTATCTTGACTGGTGACCCCTATCCCTGCCAAGCTGTGCATGGGATTCCAGGGGTCTTGGCCCTCAACCAGGGACTGTGCTCCTTTAGAGAAATGAAGATGTCGTACCTTTAAGAAATAGGATTTATTCACGTAGTTACACCTGAGTTTAGATGGAGGGAGTCCAGATCTTACAGCATGGTTTCTCAAGAGGGGTTTGTTCCCCACAGCAGTGCAGCACTGGAGTCCAAGGCATCTCTACCAGACAATCTTCAGCCAGCCTGCCCAAAATGGATCTCAGTCATTGCTCTTAACTCTTTTTCTTCCCAGCACACCTTCCAAATGACCTTCTTTTTCATACCACCTCACACCCAGTTACCCTGACAACCTTCTAAACCCCCTATCTCTGTTCACACCTCAGGGCAAGGGGCGTGCGCAAGGACAGTTCTTTTGTATTGCCAATGGCCCTCAATGGCCCTATATTGTTTCTTAATGGCCAGGTCGGGTTTTTTTTTTATTTGCATAGGCTAGCCCAGGAATTCCTGCTTTCATTTCTCTCTTCTCATCCCAAATAATCAAAATCCTACCATTTATTAATTTCTACGGTTTAGGGCACCCCTGCAAACTTATAACAGTATATTAGGGGAAAGTGCACATAAAAATGGCTACATCCCTATTATATTAGGGAAACTTAGGCCAAATTGCAAAAATAAAATAAAAAGGGGGGGCGGAATTTTTTTTTTTTTAAATTGTCAACAAATGCTGACAAATTTCGGTGAGGACTTAGACTGAGAAATAAGAAAAACAAAAACCAACCTATTCCTCTACCCCTAGTGGCACCTTAAAGATTGACAAAGTTATCATGGTGTAAGCTTTCAACGACTGCAGCACATTTAGTCAGATGCATGAAGCACAATCCTGAGTTGCAAAACAAGCACACATATACAGAATGTGCATGGGATGGTCAGAAGGAGATGAACTGCTGAAAAGTACAGATAGTGGTTATTACAGGAGTCTTCCTAAAAAGAAATGAAAAAAACGGAAACTTACTAGGAAATTGGAAGGGGGGGTGAGAGACCTCCCCCCCCCACGAGCCTTGTCTCTCCACACTATGAGGCAAAGGCAAAGAGCCTCCGTTGCACATTACCAAATGTAGCAATTCACTGATAAATATGTCTATGTACTGGCTCAATGCGAAAACTTTAGAAATTCATAAGAAATCTGAAGGTATCTGAAGAAGTGTGCAAGCACATGAAAGCTTATACAGTGGTGCCTCGCAAGACGAAATTAATCCGTTCCGCGAGTCTCTTCGTCTTGCGGTTTTTTCGTCTTGCGAAGCACGGCTATTAGTGGCTTAGCGGCTTAGTGGCTATTAGCGGCTTTAAGAAAAAGGAAACAAACTCGCAAGAACTTGCAAGACGTTTCGTTTTGTGAAGCAAGCCCATAGGGAAATTCGTCTTGTGGAACGACTCAAAAAACGGAAAACTTTTTCGTCTTGCGCATTTTTCATCTTGCGAGGCATTCATCTTGCGAGGTACCACTGTACCCAGAACAAACTTAGTTGGTCTCCAAGGTGCTAGTGGACATTTATTTTTATTTTTATAAGAAATCACATTTTATAAGAAATCACATCCTACCATAATCCCTGAGATGTACAGTCACTTTGGCAGGGCCTTCCTAAGGTGATATCCTGCCCCAAGAGTGTCAGACAGACAACCATCTCAATCACAATGCCTACCCACCCCATAGTGGGATGAAGCCAGGACAAGATAAAGGGGTGTATTTGACTTGACTCAGGGACCAGGGAACTGTAAATGATTTCCTTTGTGCAGTGGTACCTTGGAAGTTGAACGGAATCCATTCCAGAAGTCCTTTTGACTTCCAAAACATTTGGAAACCAATGCTCCTGCAGCCAATTGGAAGCCACAGAAGCTTCTTCGGACGTTTGGGTTCCAAATAACGTCCACAAACCGGAACAGTCACTTCTGGGTTTGCGACGTTCGGGAGCCAAAATGTTCGACTCATAAGGTGTTCGAGATCCAAGGTACAACTGTACTGTGACGGAGTACATGTGAAAGACTATATTTGAGTGACAGGGGTATGCCTGGATCTCAGGTTCTACCTGAGACCACAGCTGTTCTGTGACATATCTATGATGTCTTGATGATGCTTTGGGAAACGTATTATGGAACTCCTTATGGAAACGTGGCCACCAGGGACAGGGGTGGCACTGTGGGTTAAAGCACAGAGCCTAGGACTTGCCGATCACAAGGTCGGCGGTTTGAATCCCCATGACAGGGTGAGCTCCCATTGCTCGGTCCCTGCTCCTGCCAACCTAGCAGTTCGAAAGCACGTCAAAGTGCAAGTAGATAAATAGGTACTGCTCCGGCAGGAAGGTAAATGGTGTTTCTGTGCACTGCTCTTGTTCGCCAGAACATGCTGGCCACATGACCCGGAAGCTGTACGCCGGCTCCCTCGGCCAATAAAGCGAGATGAGCACCGCAATCCCAGAGTCAGTCATGACTGGACCTAATGGTCAGGGGTTCCTTTACCTTTACCTATGGAAATGTGGCAGTCCTCCTCTTTAACTGCACTCAGGAGAGCTGCCAAGACATTTTTGTATTTGTCCAGGCTTCTGGAAGATACTTTAGTGAAGGTTTTGCACTATGAACTGCCCTTTGCAGTACGGCACAGCAAGGACGGAGGAACATCTTCAGCCTGAGAGCTGTGTTTTCTCATAGGCAACGTTCTGGGTGTGTGTGGGCAATGGATGCAACTTTTAATGCAGAAGTCCAGCCACGCAAGAGTTGGAGGCGTCAATATGCACAGCCATCCATGTAGGTAAGAGGCACTATTACAACGGACACGTTCCAGCCAAGCAAAAGAGATGGAGGCAGATAAAGCACAATCAGTGAGGGAAGTGACTTGGGGAGAGTCTCGAGAGCCAAAATGAGAGGCCTAGAAGGCTGCAAGCTTCTCACCCTTGCATTGGCCAGTGTGGCGGTGTGGTTAGAGTGTTGGGTTAGAACCTGGGAGTCCAGGGTTCAAATCCCCACTTAGCCATGAAGCTCCCTGGGTGACCCTGGGCCAGTCTCTGCCTCTCAGCCTAACCCACCCCACAGGGTTGCTGTGGGGATCAAATGAAGAGGGGGAGAAACACTGACAAACTGGAACGTGTCCAGAGGAGGGCAACCAAAATGGTCCGAGGCCTGGAAACGATGCCTTATGAGGAACGGCTAAGGGAGCTGGGCATGTTTAGCCTGGAGAAGAGGAGGTTAAGGGGTGATATGATAGCCATGTTCAAATATATAAAAGGATGTCACATAGAGGAGGGAGAAAGGTTGTTTTCTGCTGCTCCAGAGAAGCGGACACGGAGCAATGGATCCAAACTACAAGAAAGAAGATTCCACCTAAACATTAGGAAGAACTTCCTGACAGTAAGAGCTGTTTGACAGTGGAATTTGCTGCCAAGGAGTGTGGTGGAGTCTCCTACTTTGGAGGTCTTTAAGCAGAGGCTTGACAACCATATGTCAGGAGTGCTCTGATGGTGTTTCCTGCTTGGCAGGGGGTTGGACTCGATGGCCCTTGTGGTCTCTGCCAACTCTATGATTCTATGATTCTATGATTCTATGATTCTATGAGAACTATGTACGCCATATTGAGCTCCCTGGAGAAAAAGCAGAGATGGAAATGCAAGAAATAAACAAACTGGAATGCACTGACCAGGATGCAAGTTTAACACATTCAAAACCACACTACTTGCTTTTATGTAGTTTAATTATTGTTATGTGCCTTGGGGAGAGTCAGACTGGGAGGATACAAATTTAAATAATCATGCAAGAATTAATCTTGATTTGAACTAACCACCCAGAACCTTGGCTTCAGGTCCCTGGTCTCTTCCTAAGAAATGACAAAGGTTCCTCATAACAGAGTAGTCCTCTGAACTGGATATAGCACATCCCCCAAACCACACCACACTTCTGAAGGTGTTGCACAATGCCAAAAACTGAATCAGCCCTTTTGCATGAGAGATATGGTCCCCTAAGACTGCTCCAGAGACTTGCACAAACTCTGATTTTGCAAGAGGCCAACGGAATCTGAAACATTTACTTGAGCTACACAATGCCCTATGGTTCACCCTGTTGTTAAGTACCATATGAAAACGTGCAAATTCACATTCTGTATTGCTTTCATCTGCAACCTCCGGTCCTGCACTGTCCTGCATTGTGGATGCTAATGAGAAGGACAGACTCCAATTTTGAAAAATTAAGGATGATTAACATAATATTTAGTTGCACAGCAGAGCTCTGAAGCAACAGTGGAAGAGGATTGATGGCCATCTCAGTCTTTCAGTCTGTCTCCCTCCTCCTCACATCTCCAGCAAATGAAACACTGCTAGGTCCATATGCACAGGCAAAGACAAAGTAGGGACCACAATCAAAGCAGGTACCAGAAAATAGTTTAGTAACATAGGAAGCTGCCTTATACCCAGTCAGGCCATTAGTCCATCTGGCTCAGATAGGGAGCAGCTCGTGTCAGGCGGGGTGTCTCTTTCCACCCTACATGGTGATATCATGAACGGAACCTGGGACTTTCTGCACGCTAAGCATGTGCTGTGCCGTGGAGAAGCACAGCCACAATCCATTGCAACACACTCCTGAAACGGACACCACAGTTCCCCAAAATTGAACCACAGGTCAAAATGAACCACAGCTGCCTAAAGTTGCTTCATCTCCATAATGTACAGTTCCCTAAAACCATGCCAGTCCTTTTCAAGCAATGGATTGAGCAACCCCCGATGTTGCAAAGAACTGAAATCAGAGGTGTTTTCCAACGCACACTGTGTCCTAGGGATTTGTGCCTATGCAAATCCTACCTCGCAATCTGCAGTAAAATGGCACGACTCTTTTATTGACATGTCCACAAATCTGGGGGGTGGGGCATGAATATATTGTCCTCCAGATCTTGTGGATGACAAGGCCTGTCATGCCTTACAATTGGCCATGCTGGCTGGGGCCAGGGAGCGTTGTAGTTCAACAGATACCAAGGGGAGCTAGAAATTCCCCATTGGAACTTCCAAGTGGAGCCCATTGCTGCACAGTGCAACTGATGCCCTGCTTTCATCAGGAATCTATGCTGCCACAGCTTGACTTCAAGCCAGGACTGCAAAGGCAGAATTTGGAGTGCAGCTGGAGTCCGCACCTGATGCTTCCTTTGAAGTCGACTCACCTGATATAAAGGCTTCAGGAAACCCTATCCCTCTCACGGTGGGATGCCAAGAAGCAGAATAACAAGAAGAGTTCATAGAATCATAGAATCATAGAGTTGGAAGAGACCACAAGGGCCATCGAGTCCAACCCCCTGCCAAGCAGGAAACACCATCAGAGCACTCCTGACATATGGTTGTCAAGCCTCTGCTTAAAGACCTCCAAAGTAGGAGACTCCACCACACTCCTTGGCAGCAAATTCCACTGTCGAACAGCTCTTACTGTCAGGAAGTTCTTCCTAATGTTTAGGTGGAATCTTCTTTCTTGTAGTTTGGATCCATTGCTCCGTGTCCGCTTCTCTGGAGCAGCAGAAAACAACCTTTCTCCCTCCTCTATGTGACATCCTTTTATATATTTGAACATGGCTATCATATCACCCCTTAACCTCCTCTTCTCCAGGCTAAACATGCCCAGCTCCCTTAACCGTTCCTCATAAGGCATGAGTTCTTACCATGTAGTTTATTCAATATTCACAGAGAGAGAGAGATGAAGGAATGCTGTCTCTCTTAGATAATGGCGTTGCTCCAAGTAAAGTCCTACCCCCCCATCCCTCCTATTCTACATCACCCCTGCACTGGCTGATCTGTGCTTTCTGCCTCTGAGTTTTCTGTTCTGTTACTCTCAAGTCATGCCTTGTTCTGGGAGGGGGGGGGGCTCACGTCAGGAATGCTTTCAAGAGACACTGAGTCTGTTAGCTGTCTCTCCTCTGGTGCTTCTTCCTCCTGCTGCTCTCCCAATATTTCCCAGCTCCTCCCCTCTGCAGCCTCTGAACTATGCCCTTCTGCAGACCACTGTTCTAAATCTATACTGTCCTCCTCTTCTTGGGAAGGTGCAGGAAGGGGGGGCGGTTCCCACCATTCCTCCTAAGTCCATCCCTTGACACCTGACACTATATACATGACATTGACAAATGGGTGACCCCATGCATAGCTAACAGAGGGTGAGCAGAAGCGAAGCTAACTGCTCCGGCACCTGGAGTGGTGCACATGCTGTGCACCCGGGGGTGGAGCTAGCCATCTGTGGGGGAGGGGCTAATGACACTTGGGGCAGGCCACACCCACTTCACCCCCTTCCTCTGCCGATGAGGGTGGGCCAGTCTCCCATCAACTTGAGAGCAGGGAGGGAAAGTTCATTCCTGCAGTGTTGAATACCCTGTGTGCCAGTGTGGTGTAGTGGTTAAGAGCAGTGGACTCGTAATCTGGTGAACCGGGTTCGATTCCCCGCTCCTTCATATGCAGCTGCTGAGTGACCTTGGGCTAGTCACACTTCTCTGAAGTCTCTCAGCCTCACTCACCTCACAGAGTGTTTGTTGTGGGGGAGGAAGGGAAAGGAGAATGTTAGCCGCTTTGAGACTCCTTAGGGTAGTGATAAAGCGGGATATCAAGTCCAAACTCTTCTTCCTCTACCCTGTCCAGCAGCTGTTGTGCAGAGGCATCAAGGCCAATAGGTGGGGCATTCAGGGGTGGGGCATTGCGGAGGAAGGAGTCTCTAGTGGCATCAGGCAGGAAGAAGGAGAGGTCAGGCGGAAGAGAGCACCCTGCCTCCCATATCTAAAGCATCCACCGCCACCCGCCTCAACCCACCTCCAGAGAAGACACAGCTGACCTCTTGTGGTTTCTCCTTTCTTCCTAACTTCTCCTTCCTGCCTTATGAGAGTCCCAGATCACTCTGGGTACCCAGCCTGACCTACAGTGCTCCAGGGCTGTCTCAGTCTGAGTTGGCCAACACCCAGATCACCCCAAACCTGCCAGATTTGGTTAGGGCCTCGGGCACAGCTCTAATGGTTTGTCAGGCGTATGGTCCCCCAGCCCATCAAATGTACTGTGGAGAGCAGGAGGTTCAGTCCTGCTGGGTGCTGCTATGCCAGTGCATTCCCATCTGCCAGTGATGGAATGTGGCACTCAGGATGAAAAAGAGTTCTGTGCCCCTATATTAAGGTCATGCCCCCCGAAAAAGGATACACCATAACCCCCCTTTTCTGCGCCTGACCCCACACACATTTGTACTCAACACCCATGGTGGGGAAAGGGAAACACTACAATTCCTGAGAAACTCCTGCTCCTTCTATTTGCCAAGGGGAAAACAAAAGCTTTCCTATTAAGCAGCTGGGGAAATCCCCCACCAAGGACCACTTAAAGATTTGTACTCTAATCTCAACAACTGCTTTGTTGCACAAGAATTCCCCTTTGTTATTTTTCACCTCCAAAGTTCCTGCTTGCCCTTCATAAGAGCCCCTCTTCCATTTCCCACCCTCCCAGTCAAATCCCCACATTCCTATGTTCGAGAGATCTAGGCTGAGGTCCACTTCGCACCTCTTGAGCAATAGCTCCTTTCTACAGACTCTGGATCAAACCTGAAGGAGGCTGGTAAAAAAATGTTTTTTCTTGGTTTCCATTAAGCTCCTCTCCCTCTCCCTCTTCTGTCTTTATTATTTCCCCACTGTTTTTTGGGTTTTTTTACACCATCTGCACGATCCATTTAAAGTATGCCCAATGCACTTTTAAAGCACTTATTTTCCCCAGAGAATCTTAGGAATTGTAGTTTGCCAAGTGTGCTTGATATTGTAGCTTTGCGTTGCTTCTGAATGCTCAACATGTCTTTTATTGCCTATACTGGCAATATGACATGCATTCAGGTACTTGAAATTCTAACCTGGTGCCTTGTTGCTCATTTGCTGTCCAGGAAACCTGAATTTTGCCCCAAAATTTTGCATAGATGAGATCACGTGTTAAGTGTACAATACAGTGGTACCTTGGGTTACATACGCTTCTGGTTACAGACTCCGCTAACCCAGAAATAGTACCTCGGGTTAATAACTTTGCTTCAGGATGAGAACAGAAATCGTGCTCCAGCGGCGCAGCAGCAGCAGGAGGCCCCATTAGCTAAAGTGGTGCTTCAGGTTAAGAACAGTTTCAGGTTAAGAACGGACCTCCAGAACGAATTAAGTTCTTAACCCTAGGTACCACTGTATAGGACAGGACACAGCCCATGGCCAGAGATTATGTGAGTTATAGTTGCAAACATCTGGAGTTGGAGAAAGCCAGTGAAAGGTGACGTCAGGATTGTTTAGCCACCAGTGAGCACTTCAGTGACTCCCATGCATGCATAGTGTGAGGGTGCAAAACAATGGCTAGTGCCTTATGACAGACTTGCTATGGGTGCTGTAGGAGGGTTGGAGCCAGATTAAGAGGAAGGGTAATCATTTAGAGGTAGAGCAGCTGATTTCCATGACAAAGGGCCCAGGTTCAGTCCCCAGCAGCTTCAGGTAGGCCTGTCTTGGTGTAAGGCAGCTTCCTGGTTCACCAAAAGTTGAACTCAGTTCCCACTGTAATTGATATGGTAAGTGAGTCATGACATAAGCCCCATATGTTGCAACGGGAACAAAGCTCAATGAACTTAGTGTGGATCTAGCCTGGAGCATTTACCAGTGTTGCTATGATCTCTCTTCTTTCAGGTGGCATTGTTTAGTTTCCTGTTTTGCAGATGGAAGTGTGCAGGTTGACCACACACACACACACACACACACACACACACACACACACACAGGGTTGGCCCTTACAAGAGAGAGATGCAGGTGGTGCTGAGGTCTAAACCACTGAGCCTCTTGGGCTTGCCGATCAGAAGGTCGGTGGTTTGAATCTCCATGACGGGGTGAGCTCCCGTTGCTCTGTCCCAGTTCCTGCCAACCTAGCAGTTCAAAAGCACACCAGTGCAAGTAGATAAATAGGTGCCAGTGCAGGAAGGTAAACGGTGTTTCCATGTGCTCTGGTTTCCGTCACAGTGTTCCGTTGCACCAGAAATGTTTTAGTCATGCTGGCTACATAACCCAGAAAGCTGTCTGTGGACAAACACCCGCCCCCTTGACCTGAAAGCGAGATGAGCGCCACAACACCATAGTCACCTTTGACTGAACTTAACTGTCCAGGGTTCTTTTATCTTTCTTTCTTTTTTTTTAACCTTACAAGAGAGTTACTGTTTTATAAATGCATAAATTAGATCTCTAAGATGTATAACAGCCTGCAAATCAGAAGGCTTCTGATAACATCTGAATAGTGATCTGCAGGTATTTACCGTGGGCTAAACATACACAAGATCAGTTTCGGCCCCTGAAGATGTGTTTTGTGAATGGTGAATGGTTTAGAATCTGCAACCACAGAAGACCTTGTTGTTGTTGTCATCGAATGTATACACTATGAAATGCAGTGGTCAGCCCTGAGTGCTCACTGGAAGGACAGATCGTGAAGCTGAGGCTCCAATACTTGGGCCACCTCATGAGAAGAGAAGTCTCCCTGGAAAAGACCCTGATGTTGGGAAAGATGGAGGGCACAAGGAGAAGTGGATGACAGAGGACGAGATGGTTGGACAGTGTTCTCAAAGCTACAAACATGAGTCTGACCAAACTGCGGGAAGTAGTGGAAGACAGGAGTGCCTAGCGTGCTCTGGTCCATGGGATCACGAAGAGTCGGACACGACTAAACGACTAAACAACAACAACAACATGCAGTGGTACCCCTGGTTAAGAACTTAATTTGTTCCAGAGGTCTGTTCTTAACCTGAAACTGTTCTTAACCTGAGATACCACTTTAGCTAATGGGGCCTCCTGCTGCCACCGCGTTGCCGCTGCGCGATTTCTGTTCTCATCCTGAAGTAAAGTTCTTTACCCGAGGTACTATTTCTGGGTTAGCAGTGTCTGTAACCTGAAGCGTATGTAAGTCGAGGTACCACTGTATTGTATTGGGATAAGCTTTCTAAGAGGTTGGCTGCTTAAATTAAAACTGAGCAGCTTATCTCTTGACAGGCTGCTGGCTCCTGTTACCCTTCTTCTGGAGAAGAAGTGACTTCTTGAAGCTGGAATCACGCAGGACCTGCAATGTGTTTAGGTCAGACGGATGAGGTGGATGGAGGAGCAGGGAGGCGGTTCTTCTCTTCAGGAACTTACAGTCAGGTGGAATCTGGAGGACTTCAGTCTTTCAAAACTCTCAAGCTGTTCTTGAGAGTTGCATAAATCAATCAGAGGAGCCAGAAATACAGATTTATATAGTTGTAGCTCACCATCTCTCGCTTGGCTCCTTTGGGAGGGAGAGTGGGGGAGAAAATCAAACAAAACAAACAGATAAAATGACTGCAGCTGCCTTCCTGGCACAGACAGAGCTTTCAGACCAGTTCTGTGGAATTTCACTTTTTGAGCCCTTCTCTCTATATAAAGGGGAACAGCAGCAGAGAAAGAGTTTTCCTCTCTCCTACAGCAAGCCAAGTTAGAATTGCTGAAAAGTGGAAGGTAAGAGGCTGCTTTGGATTCAGAGTGTATTTATTGTGATCATTTTCTTCCATTTCTCCCCTGTTATTCCTCTAAGGAGCTCAGGTACCTTATTCTTCTCCATCGTCCCATTTTACCCTCACTACAATCCTGTGAGGTGGGTTTGGCAGAGTGAGTCTTTCTAGGGGTGGATGAATCTGTCAATTTTGGTTTCTCTCAGTTTTCTGGTCTTCTGTTCTCCACATTTCTGCATCAGTGTGCAATTTTAGTTTATTTTTTTTTAAGTTCCCATGAAAATTTGGCAGCATTTCAGTGCAATTTTTTATACGCTGTTTTGCATGCAGTTTCCCCATATATAATGCATTTTTGCATGTTATTTTCACTAATATATGCAATTTAATGCACCATTTCCCCTAACATATGCATTTTTTTTTATTACACTTTGTTTGGTTGGAGAACTTCAATGCAAAATTCAGAGGTACAAATTTCAACAGGGAGCTGTGATTTGATTATTTAGGGGAAGTGTAAATTAGGCAGGTTCACATCAAAAACAGGGCTGTACACTGGATTTGGCAGAAGTCTGAAGTCTGAAGCTTGAACTGAATCAGGCCAGTTTGGTGAGATCTGTACTTTGGTCACATCAAACAGCCCCCTTGGCTGAGCCTCCCAGAGTAATTTGAAGCTGTCAAGGGTCAAGGCATTGGGCAGGAAGAAGGAAGTTTGGCTGTGCATGCCTGTTCAGTCAAAATGAGCAGTCTTGCCCCAGTGAGCAACTTTGCCACTGAATTCTTCACCAGCTGTTTTGACTAATAAATTTGCACCTGCCTTTAGTATGTCAATAGAGCCTCTGCATGTTGTTAGGGGTCATTATGTATATAGAATCCCCCATTTTTTTGTCTGATTCTGTCTAGTGTCTCTGTCTTTTGGAGTAGGAGGGCGTTAAGTCTCCAAGTAGATCTCTGTTTTGCTTCTAGTTGGTAGTGCAGGGTAGCATCTAGCGTACTGGGACCAGAGATTACTATTGGTCCCATTGAAACCTGCTTAATATTTGCAATAAAATCCAATGAACTTATTAAATAACCAGTTCTATTATATGAGCTATTACGGTTTGAAAAGAAAGAAAAAGAATCCTCTAGTGGATTTAGTAAGGTTCAAAAGACATTCTAAATTACCTGGATTGTATACAGAGGAGCGCCTTAATTTCCCCCTCCAATCTAGTTTCCAATCTAGTGGCCAGTTCAGGTCTCCATCTGATAACAATTTGCCTTCCTAAAAGTCTTTTAAGGTATTTAACTGGCCTGAGCACACCCAGCTCCAGGAGGACAAATGGCTGGCAGTTTAATTCTTTAATTCTTTATCGACTAACCACGAACTTACAGTAGCTCCTGAGGTGCACTAAGCGCACATACACACACACGCGTGCATAATGAACCACAAACACTTCTGGTACCTCAGGAGCTGTCTCACCTCCCTGGGCTTATGCTCTGAGCTGGAGTGTTGGAGCAACAATTGGCCACTCCTACACTTAGACTTAAGTACCCTTGCCTGACCACCACCCAGTTTTTAATAGAACCTCAAGCTACGCCAACTACAGCCAGCTGCAAAAGACATACTGTCAGAATTAAAAGAACAGGGTGCTTACAGTATAAGCACATTATGAACCTAGGGATTTGTTTTCAGTACCTGAACTGAACCGAGCTCACAGTCCTTTCTGGTGGAAGTCCCCTCCTGGCTATCTTTCTTCATTTCAGCAGCCCAATTTAGGGATGGGTGGGAAATTATTTTGTTGTTGCTGTTAAGCAATCAGAAGACAGGAGCCCCTTGCCCTCCCACTGCAAATCAGGCAGAGATCTACCTTTTTCGGTCCACTGCTGCTATATGGGCCTTTGGAGTTCTTGCAAGAAACAAAGTCCTTTTCCATCACTGCACCTCCATACTGGGAAAAGCTGCTGCTGTTGATTTTTGTTATAGGTGCAGTGCCTACTTCAGCTCAAAGGTTATGTTTCTTAAAAAATATCCATCATTACTACGATAGCTTTCTGAATCGAGAAGACCCCTGTCCTGAAATCATGTTTAATATTTATTCCAAAAATCCTTGTTTTGCAGCCATGGCAATGCTGAGGCTCCTCACCCTTCTGGCTGGTTTGATGCTCATGAGCGGTGAGTAACCTGGGATCCTATCCCTTTTCCTCTTCAGGTTACACATGCAATTATCAGTATGCATTGTTAGGCAGCACAGCGATGAGGAACCTGATCACCCTCCACATATTTACTAGACTACAACTCCCATCATCTCTCACCATTCGCCATGCTGGCTGAGGCTGATGGGAATAGGAGTCCAGTAACATCTAGAGGGGGCCACAGGTTGCCTAGACCTAATGGCCAAATTACATCCCACATTAAATACAGTATTACACATTAACTCAGAAAAAAGCAAGCTATGACCTTCACTGCAATTAGTAAAAACAGATGCACCATAATGAGAATCAAAATATTTTGTAGAAAGAAGCAGTTTTATCGAGACGCCTCCCTCCCTACATCACCCTTATCTCTGCTGAACAGAATGCATTTGTTTAATCACTACCAGAATTCCGCAAATATTGTGAAATCTATTCTTCCACTGAAAACCTTTGAACAGTTTCCCAGCACTGAGTAATCTGTTGCAGCCGCTGGATGTACCTGAATCTGGCCACAACTTAAGCACATACAGCAGTGGCCTGTTTTATTTACTTCACTTCCCATAAACACTCCACGGTGATTTAACAATAATAAGCAGCAACAATTTCAAGACCAGTACAGAGACTGATTGCAATGGGGTGAAGAGAGAGACTGCACCGGAAAAACTTGCTGGAACAAGAAGCTCTTCAATAGGCCCCAAAGAGGGAATAGAGATGGTGTCTGTCTGATAGGTAACAGGAGTGAGTTCAAGACGGTTGGTGCCAACATGGCAAATGCCCACTTCCTATATTACATGGTGCAGAGCTTCTGGTGAGATCTTCTCTGCAGGAAGCCCCCTCTCGCAGACCACAATGATGGGCTGGGGGGGGGGGAGACAATACATCAGGCTACACTGGTTTAGCCCACTAACAGCCCCTGGGTGGCATCCAATTCACTCATTCCATTAGCGCAAGGTTTACCCTTGTGCATTGGAACACCCCCTCTCTCCTTGCTCCGAACCTGTGCCTTCCTCAAATCTGCTCAGGAGGGTTCAGGGAGCCCCTAACAAATTTAGGTGAGGTTGGGAGGGGGGAGAGGGAGAACCTTCCATTGTACCCAGCAGTAGTGCATGCACAATCGTGTGTGAGGAGAACCAAAGCTTACAGGGTTAATAGCTCATGGAGTGATGTCCTGTCCATGGGGGTGTGCACATATGGGGTTTTGACGCTTTGTTATGTGAGCTGAGATTACTTTCGTTTTTGCTATGAGGGGAGAGACAGCATGTCCGCTCGCTCTCCCAGACTGCTAATTTATTTTATCCGCTATAAATAAAGCTTCTTAGATTAGAAAGAAGCTGCGTACGGAGTGTTTTTCTGCACGCCTGAGATTCCGCCACACAGAGCACACACCGCTGATTGCAACACTCTGCTATATGTCCAAAGCAGAGCTGAGGCACAGCTGAAGCATGCTGGACTTTCAATTCCGCATCATGCACTTTTTTTAGAGGAAGAAATCATGAGGACAGAATCTAGTCAGTCAATTCCCAGCCACCACACCTTTTTTTTTTTTTTGCAAAAGGGGTGACCGACATTAGTACAAAAGCAATTAAGATGCATATGCATTCCTCACTTCAGCTGCTGGGAGTTTTCTCGCTCTCTCTTTTCTATAGCTTAGGAAACTGCACATAGAGCACTCATATTGCTCCTGCTTCTTTCTCATGTGCTGATGATGCACATACAGAACATTCATATCCAGATTGGGGATGCATTTATTTCTTAATCTGCACCCTATTTTTTTAAAAGACAAGCAACAACAACAATGCCATTTATAGCCTGCCTTTCACCAGCAGGTCCCAGGGCAGGTTGCAAGAATCTAAAATTCAACATTAAAACAAACCAGGAACAGGCGAGTGCAACCAAAGGAAACAGAGATGTTTTTCCACATGCATTGGCTGCAAGAATGATTTCTCACAAATAGCAGGTTTCTTTTCCCTCCCCCTACCCTCTGCCCACATCAATTGATGGGGAGGTGAGAAAGAATCACTTTTCTAGTCCCATGCTGGGCATTTTCCAAAGCACTGAGCATAGGGTTGGCAACGCCCCTTTCACTGCACTCCCCATGCGCATGGGCACTTCAGAACCCTGCGCAAGGGATTTTGACAGATGGGCAGGACAACTCGCCTGCCAATGGTGATGTCATAATGACGTCTTATGATTGGCAGGTGTGCTTTCTCCTAATCCAAAGAACAGACTGAAAGAAAACCAAGCAGAACCAGGGAGGTTTTGCTGCAAAGCAGAATGTGGTGCAGTGGAGCAGATTGTAGGTCAAATGTTTTGTGCTTAAACCAAAGATGGGGAGCCTGTGTCTTTTCAAATGCTGTTGGGCTCAAATTCCCATCCAAACCCAGCCAACATGTCTAATGGTCAGGGGCGATGGGAACTGCAGTCCAACAGCATCCCTGATATATAATAAGTTTTCTTTTCATCTGATTTCTTTTTTGCTTTGATATTTCATTGCTATTGGTTTTTTATAATAATTTTTATTAAGTTTTCCATTTTAACAATCCAATTAGATCACATTAAATATTCCAAATTATTCAAATACATATCATAAAGTCCAAATATTTTGCCAAATTATAAATTTTTTGTTGGGGCTTCCCATGCTTCAAGTTCAGTGGGGTCCAGTCATCTTATCTTTTTACTGCCTTGAGTTTCCAATAGTCCTTTGTTTAAATCCTCCTGTTGTTATCCTCCTCCTTTCATGGCCTCTGAGTTATTTCCACAGGCGAGTTGAAGTGAACAATAATATACTTCTGTGTGAACTTTGTATGACTCTCCTTTTTTTTTTTTTTGCAGCTATTAAGTCTGTTATTTGCAGTATGTCCTCACACGCTGATGTTTACGCTGATATTTCATTGCTATCGTTTTCCAAAATCTCTTTGTGAATTTTATGTCCTAACCTCTTCAGGTCACGCCAGCGCAAGGTACTATGGGAAACAATTTGTCACGGCCTTCATGCAAAATTTTGAGACGAGCCGAGCCTCCGAATCAAACTTTCAGCTGCTCCTCACTGGACACCACAACCTGACTGAAGTAACTGTGTCAGTGAGTCGATCGGCCTTCCGGAAAAGTTATTCAGTTGCAGAAGGTGAAATGGTGCCTGTTCAGATCCCAGTGACTGCAGAGATGAAAGGCAGCACCACATTCGACCAGTCTGTTCTGATTCAGGCTGACAAGGACATTTCTGCTGTCTTACTGTACCGGAAGTTGTATTCCATGGCAACCACAGCTCTGTATCCATCCCATGAGCTTGGCACAACCTATTATGTCGTAACCCCGTCAAGTACCAGACCGCCCATCTACTTAAAAGAATTCGCAGTCATAGCCTCACAGTCTCCTTCCACAGTTCGTATTTACCTAAAAGGGAATGTGATCTTTGGTGGGACATCATACGCCGCGGGGACAAGAATCACAGTTTATCTCCGGGCATTCCAGGTTGCCCAGCTGCAAAGCTCAAATGATTTGTCGGGCACCAAGATCGAGTCGTCAACACCCGTGGCCGTCTTGAGTGGGCATGTCTGTGTGGTGCAAAATTACCAGTGTGACCATGTTGTCGAGCAGCTGCTGCCGGTCTCCAGCTGGGGCAGCACTTTTGTCGTCCCCCCAGTGTTTTTCCAGACCAATAATGACATTGTGTATGTGGTGGCTTCCCAGGACACTCATGTTGACTATCAGCTGGGAGCACAGAAAGGCTCTCAAGACATGGTGGCTGGTGAAGTTAGACAGTTTGAGATCCAGTTCCCTAATGCCTTTTACATCTCTGCCAATGCTGGGATCCAGGTCCTTTTCTTCTTCACTGGCCTCAAGTCGGGAAACACAGGCTATGACCCATTCCTCATCAACATCCCAGCCACAACAGCTTATGGCCTATCCTACCACGTTGATGGGATAAAGAATTTTGAGAACTATGTCGTTATCATAGCAAAAAGCTCTGAAACCCAGAGGATTAACCGAGATGAGACCGCTATCACAGGCGTTCAATGGAGAATGATTCCCAGCTCACCTTATTCATGGGCTGTATACAACTTGGGCCCCAGGCATCAGTCCATCTCTGTAGCACATCCTCAAACTCCTTTTGGTGTCTTGGTCTTTGGTGGCCGAAATTATGAAGGCTATGGCTTTGCTCCACCACCTTTTGTCTTATCAGGTAATTTAAGGTTCATGTTGGGTTTACATCCTATGTAGATGTATTTGGGTTGGTGGGGAACCAGCTTGCAAGGATAATTTCTCCAGGAGATCCTTAATCTGTATTTGCCACCTATCCAGTATAAGTTCCTTTTACAGAGATCTCCTGTGCTATGGCCAATCATCTCTTTGCACAACACAGCCAGTCATAAAGCATCACTATAGACAGGTCCCTCCCACATCTATCTCCATGCAGGGGTGAATGTGTATATTTGTGTCTCCTCCAGAAAAGCTCATCATAATCGGGCAGTTTTGCTATCCCCCCCCCCACTTCTTTCTTCTTGATTGCCTAACTGTAACATTGCAAATTTGTTTGTATATTTAGAATAGTTTTTCTAAAATTTTACTTTTTAGGAAAAACTCGTCACATAGCAAATGTAGCATAAGGTAATTTAAAACATCACACTTAAAAAAACACCCCTAAATACATTAGAATTAGAAACAATGATCTTTCATAAAATCACAATTATCAACAGAATAAAAGCAGTAGCAGCTGCAAGCCAATAACCTGCTTAAAATCACTCCATAAAGAGGACTTCCGGTCGGCGCCAGCGCTAATGGCGGTCCTTTTTCCGAGCTCCGGAGAAGGACTGCCCTGCGAGTTCGGGTCTGCCCTGCTACGGCAAGCGGGGGACCCCTAAAATCACAGGTGCAGAAGCCTGTGAACGAGGAGATTCGGTGGGCACCAAAAGCGCCCCCCCTTTACCGCAGAAAGAGCCTTTTTAAAGGCTCTGGAACGACATCGGGGGAGAGCGGTGCTGAGAAAAAATGCAGGGATCTCACTTGGAAGCAAATTCCACTGATGTGTGGCCACCACCAAGAAGACCCTGCCACATATGCCTAGCAATTTTATTTCTGTCACAGGTGGGCACACAAATGAGTCCTCTGACACAGATGTATCAAAGCATACGTGACTCTCCGAAGTTCTTGGGATGGGAGTGTTTACAATAAGATTGCTTTTCAGTGATTTTATTTATTTGATGCGTTTATATTCCACAAAACTTGGTATTTCGAAGCAGTATACATAACGGCAACCATACATAAAATGAAGCCATAAAAGGATAGCAAATTATCAGAAGGTCCTGTGGGTAGCCATGTTGGCCTGATGTCCCATTTGATGGTCCTATAACTTAATTCCAAGTCAGCTGACAATAAAACAACTCATTCCCTCTTTAAGTGCATTTATCTCAGGATGCGGGTGCCTCTGCGGTCTAAGTCACCGAGCCTCTTGGGCTTGCCGATTAGAAGGTTGGCGGTTCAAATCCCCGCAATGGGATGAGCTCCTGTTGCTCTGTCCCAGCTCCTGCCAACCTAGCAGTTTGAAAGCACGCCAAAAAAGTGCAAGTAGATAAAGGTAAATGGCATTTCCATGCGCTCTGGTTTTCATCATGGTGTCTCATTGCACCAGATGCAGTTCAGTCATGCTGGCCACATGACCCGGACAAATGCTGGGTCCCTTGGCCTGAAAGCTAGATGAGCACTGGAACTCCATAGTCACCTTTGACTGGACTTAACCATCCAGGGGTCGCTTACCTTTTCCCTTTACTTATCTCAGTTAGCAAAGATATCTTGATAGACCTATAGACCTGAGAAATGACTTGAATGGGTTTTAATCCTTGTTTCAATCAGATTCTGAACTGCCTCCAATATCCTGCCCTGAGAACAGCCACTATGAGTCCTGCGGAAATGCCTGCCCAGCCACCTGTTCTGACCGAACCGCTCCCGAAACGTGTGATGACACCTGTGTGCCGATCTGCCAGTGTGACGAGGGCTACATCCTCAGTGATGAAACGTGCATCCCAGTGGAGAATTGCAACTGTACCTATAACGACAAGATCTATGGTCCTGGGGAGGAGTTTTGGACTGATGAAAGCTGCCGTAGTCGCTGCAAATGTAACCCCAGATTAGGGAGGGCTGTGTGCCTGCAGGATTCCTGTAAGGCCAGAGAGAGATGTGCCCTAGTTAATGGGAACTGGGGCTGTCATACCATCAGCTATTCCACCTGCATAGGAACTGGAGACCCTCACTACACCACCTTTGATGGAAAGAGATTTGACTTCATGGGAACCTGCATTTATCAAATGGCCGGAGTCTGCTCCAAGGACCCCACTCTCACCCCGTTTTTGGTCACGGTGGAGAACAACAACCGAGGCAGCAAGGCGGTGTCCTTCACCAAAGTGGTGACATTAGAGGTCTATGGCATGACCATCAGCCTGAGCCAAGAGCATCCACGCAAGATTAAGGTATATATGCTAGGAGACAAGAGAAGATTGGGGGAACTGTTGATTATATACTTTGCTGTGAGAGGACCAGCTGGTACAAGGGTAGGGAGTCATTCATTCATCACCAATCATTCTCCTCCCTCCTCCCTTGCAGACTTGTTTCCCTGGCAACAGTTTAGGGATGGGAGCTGAAGAATTACTCTGTGCTGAGTGGCTGCTATGTCATATGTCATACACATGCAATGCTGGGTGTCACTCAGCTCCTATCTAAAAGTGTCTCTGCAGCCAACTACACAGGGCCAAGAGGGGAAGAGGATGAGTGAGCAGGACTTTGCAGCTGCAATGCAGCTGAGTGGCCAAAATGGCAATGCTGTAGGCAGGATAGCTACCACCCCCGGCATCTGGCGCAGAGCCTGACCCGAGGGGAGCACAGTAGAGGATTTAGGAAGAGATGGCCAAGTCCGCCTAAAAGCCAATGGAACATGGAGGCTCTGCCTTCATACAATAGATTTCTGTTTTAACTGTCCATAGGAGTAATGTGTCCCCTTGTCCCCATAATTTTAGCCCTCTCATCTGGCAACTAATCTCTTTCACCAGCTTCAAAACCCTGTATAACACATTTCTACATATGTTCATCAGTTAATCACCATCCTTTTCTGATTTAACCGAAAATCCCTGGATGGTCACTTCCATGTTTTCCAGGTGAATGGAGTCTTTGTGGACCTGCCCTTCTCCTATGAAAATAAACTGAAGGTCTACATCAGCGGAGTCCATGGCTTCATCAAAACAGACTTTGATATGAGAGTCAGCTTTGACTGGTACAGTTATGCCAGGGTCATTATTCCTAGCACTTACGCCAATGCTGTGTGCGGACTGTGTGGCAATGCTAACCAGGACCCCAGTGATGACTTTGCTATGAAGGATGGAGCTCAGACAACAGATGAAATCCAGTTTGCAGACAGCTGGAAGTTGAAGGAGGTCCCAGGATGCTCTGCAGGATGCAGTGACTGCCCAGTATGCAGTGAGGCAGAGAAACAGACCTACAAGGGGGACCAGTTCTGTGGGATCCTCAAGAGAAGGGATGGGCCGTTCAGGCAGTGTCACGAGACCATTGACCCAACACCTTACTTCGATGATTGCGTTTTCGACACATGTCAATACAAGGGTCATCATGACACTCTCTGCAGTGCCATCAGTGCCTATGTGACAGCTTGCCAAGCTCTGGGCATCGAGGTTGGGAAATGGAGATCAGACTCTTTCTGCAGTAAGTATTACTTCCTGAATCTCGGTTTCGTTTTTGCTCCAGAAATGAGTGTGGGCATCCTCTGTGCAGATATTCTGCACAGACAGAATTCATGGATTTCAGAGCATTTCAAGGGACCCAGACGACACCAGAAATTGGGCAAGCAGACTCATCCTGTTGCTCCATCTATGTGGGGAGCTTTCTTCAAGTGGCTACTGTGAGAGGGGGCTAAAATTAACGGCTTGTCTAGGTTCCTAAGCTCTTGGAGAAGGACCATAGCTCCACAGTAGAGTTTGTCCTTCGTATAGAGAAGATCCCAGGTTCAATCCCCAGCATCTCCAGGTACCACTGGGGGGAGAACTCTGCTTGAAATAGTAGAGTATTTTTGCCAGTCAGGGTAGACACTGCAGAGCTAGATGGATCAGTGGACTGACTCATAAGAGTCATAAGAAGAGCCTGATGTATCCAGCCAATGGCCCATCCAGTCCAGCTTCCTGTTTTTGCAGTCATCAGCCACACACCTATGGGACACTCAAAAGTAGGACTTGAATGCAATAGCATCTTCCCCACTTGTGATTCCCAGCAATGTACACTGTCTCTGTGTCAGGGACTGGGCAGAGGAGAAATGGTGGAGACTGCCTCCCCTTCCTGACCCCTCCAGGGAGGAGGAAGAGGAAGCCAGTATAGATTTACAACAGTGGGTTTTATAGCAGCTCTGTGTAATAGTGAAATAAAAAAGGATGGTAAGAAACCTTTCCTTTCCTTTATACCTTCCTGGGCAGCCAGCTGGAAGCCGCTGACAGCATCCCGACACTCTGACAGTAGAGGTACAATAGAGCTAGAGTGCTTAGTAGCGATGGCTTGAAGTAGCTTTGGGTTGAGCATTTCTGGGTTGCGTTCTGAGGTGACCTGGAAGTAACAGAGCACGTTGTTCTGGGTTTTGCCGCTCGCGCATGTGCAGATGCTCAAAATGATGTCATGCACATAAGGGGGTTGTATTCGCTTCATGATGTGAACAGGGCTCCGGAACGGATCCTGTTCACATCCAGAGGTACCACTGTATATTACAATGGTCAGGGGGAAAGAAAAGAACACACCTCTCTACTCATTTTCTCCTTCCAGGCTTTTCCTGTCCACGCAATTCCCACTATGAACTCTGTGGAAATGCCTGCTCTGATACATGCGGGAGCGTCTCCTCCCCAATAATGTGTGATGCTGCATGTACTGAAGGGTGTGCCTGTGATCCTGGATTCGTGCTCAGTGGAAATCAGTGTGTGCGTCTTGCAAATTGTGGCTGTGTGCATCAGGGCAGATACTACAAAAAGGGAGAGGAGTTTTATCCCAGTAGCTCCTGCCAGGAGAAGTGCCGCTGCCTGGACAATGGAGCCACCAAGTGCCAGCCGTTCTCCTGTGGAGCGCATGAGGAGTGCAGGGTGGAGAACGGCATCCAGGGCTGTCACCCTGCGGGATATGGTACAGCTATAGCACTTGGTGACCCCCTTTATATTTCCTTTGATGGACAAAGCTTTCGCTTCCATGGCTCCTGCACTTACACTTTTGTCAAAGTCTGCAGTACAGACCCTCGGCTACAGAATTTCTCCATTTTGGTGGAGAATGAGAAGCTTGGAAATGGACACCTTGCTCAGATAAGGAAAGTTGTGGCCTCTGTTCATCAGCACACTATTGTCCTTGAAAGGGGAAGGAAATGGATAGCTATGGTATGTATGAGCCACTCATATCAGATTATTATTACTATTTAAAATAAAAGGGACGCGGATGGTGTTGAGGTCTAAACCACTGAGCCTCTTGGCTTGCTGATCGGAAGGTCAGCGGTTCGAATCCCCACAACAGGGTGAGCTCCCTTTGCTCTGTCCCAGCTCCAGCTAACCTAGCGGTTCGAAAGTATACCAGTGCGAGTAGATAAATAGGCACCGCTCTGGCAGGAAGGTACACATCGTTTCTGTGTGCTCTGGTTTCCATCACGGTGTCCCGTTGTGCCAGAAGCAGTTTAGTCATGCTGGCCACATGACCTGGAAAGCTGTCTGTGGACAGTGGACAAACGCTGGCTCCCTCGGCCTGAAAGCGAAATGAGCACCACACCCCATTGTTGCCTTTGGCTGCACTCAACCGTCCAGGGGTCCTTTACCTTTACCTATTATTTCAAATGAATAACATGTCCTTCTTATACAAAGAGAGTCCAGGGCAGCTTGTAGTCATAAAATTACAGGGAAACTATTTGGTATAATAATTAAATTGCTTTTAAATAATGATGACATTTCTTTAGATCACTGGGATGAAAAACAGCATGTGCAAAAGGACGTGTGTGTCTCTTTTGTACAGTGGTGCCTCGCAAGACGAAAAGAATCCGTTCTGTGAGTCTCTTCGTCTAGCGGTTTTTCCGTCTTGCGAAGCAAGCCCATTGACGGATTAGCGGATTAGCGCTATTGGCGGCTTTTAGCGGCTTATCTGCTGATTGGATCAGCTGATAAGCAGCTTAGCGGCTTAGAAAAGGGGGGGGGGAGGAAAAAAACCCAGCAGGAACTCACAAGACATTGTCGTCTTGCGAAGCAAGCCCATAGGAAATTCATTTTGCGAAGCACCTCCAAAACGGAAAACTCTTTCGTCTAGCGAGTTTTCCATCTTGTGAGGCTTCGTCTTGTGGGGCACCACTGTATTTGTGTGTGCTTGAGAATTTGCGTGTGCTCACAGCTGACCCCCATGAATATGCTTCTTTCTTCTTTGCTGATGCAGGTGGATGAAGAATTCTGCACTTTGCCAGTGAATAGAGACGAGGGGAAACTCTGGATCACTCAGGAGGGGATCAATATAATTGTCCAGGCGTCCTTTGGTCTCACAGTCCTTTATGATACCTCTTCCTATGTCCGTGTGACTGTCCCCAGCACCTACCAGGGACACATGTGTGGTCTGGGTGGCAATTTCAATGGTGACGAGAGGGACGATTTCATGCTCCCTAGTGGGGAGTCTGCACAAACGGTGGATGAATTTGGGGCCTCCTGGCAGGTCCCTCTGGATGGTGCCATCTGCTCCAATGGCTGTGGTGAGGAATGCCCCACTTTTGATACAGTCCAGACAGCACCGTATGAGAGTGACGACTCCTGTGGAATGATCACGTCCGAGACAGGACCATTCAAAGACTGCTCCTCATTAGTAAGCCCCTCGGATTACCTTGAGCAATGCCTGTATGACTTGACTGCGGCCAAAGGGGAGCAGGAGTATCTCTGCCGGAGCCTTCAAGCCTATGCAGCTGCATGCCAGTCTGCTGGAGTCAAGATTGGAGCCTGGAGAACAAAGTCCTTCTGTCGTAAGTTGGATGAAAAAGTTTCTTCATCTCTGCCTTTTCGGTAGTGAGTCTCTTCAATACCCAAAGTAGTATGAGCCTTTGATCGAGCTATGTTGGTTTCAGTGCTATGAGTTTGTCTTCTGCATTGTTTCCTCAAGCCTTTCTCTCCCACGTATCTTTCTATCCATGGAGAGGACACAAAATAGATGAGTATATTAAAACCCGATGTGAGGAATGTTCAGTTCTCAAGATGTTGCTGAACTACACCTCCCACCATCCCCGTGCATTGGCCATCCTTTCTATGTCTGATGGGCATTGTAGTGGAGCAACATCTGGAGAAGGTTCCCCATCCCTGATAAGAAGCAACAAAGGAGAAAGACAAAGTGAGAGACAGAGCTCTGAGGTTTGGAAGGCTGGAGACATCTTGCAGGGATTGCGTACCTCACTGGGTATCTGATGAGGGCGGTGGATTTCCAGCTTTTTGCAAAGACTTTGCTGTCTCTGACTTCACCTATGCTTGACATGCATACTTGTAAAGAAACCCAACTATTTAAAAGCCATAAGCCTTCGGTGACCTCTCCTCCAAAGGAAACCAAACCCAGGTCAGTGCTGTTCCTGGAACTTCTCATAACTTGGGGAAGTGGTGTGTGCCTGTATAACAACACAATACAGAGAATAGAAAATAGCTGAAAAGAAAACCTGCTTCTTAAGAAGACTCTTTCCTATTTTATGTAATGAAGAATGTCTGGTAAACATGACTTTGATTTGTCTTCTCAGCCCTCACCTGCCCGGCCAACAGCCACTATGAGACTTGTGCTGGATCTTGCGATTTCACCTGTGCCAGCTTGTCCACTGTTGTGCAATGCTCAAAGAACTGCTTTGAAGGCTGCCAGTGCAATGACGGCTATGTGTCTGATGGGGATGCATGTGTGCCTATGAACAAATGCGGCTGTGTGCATAATGGTCTGTACATTAAGGTAAGGCCAGCTTTACTGGTGGAGCATCATGAACGTTGAATGAAAACTGGTGTGCCTATGGTACAAGCATTTGCTGAAGTTAGATCACTGTCTCTTTCTATTCCTACATGTAGATCTTGGAAGGACAGCAGGCTCATTTTCACAAATAAATAAAATAAACAACAACAAAAAAGCAATGTATTTGAACGTTCAATCCCTTTTCCAGCTCTCACAGCTATGTCCCTTTGTCTGGGATTTCCCTACAGGTTGGAGAGGACATCTTCTCAAGCAACTGCACGGAAAAAATAACTTGCAATGCCACAGGTCAACTTGTTTATGAGAAAACCAGATGCCAGGCTGAAGAGATATGCACGCTTAGAAATGGAGTGCGCAGCTGTGAAAGCAAGGAATACCAGTGCAAACTCACTCCAGGAGCCCAACTCTCTACCTTCGATGGTGCTTCGCGCAAGTACCTCTGCAGTGGGGTTTATGACATTGCCACCGTTTGTGATGAAAGTGTCCCCTACTGGTTCAGGGTGTCAGTGAGCATCGGAAAGGACAGTGACGATGTCTTGGTAGTTGGGAGAGCGGTCCATGTTTTCTTCCAGAATGCATCCATCACTCTTAAAAGGGACCACAGGACATGGGTAAGAGAAAGTCAGGAGGAACAGTGTGTTAAGATCTGAGAGCCATTAGTCAAGTATTGGGCTCGATTGCCGTCCCCTCGCGTTCCTGCACAGCCAGGAAGAGGAATAAACCTTGATTCAGTTGCATGTCCCGCTGTGCCTGGCCTCTCATTATGTACTAATTGGGGATCAATATATTTTTGTTTAAGAAAAAGATTCTCGGCAATTGCAAAACATGCCAATTTCAAACGATGGATGATGAAGCTGGCTTGTTTAATGAATCTCAATTCTTGGGTAGTGAAAATTGCAGGTGAATGTATTCCTTCTCCTGAATGAATGCAGGGCGAAGAGGGTAACACTTCAACGTGAGGCTTAAAAGATCTGAGCACAGTTTAGCATTACATGGGACCTGGTCCAGTGTGGGAGGGATCTCCTGATTGTTTATGCAAGGGCTGTAGATCCAGAACCGCTGAGAAACCCTCGTTTTTTAAAGAAGCATTTCTTCTTTATTGTAATCAAGTGCTGTGCTTGCTTCCTCATCCAATGCATGGAATGATGGGGTACCAGCAGATTCTGTGCCTCAGAGTTGCCCTATGATTCTGTGGAAGGATCTCTGCATTGCTGGCATTTGCTCTTTTGCTCTGCAGCAGTGTTAAAGCGAATCAATGGGGAGAATTCATAATCAAATAAGACTTTTGTTCTCAGAACTTTTCATCTCATCTCTCCAAGACCAACTTCTGTGGAAATTCAAAGGCAGCATCCATTGGCAGTTTCTCTTCATTGTATCCATTTAATATTACCTGAGCTAGAGCAGGCAACTTCCGTTTATTCATAATAGGCTCCAGTGTTTTTTGACTTCCAGTTGCAAAGTTTGACAGCCTCTGGGGTGTTCCATCTGCTAGCATGCGGGGCTGGCGTGGATTTTGGTTCTCAGGCTGCTGCTGGCTTCTTGGCCTTCACTCGGCGCCAGATCTCATGTCCCATTCTTTATGTGTTCCAGGTAAATGGACGCCTGGTAAGGCTGCCATACAGGATTTCCCAAGCCATATCTGTGAGCGAAACTCAGGACGGGATCCTAATTAACCAGGCCTCTCAGGTGCAGGTTCACCTTCGCTCTGATGGGGAGGTGACAGTGGGAGTCAAGAAGACCCTCGCAGGAAAGCTGTGTGCCCCATGCGGAAACTTCAATGGGAACAGCTCTGATGACTTGAAGCTGCCCAATGGGATGGTCGAGACAAACACTGCTGAGCTCCTACATGCCTGGGAGGCCAAAGACTTCTAATATTAGTAAGATCGCTGTGACTGTATTATTATTATTATTATTATTATTATTATTATTATTATTATTATTATTATTATTATATTTTAATTGATATGCTACTTAATGCCAAGATGGCTTCAAAGAGATTTGCCAAACTTAGGCTGGATCTGCACTTGTTTAATGTTACAGTGGTACCTCGGGTTACATACGCTTCAGGTTACATACGCTTCAGGTTACATACGCTTCAGGTTACAGACTCCGCTCACCCAGAAATAGCACCTCGGGTTAAGAACTTTGCTTCAGGATGAGAACAGAAATCGTGCAGCGGTAGCGCAGCAGCAGCGGGAGGCCCCATTAGCTAAAGTGTCGCTTCAGGTTAAGAACAGTTTCAGGTTAAGAACGGACCTCCGGAACGAATTACGTACTTAACCCGAGGTACCATTGTATTAGAATGATTTTAGATATGTCGTTCTAAAACATCACAGGGCATACTTGTAAATTAAAGCATTTTTAACCCCCTTTTTTGGTCAAAACACTGTCTCCCTACTGCTGGTTGCTTGTTGCTCTGCAGTGCCTTCCAGTGTTGCATTTTAATAGCACATTATGAACATTAAAAGTAGGACATCATATGTCCATATACATCATTGAAACCCTTCCTTAACGTGAAAAACCACAAGTGTAGATCTGCCCATAAGAACCCACATTGTACTGCATCATTAAAATAAAGAATAATTAAAAATACACTGTAATTAAAACAAAAAAGAAAAAAATCCCGTTAAATAGAAATGTCAATGATCAGCACATCTACAATCTTTAGATAAATGTGCTAATCATGGACATTTATAATTAACAGGATTTTTTCTTTCTTTTTGGTTTTAATTACGGTGTATTTTTAATTATTCTTTATTTTAATGATGCATGACTAGCATATGGATACCCGCTAAGTGTCCAGGAAAAAACAGGACATCCCATTTTTTGTGGAAGATCACAAAAGCCATTTTGGGTGCTGTGATCTCCCACGCTTTCATGTTGCGCTCTCATGTAGCATCCCAAAATGCGCTCTGAAAAAGCGCTTTTTCCAGGGTGAGGTTGTGGCAAGGGTCAAGTGACTCACCTGGGAGCATGTCCCGGAAGATGCATGTCCCGGTTTTTGAAATGAAAAAAATGAACAGTATGCATATGCAGTGAGGCAAACACATTAAAACAATGCAGCAATTAAAGCAGGAGGCCCAGGCGAAGAGATCAAGGGAATGCCAGTGTAAACAGGTGTATTTTGAAAAGCTGGCAGAGTGCCAGTACAATTGGGTCTGTCGTATTTAAGCAGGGAGTTCATTCCACAATGCCAATGCAGACAGTGAAGCCCACCTCCTAGTCATCACAAGCTGAGCATTATTGGGCTAGACAAGTTCCACTTGTTGATCTTAATTCCCTTACCGGGCAACAGGGGGGAAGGACTGAGCCATTTGCTTTGTGCTTTCCAGGTACAGCTCTGTGCTTTAAAGCTCCAAGTCTGAGCTCTCTCTCTCTCTCTCTCTCTCTCTTGCCCCAGAGCCTTTCCTGCTTTCACCCATCCATCATCTACTGGAGGAGGCTGTTTCATAGCCCAAGCCTAGTCATGTTTATTCAGAATGATTTCAGCTGGAGTTGCTTTCACATATGTATGTTTAGAGTGGCAGAGCTTGCACATCACGATACGCTGAATTTCTGGCTTGTTGTGGTTTATATCAAAAAGATGATGTGGGTGCCCATGGCCCAGTCACTCCTGCTTTGGTTTCCCACTGGTGAGAATGGGGTAAACCAACCAGAAAGTCTGGGCTTCCTATTAACATTCAAATCAGGGATTGTGGTTTGTTGCTCCCACGCTTAGTAAGAGAACGGCAAGTCATGGTTTGTGTTTGGCTAGTGGTTGTCGCTTACTGGAGAACAACAAATGATGACAGCTAAATTGGATGTTATAGGAAGCCAAAGCTTCCTGGTTTATTTATCCTGCTCAAGCCAGCAGAGAGTAAAGTTGGAGCAATTGGGCACCAGAACACCACTTGCTCACAATATACTATGGTGTGAACATGTCTATCCTGCATTGGTCTCTACAGCCACAATGTATTCCCCTGGGAGCGGGCCCAGCCAGTGCTCACTGGCCAGCTGGGCCTGACCCCCAGCGAATGTCCACAGGTTATTGGTTGGCAGCCCCATTATAGCCCACCCAGCTGCCAGATCACTAGCATGGCCCGTGGTCTGGTCCCAACACTGCCCACCTTCAAAGGTGTGCACACATGTCAGCATGAAGACAACCTTTGCTTTTGGGCAGTATAAGCCAAAACAGTATAGGCAGTGTAAGCCAGCGTATAGGATCAAGTTGTAAGCCTTTTAAAATCTCCTTTCTTTGTGAACTCCAGAACCGCTGCATCCTGGAATGATTCCATGCTCATTTCCCACCCTCTTCTCTGACCTGGACCTATCTCCTGAGTCCAACACACAAAGCAGAGTGAAGGGACACCATTTTGTTCAGCGTAATCACAGGAGCAGTGAAATTATTCTAAACCAGTAATCATCACATTCTTGCTTGCCTCAGCCCCCTGGATGCTGCTGTATGGAAAAGAGGATTATTAATGCTCCTGCAAACCGAAGAAGAAAATATCAGAAGCCATAAAGTTCTCAAACTGTGAACTTACCAGGCATCCACTGGAATGGATAATTTTGTCCAAAGAGCATCATTTCTGGAACATTACGGCATTTCAAGGGAAATAGCAAATATCTGAATGCAATAAAGGAGAAAAGTTAGCCTCCAAACAGCAGAAGTAAAATAGTCTGGACCTATTAGTAGCAGTGCAGAAAACTGCAAAGACTTTTAATGTTTTGTGGTGTTTTTTTTTAAAAAAATGATTTTTATTTGATTTTACAAATTCATTCACATCCAAAATCAAAAATAATGAAAATCACACAAGATTCTTCCGAATCTCGGGACTTCCCCCCTCCCCTCCATGGGTTCTTTGGTTAACTTTTTCAACTCCATACCATAAATCCTCCTAATTTTCAGGCCCCCATTGTATCCAAAGTTTATGTTACATTACAAGAGTTATTTAAGACCTTCCAAAGAGTTCAGATATTTACAGTAGTCTGTCAAATATAATGTAAATTTCTCCCATTCTTTGTTGAAGTTTAGATCCTCCTGGTTTCTGATTTTCCCAGTCATTCTCGCCATCTCTGCATAGTCCAGTAGTTTAGTCTGCCAATCCACTCTGTAGGGACCTTGTCGTCTTTTCAACTTTTAATGTTTTGGGTCATCTTGGGGCCCCAAGGCCTTCGGCTGCTTTGTTCTGATTTTCCACAAAAATAACCCATGACAGCAAATTGTCTGCTAAATAATTACCACTGTTTGCAAACAGGCTGTAATTCCATTTTAAAAAAATCATTGCTAAAAACTTAATCATTTTTATTAACTGTATTTGCATACAAGAAACAACAGATAGTTTTAAAAGGTGTTTTAGTTTCAGAAGATGCATGGACCTCAAAAGAGGTATTCCCTTCCATCTGGGAGAAGCAGGCAGACATCTGCTGAGGCGATGCCTGCCACCCATAGATTTATTGGACTTAGATTAAAAATAATTAACATTTTAAACTCTTTTTTTTTAATGGCATGATTAATTGGAGGCACATTCTTAATTCAACAAATGTGTTGTGAATACCTCCACATGTGGTGGGAGTGCCCCAAAATCCAACTCTTCCGGCCATCAATCATACAAGAAATATGCAAAATAATTAAGCAAGTATTAGAAATCACCCCAGAACTGGCCCTACTAAACATCCCACTCACATCATAAAGAGCTCATAACCCACCCACTCTCAGCACCCAGAAGCATCATATGCAGACACTGGAGAGACCTGTCAGGAGTAAGCATGGATCAATGGTATCACATAGTATGGGAAACAGCCTTATTAGAAAAACTAACCAACAAACTGAAACTGCCACAGGGACAAATAGACAACAAGACAACAACAAGAAACCGCCAACAGCATACAAATCAATCTGGCTAAACTGATCCAAACACGCACACACACACGAAAACAAATTTCACTACAGCCAATCAAAGACAACCAACCACACTCTAGGCCTAGGCCACCCTCAACCTCTCTCATCACCAAAGAAATACAACAAGTGAATAGTAAAGAGAATCCACACAAGTGACGCTGACACAAAACACCACACATACACTAAGTAGAATAGAAACATTGCGACCGACCCCACCCAACTCTCATTCCCCCTCCACCTCTTTCCCCCTTTTCTTCCTAATGTAACACTAATGTCTCACAGCAAATGAAACTGATCTGTAGAAAATGCAACTTGAAAAAAGAGACAAATGCACGTACTTTTGTAAACTAAGAAATCTTTAATAAAAATATATTAAAAACAAACAAACAAATATGTTGTGAAGTGTTGTGTAGATCCCAAATGGTTGACAAGACAGAAGTACTGTTTTTGGGGGACAGGAGGCGGGCAGGTGTGGAGGATTCCCTGGTCCTGAATGGGGTAACTGTGCCCCTGAAGGACCAGGTGCGCAGCCTGGGAGTCATTTTGGACTCACAGCTGTCCATGGAGGCACAGGTCAAATCTGTATCCAGGGCAGCTGTTTACCAGCTCCATCTGGTACGCAGGCTGAGACCCTATCTGCCTGCGGACTGCCTCGCCAGAGTGGTGCATGCTCTGGTTATCTCCTGCTTGGATTACTGCAATGCGCTCTACGTGGTGCTACCTTTGAAGGTGACCCGGAAACTACAACTAATCCAGAATGCGGCAGCTAGACTGGTGACTGGGAGCGGCCGCAGAGACCACATAACACCGGTCTTGAAAGACCTACATTGGCTCCCAGTACGTTTCCGAGCACAATTCAAAGTGTTGGTGCTGACCTTTAAAGCCCTAAACGGCCTTGGTCCAGTATATCTGAAGGAGCGTCTCCACCCCCATCGTTCTACCCGGACACTGAGGTCCAGCACCGAGGGCCTTCTGGCGGTTCCCTCACTGCGAGAAGCCAAGTTACAGGGAACCAGGCAGAGGGCCTTCTCGGTAGTGGCGCCCGCCCTGTGGAACGCCCTCCCACCAGATGTCAAAGAGAACAACAACTACCAGGCTTTTAGAAGACATCTGAAGGCAGCCCTGTTTCGGGAAGCTTTTAATGTTTGATGTATTATAGTATTTTAATATTCTTTTGGAAGCCGCCCAGAGTGGCTGGGGAAGCCCAGCCAGATGGGCGGGGTATAAATAATAAATTATTATTATTATTATTATTATTATTGTTTCGAATGCCAGTCCTACTCAGTACATGCCCATTGAAGTTAATGGACATGGCTAACTTTTAGATCCTTTAATTCCAGTGGGTCTACTCCAATTTCTAATAGCTGCAATAAAGAATATGTCCCAGCTGCAATAAAGAATATATCTCCTGTATTGGTCCAGTGTTTTGTCCAACTATGCTTTCCTTGCCTGTTGTGATCCTACTTAGGGTGACTCAACTCAGCCCTACTGAATGTGACTCTGCTTTTCTGGATGAGACCCCTGTCCTTCTAGCAAGTGAGGATGTTGATAGACATAATTTCCTTTCCACTCTGTAGTCATCACTTGCAGCACTGCTACTGTGCATCTTCCACAAAAGCAGTGCTATTTTTCTAGAAAAAGGGGTGCCGGAACTCACGAAGAACGCCTCCCTTGTTCTCTCTCTCTCTCTATTTTTTTTAAAATAATTTTTATTAATTTTTCATTAATAACAATCCAGTGGAGGCCACATGAATACAATGCCAAATCATGCCAAATCACAATACAACCAAAAGTGCCAATTAAACAGTTCCGAATGACACATTTTTGGATTTTCTTTTTCAGTGAAGGCTTGCCGATTCATAGCACAGCAAAAAATAATGTAAAGACACAACATAGCACTTACATAGCATTCCAATTACGATGACAAGAGTGCTCTCCAGATCAAAACCTTGGCACTCAGTGGCTGATTCATTTTGCAGGTTCTCTTTCTCTTTCTTCCAAAACAGGTCTGTTTCTGAAGTCCAAATTCAGATATATCTTAGAAGAAACAGATACGTCTGCTCATGGCGACCACATTGGGGAGCTTCCAATATGTGCATTCACTCTGCATCCCTGCCCCCACATTCCATCGGAGCCAGAGGCAGTTATCAGATGATCTGCGAGAGAAAGCCCTCCTCCCCTGAACTGGGGGGGGGGGCCTTGCAAGGATAATCACTCCCAAATTATCCTTAATTAACTGCATGGCTGGCATCCGCTACCATGGGATTGGCAGTTTGCCACGGCGGCTGCGCCAGAAGCCCTCCCTTGTTCTCTTATAATGGCAATGGTGCCCACCCGAGAGGTGCCAGAACTTGAGTTCAGGCTGAAAAAAAGCCCTGCACAAAAGCCCTGTTATTTGTCTTACATAATTATGGAAATTACTTTGTAATTACCTTATCAAAGTCCATTCAATGAAAAGGAATGGCAATGCAAATGGGTGAAAATACATAATCAATCATATATCACTTTCAGGCTCAAAGCAACAGCAGCAGCAAACACCAGGCATGTTTGCCGGATTGCTTTCTCTTCCAGTTATCACCATCGTTTTCTTTATAAGCTGATTTTCCATCGCTAAAGCTATGTTGAAGGTGGCTTACAGCAGAAAAAGATTTACATAATTACAAAAGTAGCCATAAAATAAATAAGACACATCAAAAAGTACACAGCAAAATTGAACCATTTCCATATAAATCATAACAACACTTAAAAATAAAAGAATATATATAAATAACAATAATATATCAATAACTCCCTCAGTAATACCCCAGCCCAAGAGTCTTTTGAGCAACATCAGCTTAAGTAGCTTCCCTCCCAGACCAGGTGGGGAAAAGCTAGCAAGGCAGGGAACAAATCTTCCAGGACTCGCAGCTAGGATGGTTGATGGATATAGGATGAATAAGCGAAAATTAGCAATTTCAACTGCCATTTCAATTTTTGTCAGATTTCTCTAACAGGCAGGCCCAATACATTTTGGCACCTGAGGCGAACTACAGAATCACGCCTCTCCTACCCCTCAGTTTAGGATGCATACTTGTCGACTTTTCCCTTTTCTTGTGAGGAATTCTATTTGGAATGAGGGAATTTCCCTTTAAAAAAGGGAAGTGTTGACAAGTATGTTAGGGTGAGATGCAGGTGATGGTGTTGTAGAAATTTGCTTTATCTGAAAAAAGTACAAAGCCAGACTTCTGAGTACAACTCCAGGGCACACCACTCTGTAGCCAGCACACAATGAAGCACACAAAAGTCAAGCTGTAGTGTTTTGTGCCCTCAGGAGCTTTCAAGAAGTCACCTGCTTTTAGCATTCCAATTTTCAGACCCACCCCACCTACCCAGTGCACCCAATAACACGATCAGATATCAGGTTCAAATCCCAGCTTGTAAAGCTCACATGGTCGCCTTGAGCCAATTGCAACCTCAGCCTAACCTAGAGCACATGGTTATTGCGAGGGGGGGGGAATGTGCAAGCGAAGGCACCCTCTCCATGAGCTGCTTCTCTCCCCTGAGCAACAAGAGAGGCAGCGGACAGGCAGGGAGTAGGCAAGCAGCAAAGGATGTGCACAGGAGAGCTCACAGACAGAGAAAGAGGCAGCTATGGCAGAGGCAGCAATGGGTGGATCCGCCGCCACTCACAGGGGGTCTAGATCTGCCCCTGAAGCAGCATGCTTCATTCTGTGTCATGCAAAACATCCCTGCTAGTAAATAGCACTGATTTTAACCCAGGCTTCCCGGACAGCCTTAAGCTGAACTGGGCACGGCCCAGAGAACATGCAGTTAGCTCCACATGCCCAGTAGTGCATTGGCCTTCCTCTTTTGCAAACAGCAGTCTCCAGTTCCCAACTCAGGGAAGTTTCGAAAGCAGTCTCGGATACGGTGATAAGCTGTTCAAAGCGGGAAACTAAAATGTCCCATTAAACTGTTCCCTGAACTAGCTCTCTGGATTTTGACCGAGAAGATCATTCCAAGGTCAGTTTCACTTTCTTTTTTCTGATTATGAAGAAAATTCCCAGAGGTCAAACTACTTCTCTGGAACTTGCTAGTACATCTGCCTGGCAGTAAGATCCACAACATGTTAGTTTCCTATCCAAACAACAAGTCAGGTCAAGGACACTTCGGTCACCTACCCCTGAGCAGCAGAACTGCACAAACAGGAAAAAGCTTGCTGTCTAGCTTGCCAGGTTTTGTTGATAGCAAGTACCATAATTCTTACAGAATAATGTCTAAGCTGTCTCTTTCATTGATGTCCTGCTAATTATGAAGAACTACAACAGCAAACAGGAGGAAAAGTTTGGCTTCACCTATTTCAGTATTCAAATACATTTTAGAAACATTTGTTAAATGCTAACCTATAAGGCACATTGCCCAATCCAGTCAGTTGCATTTTTTTTCTGGGGCTGAGAGGATAGGCAAAGGTTCTCTGCTTTTTTATTTGACTCTTGCATTTTCCCAAAGCCCAGCCCTTATGGACTGTTGCTGCTTTCCTAATAGTTAATCGGGAGATGGGCTTTGACTCCTTCAGCCTATAAAAAGGGAAAGAGCAGCTGAGAGAAAAGGAGAGAGGACCAAATTCTTCTTCATCCAGCCAAGACAAGCTTACTTAGGGGCACAAGGTAAGATATTGTTTTGAATAGTGCCTTGTGATTCTAATCCACTGCTGATCAAGGGAAGGATCTGTCTGAGATAAACAAGGATCCTTCTTGCCTTTTGTGCTTTTGGTGCCGCTAGTATAGTGTTGGATGAATTTCTCAATTTTTGTTTTTCTTTCCTTTCTTTTTTTTAAAAAAATCTTAATGAAAGGTTTTATTTTAATGCAATTTCCCTCGAATATACATACGCTTGAAAGCAGTTCTGCCTCATATACATTCCCCTTAATGCAGTGCACTTTTGTACAGTGGTGCCTCGCAAGATGAAAAGAATCCGTTCTGTGATTCTCTTCGTCTAGCGGTTTTTTCGTCTTGCGAAGCAAGCCTATTGACGGATTAGCGGATTAGCGCTATTAACGCTATTAGCGACTTTTAGCAGCTTATCTGCTGATCGGATCAGCTGATAAGCGGCTTAGCGGCTTAGAAAAAGGGGGGAGGAAAAAAAACCAGCAGGAACTCGCAAGACATTGTCGTCTTGCGAAGCAAGCCCATAGGAAATTCGTTTTGCGAAGCACCTCCAAAACGGAAAACCCTTTCGTCTAGCGGGTTTTCCGTCTTGCGAGGCATTCGTCTTGCGGGGCACCACTGTATCTTATTTTCACTAATATATGCTATTCTTATGCACACTTTATCCAGGTATATGCATTTTTGTACATGCCCCTTAGCTAGAGAGGTGCAAAATTCAAAGAACGGTTGTGCTTTGGTTCATGTATTGTTTTGGAGAGTGACAATTTAGTCACCCATAAATGTGAACTGAATGGAATTTCTCCTTCATCCCTGCACTGGTACTAGTTAGTCCAGAAGACATTTAACTGAAGAGGGGCTGCAGTGGGTGGCTGGGTGGGCAGGCCTTCAAAAATCTGCTTTAGGGGAAATAAGATCTGCCAGCTCTGATTGCTGTATCTTCTGCTTTGCTGTTCATGTGATCTCGTCCATTTGATTTTCTCCTGATTGGTTTCTCTCTTAAACCAACCTTTCTGCTTCTAATTTTATTTTAAATGACGTCTGGGTGCAAGCCTCTCTGGGGTGAGCCACCAAGAAAACTTTCCTCTAGTCACCATTTGCTTTAGCACAGATAGTGAGGGCTTAGAAGACTTTTTCTGTGAAGAGGCAGAACAAAGTTGGGCAAAGTAGTCCTTCAGGAATGCCTCTAGGTTCCAAACTGTTTGGTGTTTTAAAGGCAAGCTGCACTACTGGAATTGTGCCACAAACCAGACTGGGAGCCACTGTTTCTGTTTACACACAGCCACAATACGGTGCCATCTGCTGAGCATGGTGGCTTAATTTTGAACCAACTCCAGTCCCCTTCATGCAACGCATTGCAGTAGGTTAATGAATCAGAGGCGGTTTTAGGGCAGTACGACCGGTTTGGATGCACTGGGTTGCAGGTGCCACGGGGGGTGGGGGGGTGGGCAGGGCACGGATCCGCAACAATGATGTCAAATTGAGCATGAGAGGTGGGGGGCACCGAATCTTAGCACTACAAAGGGCGCTGCTGAAATTTGAGAGCCCAAACTTTGCCACCGAATGAACGCCTGACGCATAGTGTTCTGAAAAAGGACTGTTAAAGGACAGTTCACACTCTTGTCAAGTTTCTGAAAAGTTATTGTTGCGACTGCATAGTTGGGAGTTCCCCGTAGAATTCAAAGCAGTGCTACGTGAATATCCTATCAGTGCAAGGATTTCTGCTTGTGCAATGGAACATTCTCCCCCTCTCCTGCCCCTGCCCCATCCCTCACAAATCTGTTCTAGGCATTCATCCAAACCTCTAGGGCAGATCTGTGGGGAGGAGGGGAGAGTTTGGTTGCACAAGCATAAATCCATGTGGCGATGGAGCAAGTGCTTTGGAAACTGCCCTGCATTTCATGTTGTAGCAAAGGCAATGTGGTCGGATTTGTATTTAGAGCTGCATAAAACAATCTGTCTTACTTCTTTCCTATATTCTTTTGCAGCTATGGCAATGAGGTTATTATTCCTCTTGACTGGACTGGCACTATTGAGTGGTAAGTAAACCGGACCAAAGGCCACCTCCTCATTTTGGGGATGGCCAGTAAGGGAGCATGCACTTTCATATGGCCTGGCACGGTGAAAATATACTACACAAATGGATGTGAAAAGGGGATGCTGGTACAGTGGTGCCCCACAAGACGAATGCCTCGCAAGACCGAAAACTCGCTAGACGAAAAAGTTTTCCGTTTTGGAGGTGCTTCACAAAACGAATCTCCTATGGGCTTGCTTTGCAAGACGACAATGTCTTGCGAGTTCCTGCTGGTTTTTTTCCCTTCCCCCCTTTTTCTAAGCCGTTAAGCCGCTTATCAGCTGATCCGATCAGCAGATAAGCCGCTAAAAGCCGCTAAAAGCCGCTAAAAGCGCTAATCCGCTAATCCGTCAATGGGCTTGCTTCGCAAGACGAAAAAACCGCTAGACGAAGAGAATCACAGAACAGATTATTTTCGTCTTGCGAGGCACCACTGTATTCGTTCAGTATGAGCCACTTCCTTAAAAGTTATTTAATTTTTTTTAAAAAATATTTCTTATATAGAGCTACACAGTCATCATTGAAAGACATTTGCATTAACCGTCCCCTCTTATTGTTTATACTAATTTGTTGCACCATGAGGGGAATACTGGCTGCCAACATAGGGCTCAAACCCATGGCCCTGAGTTTAAGAGTCTCACACTCTACCAACTGAGCTATCTCTCATGACAAACCTGGGTCCTAGTTTCATGAGAGAGGGAAGTAAATTTCACTATCCACTTTCTCCATGTGATTATTCAGATGCTCATAGCTGTATGGGGTTCTTCCCCAGTATATATTATTCCAAATGTGGCCACACCATTCCATATATATTTGTGAACGAGACTTGCGATACTATTTTTGATCCGTTTCTATTTTCTTCCTCTCAGGGCCGTGCACAGCAAGTTCCCAAGGAAAGGAATTTGTCACAGCCTTCATGCTCAACATCAAACAGAATCGACGCAATACTAAGCTTGAGTTGCTCATCACTGGGTACCATCCTGCAACCACCGTCACGGTCACATCAAACAAAGCTACATTCCAGAACACCGTTCCTGTCAGTGAAGGGGAAACTGTGTCCATTGAGCTTCCAGCTTCCGCAGAGATGGCGGGGACGGACAGCTTTGACAGGGCTGTGACGATCCGAGCAAACCATGACATCTCTGTCTTTTCCCGCAGCCGCAAGGACTATTCAACTGGTGCCATGGTAGTGTACCCAGTCAAGCAGCTGGGCATGTTGTATTATGTGGTAACCCCAGTGGGTGAAATGGCAGACACTTTCAAGGAGTTTGCAGTTGTGGCCTATCAAGCAGCCACTAGGGTCGACATCCGTTTGACGGGGTCTGTGACATTCAAAGGACGTGTTTATCCCGCCGGGAGCATTCTGGTTGTTAACCTCAAGGCCTTCCAAGCAATCCAGCTGCAAAGCTTGCAGGATCTATCTGGCACCAAGGTTGAATCAAGTGGACCTGTGGCTGTCTTGAGTGGGCACAGTTGTGCCAAGAACCACACACACTGTGACCATGTTGTCGAGCAGCTCCTGCCCGTTTCACGCTGGGGTGCCGCCTTCCTTGTGCCCCCAGTGTCCTTCCAGAGCAGATACGATATGGCGTATATCGTTGCATCCCAAAACACTTCAGTCATGTATCAATCCGGACCCACAGCAGGAAACTATAATATGAGAGCTGGAGAAGCTATTCAGTTGAGCATCCAGCCCTCTCGGGCACTTTACATCTCAGCTGACAGAGGAATCCAAGTCCTTTTCTTCTTTACTGGTGCATCAAGAGGAAGCACGATCTATGACCCATTCCTCATCAATGTTCCTCCACTGACAAGCTACTGTAGGTCATACCGCATTGAGGGAATGGCCGGGTTTGATAATTATGCAGTTATTATAGCCAAAACCTCAGAAACCGGTGAGATCACATTAGAGAAGAGGGCCGTTGAAAACATCCAGTGGAGACCAATCCCGGCCACAGAATACTCCTCTGCTCAGCTCAGTTTGGGCAGAAAAGCTAGTTCTCTCTCCCTGGAGCACCCCAGCACTCCTTTTGGACTCTTCATTTTTGGAGGCTCATTCCGTGATGGCTATGGCTCCATAGCTCTTTGCTCATCTGGTAAGTATTGAATAGGCTGCTAGGGAATGAACAAATAGTTGACAATAGTCTTGACCAGGCTTCCTGCTAATTGGAGCCCATCTGGCAGTTCCTGTTTGTACCCAGTTTATTTCCTGTGCCACTGGGTTACAATGAATTAAAGTGCTGGGGCACAAAACTACAAGCCAATATGTCAATAGAAAAATGTTCCTCAGAAGTGAAGGAATTATGAATGACTAATTGTTGTAAGCTGCCCAGATGGGCATGGTAGAAATAAATTGTTGTTGTTGTTGTTGTTGTTGTTATACTGAGAACTCACCTGACCATTTTTTTATCAGTGTTTGATCCAGACACAACCGTGGCTCCATTATCCTGCCCTGAGAACAGCCACTTTGAGGCCTGTGGAAGTGCCTGCCCAGCCACCTGCTCTCACAGAACTGCTCCCTCTGAGTGCACAGAGACCTGTGTGGAAATCTGCCAGTGCAACAGAGGCTACGTCCTCAGTGCTGAGAAGTGCATCCCAGTGGAGAGCTGCACCAACACTTCTATGGGTATGAACTGCAATGCAGGGCGGGAGTCCTGGGCTCATGAAGACAGCCAGACTCTCTGCAAGCGTTACGCCAAATTACATAGGGAGTATAATATTTGACTGCTGAGACCATATAATACCAGTCTTAGAAAGACCTACATTGGCTTCCAGTACATTTCCTAGCACAATTCAAAGTGTTGGTGCTGACCTTTAAAGCCCTAAACAGCCTCAGCCTTGTATACCTGAAGGAGTGTCTTCACCCCCATAGTTCAGCCCAGACACTGAGGTCCAGCTCCGAGGGCCTTCTGGCAGTTCCCTCCCTGTAAGAAATGAAGCTTACAGGGAACCAGGTAGAGGGCCTTCTCGGTGGTGGCGCCCGCCCTGTGGAATGCCCTCCCATCTGATGTTAAGGAGATGAGTAATTACATAACATTTAGGAAACATCTGAAGGCAGCCCTGTATAGGGAAGCTTTTTAAGGTTTAAGGTTTAACTATGTTTTTATATATGCTGGAAGCTGCCTAGAGTGGCTGGGGCAACCCACTCAGATGGGTGGGGTGTATAAACAACAACAACAACAACAACAACAACAACAACAACAACAACAACAACAACAAAATAATAATAATAATAATAATAATAATAATAATAATAATAATAATAATAATAAAAAATTGACTGGAAGGAAAGAGGGACTTTTACTCCCTCAATCTTTTCCGTCCTTACTGGAGCCTTGAATTACTTTGCTTTTCCTGATTTTTAAAATATGTAATCACACCTGACTACTTTTGAACATTGCTTTCCTTCAGGTCCCACTGACCCCCCAATAGACTGTCCTGAGAACAGCCACTTTGAGACCTGTGGGAATCCCTGCCCAGCCACATGTTCAGACAGAACTGCTCCCGATGAATGCACAGATGGCTGTGTGGAAATATGCCAGTGCGATGTGGGATACATCCTTAATGATGAAAAATGCATCCCAGTCGAGAGCTGCCCCAGCACTTCGACAGGTATGGACTCCAATGCCAGGCAAGAGTTCTGGGCTGATGAAGACTGCCACATTATTTGCAATTGCTACCCTAAATTAGGGATGGTTGTGTACAAAAAGACTTTTTGTGAGGCCAAGAAGAAAAGCCTCAGGCACTGTAGGGGATGGAGGCTGTGAGCATTCAGAAGTAGCTCTGCTGCCAGAGCTAGGTTAGGAGAGGCGTGGATTGAGGTGTTCAGAGAATCAAGTGAGGCCAATTTGAGCCCTTGAGGGTGTCAAGCCTAGCCTGCAATTTAGCTTGATACCCATGGCTCTCACATTTTCAACTCAGTTGCTGCCTCGCGAACCAAGACACAAAGGACTTTTTCACCCTGCCATCCTTAATTAGAACAGCAAGGGTTTTGTGGGCGGCAAAAAGGAATCAACTTTGAGGTCATTCTGTGGATGAAGATGCAACCTTTTGCAAATGCCACCTCCTTCCAAGGTCAACAGGCTTCATTTTGGGAAGATGTCAACTCCTGCCCACATGTGTTAGCTTCATGGTCCATGGGCCCCTGTCCCTGAGGTCACATGGCTTCCTCTGTCCCCAACCTCCATGAGTAAGGTATGAACATCTGTCTGATGCATGGAGATTGTGGTGTTCTGTGACCACAGGGGAATAAAGCAATAGGCATTCCACTATCTCTGCCTAAATCTAATTGGTTGTTTTTTTTTACAGTCCTGAGCCACATGCAAATCAATTTCATTGAGAAGGCCTAGTTTCACTAACATGGGAGATATTTTTTTCTCCCCACTTTCCCTGCATTTTAAAAATACCAAATATATCATGTCCTCCTATGCAAGGTGCTTCTGACACTTCAACTATTTCAGCTGCCGCTTTTTGTCCTTTTCCTTGCTCCAGGATGGCCCTTTTGTGACACGGCAACTAGAACACTATTATGCATTAAAAATCTATCCCACCTATTTCTCCAAAGAGACCCAAGAAGCCTAAGAAACAATACAAGAAACAGAGCAGAACAAAATTCTGAATATTCATTCCAGTTAATAAATTAGCAACCCTTTTAATAATAACCCCAAAACAATGTAGAATGGTGCTAGGAAAGTAAAATACGTAGTATTTTCAATGGCCTAATATAAAAGCCAGGTTTTTACCTCTTGCCTGACACAGTAGAGCGATGGGACCTAATGGAACTTCCTCGACAAGCCATTTAATTAGGTAGGTGCCACAACAAAAAAGACCCTACTAATGGAGCTTTAAGGGACTTGGAAGAAGGCCCTAGATGATTGCAGTACAGTTGTACCTTGGTTGTGGAACAGAATCCATTCCAGAAGTCTGTTCAGCTTCTGAAAATGTTCGACAACCAAAGTGCAGCTTCCGATTGGCTGCAGGAGCACACAATTGGAAGCTGTGGAAGCCACATCAGACATTCGGGTTCCAAATAACATTTGCATTCAGGAGCCAAATAACATTTGCATTCAGGAGCCAAAAAGTTCAACTCGCAAGGTGTTCGGGATCCAAGGTACGACTGTATAATAAAATTTGCTGCACAGCGTGTGTGCCCCAGAACCATTTAATTCCTGACTGCAGCCTTGAATAAGCTTTGTTTTTCCTTAACTTTTTTTAATTACACCTGACCAGCTTTGATCGTTCTTATTCCTCCAGTTCCCACCTCAGCCCCAGTACCCTGCCCTGAGAACAGCCACTTTGTGTCGTGTGGAACTCCATGCCCAGCTACCTGTTCCGACAAAACTGCTCCCGAAACGTGCAATGATACCTGTGTGGCGGCCTGTCAGTGTGATGAGGGTTATATCCTTAGTGCTGAAGCATGCATCCCAGTGGAGAAGTGCCCTTGCATTTACAAAGGCATGAGCTACAGCGCAGGAGAGGAGTTCTGGGCTGATGAAGGCTGTCATACTCGCTGCAAGTGCGACTCCAAATTAGGGAAGGTTACATGCACCAAGTCCTCCTGTAAGGCCAATGAAAAATGTGCCCTGGTGAATGGCATTTGGGGCTGTCATCCCACCAGCTATTCCACCTGCATAGGAACTGGAGACCCTCACTACACCACCTTTGATGGAAAGAAATTTGACTTCATGGGAACCTGCATTTATCAAATGGCCGGAGTCTGCTCCAAGGACCCCACTCTCACCCCGTTTTTGGTCACGGTGGAGAACAACAACCGAGGCAGCAAGGCAGTGTCCTTCACCAAAGTGGTGACACTAGAGGTCTACAACATGACCATCAGTCTGAGCCAAGAACATCCACAGAAGATTAAGGTACATATGCCAGGTGATAAGGAAGAGTGGGGCAGATTTAAATTCAGCACTTGATTTTGGGTTCAACCAGCACCTCATTGAGCAATGAGGTCCTCTGGCAGGGCCATTGCATCTGATTCTTAATGTTAGAATGCCAACAGTCTTTCTGTTGTGGTTTACAAGGCTAAAGGATGTGAGGCTAGGACAGGAAAATGTGCTGAATGAGGAAATTGTGTTCTGTATTGTGTTATACTGGATACCAGCAACAAGGAAGAAAGATACTAGGCAGTAGCACTGAGGGATGCAGAAATGGAATTAGTTCACATTTAAAGGGGTGGTGCTGTGGGTTAAACCACAGAGTCTAGGACTTGCCGATCAGAAGGTCAGTGGTTCGAATCCCCGCAACGGAGTGAGCTCCCGTTGCTCAGTTCCTGCTCCTGCCAACCTAGCAGTTTGAAAGCACGTCAAAGTGCAAGTAGATAAATAGGGACCGCTCCGGCGGGAAGGTAAACACCGTTTCCGTGCGCTGCTCTGGTTTGCCAGAAGTGGCTTAGTCATGCTAGCCACATGACCTGGAAGCTGTACGCCAGCTCCCTCGGCCAATAAAGTGAGATGAGTGCCGCAACCCCAGAGTCGGTCACGATTGGACCTAATGGTCAGGGGTCCTTTACCTACCAAATCAGCAGTTTCCGAAACAATATGCAAACTGAAGCACAGCGATCCTTCAGAATTCACACTTCTCCAACCATATAATGTGTTTAAAAATGCTTTTACTAGGGGAATAAATGCAGATAGTATTGAAAATAACATATGGAAACACATTATATTAGGGGAAATTGCTTGAAACTGTGTGCATTATTCAAAACTGCAAACAAAAATGTGTTCATTGGGAGAAGTTGGCACTAAAATTAGCTTTTTTAAAAAAAGATCACAAATTGCTGCAGAAATGTAGATAACTTCGCATGCCAACCCTGCAGATGTAATGAGGTCCAAAAAGTTGTGTGAGGAGGGAACTATGATTAATATCGTTTCACTGATGTGATTCATAGAATCACAGAATGATCTAGTTGGAAGGAACCACCAAGGTCATCTGGCCTAACCCCCGTGCAATGCTGGAATCTTTTGCCAAATGTGCAGCTTGAACTGACTGAACTACCCCAGATCTCACAAAGCAATTTATAAGCTGCTGGTCTCAAGTTCAGCTCAGACGTGCAAATCAGCACCTCTGGTTGCTGTCCCATCTCTTGTAGAAATTGCTGATCTTAAATGACTCATTCATATGGTGATTATAATGTGAGAGACATATCAGCTTTCTGCCTCAAGCATGCATGCTACTTTCACAAGCTGAAAAGGCATTAAACATAAAATCTGTTTTCTGGTGCATGTTCTTAATAATTAGGCCATTCCATGGCTTCTTGAAATTGTCATATGACAAATTTTGCCCTGTAAATCTGTCTTAAGTGGGACGTTTTTTCCAAGAGCCCAGAGGTACTAGAGAAGAGCAGTAGATAATCTTGGGTTGGGGCAGTTCAAGCTTTCTAAAAGTCAGTGGCAAAGTGATACCAGCAACAAGGGCCTGGCGTCTGCTGATGACCCACAACCCAGCCTGGGTCCACCGACAGCAGCCTCCTGGACCTGCTCCCCCCCCCTCACAATGGCTACCTGCTTGTACACCCACCTCACTGTGTATCTGGTCGAGACAAGAGTGGTGATGATTAAAAGGAGCAGTAGACACCACTGCCTGCTTGCTCACTGGCTCTCTGTCGGACAAGCAAGGGAGAGGAGAAGCAGTTGGCAACAATGGAGATCAGGTCGAAGACTCATTGAAGGAGGACACACTGAGGGAGAGAGGTATGAGGAGGCCATTTTGCCTAAGAGCCTGTAGAGCCAGGAACCAGCACAGTGCAATAGAACACAGAGGGTTTACAGTGGTACCTCGGGTTACAGACGCTTCAGGTCATAGACGCTTCAGGTTACAGACTCTGCAAACCCAGAAGTAGTACCTCGGGTTAAGAACTTTACCTCAGGATGAGAACAGAAATCGTGCGGTGGCAGCGGGAGGCCCCATTAGCTAAAGTGGTACCTCAGATTAAAAATGGACCTCCAGAATGAATTAAGTTCTTAACCCGAGGTACCACTGTATCTCTAAATGACAAATTCCTGTTTGAACATTCAATAGTAGAAGCAGTTTTCTTTCTTAGCCTCAGGGTTCTGATGATGTCATGTGGGGGCAAGTCATTTCCTTCTCATTCTAGCGCCAGCAAAAGTGAATAAAACCCATAGATTATTATACAACATATAGCAAGGGTGGAAAATAAGTGGCCTGCCAAGTGTTGCTGAACTGCATACCCCATCATTCCTAACCACTGGCAATGCTGGCTGAGGCCCCATGCTCTCCACCCCTGGCATACAGCGCAGATGTGCCTCTCACTAGTGAAAACATGTCCAAGTTCGGTTTCCCCCCCTGAATTTGCTGAACTCTCAGTGTGACGGTCACTTCTATATATTTTCCAGGTGAATGGAGTCTTTGTGGACCTGCCCTTCTCCTATGGAAAGAAACTGAAGGTCTACATCAGCGGAGTCCATGGCTTCATCAAAACAGACTTTGATCTGAGAGTCAGCTTTGACTGGTACAGTTATGCCAGGGTCATTATTCCCAGCACTTATGCCAATGCTGTGTGTGGACTGTGTGGCAATGCTAACCAGGACCCCAGTGATGACTTTGCTATGAAGGATGGAACTCAGGCAACAGATGAAATCCAGTTTGCAGACAGCTGGAAGTTGAAGGAGATCCCAGGATGCTCTGCAGGATGCAGTGACTGCTCAGTATGCAGTGAGGCAGAGAAACAGACCTACAAGGGGGACCAGTTCTGTGGGATCCTCAAGAGAAGGGATGGTCCGTTCAGGCAGTGCCATGAGACCATTGACCCAACACCTTACTTTGATGATTGTGTTTTTGACACCTGCCAGTACAAGGGTCATCACGACACTCTCTGCAGTGCCATCAGTGCCTACGTGACAGCCTGCCAATCTTTGGACATTGAGGTTGGGAAATGGAGATCAGACTCTTTCTGCAGTAAGTATTACTTTCTGAATCTGGATCTGAGTTCAGTTAAATATTGGGTGTTGATGACCGCCATGCAGTCTTAGCATTTGGGAAAAAAACCTCAACGATGAATCATTTGATAAGAATTTCAGGGTACCGTGTAAAAGACGACATTGTATCAAGGATTGCTTAGAGAGTTGCAACTCTGCAGGAATACTAGGTGGAATGACTCCCTGTGCTTTGGTTTTTTCCTGTAGTGCCTCACAGACCTCGGGTTAAGAACTTAATTCGTTCCAGAGGTCCGTTCTTAACCTGAAACTGTTCTTAACCTGAAGCACTACTTTAGCTAATGGGGCCTCCTCCGGCTTCCGCATCGCCGGAGCACGATTTCTGTTCTCATTCTGAGGCAAAGTGCTTAACCTGAGGTACTATTTCTGGGTTAGCAGAGTTTGTAACCTGAAGCGTCTGTAACCTGAAGCGTCTGTAACCTGAAGCGTCTGTAACCTGAAGCGTCTGTAACTCGAGGTACCACTGTATTCCACATAGCATTAAGGAGACCGTGCCGTCAGCCTGATGGAATGATCTCCCTTCTTTGCCCCAGGGTTCTCCCAACTCCCTAGAAAAGATTCGGGGGGAGTGTGGTGGCATGCAGGGGGAGGAGAATGGAGAAAAGTCCCATTGTCGTAGCAGGCATTGCACTAGCACATTGATTTAGTTCTGCACATCCCAAGATGCCCAATTTGTGCACATTATTTTCCAATGCCAAATTGAAGAGTATGTTTGGGAGTATGTTTTTTTAAAAAATTGGGTATGTTCTTTAAAAAAATTATAATTGGGAGTATGTTTTTTTTAAAAAAATGATTTCTTGAACTGCTGCATGAGCACAAAGAAGGTATTGCATTGTTAAATTAGCAGTTACCATTCCCCCAAATACAGAGGGGTGCTTCATTTTCACCCAACTCCAGAAATGAGTGTCAAGGAGGGGGCCATTTTCCCAAGTCCTCCCTCCAAGCTACTAATCAATCACATGCAGGCACTGAACAGGTTGCCAAGCTTTATTGGCTTCTTCTCTGGCACAAGCCACAGAACATCAAACAGCAAGTTGAAAACATGGCATGTTCTCTCCCTTCCCCAGAAGGTTAGCTCGAAGATTTATAGGGGTTGGGGAATGCTGGCAAGAAACCAGCCCCTTCAACTGCTCCCACTTTGGGAACGAATTGTTACCACCTTCCTGAGGGGCCCCACCCAGAGATACTTGCTCACAGAATCACTACTTCATGACAAACCTCAGTTTTTTGTCCCTCATCCAGCCCACCACTGAATCTAGGCACCAGTTCATAACAGTCACAGCCCCTCCTGACTCAGATGCAACAGAATAAGCACTAGAATAAGCAAACTGCAGGTATTTTTTTGTGGTGTGTGTGTTAAGAGGACATTTTGAACCACATGGTGCCCAAAAGTCTTCACATAATAACACTTTGGTGGTGCTTTTGCTGAGCCTTAGTTATATTCCAAAGGCTGGTATAATTGTCTTTATTCTTTACTTCCAGGACTTCCCTGTCAACCCAATTCCCACTATGAGCTCTGTGGAAGCGGTTGTCCAAGCACATGCCAGAACCGTTCCTCCACCATAAAGTGTGGTGGACCATGTGATGCACCATGTACTGAAGGATGCTTTTGTGATCCTGGATTCGTGCTCAGTGGGGATCAGTGTGTGCGTCTTGCAAATTGTGGCTGTGTGCACCAGGGCAGATACTACAAAAAGGGAGAGGAGTTTTATCCCAGTAGCTCCTGCCAGGAGAAGTGCCGCTGCCTGGACAATGGAGCCACCAAGTGCCAGCCGTTCTCCTGTGGAGCGCATGAGGAGTGCAGGGTGGAGAACGGCATCCAGGGCTGTCACCCTGCGGGATATGGTACAGCTATAGCCCTTGGTGACCCCCATTATATTTCCTTTGATGGACAAAGCTTTCGCTTCCATGGCTCCTGCACTTACACCTTAGCCAAAGTCTGCAGCACAGACCCTCGGCTACAGAATTTCTCCATTTTGGTGGAGAATGAGAAGCTTGGAAATGGGCACCTTGCTCAGATAAGGAAGGTTGTGGTCTCTGTTCATCAGCACACTATCATCCTCGAAAGGGGAAGGAAATGGATAGCTATGGTATGTATGGGCTACTCATATCAGATTATTTCAAATAAAAGGGATGTGGGTGGCGCTGAGGTCTAAACCACTAAACCACTCTTGGGATTGCCGACCAGAAGGTCAGTGGTTCGAATCTGCTTGGTGGAGTGAGCTCCCGTTGCTCTGACCCAACTCCTGCCAACCTAGCGGTTTGAAAGAACACCAGTCAGTGCAAATAGATAAATAGGCAGGAAGGTAAATGGCATTTCTGTGGGCTCTGGTTTCGATCACGGTGTCCCATTGTGCCAGAGGTGGTTAGGCATGCTGGCCACATGACCTAGAAAGCTGTCTGTGGACAAACGCCAGCTCCCTTGGCCTGAAAGCGAGATGAGCGCCACAACCCCATAGTCGCCTTTGACTGGACTTAACCGCCCAGGGATCCTTTACCTTTACCTATTATTTCAAATGAATAACACGTCCTTCTTATGCAAAGGGAGTCCAAAGTGGCTTGTAGTCATAAAATTACAGGAAAACTATTTGGTATAGTAATAAAATTGGGTGTTTTTTTAAATGATGACATTTCTTTAGATCACTGGAATGAAAAACAGCATGTGCAAAAGGATGTGTGTGTGTCTTTTGTATTTGTGTGTGCTCAGAGCTGACCCCCATGAATATGCTTCTTTCTTCTTTGCTGATGCAGGTGGATGAAGAATTCTGCACTTTGCCAGTGAATAGAGACGAGGGGAAACTCTGGATCACTCAGGAGGGGATCAATATAATTGTCCAGGCGTCCTTTGGTCTCACAGTCCTTTATGATACCTCTTCCTATGTCCGTGTGACTGTCCCCAGCACCTACCAGGGACACATGTGTGGTCTGGGTGGCAATTTCAATGGTGACGAGAGGGACGATTTCATGCTCCCTAGTGGGGAGTCTGCACAAACGGTGGATGAATTTGGGGCCTCCTGGCAGGTCCCTCTGGATGGTGCCATCTGCTCCAATGGCTGTGGTGAGGAATGCCCCACTTTTGATACAGTCCAGACAGCACCGTATGAGAGTGACGACTCCTGTGGAATGATCACGTCCGAGACAGGACCATTCAAAGACTGCTCCTCATTAGTAAGCCCCTCGGATTACCTTGAGCAATGCCTGTATGACTTGACCGCGGCCAAAGGGGAGCAGGAGTATCTCTGCCGAAGCCTTCAAGCCTATGCAGCTGCGTGCCAGTCTGCTGGAGTCAAGATTGGAGCCTGGAGAACAAAGTCCTTCTGTCGTAAGTTGGATGAAAAAGTTTCTTCATCTCTGCCTTTTCGGTAGTGAGTCTCCCCCAAAGTAACCTGAGCTATTGGTTGAGTTATGTAAGTTTCAGTGCTATGCAATCACTTGTTCTCTCACCTTTTTCCTCAACCTTTTTCACCCTCTTATCTTTCTACGGGGTTCCTGTTTTTCAACCCGCTGCCTTGTTTTGCAATCTTTCTTGACTCTGAGTTCCTTGTAAGGTAAAGGTAAAGGGACCCCTGACCATTAGGTCCAGTAGTGGCCGACTCTGGGGTTGCGGCGCTCATCTTGCTTTATTGGCTGAGGGGGCCGGTGTATAGCTTCCGGGTCATGTGGCCAGCATGACTAAGCCGCTTCTGGAGAACCAGAGCAGTGCACGGAAACGCCGTTTACCTTCCCGCTGGAGCAGTACCTATTTATCTACTTGCACTTTGACGTGCTTTCAAACTGCTAGGTTGGCAGGAGCAGGGACCGAGCAACGAGAGCTCACCCCATCGCGGGGATTCAAACCACTGACCTTCTGATCGGCAAGTCCTAGGCTCTGTGGTTTAACCCACAGTGCCACCCGCGTCCCTCAAGTTCCTTGTGAGAGGGCCTCTAAATGCAGCAGGTCTGGTTTACATTGTTAAGTAATGCACATTGCCACTCTGCCTGGCATGGGATATCTAAATCCAACATAGGATACCTCAAAATAACAATTACCTAATATTACCAGTATTTATGATTTACATATTTATTCCCTGAGAGGTTGGAATGTTTGCGAACACTTCCAAGTCAGCTACAGTGTCAGAAGCTTCTGTGCCATAATATTGATGAAGCATAATGGTTGAAAATAATTGTTTTCATTTTGGAAAGCCTCCCTATTCCATGTTTGTCAAACATTACTTTTTCTGCTTTCTCTCTCTCTGTAGCCCTCACCTGCCCAGCCAATAGTCACTATGAGACATGCACAAAACCAGTTTGCGATTTCAGCTGTGCCAGCTTGTCCACTCCACTCCAGTGCACCAGAAAATGCTTTGAAGGCTGTCAATGTGATGATGGCTACTTATTTGACGGAGATACATGTGTGCCTACAGACAAATGTGGCTGTGTGCATGATGGTCTCTACCTCAAAGTAAGTCTTTGTATCCCAGTTATCGGGGTTCCCATATAGAGGGTCCAGCACAAGTGGTTTTTATAAGGATGGGAGAGAAATTTGATTCAGTTCGCATATAAAGGTGAACCTACTTTCCAAGACAATGCAAGAACTGAAACATTGCCATCTTTTGAAATTCACACTTCTCTGAATTTTGTAATGTAGTTCTCCAGTCAAGTAATGTGTGTATTGAAATGCACATATTTGTGAAAACAACATGCAAGATGCATGCTTTGCAAAGTTGTATATATTAGGCACAACTGTGTTAAAAATGTATACGGAGAAATTTTCACTAAAACGCTGATGAACTTTCACAAGGCCTTTTATAATAAACATTACAAAGTGATGTGGAAATGTGGAGAACTGATTGGGAAATGGAGAGAAACCGAAACAGATTGTTCAATAATGAAGGATATGATTTTACAAATAACACACATACCTCTAATGGAAGGGATAATGCGACTGCGCTCATGTCATGCTTATGGCCTTCCTGTGGGCATTTGGTTGGCCACTGTGAGAACAGAATGCTGGACTAGATAGTCCTTTAATCTAGTAGTGATTTTACATTCTTAAATAAATAAAATACATTTTTATAAGATGAAGTAGTTGTTACTGCTCTGAATCCAATGCTGAAAACCCTCTTCAAGAAACAATCTAAACCCAGGATCCATTTGGATGAGTGAATTCGGAATAGGCAGATCTTCAGCTGAGCCTCGGCTAAGCCCAGGGCTGGCTAGGACATTTTGCTGCTTGAGATAAACTTCCCAGCACCACCTGGTCAGTCACATGACTAGTGTAACCCTGTGCAACTTATGTTGACGAGAAGGGTGGTGTAAGTGAAACTCTGCTTCAAAGTCTTGTTTTCTCTCTGCCAATCTCAGGCCAGCTCAGCCATCAGTAGCCTTGCTACTGAGTGGAGTTTGGAATAGGGGTAACGTACACTGGGTTAGTTTTCCTTAAGTCAGAAATAAACTTGTGCATCTTTTACATGGGAAATCAGCATGTGAACGTTCTAAATAAGCTAACACCATTAAATAAACAGAAATTGCTGTTGGAATGTTTGCATTATTTTCCAACTCCCCCAACTTTATTTCTTTATGCGGGAATTTCCCAACAGGCTGGAGAGAGCATCTTCTCAAGCAACTGCACAGAGAAATGCACCTGCGGTGACTTGGGCAAACTTACCTGCGTTAACAGCAGCTGCCAAATAGACACCTGCGCACTTAAGGATGGGCATCGTGCCTGTGAGAGCATGGAACGTCTGGAGGGCGAGTGCAGACTCACCCCTGGAGCCCAGCTCCGTTCATTTGATGGTGCCTCAGGGAAGTACTTCTGCGATGGAGTTTATGACTTGGCCTCTGTTTGTGATGAAAGTGCCCCCTTCTGGTTCAGGGTGTCCGTGAGCATTGGAAAGGACAATGAGGACGGCTTGGTAGCTGGGAGAGCAGTCTATGTTTTCTTCCCTGATGCATCCATCACTGTCAAAAAGAACAACAGGACATGGGTAAGTAGAGTTCAGGATGGAGTATGCCATGGGGGAAAATATATCTAGTTCCTAATAATATATATATCTTCTTATGACTTGTCTATGTGTTCATCACTAGTCACTGCAGCTTATTATTTGCTTCCATGATGTGTGGGCTTATCATAGCCTGCTGTAAATGAACAGAGAGGAAGAAGCCCCCAAATAACTTGGACCCCCCCTTAAATGTCTTAGCTTTAAAAAGTCAGTTATTCAACTTTGATTGTTTGTGAAGTCTGAAAGTATACATCAGGGATGGCAGATCTGTGGCCCTCCAGAGGTTACAGGATGACAACTTGCATCATCCCTGACCATTTGCTTTGTTAACTGGGGTTGATGGGATGTTCACAGGGTCCCCACCACTGGGACGTATCCACAATAGTTTGACTATATTGGGGAGTTTAGAACTTAAAGCAAATTCATCGTATTTTCAAAGTGACCTGAGCCAATGGTGATGTGGGGTAACTCTGAAGCCACAACCCCTAAAATAGTCATAGATAGTCCTTGTTTACAATAATCCTACTTGAGGCTTCCTTCGCAATAAGGTGCAGGACCATAGCTCAGTGGCTATCAGGCTTGAGGAATCCTCCCCCCTCCGGAGGCGGCGCGAAGCAAGTAATGGCGGTCCTCTTTGCGCTGCGAAGAGGGGCTCCGCAGAAAAGGGTCGTTCGCTGCGGCAAAGCGACGACCCACTAAGAAAAACCACGAGTAGAGTGAGCTCGTGGCCGTGGGATCCGGCGGGCACCAAGAGCGACCCCCGAAACGAAGAAGGGACCCCGTAAGGGGTTCCGGAAGCGCGGAGGGGGAAGCGGTGCTGTGGATTCATCGCTCTTTCTGCGGGAGTGAAGCCGCGCGGCTGTTACTGATGAGCGCCGACCTTTCTTCCTTCTACATTGGATTACAAATCAACTACTCGTGAGTAAGACTTACTCAAAATTGGATTACAAATTTATGAATTCGGCTGAAAGCGGGAGACGAGAAAAAGGAAGTCCGTCTCCCGACGATGTTTAGTGATCAAAGGCAAAGATCTGACAAGCTGGAAGCAGCACAGAGAGGTTTTAAAGTGAGAGACATCATACGTCTTGAGAAGTCGGAAATTGAAGGAGGCAAGTTACTCTTATTTTCTTGTTATTTTCTGTATCTTATCTGGGGACTTTCTCCTCTGCTAGACCTTTAAAAACTTTAAAGACTTTAAAACCCCCAGTCTCCGGACTTGCAGCGGAACAAAAGGCTACTTTGCGGATACATTTACAACCTGAAATGGATATTTAGAGGCATTACTGTTGGATACAATTAAACAACTGTACTTTGCACCTTTTAAGAAACTTGTGGCAACATTGTGAGAGCTCTGCCAGAGGGAAAAGGTCTTTTCCAAGGATTATTGTTAATTTACTTAACTGAAGGAACTTTAATGGCGACTGAAATTTTGTTTCTTCTTTCCTGAACTGTAACATTACTCCCTCTAGTGGAGTTTGGGATTTACAACTCTCTGGGAACCAACTTTGCTTTGTCTCTCTGTGGTTTGGTTGTTTACTCCAAGGCCTGCCTTTCTCATGAAACTTTTGACAGTTTGACCTTGAATCCAAAGACAGGTGTGGAATGAGTGACAGAGTGAAAACAAGAGCTGCGTCGAAGGCAGGGAAAGGCAAATTGACACAAACAACCCTGTTCTCTCAGGGACGTAGATCTTCGGTCCCTGCTGTTTTACAGACTGCACCCTCGCCAACAACTCCAGTTGAAGAAGCTGAACAATTAACAGGCGAGGATATGGCATCTGGAGGATCTAACACTTTGCTAGAGGAAATGCTACAACAATTCGCAATTTTGAATAAAAAAGTGGATGATCAAACTGCAAAAATTGACTTAGCCACATCCTCAATTACCAAACTTTCAGAACAGGTGGCTAAGCATTCACAAGATATTGGTAATCTAAACGACGTAACATCTGAAAATCGAAAACTGGCGGAGGCTGCGATTGGGAAAGCAGAGGCTGCAGCCAAAGGAGTGGAGGAACTGAAAGGAGAGGTAAGGCCGCTTCACAAACATATTACGGACCAGCAGGCCTACCTGTCTTTGGTGGAATTGCGAAACAGGGAAAATAATTTGAGATTACGCTCTATCCCAGAGATTGAGAAAGAGGATTTGACTGGCTTCTTAACGGCAGAATTTTCCAAATTCTGGGGTATAAATCAAGACACAGACTTCAAAATAACGACCGCATTTAGATTGGGAAGAGTTGCTGGGAAGGACAGGCCTAGAGACTGTTTGATTATTTTAAGGACTAAACAGGAGAGAGACAAGCTACTTGATTTACATTTCAATAAAGCACTTGTGATCCAGGACAGAAGAGCACAAATTTACAAGGATATTCCTAAACAATTACTGGATCTAAGAGCTAACTATACGGACCTAGCTGGACTCTTGAGAGGTAACGGAATACCTTACAGGTGGGAGTTTCCACAAGGTCTGTCGTTTAAATACAAAGGAAAGAAGATAAAAATCAAAACGAAAGAGGATAGCCAGAAGTTTCTACACGATCACGGAGAAGACCTACAGAAAGGAGCGGCAGCTATTTGGCCACCACCAGAGTCAGGAAAAGAGTTGCCACCCTCGGATTTGGACAAAAAAGAAGACACCCAACAAGAGTAAAAACAGATTGACACAGGATGTCTCTGCAGCTGTATAGTTGGAATATTAATGGCGCGAATTCCCCTGAAAAACGCAAAAGGATCTTCCATATTTTAAAGAAAGAGAATTTGGATATAATTTGTTTGCAAGAAACACATGTGACCAGGTTACACAGGAAGGTGTTAATAAATAAAAGATTAGGCCAAGAATTTATCTCATCAGACAGAGTAAAGAAGAGAGGCGTGGTGATTTACGCCAAAGAGAATCTTTCACCAAAATTTTTGTTTAAAGATGAACAAGGAAGAACCCTGGCTATTGAAATTTCGACCCAAGGAGAAAAAGTTTTGATATTGGGAATTTATGCACCAAATGAGGGGAAATCAGAATTTTATAAGAAGCTGCATGAGACATTATTGGACTATCTGGACTATTCCAACATCATTATGATGGGAGATATGAATGGGGTTGTCTCTACTTTGATGGATAAGTCACAGAATCAGAACTTGACTAAAGATGGAAGACTACCAAAAACTTTCTTTGAACTAACTGACAATATGGATTTAATTGATCTATGGAGGACGAGAAACCCCCTAGGTAAAGAAGGAACTTTCTTTTCTGAAGCCCACCTGTCATGGACAAGAATCGACCAAATTTGGACAACTAGAGGGCTGGCACCTAAGATTTCAAAAATAGAAATCTGCCCAAAGACTTGCTCCGACCATAACGCTTTGAAAATGGAAATGAGATTTACTACTGCCGATTCCTTCAGATGGAAAATGAATGACAACCTGCTAAGAGATCAAGAGATTGTAAAGAAGGCCCAAAAAGCTTTAAAGGACTATTTTGAAATCAACTTAAATACCTCGGTGGAAAAAAGAACAATCTGGGACGCGAGTAAAGCTGTTATGAGAGGGTTTCTGATACAACAGAATACGATTAAGAAAAAACTCTGGAATGGTAAAAAAGACAAGATATTGGAGAAGATAAGAGACGGTGAGAAAAAACTAAGATTGAATCCAAAATCAAAAGAGACTCTAAGAGAAATTAAGTTCCACCAGTCACAATATGCGCAACTGATCAACCAAGAAGTGGAATGGAGAATTAAACAAATGAAACAAAGATCATTTGAGTCGGCAAATAAATGTGGGAAACTGCTAGCTTGGCAGTTGAAAAAGAGACAAAAATTAAATTATGTTACCAATCTAGAAGTTGAAGGAAAGAACATCCAGAAACCCGGAGAAATTAGAAAGTGCTTCCAGAAATATTTTAAAAAACTATACACACAAGGATCCGAGGATGTAGCCGAGATAGAACAATTTTTGAAAGAAAATGGCCTTCCAGAACTATCTCAAGAGAAGAGATCAATCTTGAATTGCAAAATAACACAACAGGAAATTGAGGATGCCATTCAGAATATGCAGTTAGGCAAATCTCCAGGACCGGATGGACTCACCTCCAAGTATTATAGGACGTTAAAAGACTATTTGATACAACCACTAGAGGAGGTTTGCAACCAGATTATGGGGGGAGGGAAGGCACCAGATACGTGGAAAGAAGCATTCATCACACTGATACCTAAAGTGGAAACTGAAAAGACTCAACTTAAGAACTACCGCCCCATCTCACTCCTAAACGTGGATTACAAAATATTTGCGGATGTTTTGGCTAACAGATTTAAAAAAGTATTAAATGAAGTAATCCATAAGGACCAAGCAGGCTTTCTCCCAGGTAGACATTTGTTTGATAACACCAGGAATATTATCGATATTTTGGAACTTTTACAAACAAATATTAACACCAAAGCAGTGTTAATTTTTATTGATGCGGAGAAGGCCTTTGACAATATTTCTTGGAAATTTATGAAGAAAAACTTGGAAGGGATGGGAGTGGGAAGGGGGTTTGAGAATGGAATAGAGGCAATCTATTCTGAACAAAAAGCTAAGTTGATAGTGAACAATGTGGTGACAGAAGAACTTCATATTGAAAAAGGAACACGCCAGGGGTGCCCCCTATCCCCTTTACTGTTTATTTCAGTCCTGGAGGTTTTGCTGAACATGATAAGGGAGGATCGGCAGGTACAAGGAATACGGGTCGGAGCGAAACAATATAAACTGAAAGCATTTGCAGATGATCTGGTTTTAACACTACAGGAGCCAGAACCCAGTACAAAAAGAGTTTTGGATCTGATCCAGAAATTTGGTCGGGTGGCGGGTTTTAAGCTGAACAAGCAAAAAACTAAAGTGTTAGGGAAAAATTTGACGGCTATGGAAACAGAAGGGTTTCAGAAAGAGACAGAACTAAATATTGTTAAAAAAGTGAAATACCTGGGGGTGAATCTGTCTTCTAAGAATTTGAATTTATTTAAAGACAATTATGAGAAATGTTGGCTAGAAGTTAAAAAAGATTTAGAAATTTGGTCAAGACTGAAATTATCCTTGTTAGGCCGAATTGCAGCTATAAAGATGAACGTTTTGCCAAAGATGTTGTTTTTGTTTCAGGCCCTGCAGATTGTGGACAGAGTGGAATGCTTTGGAAAGTGGCAGAAGGATATTTCTAGGTTTGTCTGGCAGGGCAAAAAGCCCCGAATAAAGTTTAAAATATTAACTGATGCAAAAGAGAGAGGGGGGTTTGCCCTGCCGGACTTAAGGTTATATTATGAAGCGGCGGCCTTCTGCTGGATGAAAGATTGGATTTTACTAGAAAACACTGATGTCCTAGATCTGGAAGGCTTTAACAATTCGTTAGGTTGGCATGCGTATTTGTGGTATGACAAGGGTAAATCATATGGAATGTTTAAAAACCATATTGTCAGAAAAGCAATATATATGGTCTGGAAAAAATACAAAGACTTATTGGAGAGTAAAACTCCGAGGTGGATTTCACCAATAGAGGCCAAAGCTCGGAAAACAACCAATATGGAGGCATACTGGCCGAAATATTGGGAAATAATAGAAAACATTGGAGGCAATTGGAGACTGCAGAGCTTTGAAAAACTAAAGGATAAGGTGCAAAATTGGCTGCATTATGCCCAAATTAATGAGGTTTTTAAGTTAGACAAAAAAACAGGTTTCCAGGTGGAAAAATCGAAACTTGAGACAGAATTGCTTGAACCAAAGACCAAGTTATTATCGAGAATGTATAACTTGCTGCTTAAATGGAACACTCAGGATGAGACAGTTAAATCAGCAATGATAAAATGGGCCCAGGACATTGGTTATAATATTATGTCTGAAGACTGGGAAAGGTTATGGACCACCGGTATGAAATTTACTGCATGTAATGCTTTGAAAGAAAACATTATGAAGATGGTATACAGGTGGTACATGACCCCGGTTAAGCTAGCTAAGATTTACCATTTGTCCGATAACAAATGTTGGAAATGCAAGGAAGCTGAGGGGACATTCTTTCACCTCTGGTGGACTTGCCCAAGACTGAAGGCCTTCTGGGAAACGATCTACAATGAGTTAAAAAAGGTGTTTAAGTACACCTTTCCCAAGAAACCAGAGGCCTTCCTTCTGGGCATTGTCGGCCAGAAGGTGTTTAAAAAGGATAGAACCTTTTTTATGTACGCTACAACAGCAGCAAGAATTCTTATCGCCAAGTATTGGAAGACCCAAGATTTGCCCACACTGGAGGACTGGCACTCGCAACTGATGAACTACATGGAACTAGCCGAGATGACTGCAAGGATCCGGGACTTGGGAGAAGAAGCAATGGAGGAGGACTGGAAAAAATTTAAAGACTATTTGCAAAAGTATTATAAGTTATATGAAACATAAGATGTCGTATGATTGGGAATTTAGCTCCAGTAACGAAACTTGAATATTTATGAAATTTGATAAGATTTATGAAAGAACCAAGATTTAAATGGGTAAAAACGATATTATGGTATATTTTTAGAGTATATGGTGATCAAGAGATTTAAATCTAAACTGCAATTGAAAATATAAAGAAATACACGAAATAAGGGTATAATTTGCTGATAAATTTATTGTTAAGAATGCATTGTGCGGGGGACGGGGGAAGTCCAATGGAAATTTGAAATAAGTCATTGAAGTGGTCGTGTTTTTTTTTTTTTTTTTTTTTCCTTTCTTTTTATCTCTTCTTTTTACTCTTTGACTGTTCTGTTATTTCTGTAAAAAATGTAATAAAAATTATTATAAAAAAAAAAAAGGAATCCTCCCCCCGATGGCACCAAGAGGCAGGAAAGAAAGTTCTTACGTATGATTTATTCAGTCATCACGATAAAAGACAAAGAATTTCGGTCATAATGGAGCTGCTCGCACTGAGCTCCTCCCCCTTCCCTCTCTTGCAACAACACCTGCTTCTATGGTGTCTGTCCGTGGACAATTGTCTATGTGCTCTTTGTTCTAGCACTCTTAACAAACACTGCAATTTGAGAGAAGGGGTTGGGGGTTGGGTATGCTGTCCAGTGATGTGTCAGCTAGTTTCTCTGCCTCCATCCCTCCTTCTCCTAACACAACATAACTCTGCTGTTTGCCTGTCTCTGAGCTACTATCTTCATCAAAGCCCTGCTGTAATTCAAGGCTGCCTTCCTCCTCTCTGGAAGTTACAGGAGAAGGGGGGGGGACGGAGATCTCCACCATTCCTCCTCCTCTTCAGTACAATCCCTGACAGTGGCAGAGCATTTTCTTGGCATGCAAAAAGTCCCAGGTCCAGTCCGAGCTAGAACTGGGAATATGCCCTGCCTGAAACCCTGGAGAGCTTCTGCTAGTCATTGTGGACAATAATGAACTAGATGTACCCAATGGCCTTCCTATGTTACCAAGTGGATTGGCTGCTTCCCATCATAAAAGAGATTCTCTGGACTATTACACAACCCCTTTTTATATACTAATTGGCATTTGCTTGGTTGGGGAAGTATACGGTAATTAATCCATGGAAATAATTAAAAGTTGCACAGTCCGACTAGCTGGAAGATTAAGGTAGCTCCTCTTAAACAGTTTGCCTCCGATCTTTCCAAGACTGTTTTTAGAGGCACTCACAAGACAGAGTCCCCTGCCAAAGTGAAAAATGAAATCGTCCAGTGCCTGCTCATTTTTAATAATATGATGCTGAAGAGTAATGGGGGCAATCTCATAGTTTATGACAGGAAATCATCGTTTTTGGATGACCGGAGGTTTTCCATCACTGCGCCTCCTTGATGGAGGATTACATTTTTCATCAATTTTTGCCTGCTTAGCAGCTGTTAAGGCACAGGGCCTAATTCAACCAAAAGGGCGTATTTCTCAAGAAATCTTCCATCTCATTCAACAGTGGAAGGCTAAAGCAGAGATAGCTTCCAGATGTTGTTGTACTGCAGCTCTCATCATTCATTGGCCATGCTGGCTTGGGCTGATGGAAGTTGAAGGCCAGCATCTGAAAGGCCAAAGGGTTATGGTGATTTCTTCACTGATCCCTTTGCTCTTCAACGGTGGATGAAATTCAGCTTCTCCACATATACCTTTGTGCTCTTTTAATTAAGATTAATGGACGACTGCAGAATAACTACTTGTCCCCAGTTCTGTGCTGTCATTCACTATAAGAATATCTGGACTCCTGCCAGTCAAAGAGTTGGGCAATCTATCCTTTTGTTGTTGTTATTGTTGTTTAGTCTTTTAGTCGTGTCCGACTCTTTGTGATCCCCTGGACCAGAGCATGCCAGGCACTCCTGTCTTCCACTACCTCCCACAGTTTGGTCAAACTCATGCTGGTAGCTTCGAGAACACTATCCAACCATCTCATCCTCTGTCGTCCCCTTCTCCTTGTGCCCTCCATCTTTCCCAACATCAGGGTCTTTTCCAGGGAGTCTTCTCTTCTCATGAGGTGGCCAAAGTATTGAAGCCTCAGCTTCAGGATCTGTTCTTCCAGTGAGCACTCAGGGCTGATTTCCTTAAGAATGGATAGGTTTGATCTTCTTGCAGTCCATGGGACCCTCAAGAGTCTCCTCCAGCACCATAATTCAAAAGCATCAATTCTTCGGTGCTCAGCCTTCTTTATGGTCCAGCTCTCACTTCCATACATCACTACTGGGAAAACCATAGCTTTAACTATATGGACCTTTGTCGGCAAGGTGATGTCTCTGCTTTTTAAGATGCTGTCTAGGTTTGTCATTGCTTTTCTCCCAAGAAGCAGGCGTCTTTTAATTCTGTGACTGCTGTCACCATCTGCAGTGATCATGGAGCCCTTTACCATTATTTAACTCTGGTTGTGAATACCTAGGGAGTTACTAATAAGTGAATGGTGAAGTTGACTTGGTGTTGTTATTTAGTGGATGTAGCTTAAGTTTATTTAGAGTTGGTTCCAATGTTTTCTTGACTTTAGATGCTTAATGCAAAGTTAGCCTCTGGTGTATTCTACATGTTAATTCGCTTTTGCCTTTATTAGTAGGTGTGAATTCTGATGTTCTTGCTGACTCCTTGGCCTTCATCAAAACAATATCTAATGCACCGATCTTTACATGTTCCAGGTAAATGGACGTCCAGTAAGCCTGCCATACAAGGTCTCTAAAGAGGTGTCTGTGAGCAAAGTTCACGATGGGATGCAGATTGACCAGGCCTCTCAGGTGCAGGTTCTCCTTCATCCCAGTGGAGAGGTGAGAGTGAAAGTCAGCAAGTCCCTCGCAGGGAAGCTGTGTGCCCCATGTGGAAACTTCAATGATGACAGCTCTGATGAACTGAAGATGCCCAGTGGAAAGGTGGAAACAAACGTTGCTGAGGTCCTACATGCCTGGAAGGCCAGAGACTTCTAAAAGGAGCATATTTCTCTGTGGGCGGCTGGTCTTTCTTAATACACAAGGACTGCAGATCTGCTTATTTTCAACTTATTTCTGAGAAGAGATGTAGGCAATTACACCATAGTTACAACAACAAAAAACACAAAAATGGATTTTGTCGAATTATATTGTGTAGAAGCAATCCTGAGCTGACAATAACAAGGCTGACTCTTCAGTGACCCATTAGTTACATTAATACTTAACTGCATTGTTTGTGATGAACACTGTATTATTATCAACTGAAAAATAGTCAAGCAATGAACGTCAGATATAAAATTGTTATCCGTGTCAGTGTGGGGAAACAGTTTTGTGGTACCTTAAAGACTAAAGCGGTGTATACACAAGTATGTTATTGCACACATGGGTCACAAAGATCATGTTTTTCTGTGTGGCACTTTTGTCTACAAAGGAGCACCTCCATTTTAAACCATTCAAATATTTATTTATTTATTTTTAGAAACCCTATATTTAGCTCTATTGAGCTTGCTTCAGCATTTTAGTGTGAATTTCTCCTAAAAACAGATTTTAATATACACGTTTGACTGGTGTGCACATTTTTGCAAGCATTTCCCCATAATATAATGCATTTTGTATGTTATTTTCACAAATATATTCATTTTTATGCACAATTTGCCCTAATATATGCATTTTTATTAACATTGGTGTGCGTGTGTGTTTGTGTGTGAACTGCATTGTCAAATTTGGTTAAGTGTGAATTTTGAAGGACAGTTGTTTTTTGGTTCTCATATTGTTTCAGAAAGTGTGGATTTGATAAATTCAGCTTTAAACGTGACTGAATCAAATTTCTGCCTTGGGCTTGGGTGAGTTAGTGGTGGTAACAAGAAAGGACCTGAGTCAGAACAAAAGTTAGAATGATATTCCATAAAAATTTATTTAAATCACTGCGTAAAATAATAAAATCATATTAACTCAGAAGTAACTGAAATGTAAGAATAAAAACAATATATAAATACAGTGGACGCTCGGGTTGCGAATGTAATCCATGAGGGAGGCACGTTCGCAACCAGCAGCATTCGCAACCCACAGCTCTGCGTCTGCGCATGCATGGGTTGCAATTTGGTGCTTCTGTGCATGCGCAAGCGACGAAACTCGGAAGTAACCCATTCCGGTACTTTTGGGTTCGGCGAGGTGCACAACCCAAAAACGCGCAACCTGAAGCATCTGTAACCCGAGGTATGACTGTAAAATGAAGGGCAATACAGTGGAACCTCGGTTGTCAAACGCTTTGGAAGCCGAAAAATTCGGAACCTGAACACCGACAACCCAGAAGTGAATGCTTTCATTTTTGAACATGTCTCGGAAGCCAAATGGCTTCTGTGGCATGTTTCTCAATTTCTTCAATGAATTTTGCAGACTGGCAATTGCGCCTTAGTTGTTGAACATTTCAGAAGTCAAACGGTCTTCCGGAACGGATTATGTTCAACAACTGAGGTTCCACTGTAGTATGCAGCTGGTGAAGGTGTATACCATTGTGTACTATTGTACATAAATGGAAAAGTACAAAATGAGATGTGTGCCTGGAGACAGGCAGTGAGGTTGGGTATCCATAGCAATGACCAGAGGAGGAATGTCCACTGGGAGGAGTACAGAGAGAAGAAACACCATGATGCACTTGCATCTGCACGACCAGACGCCTCTATCTGCCCCAGCTGCAACAAAACATGTCTCTCTCGCATTGGTCTCTACAGCCACAGTAGGTGCTGCTACCTTCCAAAAGTTTGTCTTTTCCTGAGACAGACAGATGCTGACAAAATGAGACAAACAAAATTTTTACCTGGAACAAAAACAAGTTGTGAAACTAACTGCAAATACAACTGCTTTTCAAAAATGTGCAATTTGGGCATAACTGCACGCCAACGTGTATATTAGGAGAAAAATCGCACTAAGAGGCCAATGAACTTCCACAAGACTTTGATTTTTAAGAAAATCACAAACTGATTTGGAAATGTGGAGAACTGAACTTGCAACTGGAAAATTAGAGAAATGATAATAGACAGATCCAGCCTTTCCCAGTCTGTTTCCAACATGCCTTGCTAAGAGGAGGACACTTCAGAGCCACTATCCTTCTCCATTTCATTAATTCTTTAAAGTCTAGTTCTCAGTATTGCCATTTGGCCCTTGTCACATGCCAGCCCTGCTCATATTAAGGGGGAAAGATAGTGGGAGATGGTGTCACAATTAAAATGCATTTTGTATCTTTGAACATGGTTTTAGTAAGCTGGCATCCCTAATAAACAGAAGCAATGGGTTAACCTGAGTATCTGGGAGCCTACAAAAAATGCTGTTTTTTTTAAAAAAAAAGTTTTGAAAAATACATTGAATTTGCATAGCTCGCTATCACCATCTAATGTCTCATTTGTATATTACAGCACATTTAAAATGTTTTATTTGCAGCTGTGTAGCTGAGTCCCTAGTAAGTTAATCTTTGTTAGAAGCATTAATGTTTATGATATAGTCATAAATAATGATGTTTAAAAATATGTATCAAATCTCTTTATTCTGTTCTATTATTTTTAAAAATTTAAATAAAGTTCTGTTTTTAACCCAGTTAGATTGACTGTTCACCTAATTTTCAGAAGTATTTGGCTGTGTTCTAAGAACCTTCCCTGCTCCTCTGGATTCCTGTAAAAACAGTACACTTACCGGTAATTTCAGCCTGATTTACAAGGCAATGTTTTGCGTGTGTTTGATGACTGCAACATAGCATGTGAAAGTCTGGTTTTAAAAATGTCCACCAGAGGGCTGCTGCTTTGAATGCAGTGTTTTCACTTTATGCAAAGAGTAGGCAAAAAAACTCAACCCTGATAAGTTTATCGTATTAATGACAGGAGCTGCATTTATAAATCCACACAATTTCATAAGGAAGAGAATAACTAAGTGGATGATTTTTGGAAGTGCATTTCATACGGCATAAGTAGTTCACCAGTTTATTCTAATCAACACACATCCTTTACTGAATTCACTGAAACCCTTGGTAGTCCCTTCCACATGCTCTTCATGGATCTGCCACTCTCCTATTGAAAATAAACTGAAGGTTTACATCAGCAGACTCCACAGCTTCCTCAAAACAGATTTTGATCTGAGAGTCTGCTTTGACAGGTGCAGCTATGCCAGGGTCATTATTCCCAGCACTTATGCCAATGCTGTCTGTTGATCTTGATGCAATGCCAATCAGAATAACAATGATGGTTTTGCTATGAAGGATGGAACTCAGGCAAGGAATAAATCCCATTTGCAGGCAATTGGAAATTGGAGGAGGTCCCAGGATGCTTTGCAGGATGCAGTGAAACAGAGGGGACCTGTGGCATCTTCATCAGAAAAGATGGGCCACGCAGGCGGTGTCATGAGGCCATGGACCCAACTTTCTATTTGGATGCTTGTGTTGTTTACACCTGCAGTGAAGCAAAGATGGCAGCAGATGAACATGGGCAAGGTGCTGCCACAGAACTGACTACAGTGGTACCTCGGGTTATGAACTTAATTCGTTCTGGAAGTCTGTTCTTAACCTGAAACCGTTCTTAACATGAGGTGCGCTTTCACTAATGGGGTCTCTTGTTGACGCTGCGGCACCGGCGCACGATTTCCGTTCTCATCCTGGGGCAAATTTTGTGACCCAAGGTACTACTTCCAGGTTAGCGGAGTTTGTAACCTGAAGCGTTTGTAACCCGGGGTGTTTGTAACCCGAGGTACCACTGTACTGCTGGCAAAAAAGAAGAAAAAAGAAGAACTCCAGACCTTCCTGATGTCAGCTGGATGGGGACAGGGAGGATAAAAATCAATAGCGTTTATTATTTCCTCAGCACCACCACTTAACCAGGCACCAGGAGGGGTGGGATTCACATTATTTAGAATTAATAGCCATCCAAATCTCAAGCTGCACGCCTCTCATTTCCTCGTGATCAATTGCAGTTTCCTGTTATGACAGCAAATACCTGAAATGATGGCCACATCCTAAACGAATTGCACTTAAAGTTGAGTCATCGCCAACCTTCCCTTTAAGTGCCACATTGCCTTTTGAAAGGAAAGAGGAAAAAGTACAAACTGCAGTGCTGCAACAGAGCCATGGAATTGGGCATGTTACTCTAAACTGCAGAAATCCCTCTTAAATTATGACAGTGAATGAAACAAAAATGCAACGACTTTTGATTGCAAACTCCACCATATATTTATTTGGAATATTAGTTCCTTATCTACTCAACAAAGTTAAAATGCAACAAAATAGACAATAGTTGCTAGGGAGGAGCAAAGGTGTGTAAACATTTCCAAGCTGCATACTTCAGATGTTCCAGCTGTTATAAAGGATGATACCCAACTGGGAGGGGTAGCTAATGCCGCAGAAGAGAGTATAAGAATTCAAAATGATCTTAACAGATTGGGCGCAAGCTAACAAAATGAATTTCAATAGGGACAAATGTAAGGTTTTGCACTTAGGCAGGAAGAACCAGATGCACAAATATAGGATGGGGGACACCTGGCTTACTAGCAGTTCATGTGAAAAGGATCTAGGGGTCTTGGTGGATCACAAGCGTCACATGAGTCAACAGTGTGATGCAGCAGCAAAAAAAGCGAATGCTATTCTAGGCTGCATCAACAGAAGTATAGTGTCCAGATCAAGGGAAGTAATAGTACCACACTATTCTGCCCTCATCAGACAACACTTGGAATATATAATAGTAATAATAATAATAATAATAATAATAATAATAATAATAATACCACAAAGCCTAAAGTTCCTCATTAAAGGGCAATGATGGCTACAATATCAACAACCTCAGATATGCAGATGGCAAAACCTGGATGGCAGAAAGTGAGGAGGAATTAAATAACTTTTTAATGAGGGTGAAAGAGGAGAGCGCAAAATATGGTCTGAAGCTCAACATCAAAAAAATTAAGACCATGGCCACTGGTCCCATCACCTCCTGGCAAATAGAAGGGGGGGAAATGGAGGCAGTGAGAGATTTTACTTTCTTGGGCTCCATGATCACTGCAGATGGTGACAGCAGTCACGAAATTAAAAGACGTCTGCTTCTTGGGAGAAAAGCAATGACAAACCTAGACAGCATCTTAAAAAGCAGAGACATAACCTTGCCGACAAAGGTCCGCATATTTAAAGCTATGGTTTTCCCAGTGGTGATGTATGGAAGTGAGAGCTGGACTATAAAGAAGGCTGATCACCAAAGAATTGATGCTTTTGAATTATGGCCCTGGAGGAGACTCTTGAGAGTCCCATGGACTGCAAGAAGATCCAATCTATCCATTCTGAAGAAAATCAGCCCTGAGTGCTCACTGGAAGGACAGATCCTGAAGCTGAGGCTCTTCAAAGCCCATGACACCTTTGGTAAAGGCTGTTCTCCAATTGGAGCGCTCACAGGCTAGTGTTTCCCAATTGCGTGGCAAGTCCCCTCCCCCATGTGAAATGAAGACACCGGACACATTATTTAAGGTTAATGGGCATAAAAAGGCCACAACTTTATTGATTACAGGAATAGGAAGGTATTGACCTTAGGCATTGGCTCCTATCGACTACCCGGCATGGAGACCGGGAAGGGTTATCCACAAGTCGTGGGGGTCCTGTTGAAGTACGCCAACTAGGATCCCACGGGTGTCACCGCTCGGGGGCGTGCCAGAGGCCCTTACCTCCCTAGGTTTCGGGACAAGGCAATGCCCCCCGGAGTCCTCTACCGGACTACCCTTTTCATTGGGGGAAGGTGATGGCGCTTCCTTCCCCCTTCATTTGCATAACAATTACCCCTGCCAATGCCTAACCGCCAATACCGAGGAAGTTGTGACGTTTGCTAGAGGTTGTGACGTTTGCTACGAGGTAGGCGAAAAAACCAAAAGGCTGGAAGTGCGCCAAGTTGGAAAAATTCCTACCAGGCCCCTTGCGGCGACCAACCGGAGTCCATAGCAAGGTCATAGCTAGCTAAGCCTAAAGGGTGGGTGGGATGGGAAAACCGGTCAGCTGGAACGGGGCAAAGAGGCGGTCCCCGGTCGTGCCTGGCCTTAAATGGGCTAGGCCACGCCTCCCTAGCCCGCCGATTGGCAGGCACGCCTGGGGATTCCCTTGTTCTCGTGGGGGCAAAAAGGCCAGCCCCCGCGTGTGTGAGAGGGGTATCCCACAACCCCCTCTCCTCTCCAGTTCGGAAATGGCTTTGTTGGTGTTTATACTACATTTTTTAAAGATTTGCCTTGAGATAGTCTTTAAACCTCTTTTGTTGACCACTAGCATTTTTAAGTTTGGAATAGAGTAGTTGCTTTGGAAGATGATAATCAGACATCCACACAACATGACCAGTCCAACGAAGTTGATGTTGAAGAATCATTGCTTCAACACTGGTGATCTCTGCTTCTTCCAGTACACTGGTATTAGTTCACCTGTCTTCCCCAGTGATGTGTAAAAATTTTCAGAGACACCGTTGATGGAATCTTTTGAGGAGTTGGAGATGCCGTTTATAAATGGTCCATGTTTCACAAGCATACAGTAAGGTTGGTAGTACAATAGCTTTGTAAACAAGCATTTTGGTTTCCCTGCCAATGTCCCGGTCCTCAAACACTCTGCACTTCAATTGGGAGAAAACCGCACTTGCGGAGCTCAGGCGATGCTGGATTTTGGCATCAGTGTCAGCCCTTGTGGAAAGAGAACTGCCCAGGTAGGAGAAGTGATTGACATTGTCTAATGTTACACCACTGAGTTGGATCTGTGGCACTTCAGAGGGGTTATTTTGTACTTGTTGGTGCAGCACTTTGGTTTTTTGAATGTTCAGTGATAGGCCAAGGTTTTTGTAAGCTTCTGTGAAGATATTTAGAATTGTTTGGAGGTCATTCTCTGAGCATGCACACATTACGCTGTCATCAGCATACTGAAGCTCTATGACGGAAGTTACGGTAATCTTAATCTTTGCTTTCAGCCTGCTCAGATTAAAGAGCTTTCCATTTGTTTGATATATGATTTCTACACTAGTGGGGAGTTTCCCTTCGACAAAGTGCACATCATATAGGAATTAGGTATGCATTCTTTGGAATCCTGCCCCCCCATTACATATTAGTCATTCTCTGCTCTAGCAATTGTTTATTTCTGAGTGGAGATTCGAAGCTTTGTGTCCCAGGTCCTGCCAAGGCAGCTAAGAAGCAAAAGCCTACAATAAACAATATATAAAAAATAGCAAGTTGGGCAAAAGAACCAAAGCAAGCTACCGAAATTAGAAGCTGGGGGTGATAGTGGAAAGGAGAGGAAGAGAACATTTGGGGGGGGGGGTTGACAAGGATCACCTATATTTTGCAATTCGGTTGAGAAACATGTCACTCTGTGTTCACGCTCTCTAATCTTGTGTTATCTGACTTCCAACGTGCCCAACTACCATTTCTAAAGAGTGGACATTTCCTGGAGGGTTTGGTGGAACTCGATTTGCATAAGACTCATTGACCCTATAAAAAGGGAAAGGACAGCAGAGAAGCAGTGAGGTGGGTGGGCAGAACCCACCTTTGCTCTCCTCTGTTGTGCCGTGACAGGTCGACTCAAGCGCTGAAGGTAAGAGACTTCTCCGGGGTTCTTCATTGTCAGCCACAATCTGCTGAACGAAGCCAACCAAGGGCAGAGTATACATTTATCAGTATAAAGACCCCATTCTGTTATCTGTGGAGACCACTCCATTAGGGCATTTGAAGGAGAGTCCATTTGACTCTCCTTCCTTGGAGGTTTTTGAGCAGAGGTTGGATGGCCACCTGTTATGGATCCTTTAGTTGAGATTCCTGCATTGTGGGGTGGTGGTGGACAACTCTACAATTCCATGTTTCTACGAAATGGGGCCCTACCCCCCCCCACACTCAGTCTCCCCTCAGCCAGCCCCACTTGCCTAAAAGAAAAGAAAAGGTAAAGGACCCCTGGATGGTTAAGTCCAGTCAAAGGTGACTATGGGGTTGCTGCCTACCTACAACCAATCTGGGGGGTGGCCCTGTCTCTCAGCTTCCTCCCCCTTAGTCTCAGTGTTGCCCCTTGTAGAACTCTGCTGAGAAGAAGAGGACAAAACAAGAATTAGTTGGCTTCCCCGGGCATGGGCTCCGGTTCCCCCCTTGCTGGGCTTCTTGCCTTCTGCTCCATAAGTTCCAGTGAGCACCAGCTACCACTGAATAAAAGTTGTTCTTATCTTTGCACAGCAGCAAAGGTCAAAGGTTTCTACATGTGCGTGTCTCTACATGTGGGCAAGCCAGAGACAAGCTCATGTATGTGGGGGGTATCATATGAGAGCAAGGATTTGCCTGGCAGAATTGGCGGTTGTTGCATCAATTCTTCCCTGGGCATCCCCCTTACGCCTGCATTTCCTTTATATTGACAAATGCAGATTTTGGATAACCTTCTAAGTTCTGCCCATTGAACATCTTAGTTTCTCTGGATTTGCACTTTTGCACAGCTGAGCCCATTTCTATCTCAGTACAACAAGTTCTGCCCTGTTTTATAAGGCTTCTGTCAATATCCCTTATGAGCCCAAGTGCCTTCCATATGGAGATTGTTTATTTGCACAAATATTTGCACAATGATTTAAATGGGCATTCCCTGAGTTGGGATGAGGGGTGGAGCCTCAAAATGTTTGACCAGATACTAATCAAGTAGGTAATAAACCTCTGATTACCTCTGATTCACCTTTTAATTGTATCTGAGCTAACACAAGGAACTCTTAGCTCTCAAACTGCCCAGTTTGTTGGCTGATAGCTATAGCAATTTAAATTATGATGATTTCAGGAGGCAGTCCCAGTGGAGGCTTCCGTTGAAATGCAAATAACTGCTTCAAAAAAGTGGTTTTTGTCAGAAAAATGGCAGGGAGACAAAAAAGAAAAAAGAAAAAGCCTCCTCATAGTTTCAAGGCTGCTCAAGGCCTGGCTCCACCAGGCGTTTATATAACAAAAAACCTCAACTGCATAATGCAATTAACAACACATCCAGCTTAATTAGGAGGCTTACCTAAAAGATAAACTCACCCCTTATATTCCCAGTCAGCAAATGCACTCTGCATTTAATGGTTGGATAACTTGTATGTTTGCTGCCCACCTACGCAAACCAAATACTCAAAGTGAAAACACAGCTTAGACATTTACCTTTCTCTTGGTTTTCACTTCATTTATTAGACTTATCTGTCGCTTGTCACCCGAAGGTCTCCAAGTGACTTACAGTAAAAAAAAAAAAGGCAGAGGGCCTTCTCAGTAGTGGCACCCAACCTGTGGAACCCCCTCTCACCAGATGTCAAAGAGAAAAACAACTACCAGACTTTTAGAAGACATCTGAAGGCAGCCCTGTTTAGGGAAGCTTTTAATGTTTGATGCATTACTGTATTTTAATATTCTGTTGGAAGCTGCCCAGAGTGGCTGGGGAAACCCATCCAGATGGGTGGGGTAATAATAATAATAATAATAATAATAATAATAATAATAATAATAATAATTACTGCTCCTCTCCTGCAGCTGGTGGGGGTGCAGAGCAGAGGCATACCTGCCTGGGAATTTATCTTTCCACTAGATGTCAAGGCCAGCTGTTGCAAATCAGTGGTGGGTGGGTCCAGGGTCCTCCAGGGGTGGTCTGGCATCTCTCCTCTCCCAAAGCAAAGCAGGAGGATGGTATCAAAAGTTTTACCAGGATTTGAGATGCAGTTCACTACCTAAACACACACATGTGCATATATTCAGGAAAACAACGCACTAAAACGCAACACGTTAGAGAAAGGAACTTGCAGAAATGCATATATTAGGCAAAATTCTGTTTTGAAAATTGCATCCATTATGAGAGGTGTGCATGACAATGAATAAGAATTACCATGCAGGTGGGTTGTTTGTTCTTGAAAAGAAAATCCCTAAAATTTCAAAATGGGACTAACAGCGTTTAAGATTTAAGAGAGAAGTAGAAATTGACACATTTGTCCATCTCTGCCTCGCTAAAAACCCACCAAAACCTCAGACTTACCTGGTTTCTTAAAGCTTCCCTCCTCTCTGACCTCTGCCCTCATTCCACTTCCACAATGTAGGTTATATATTATAGATTTTAGTTATCATCATGCCAGGGCTGTCAGTTCTTTGATAAATAGTGTTATCAGTGCTTGCTGCCTAGAAAGATCAGGCAAAATGCTGCCCTTTCCCCTGCCCACTTTTAGGGCACAGGCTGGGTCACTAGAGAGTAAGGTGCTTATATAAGCCCAGCTATTTGGTGAGCTGAACTAGTCAGGTGCCTTCAGCAGGTAAGTGAGATCCTTTTTCTATTCTTTGCCGAGTGAGCAATGCTTTTATATGGGAGAAATAAGTAACCTATATGTCAGCAGAAAAGTCCAGGCTTGTAGAAAAGCCATTGGGAATGAAAGCAATCTTAACCATAGAGCCCTTGTGTGTGGCTGGAAAGCACACCTGGTTAGCAATTGCAGACACTCCAGTAAGTCCCTATTTTGCAGGGACAGTTCTGGATTTATAGAAGGCATCCCCATTTCTAATTTGATTCTGGGATGTCCCACTTTTCCTTATATTCATCAGAGAAATGTTGGAGGGTATGCAATGGCTGCAGAAAGGCGTGGGCATGTTTTTTAGCATGAAAATTCTATTCCTGATCCAATGCTGGTCTTATCAAATGCTGTTAGGTAGCCCTTGTGTTTCAGAAGTCCAGCTGCCTTCAGCCAGAAATCAGGCATTTAGTGGCACTAGTTCCATGCTATGGAATGCAGAACTCTTTCAGCAGAGATTTGGCAAGCCTCCTTGCTGTTAGTTTTCATATATTTCTTGTAGACCTTTTCTTGCCAACAGGACCCTCTATTCAGTTCAAATTGTCTTAAGGTGAGCCTGCCATTTTTTAATGAATATTTCTATTGCTTTTACACACCCACACACCCCTTAAAACTGTTTTTTTTTGTGGTTTGGACAGGGTTTGGATCTGGTGCAACTTTATCTTGGCTTAACTTGCCCTGGCTTGCTTCCACCAGCTTCCTGCAATGGTATATGTCAGATGGTAATGGTGGTTGCTCGTGAGTAACCAGGCAGGACTCCGACCTGTCTTTTACAGGTTTTATTTTGGTGCAAAACTATTTACAGTGCAGAGCCACAAGTTCACGTCTGCCTCAATCGCTAGCAGAATCCGGGAGTGGTCATTTCCAGGTCCTCCCCCAACATAAGAGCTTAGTCACCCCCGGCCTTTTCCTTCCTTCTTTTTGTTTTACACCTCTGCACAGGGTGGGCAACGGAAGAGGCGTGCTTCCCTCCTGGCCAGTGTGGCCAGCAGCGGTGCTGAGGCTCCCAGCAGCATCCTCTGGTCCCTTCCCCTCTTCCCCACCGGAGGTGTGGCTTTCCCCACCACAGGAAGAGGAACTGCTTCGCAAGATTTTCGGAGGTTCCTTGTAACCCAACTGCCCTTCTGCTTCCCTACCCTGTTCCAATGGCAGTACCCTGACAGCATATATCTTTTTTCTAGAAAAAGAGGCGCCAGAACTTGTTGACCTTTTTTTAGGTGGCGCACCCCTTCTGACTCTGTTGCGCAGCAGGAATGCACCAAAGAGGTGCAAGAACTCAATTCTAGTGAGTTCCGGTTGAAAAAAAGCCCTGTTTTCAATAATTTGCACATTTTTGCAAATACAATGCTTCTTTTGGTGTGTTATTTTCACAAATTTTCCCATTGTTTCAAACACTTTCACCTAATGTACACATTGTTGGGTTGCAAAACTACCTTGCAAAAGTGTGAATCTGGAAAAGTGTGAATTTTGAAGAATAACTGCATTCCTTATTGTGTATTGGTTTGAATTGTGTGACTTCCGCAGTTCCTTGTGGAAATGCAAACAAAATCAATTTTCTCCCCATCCCTACCCAGGTAAGACAAATGATCAGAGCAGAAAAGTTAAAGAAAATAAAAGAAAACTCATGCACACACTCACACAGAATCTGCAGATGACCTGAACTTCTTTCTTTTGCTGTTTTGTAGCCATGGCCAAGAGGCTGCTGCTGCTTTTGACCGGACTGGCGCTCTTATCTGGTGAGTTTGGTACTTAATTAACCTGCAGGTTGGTCCCACAAGGGAGACACTTCTTGAACTTTGTCTCTATGGAGCAACTGAAGATGCTGACAGAACACGGACTCACTCAGAGCCTGGCAAATTTATCTTTGACCAAAAACCCTGTGGCTATCAGACACACAGCCCAATGTATTGTTGGCTGAGTCTGTGCTAATACATGCCACAGGTCATCATCACCTGTACTATATCCTAAACTTTAATCAGTCAGATTTCTGATTTAGGTGGTTCTCATTTTCCCCTGTATTTGGCAAACTCATGTGAGCCTCTCCCACAGAGGAATATTCCTGGTCTTCCTGAGATACATTTTTCTTGATATAACCAAATAGGGTTCTTAAAAAGTCCCTCTGATAATTTTCTGTCGATTATCGAGAGAGATGATTATTTTGGGAAGAAGATGCAAAAGTCAGATCAGTATAGAGTATTCCAAAAGCTATCACACCAAGTGATTATAGCAGAGCATTGAGACACTTGCATTGAGAAATGTCATTTTGGGGTGCAGGCTATCACAGGAAAAGCTGGATATTCTTAGGGATGCTTCATATCATGTCAATAGATAAATAATCATTTATTGAACTTTCTCAGGTGCCATCTCCTTGATATAAGCAAATAGAATTATTAATGGCTTCCTTTAATTTTCTGTCTGTTGCAAGATAGGATAATAAAGTACACAAAACTCTAATTGCTGCCACATCATATGATTAGGGCACAGCATCGAGATACTTGCACTTTACGAATTATCTGTTCCTTCTGCCTTTCAGGGTTCTGTGGAGCAGATTACCGTGGGAAGGAATTTGTAACATGTTACCTGCAGAACTACTTGGCAAGCCAACACAGTCCTACGCTTGAGCTGCTTATCACCGGATATCATCCCGCAACCACCGTCAAAGTCACAGTGAACAAATCTTCATTTCAGAAAACGGTTTTAGTCTATGAGAAACAGACAGTGTCTGTTGTGGTCCCGGCCTCTTCGGAGTTGACGGGGAACAATATCTTTGATGGGGTTGTCAGGATCCAAGCTGACAAAGATATCTTAGTCTTTTCCTACAACTACAAGCTTACGTCAAGTGCTGCCACAGTTGTGTACCCAGTTCATCAGCTGGGCACACAATATTATGTGGTAACCCCAGAAGGGCATCTCTCAAACACTTTCAAGGAATTTGCAGTTGTAGCCTATCAGTTTCCCACTCAAGTCACTATTCACCTGAAAGGGGCCGTGACATTCCAAGGGAAGGTTTATGCTGCAGGGAGCAGGCTTGTTGTGGACCTCAAAGCCTTCCAAGCAATTCAGCTGCAAAGCTCAGTTGATTTGTCTGGCAGCAAGGTTGAATCAGATTCGCCCGTGGCTGTTTTGAGTGGGCACAGCTGTGCCTTACAGTTCTCAGAATGTGACCATGTCATTGAGCAGCTCTTGCCTGTTTCCAGCTGGGGCACCACCTTCATAGTTCCTCCACTGTCTTTTCAACCTAGAATAGACATTGTGTATGTCATTGCTTCCCAAAATACTTTGATCCAATACCAGTCTGGGGTCAACCAAGGCTCCCGTCGTGCAGTGGCTGGAGAAATCATGCGGTTTGAGAAGCAGCCCTCTCAGGTCCTTTCCTTCTCTGCTGATGTAGGAATCCAGGTCCTTTTTTTCTACACTGGTACCAATAATGGAAATTGCCAGTACGATCCATTCCTCATCAATGTTCCAGCCTTAACAAGCTATTGCACGTCATATCACATTGATGGGATTAGGGACTTTGATAATTTTGCTGTCATCATGGCCAAAACCTCAGTTTCTGGTGGGATCACATTGGAGAAAAAACCCATTACCAATGTTGAATGGGCACCAGTCCCTGGAACAGAACATTCATTTGCTCTACTCAGCTTGGGCAAAGAAACCAGTGCCCTCTCTGTAGAACATCCCACCACTCCTTTTGGGCTCTTCATCCTTGGAGGTGCAAAAAGCAATGGTTATGGCTCCGTGGCCATTTGCTCTTGTGGTAAGTATCCAGATCTGTTTAAGGGGTTGTTGTTTTTTGCTACAAATGAGACGTTAGACTATATAATTATAATTTGGTACATCTTAATGAATATCCCCATCCTTATTTGTGGTTTCTTCCACTTCCAATATTTTCATCTTTTTGCCTTCCAGCATTGGATGCTGTGTTTTAACATTACTGTCTGCTCATTTGTAGATTGTGAAAGAAAGTGGCCCCTTATGAGCGGTAACTGGAGGACCACAGTAGATCTCAATGGACATTGGAATGGAACTTTAGCTGCCACTATTTTAGTGTCCTAGTTTCCAGTATACTTTCCGTATATAGAATAAAGGACTGTAAAATGGTCTAATTTGATGAATTTTTATTTTCTGCCTCCCACTCTCAAATCTGCCACCTTTTGTCGCAGGTTCCATCTCCTTGCCTGTGTCCTCCAGCCTCTTCTTCATTTGTCTCCTCTTTCTAACTCCGTTACCTAATCTGTACCATCCCTGCAGCCATCTTGTATTTCCCTGCTCCTCATGTTTCACTGTCTCCCATGGCCTCCTTCTGCCCCTCAGGCTCTCTGAGAAACCTACTCTCCACTTGGATCTTAATTCCAGTGTACTCACAGCTTTCCTTTCTTCCTGAGAAGGCAAATTTAAACCATATTGATTGCCTTATTGCCTGAGCAATCAGAATGTCCATAAGGCAACCAGATAAGTGGCTATTCAGAAGCCTGTTTCCCATGTTTTGTCTGTCTGCAGCATCCTCCCCTAGTTACTAATGATGCTTGCTTTTGCAATGACACCACCATTGTTCTGTTCCAGACAAACCAGTGTCTCCGTGCAGCTTGATCCAGTGCAGGAAGAAGGAGAAGTGTGAAATCATAGGAGGTGATCCAGTGTGTGTGCCAGAGTCTGAATCCAACTGCTGGGCCCAAGGAGATCCTCATTATCACACCTTCGATGGGAAGAAATTTGACTTCATGGGCACCTGTACCTACACTATTGCCAAGACTTGCGGCTCGGATGCCACTCTTCCTTCCTTCAGTGTTGAAGCCAAGAATGAGAACAGGGGAGGAAATACTCGTGTTTCGTACATTGGCTCTGTGACAGTCACAGTCTATAACACCATCATCAAGGTGGTCAGAAATGAGAAAGGCTTTGTGAGGGTGAGGACGAAAGAAATATTTCTATTTCTTTAAAAAAGCAACCTATTTTCCCCAAGAGTCCATCAGAATCTACTCTGCTTGCTTCTTGTCTTGTCTTGTAATGCAGGCATGTGGAACAGAAGATCTGGCAAAGTCTCCCTGCCCCAGTTTGCTAACGTGGACTGATCTCTGGCCACCACCCCTGCTCCCTCTTTCTGCACCTCCCCCCACCAGCCAGTGCCCCACTTTTTTAGCATTTGAGGAGGAGCTGTTTTCATTTTATGCCATACCTACTTTGCACTTGGCTGTATCCGCCTGCCATTGGGCACTGGGAACGATAGTACAGCCCAAATAGCTGAGGCTTCGGGGGCTTCTCACCATTTTTAATTTAAACAAGTTCTCCCAAAATAAGAGCAGTAGTGAGACAGAATTAGCTACAAGCCTAGATGGCTCAGTAAACTGATCTGGTGAGATGCCATCTTTGGGATCAATGATCCAGTGAGTGCCCAGGAGCAGCACCTACCTCTGCTTGGTCCTGTTCTGTCACTTAGATCTTTTTTTGCAGGGGAGGGGGAGGGATCTGGATTACAGGGTTCCAGATATTTGCCTCGCAATCCACTCTAGTGACTGCATTTTCAATTATTCCTTCTTGCACTGTACTTTCCAGCCACAGTTCTGCAGTTAAAAGCTCTGTGTCCAAGTGTTACTTTTACTTTTTCTTTTGCCCTGGAACTTCCCCTGGGAAAACCTGTTTTTTACCACTGAATCAAAAAGCAATTGACAGAAAACTTGCTTTTCATTTGCTCTGATTCGGCAGTAAAATGTCGAATCAGAGCCAAGGAAAGTGTATGTGTTGGTCTTTTTCATATACATTCCTATTTTACATCCGTCTCATTCAGCAGGCTATATGATGTAACAAACCCAATAGGTTGTATCCAACCAATTTCTACTCTGGGCACACCCACTGAAATTAATGGACCCAAGTTAGTGCATTAATTTCAACAGGTCTGCTCTGAGTCTGACTGACATGGAATACAATCTACAGTCTTGTCCTGCTGTTTGTTGCATCTGAGTTTTCTCTTGCAGGTGGACAACCTGCGGTTCCGCCTGCCCATCTCCCTCCATGAAGGAAAACTCCGTCTCTACCAGAGTGGGAGCTCTGTCTTCATTGAGACAGATTTCTCCCTGAAGGTCTCCTATGACTGGAACACCTACCTGGTGGTGAAGCTCTCCAGCAGCTTTTATGAAAATGTCTGCGGACTTTGTGGCAACTACAATGGAGACCCCGCTGATGACTTCAGCAAACCTGATGGGGCCTTGGCTCCCAACCCCAATGAGTTTGGAAAGAGCTGGAAAGTAGACGATGGCGACAGGTTGTGTTGGGATGATTGCCATGGGGAATGCAAAACCTGCTCCCCAGAAATGGCCAAGAAGTATGAAGGTGAACCATTCTGTGGCTGGCTCATCAAAGGAGAAGATGGCCCATTCAGCAAGTGTCATTCTGTGATCGACCCCAACCCCTATCTGGGGAACTGTGTCTATGACCTCTGCTTGAATGATGGGCTGAAGGAGCTTCTTTGTGATGCGCTGAATACCTACGCAGTTGCTTGCCAGGAAAAGGGAGTTGCTATATCTGAATGGAGGATCCGCACTGGTTGCGGTGAGTGTTCCTGGGTGCTGAGTAGAGCACAGCAGATTTTATTTTCATTATTTGGCTTAAAAATTATGTTCTCCCTTATGTCATGAGGTACATAATGTCAAGCCAGGGCATTTCATGTTCTGCAGATCTCTGTACGAAGACTTTTTCACTGAGCCTAGCATTCACTATTACGGAAGATTCTTGTCCCCACTATGACAGAGAGAGATGATTTGAAGGGACTCTAGGAATAGAGTGTGACAACAGAGGCAGAATCTCTATAGGTTTTTTTATTAAAAAAATCAGAACAATGTAACAGCTGAATAGGGATGGGCTAGGAAGGCAAATGGTGGATGCATTATTTCACCTGTATTGAACACTTCAAGGCGAGAATTGCATATGAGGTTATCCTGTTTTATTTCTGCAGTGCTCTAGCAGGGAGTTTAGGCTGGCAGAATCTAGAACACCTTGCTTCTGGCCTGTACTGTCTTCTAAGCTTTTAATCTTGTGCTATTGATAAGCATCTTGTCTCTTTTGACAGGTGTATCCTGCCCCGAGAACAGCCATTATGAGCTCTGTGGGTCTCCATGTCCTGCCACCTGCAATGACCAAGCTGGGCCCAAGAATTGCTCCTCGATGTGCTGCGTGGAAGGCTGCCAATGTAATGAGGGCTTTGTGTTGGATGCTGGGAAATGCATCCCCAAGTCTGCCTGTGGGTGTGTGTTTGAGGGGAAACACTTGCTTCCTGGTGAGCACTTCTGGGGAGACAAGACATGTACGAAAAGGTGCTTCTGTGACCCACAGACAAGACAAGTGAACTGCCAGGCAGTGAGCTGCGGAAAGGGAACGGAGTGTAGGATCGAGGGTGGCATCCAGAACTGCTACCCAACCAATTTTGGCAACTGCTCTGCCTCTGGCGACCCGCACTACATTAGCTTTGATGGCCGGAAGTTTGACTTCCAGGGCACCTGCGTGTATCAGTTGACTGGGCTGTGTGAGAAGAGGGAAGACCTAGTCGATTTCCAGGTCCTTGTCGAAAATGACCAGCGAGGCGGCCAGTCTGTGTCCTATACCCGGACTGTAGAGGTGAAAGTTTATGGGGCATCCATTGTGATGAGCAGAGGGAACCCTGCAAAAGTCATGGTGAGTTTATCATAGAGGTGGGGAACCAAATTCAGGGGCGGAGGAAGGGGGGGTGATGGGTGCAGACCATCCCAGGTGTCACCACTGAGAGGGGTGACAAAATGCTGGGCGGCACTCATCATGGGGTCTGCAGCGCACCTAAGCCATGTGTCTCTCCTGGGAGAGTCTCAGTGGCTTGGGCATGAGCAGGCTGCCCAAACGGTCTGCCTGCTGCCTTCCCCCCATCTGTATGGCAGCTGAGTGGGAGGAGGCGGGCAGACTCCAGAGGCCCCGTGGTACACGCCACCCCTATGGGTGGCTCGCCCTGCCCCTGGGCGTGCCACCCCAGGTGCCCAGGCGGCTTCCCCACCACTGACCATCTCCCCAAGGCATCTCCTTGCTACACTGGCCTTGCTTTGTTACCCTCCTTGCATGACTTGAATGTGTCCTTTGAACCCTGATTATGCTTGCCTGGAAGAAAGATAGAGAGGCATATATGATTATGCGTGAAACTAGCCTACTGTACATAGGTAAAATTAGCCTTCATTGCTCTGCCCACTTTTGCTTCTGACCCCTCTCACCAGTGGCATGTGGTCCCCAGGAAGTTGCCCGGAAGGGAATGCGGTTCTCAGCCTGAAAAAAGTTCCCCACTCCTCATCTGGAACATCACAGTTGGAAACTACTGAGAACAGGGGAGGGGATTATTCTGATAATGAAGGTACCTGGCATGGTTCCTTTCCTCTCCATGCCTAGTGCCCAGAAGAAAGATGAAGTGGGCTGCCTTGTGTCCATTTTCCATAGGTTTTGAAAAGAGACCATTCTGTGATCATATGAAATCTATTTTCCAGTATTATTACCATCATTTTAAAGGGAAACTTTACTTCAATAATCTAGTACAGAGGGTTATCCTTTTTTGGGTTGCAGAGGTGAGAGGAACAAAACAGGCAGGGGCAAATTTCCCAGATTGTGTGTTACCAGACGTTTCACCCCTAACGGAAAGCTAAGATCAGCAAGTGAATTCTTTGTGGTACTACATACCTAACAGAGAATTTTAAAAGAGTTAAATTTCCCCTCCTCCCTGCGAATGGTAAGTTTTGCTGCTGATCTCTGTGCTCTGGAGCAGCCTTGCTTAGTCTTATGCATCCCAAGTGTTACTGGTCTCCCAAATTCCATCAGTCCTGGCCAGCACAGCCAAGGAACAGGGATGATGGGAGTTGTAGTCCAAAGCATCTGGAGAGACCAGGTTGGGGAAACATCATGGATTACAAAGGCACTTCTGAAATGCCCCTTTTTTTGAATGGGCTCTAGGTGAACGGCTTGCTGACCAACCTTCCCTACAGCATCGACATCAACAGAATCTCCGTATACAGGAAAGGGCAAGGGGCAGTGGTCCAGACAGACTTCCAACTGACTGTCATCTTTGATGGGATCAGCCGGGTCACTGTGTCTGTGCCCAGCAGCTACCGTGGTGCCCTGTGTGGTCTCTGTGGGAACTTCAATGGCAACAAGCAGGATGATCTGACCATGAAAGATGGCACGGTGGCTCCGCACCCATCAGACTTTGGTCAGAGCTGGAAAGTGCGGGAGGTGCCAGGCTGCAGCAAAGGGGGCACGGAAGAATGCCCTGCTCTGTCAGCCATTGAGAAGAATCAACGGAACCTCAACAAGGAGTGTGGGCTCATCCTAGCCAAGAGTGGCCCCTTCAGAGAATGTCACAGCAAAGTGGATCCAGAAGGATACTTCCAAGATTGTGTGTACGATTATTGTTTCTTTGATGGCCAACAAGCTGTGATCTGCCAGGTCATTGCCAGCTATGCTGCAGCGTGCCAGGAAGCTGGGGTGACCATCTATCCTTGGAGATCGGACAACTTCTGCAGTAAGTGCTAATGCTGTGAGCTGTTTTCTGAAATTCCTCAGATTTTCAGAGTTACAGAGAACATGGTAATCAATCTAAAATGACATGCAAATATATCAATGCTTATTTTTCTTCTTAAAGTATATATTCAGATTTTGTGTCTGTACCATTTCAGGTAAAACTTCATGTAAAACTTTTCCCAGCTGAGAAAGTCTCATTGTCCCCTCCCCCAAGTGATGGGCAGACCTGCCCACTCTCGGTGTTTCTTAGTTTTTTCTAATTTGAAATTCAGCTCTCCACATTTCAGAAGGAATCTGCAATTTTTGAAAGCGGGGGAGAAATCCCCATTAAAATTTGTCAGCATTTTAGTACCAAATTCTACTAACGAACACATTTTTGCAAGTAATTTCCCCATAGCTTTCGTATGCTATTTTCACTAAAATGTTCATTTTAATGGCAGTTTCCCACCAAATATAGGCAATTTTTGGAAATACTAGTTGGTTGGAGAATTGCTTTGCAATTTTGGAAATTATGAATTAAGCAGTTTCACCTTTAAATGAGAGCCGAATTGTATTTCTCCCACATCCCTATTTTTCCCCAGTCTAGGCAATCAGTTCTTGTATGATCAGAGGCAAAGAAAGATGGGACTTCTGTAAATCAGGTGGGGTGTGTGCAGTGTAAACACACACACACACCAGGCTACCATTGAAAAGTGGGGATTCCAAACAGGTGTAGGAATAGGTCAAAGACCAGCTCTCGGTTGGAAAGCTGTCCATGGCATATTTGGGAATCATGAGTGGAAGAGTGTTGTTATGTTCATGTCCTACTTGTGGACTTTATGTAGGTATCTGGTTGAGAGCAGAATGCTAGACTAGATAGGCCTTTCATGCGATCCAGGAGAACTTTCCTTATGCTTATAATAACCCCTTTCAGCATGCCATCCTAGAACATCATGGCCCTTTCCTCCCTCTCAATGTTTCTTTCTACTGGTTCCGATTGACAGGTCTTTCCTGCGCTCCGAATAGCCACTACGAGCTCTGTGCGAGAGGTTGTGCTCAGACCTGCGGCAGCTTTTACGCTACAGTCCCTTGTTCGGCTACATGCCACGAAGACTGCGTTTGTGACGAGGGCTTTTTGCTGAGCGGCGATCAATGCGTGCCCACGTCCCGGTGCGGCTGTCACTACCAAGGCCACTACTACCCGGCAGGAGAGACTTTCTATCCAACCTGTCAGGAGCGTTGCATGTGCCATGCTGGGGGGAGTATTGGGTGTGTCTCATTCTCCTGTGGCCCCAATCAGGAATGCCGGTTGTCAGATGGTGTCCGGAAATGCTACCCTGTGGGCAATGCTACCTGCTCTGGTTCGGGTGACCCTCACTATCTCTCCTTCGATGGACGGGCCTTTGACTTCCAAGGCACCTGCACCTATACCTTGGCTACGGTTAACACAGGCAACCGGCTCTTGAGATCCTTTACTGTCAACGTGGAAAACGAGGCCTGGGGGAATGGGAAGGTGTCCGTTACCAAGATGGTTTCTGTCTCAGTCTATGGCATTACACTTACATTACTGCAGAACAAGCAAGGTCAAGTGATGGTGAGTCCAAGCTATAAGGAAAGGGCAACTGGATGGTCATCTGTCATGGGTGCTTTAGTTAAGATTCCTGCATTGCAGGGGGTTGGACTAGATGACCCATAGGGTCCCTTGCAACTCTAAAATTCTGTGATTCTATGATTTTTAGTCATTCATCTTTTTTCTCTCTCATTAAGACATTGTCTTTGCTCAGTCGTTCTATTCGTCCTAAATGAATCTGAGAATTTATGTTTGGCTTCTCTTTCTTCCAGCCCTAATTTCAGTTTTTCCAAATTTCCACCTTTTTTAAAAAAAAGAGAGTCCTGAAAATTTGTCTACATTTTAGTGCAATTTTTATTGCACATTTATCTTAATCTACTGAATTTAGTGTGCAGTTTTGCCTAATATACACACTGTGGCAAGTAATATTTCCTACTTCAGTGCATTCTTATATGTCAGGGGTCGGCAAGGTTTACCTCACCTGGGCCGGTTCACTCCAGTGGACATCCCTCTGTGGGACGGAGCGTGCGCGCATGAGTGTGCACGGCCACGATTTCCCGTGTCTGCATCTGTGCAGATGCAATTTCCAGCATCTGAGCATGCACAGACGTGATTTCCGGTGCCTCGGAAGTGAGTCACCGCACTGCGCTGCGCTGGTTTAGTGCAACATGCGGGGACTCGCCGAGCAGGCAGCTCGGTTTGGGGGCGGCTTGTGGGCCGGTTAAATGACCCCTGTGGGTCGCTTGTGGCCCATGGGCCTCAGGTTGCCTACCCCTGCTATATGTCATTTTCACTAATATATGCATTTTTATACAAACATTACTTTGCTACTGTATATGCAATTTTTGTACATGTTACTTGGACAGAGAACTGTATTGCAAAATTCAGAAAATTTCAAGGATAGTGGTGTTTTGGTTCTCATGTGGTTTCAGAAAACGTAAATTCACTTTTAAATGCAAACCGAATCAAATTTCTCCCCCATTCCTATCTGGAGGTTGAGAAGGGTGACAGCAATGAGGGTGGGGTGAGGGCAGAGCTAGCATCCTCAAGCACACACACTCTTCCTCACATGCCCTTTTCAGCACGCCTGTTTCAGGTTATCATCACTGAGAGGGCTAGGATAAAATATGTTCCTCCTAGGAGCTTTATGGTTATCTTTCCACTGCGACCTCAAAAAACCAACCCTTCTCAAACAGGAAATCCTTCTTGCAGGTGAATGGCTTGATCTATACCGTCCCTATATCCTTGTCTGCTGGGCGGATCAGAGCCTATCAACACGGCACAAAAATCCTGATAGAAACTGACTTTGGTCTCATTGTGAGCTACGACCTAGTTTACCGTGTGACAGTGACAGTCCCAAGTACTTACCAGAGTGAGATGCGAGGCCTCTGTGGGAACTACAATGGGCAGAAGGATGACGACTTCCTGCTACCCGATGGGAGCACAACTTCCAATGCAGGTGACTTTGGTGCTTCCTGGAAGGTTCCAGTCCATGGGGCAGCTGGATCTTGCTCAGATGGATGCTCTGGAAACAGCTGCCCAGTCTGCGATGAAAGGAAGAAGGAGATCTTCAAACAGCGCCACTACTGTGGGATCCTCACTGCGTCTGATGGCCCCTTCAGGGCTTGCCATGGAAAGGTCGATGCCAACATATACTTCAGCGACTGCATCTATGACCTGTGCATGGGCAATGGGGACAGCCAGGTCTTGTGCAACAGCATCCAGAGCTACGTATCTGCCTGCCAAGCGACTGGGGTCTCTGTTGAGCCTTGGAGGAGCCCTTGCTTCTGTCGTAAGTACTGGGGATTGAACATTCATGGGGACGTGAAATGGGAGAAGAGAAATGGGAGCAGAATCTGAACTGGTTCCATGTCACTTTCGGGCTAAACTAGAGGGGTGTGCTCATTTGTAAAGCCCTAAAATGTCTCAGGCTCTGCAGAGGCTGAATTCATTTGACTTTTCCAATCACATGCGATCACCCTCTTGACTATTTCTGACACACCAGCTACGAAATTGTTTGCAATGAGTTCCTGCCAGAGCCAGAAGTCTAAGGTAGAGGTGGGGGAACATTTTTCAGTCCTGGGACCATGTTTCCTTCTTGGTAACCTTTTTGGGTCCATATGCCAATAGTGAGCATAGCCAGAGCAAAAATGGGTGGAGCAATTGATGTTATTTGTTATCTTTGTACAGTGGGCCAGTATCTACCCCCAATCTTTTATACCCCTCTCTATCCTCTATCCAGGAAATTAAGAAGCATGATCAAAGTTCAAAGATACATTCTAGCCAGGAAAAAGAACTACTCCCTCTTTTGGATTTCACATGCTGTCTTTCACAACCATTTTAAGAAGCACCGGGGTTCTTTTGGTCTAATATCTTTTTTTCTTTTCCAATTTAGCTATGCGCTGCCCTGCCAACAGTCACTATGAGATCTGTGCCCAGCTCTGCCCCACTTCCTGTGCCAAGATCACAGACACTGCACCCTGTCCGAAGACTTGTGCTGAGGGCTGCCAGTGTAATGATGGTTTCTTCTTTGATGGTGTTGGCTGTGTCCCCGCAAAAGACTGTGGATGCATAAAGAATGGACGCTACTACAAGGTAGATGGTCTTCTGAACCTGATTTTCCTCTCCTCCTTTTAAAGTTAAACTACATTTTTTATTTTTACTGTCCCCAATCATTATGGATCAAGTTGTTTTTATCTGCTTTTACCTCTGTGCTTGCTCAGTTTCACATTCTTTCGAATCACAAGTCACAAGCTGTTGTGATAATTTCTAGGACTTAGGGAATTTCACAGTATTTTAATAATTGAGTCAAGTTGTGTGTCTTGAGGTGTGGTTTTCTTTTGTAATCTGGAAGTAACAAAGTCCTAACAAATGAACTGTCCTTGTTATGAGGAGGTGCAGCAAATGGCAGAATAATGAATTTTTAAATGTAAGGATATGACAGAATTACTAACGCCATGCTTATATATGAAACAGAAGAGCCCAGACCTAAAGCCTATCTAATCCAACATTCTGTTCTCAGTACAAAAGCTAATAATAATAATAATAATAATAATAATAATAATAATGTTATTATTTATACCCCGCCCATCTGGCTGGATTGCCCTAGCCACTCTGAGCAGCTTCCAACACACATAAATGTCTATGGGGTGCCTGAAATCAGGGCATGAGCTCAATAGCCCTCTTCCTTATTGCAGAGTGGCTGAGGAAACCCAGTCAGATGGCGGGGTATAAATAATAACATATTATTATTATTATTATTATTATTATTATTATTATTATTACAGTAGTACCTTGGTTTACAAACTTAATCTGTTCTGGAAATCCATTCTTAAACCAATACCGTTCTTAAACTGAAGCTCGCTTTCCCTAATTCAGCCTCCCCGCCGCCGATGCCCTTCCACCGTTTGGCTTCCGTTCTTAGACTGAGGTAAAGTTCTCAAACCAAGACACTATTTCCAATTTTGCAGAGTTTGTAAACCAAATCGTTCTTAAATCGGACTGTTCTTAAACTGAGGTACCACTGTATTATTATTATTATTAATTCAGTAAGTTACAGGACCTTGTTTATCTCAGCACTCAACTCTGCAAAGGCCAATGTCATTCTGTTCATGAAGGATAAAGCTGTCAGTAGTTTCTAGCCATCACTGTCTGCATTGTATGCGTCTGAAATACCAGTAACTGGGAATCACACAGGGAAAGTGCTGTTGCCCTCGTATTCTGCTCATGGGCTTCCTGTAGTCATCCCGTTGGCCACTGTGAAAACAAGATGCTGGATGTGATAGGCCTTTCATCTTGATCCATCAGAGCCTGTCTTATGTTCTTGAAGCACAGAAGCAACGAGTGCCAGAAGGGAGTCTTTTAAGGCTACAAAGCATTTTCTAAACTTTGCCATCAACGATCTTTCTTTCCTAGTGACCTAGTGACTTCCACGGCAACACTAGGGCTCTCCCAGTTTGTTTTGGGCCCCACTCATCAAGCAGGCCACACGCTGGATCTGATCTTTGGGGCTGGCATAGATGTGATCATGCTCCCTGCTGTGGAAGTGCCATGGTCTGATCACTACGCTCTGAAAGCCAAGATTGACTTCCCGCTCCTCCCCGGCTCGGGTGGCGAACCTATTTGGGCTCGTCCGCAAAAACTGATGGATCCTGATAGATTCCGACAAGCCTTGCGGAACCCTGCTCCTCCTGGCGACTCATTAGATGACCTTGTTGAGGACTAGAATAACCGGCTCTTGGCAGCCATTGATGAGATCGCGCCTAAGCGCCCTCTACGACCCCGTCAAAACCGGGCCCCTTAGTTTACTGAGGAGCTCCGGAAAATGAAGCGGGATCTCAGACGGCTAGAGCGAGTATGGTGACGGACTCGTGACGGAGCCTCAAGACCATCTTATAGGACGCTTATGAAAACCTATGAGATGGCTATGAAAGCTGCTAAGAAATCTTACTTTGCAGCTTCCATTGCATCCACTAGCTCTCGCCCGGCAAAACTTTTTAGAATAATTAGGTCAATAACGTCCTTAGGAGGACAACCAAATTTAAGCACAAATTCGACCCACAGCTGTGAGGCATTCGCGAGCTTTTTTGCGGAGAAAGTCCTGTTGCTCCACCGTGACCTCCCTGCCAATTTAGATACAGTGACTGAACTGGAGGCCCCTCAACTGACTTCAGGTCCAGTGTTGGACCATTTCGATCGGATGCTCCCCACTGATGTGGATAGATTCCTCCAAGTTGGTAGGCCCACCACCTGCCTCCTTGATCCGTGCCCATCTTGGCTGATTAGGGAGTGTCCAGATGTTGCGTGGACCCCCCTGGTTGAAATTATCAATTTGTCCCTTGACACGGGGACATTCCCAGGGGAACTGAAGGAAGCAGTGGTGTGTCCACTCTTAAAGAAAACTTAATTAGATCCCTTAGACCTATCCAATTACCGCCCAGTTTCAAATCTTCCATACCTGGGTAAGGTAATTGAGAGAGCGGTTGCTGAACAGCTTGGTAGGTTTCTGGAGGAATCATCGGCATTAGATCCATTTCAGTCTGGTTTCCGTCCTGGTTTTGGGACGGAGACGGCTCTGGTTGCCCTAACAGATGATCTCCGTAGACAACTGGATCGAGGCGGGTCAGGACTGCTGATCCTTTTAGATTTGTCAGCAGCCTTTGACATGGTCTATAATGATCTTCTGGACCACCGCCTCGCAGACGTGGGGATACAGGGCATAGCCCGTAACTGCTTGTGCTCTTTTATCTCTGGTTGGGGACAGAGGGTGGCACTAGGGAGGGAAATGTCGTCGCGCCACTCCTTGGTGTGTGGAGTGCCGCAGGGCGCAATTCTCTCCCCGATGCTTTTTAACATCTTTATGCACCCCCTTGCCCAGATTATCCGGAGCTTTGGGCTGGGCTGTCACCAATATGCTGATGACACTCAGCTCTATCTGCTGATAGATGGCCACACCGACTCGGCCCTGAACACACTGACCAGATGCTTGGAAACTGTGGCTGGATGGTTTCGTGGGAGCCGATTGAAACTAAATCCTTCGAAGACAGAGGTCCTATGGCTAGGTCGGGATGGCATGGGGGTGAGGGACCAACTCCCTTCTCTTGCGGGGGCCCAATTAGTGCCATTGCCTTCCGTTAAGAGTTTGGGTGTAATCCTTGACGCCTCCCTTTCAATGGAGGCGCAAGTTACAGCAACAGCCAAGGCGACATTTTTCCACCTTCGCCGCATCAAGCAGTTGGTCCCTTACCTTTCCCGCCCCGACCTGGCCACAGTGATCCATGCGACGGTCATCTCCAGGCTTGACTACTGTAATTCACTCTACGCGGGGCTGCCCTTGAAGCTGTCCCAGAAACTCCAGCGGGTACAGAATGCTGCAGCGAGGCTCCTCACGGGGTCTCTGCCATGGGAGCATATTCACCCAGTGCTTTTCAAGCTGCACTGGCTCCTGGTGGAGTACAGGGTCAGATTTAAGGTGCTGCTTTTGACCTTTAAAGCCCTTCACGGCCTAGGACCCTCGTACCTACAGGACCGCCTCTCCTGGTATGCCCCACGGAGAGCCTCAAGGTCCATAAATAACAACACCCTAGTGGTCCCGGGCCCTAAGGAAGTTAGATTGGCTTCAACCAGAGCCAGGGCCTTTTCAACTCTGGCTCTGGCCTGGTGGAACGCTCTGCCTCATGAGACCAGGGCCCTGCAGGATCTGATTTCTTTCCGCAGGGCCTGTAAGACAGAGTTGTTCCGCCTGGCCTTTGGCTTGGAGCCAATTTAATTCCCTCCCTCCCTCCCTCTCTTTCTTTTTTCTTTTCCTTCTCCTCCTGCAATGAGGCTACATTTTAATATTTTAATGTTCCATTATATTAATGTTGTATTTTATTTTTGTTTTTAAGTTGTAATCATTCATCTTGTTTTTATTATTGCTTGTAAGCTGCTCTGAGCCCGGCCTTGGCTGGGGAGGGTGGGGTATAAATAAAAAATTATTGTTATTTCCTTCCAAGAAAAAAAAAAGAAATCCATAAAAACAAGCAAATGAGAATAAGAAGCTTTCTATGTGAAAAACACTTAGCCTTTTCTCTAAAATGGAGTCCAGCTCCTCTGATGTTCATTCCATTCGCAATTAGGAATGGGCTGCAGCTCAGTGGCACAGCATCTGCCTTGCGTGAAGAAGGGTTTGGGTCTAATCCTGGCTGGCATCTCTAGGTCTAAAACCATGGAGAGTCTTTGCTAGTCAGTGTACACAATACTCAACTAGGTTGACCAGTTACCTGACTCAGTAGGATGCAAAGCTTTAAAGGAATTGACTACATCTAACCTTGTCATTTGTATGTGTGCTGTCACCTACACAACTGACCCAGAATATTTTGCTACTGGGGGGAATATGGCACCCCTTCCCATTCCACGTACAGAAGGCAACTGGACTTGTGTGTCAATTGTAATGCAACACCAGTGATGGGATAGTATCTTCTACCAGCCCTGGTGACCCGACCAATTAATGGCTTTCTCCTTAAAATGTGATACCTCTTAATGTTTTCATGCCATCATTTGTTGCTTCAGACATGTATTCGTAAATAATGTTATTGACTTCAGGTCCAGTTGCAACAGAGAACCATATTCAGAACTCTTGGCTGGATGCTATTTGCCACCTTCACCTACACCTCTAGAGCAGATCTGATTCTGCCCTAATTCTGTTGTTGCTATATTATATTGTTTTCCAAATTTCCCACCAGCCCAATGAGAAGGTTCTGCTGAATGCATGCCAGGAGATCTGCCACTGCATCCCAGGCCTGGGAGTGATTTGTGAGGCCCACAGCTGTGCTGCCGATGAGATGTGCAAGATCCAAGATGGAGTCATGGGTTGCATTAATAAGGGTAAGGAGAGATTAATTAAAGGACAAGTTGAGGAAACTGTGACCCTTCAAGGTGACGTCATTGTCCCTGACCATTGACTAGGGCACAGAGCTGCTTGTAATATGATTCCCTTTGTCTTTAATATGGTCCTGCTGCCCAGGTAGTGGCTTTTGAAAGACATGGATAGCTCAGTTGGTTAGATCATGTGTTTATGATGCCAAAGTTGCAGCTTCTATCCCTGTATGGGACAGCTGCATATTCCTGCATTGCAAGGGGTTGGACAAGATGATCATTATGGTCTCTTCCAACTCTACAATTCTATGATTCTATGACTTATCCACACTCACACATCTCTGTCCTCTACCCAGACAATCAAGAAACATTTTCAGAGTTCAGGGAGATATTCCAGCCTGATAAAACTGGGACAGGAAGCGAGGGTTATGTGTTACTCTTGCCTTTTGTACTGGCTACACACAATTAGATATTCACCCCGAACTGCATCTAGCAATCACTCACATTTCACCCCTTTCATTCCAGATCCATGTAAATCCCTGAAGTGCCGAGAAAAAGAAACATGCAGGATTGTGAACGGCCAGGCCAAATGCATCCCTAACTTCTCAGGAATTTGCTGGGCCTGGGGGGACCCACACTACCAAACCTTTGACAAAAAGAAGTTTGATTTCCAGGGCACTTGTTCTTACACTATTGCCAAGTACTGCGGGAATGATGCTACACTGGTGCCTTTCACTATCGATGAGAAGAACGACAACAGGGGCAACCAGGCTGTGTCCTACGTGCGTCTGACCAACATCTATGTCTATGGGTACAAGATCTCCATCCACAAACAGGAAACTGGAAGAATCCGGGTATGTCAAATAGTCAGGGTGGGATGACCCCACTGAGTGTAATGGAATTCATTCCGATATATAGCCAGAGCCCAAAAGTTTAAAGTAGCATTAAAAAGTAAAGGGGGGGGGGAGTCTATACATATGTCAGGATGGAGAAGAGAAACAAATGATTGCAAATCAGATTGCTATACCACTCTGAATGACTGAGGTAATGACCATCATGCTATTACGTAACTAAAAGGCCCTCATTATCAAGGAATCCTATCTCATTTTCCTTCTTTTTTTTTTGTATATAATTTTTGTTATATTTTCTGTTTTACAAATTAAAATACTCATTTTACATCCTTAAGATATCATTGACTTCCCTCCTTCTCTTTCCATGGTTCATTTTACATATCATAAATCCCTGCATACTTTACAAAAAACTATACCATTCAGTATTCCATTATTGCATCCAACAAAACCTATTTACACAGTTGAATTTATCTTAATGGTGCCAGGATGTCCTATCTCATTTTCCTGAGCTTGTGTCACTGTGGTGAGGGGCGAGACAGTGGCAGGGTTGGTTCAGTGCAAATGCATCAGCAGAATTGGCTCTGCTGGTGCGTTTTCCTCACTACATCCTCACTGCTGCCTTGCCTCTCCCCCTTTTGAAAAGCCATAACAATGATGGTGATGGGAGCCAAGACTCCTTAAGTGGTAACAACACAATTCCTAACCATGTCTGCTGAGATACAAGTCCGATTGAATCCAGTGGGACTTGCTGCCAAGTAAGTGGGGTTATAAGGCTAGGATCAACCTGGCTGTACCTGTTTCCTGCAGTTGTGACTACATGGGATTGTGTGGCACAATCTCCAAAAAGCCTAAGAAAATCAAAGGAATTATTCCTGTATGTGTGTTGTCTTGCCTTTCTGCCTCTAGCTGAATGACAACATTGTCAGCCTGCCACTGACTCTTGAATATGGCAAGATCAAGCTGTACCAGAGTGGCACCAATGCTGTCCTGCAAACAGATTTCGGCCTCCAAGTGACGTACGATTGGAAATGGCACCTGGTGATCACTCTCCCCAGCAGTTACTATGGGACCATCTGTGGGCTGTGTGGAAACTTCAACCAAAACCCTGCAGACGACATGGTCTTTCCCAATGGCACCAAGGCTGCCTCCATCATAAGCTGGGCCAGCAGCTGGAAAGTCAAGGACCGGGACCCCTTTTGCTGGGATTACTGCCGAGGGAATTGCCCAACATGTGATGAGAGCAAGAGGGCGCTGTATGGAAAGGAAGAGTATTGTGGGCTGATCAGCAAAACCTCCGGAGGCCCCTTCAGAGAATGCCATTCCACAGTGAATCCAGATGACTTCTTTGACAGCTGCATTTATGATGTGTGTCTCAATGGAGGAGCCAAGAACATCCTTTGCCAGGCCTTGGAGGCCTATGCTAAAACCTGTAGGAAAGAGGGTGCCGTCATTTATGATTGGAGGACAGCCTCTGGCTGTGGTGAGTACTTTTCCTTTATACACACAATGTATGTAATGACACCTATGGCTTAGAGCAGCAGTGATTATTAATAGTCCACAGGCCTTCAACTTCCAACCCTCCACAAATATCTGACGCCACACAAAGAGGCAGGGAAAGAAAGCCACAGTGCACAAGATAGCCCACTAAGCACATGCTTTTTCATTGCTAAAAGCATAAACAAGAGGAAAACCTCAAATGAGATACCCTGTTTGCTTTGTAAATCAGTTTGTGGTTGAGAATAGCTGTATCTGAAGCAAACAAATCCATGAACTACATCACTCCTCTAGCAGCAGAGCTTCGTGAATCTCTTTGGCTATTGGAATGAATAGAAGCATGGCTGGACCAAGACATTTTGCTACCTGAGTCATAAGAACACAAGGTCTAGCATCCTGTTTTCACAGCAGCCAATCAGATGCCCATAGAAAATTCACAAGCAGCCCATGAGTGCAACAACACTCTCCCTACTTCAGAGTCCCAGCAAAGGGTATTCAGAGGCATTCTGTCTCCCACAGTGAAGGTAGAACATAGCAACCTATTCAACCATGAATTAGTTTAATCCTATTATTGTTTAATCCATCTGACCGTGTGGCTGCTGGACCTTATGTTACCCTGGGAAAAGGATAGTATCTTTCACGTAAGTGCACTTTTAAACTCCCAGTGTTCCTGCTTCCACATACAATATCAGCAACAAGAGCTCTTGCGAAGTTGAGACTTCAGCACGTTTTATCAGTTCTTAAATTCCTGATGTTCTCCTCCTTACAGCCTTGCCGTGCCCTCAGAATAGCCACTATGAGTTCTGTGGCAATGCCTGCCCTGCCAGCTGCTCCGACCGCAATGCTCCCTCTTTCTGCACGCAGCCATGCGTGGAAGCCTGCCAGTGCAATGATGGCTACGTCCTCAGCGTCGACAAGTGTGTGCCTGTTGGGAGCTGTGGCTGCACCTACAATGGGCTCTACTACAAACCCGGAGAGGAATTCTGGGCTGATGAGACCTGTGGTTTCCACTGCACATGTGATCCCACCCTGGGCTTTGCGGTGTGCAAACCAGCTGGCTGCAAAGCCAGTGAGCAGTGCACCGTGGTCAATGGAGTCCGGGGCTGTTATCCCGTAAGCACCGCTACTTGTTCAGCAACTGGGGACCCTCACTATACGACTTTTGATGGGAAGAAATATGACTTCATGGGTACCTGTGTCTACCAGCTGGTTGGGCTCTGCTCTAAGGACCCGACTCTCAGGCCTTTCACTATCAATGTGGAGAACAACAACCGAGGCAACCCAAAAGTGTCTTACACCAAAGTGGTGACATTGAAGGTCTATGATGTAACCGTGATTATGAGCCAGGAGCATCCGCGCAGGATCCAGGTATTGACACAGGAAATGTATGTATGTATGTATGTATGTGGAGGTTCTTTGCGTCCTTTCAGGACCCCTTGGGAGGGTGGCTGAGGCTCTTGGAATAGTTTCTGTATCTTTGGACATTGTAGCCTTAACTACCTGGGCTCTTCTTATGCAGAGTATAGGCTATGTCACGTAGAGATGTTGCACAGCTACAATCACAATTCATTGTGGACTATATGCAGCTGGTGGCCCACTGAGGGCTGTCAATTGCAGCTCCTGAAGATGGAATTAGGCAAAAGTGGTTTGTAGTCAGTGAGAGCAGGATCCCCAGCTGCTCAGCAACAGTGAGTTAACCTGCTTTTACTCTGAAAGAGTGCTTTAACAGTCCACCCCTATTCACAGAGAACTCTGAGTATAGGGGTTCCCTGATAACTTTCAGCACACTTTGCAAACTCTGGCTTCCAGGATCCTATTGGAGAAGCCACAATTGTTTAATGTGCTATCATACTGCTTGAAATGCATGGTGTGAATGTAGCCTTCCATTAGATATGGCTTTACGGTAACAATTCCTGTTGCATCACATTTCAGGTCAATGGCGTCTTTGTGAACCTGCCTTTCTACCATGAAGACAAGATAAAAGCTTACATCAGTGGGAATGAGGGCGTCATCAAGACTGATTTTGGCCTGACGGTAGCCTTTGACTGGAACACCAATGCCAAAGTCACTGTACCCAGTACGTACGCCAATGCCGTTTGTGGCCTCTGCGGCAACAACAACTTGAACCCCAATGATGACTTGACCATGAAGGATGGGAGTCATGCATCCAGCATCTCCCAATTTGCAGAGAGCTGGAAAGTCGGAGAGGCCCCTGGGTGCACACCGGGTTGCACCACCGATTGCCCGCCATGTGGAGATGCGCAGAAAGAAACCTACAAGGGCGACCAGTACTGTGGCATCCTCATCAAAAAGGATGGGCCATTCTGGCGATGCCATGATGTCCTTGACCCAACACCCTACTTCACAGATTGTGTCTTTGACACCTGCCAGTATCATGGTCAGCATAAAATTATGTGTGATGCCATCAGCGTCTACGTGGCAGCATGTCAGGCTCTGGATGTTGAGATTGAAGAATGGAGATCAAACTCCTTCTGCAGTAAGTGTTGCCTCTCAAAGCTTCCATAACTCACGTCATCTATTGTTGACACTGACTGGCATTGGTTCTCCAGGATCTCAGCCAGGGACTTTCCCCAGTCATACCTGGGGCTGCTGGGGGTTGAACCAGCTGTTCTTTGCATGAAAAGCACATGATCCACCACTGAGCTGCACTCCCCCCCTAGTTACAGATAGGTAGCCGTGTTGGTCTGCCATATTCAAAATAAAAAAAAATCCTTCCAGTAGCACCTTAAAGACCAACTAAGTTAGTTCTTGGTATGAGCTTTCGTGTGCATGCACACTTCTTCAGATACACACCCCCCCCCCCAGTTCAACTTTAGGGATGTGCATGAGTTGAAGGGAAGTGCTGCATAAACTTGACATTCATCAAATTTTGAAATGTGAGGTTTGCAATTAGATTATTTTCTCCCTAAATGTATTTCAGCATTCATCAGAGTATTTGAATAGGTACCAGATCATTGTATAAAGGCAAATAGTAACAAGATCCTCTCTCTTCCTCAGCAGAGACAAGGTCTTAACTCTTATGGTCTGTTATTCAATGTTAGTCATGCTCAGAGTACACCAGTTGAAATGAATGAACATGACTACCTTAGCTTTATTAATTTCAATGGCTCTATAATGAGTAAAACTTAATTGGATACAGCCCATAATGCTTAAGATTATTATTTTTTAAATACCCTTGGATTTTGAAAGACCAGTTGGAATCTTTTTGTTTAAGCCTCTTGACTTGTCAGCAACATCCATGACTTGATACATACAGGTCACATCAGAGCTAAGATTCCCCTGAAAAATTCAGTCGGAATCCAATCTGCATATAGCAATTTTGACATTAGATGTGAAGCATTTTGCATTTACTGATCTCCACATTCAGATTGAACATTTAAGTGTCAAATTCATTTCAACCTTGATAATTCAAGTAGCGGGGTTTCACATCTATCCAATTTTAAATGTTGATCCTGGAGAAGGGCAAGGAAGCAGTATCATTCTTAGTCTGAACCATCCAGGCATTTAAAATGCTGTAACATCTCTTAACAGGCTTCATTTTGAATTTCTTCAGCAATTTCAAGTGCTGCAGGGCAAAGCGATATGATGATGATCAATGAGATACTTCTATATTCTCAAACTATTCCATTAATGGATTTAAATATGAATTCAGATGACAGCCTTCACTAAAAACTAACCAGTAGATGGCACTGCATAAATAGAATAGGCAAAACAGTCCGGCAGACCTCTTCCTGACCATGTCTCTGAAACAACCTCTGTCCTAGCTTGAAATTCTCCACAGTCTGTTTTTGTCCTTTCTTCCAGGCCCTGTCTGCTCACCCAACTCTTACTACGAGCTCTGCGGAAACGGTTGCCCTGCCACTTGTCATGGTCTCTCGGCTCCTGATTGCTGTGAGATGTCCTGCAAAGAAGGATGCTATTGCAATCCAGGGTTTATCTTGAGTGGGGACCAATGTGTCTCCATTGGCGATTGTGGCTGTGAGCACCAGGGCAACTACTACAAGAAGGGAGAAGTTTTCTACCCCGGTTCCTCTTGCCAGAAACGATGCCAATGTGCAGACAATGGAGTTGTTCAATGCCTGGACTTCTCCTGTGGGCCCCATGAGGAATGTAGGGTAAAGGATGGTGTCCACGGCTGTCATCCTGTAGGCTCTGGTACATGCAGTTTGGCCGCAGGCTCCCACTACCTAACTTTTGATGGACGGGCCTACGAGTTCCAAGGAACCTGCACTTATACTTTAGCTAAAGTTGTCGGTGTGGGTTCTCAGCTGGCAAACTTCTCAGTGGTGGTGGAGAATGAAAAGTCTTTTACCAAGATGATTGTGGTCTCTTGTCATGGATATACCGTTGTCATTGAGAGGGCAATAAAGTGGAAAGTCAAGGTAAGTTCTGTTCTGGGTTTAGCCTCTTTGAAGTAGAAATGCCAGCAAAGTTCACTAGCAGTTTCTACAATTGCAGGAGTCCCTGGGAGAACGTTGTCTCCCAATGTCCACTGCACCCCATCTTACAATCTGGGTTTGTCTCAGTTTCTCATTTTTTCCAATATTAAATTCAATTCTCCATTTTTTCCTGCAGCAACCTGTTATATAAATGCTTTAAACAATAAAACATGATTTTGAAATAAAAACATGCAAGTGATAAGGGAACTGTATAGGAAATGTAGGGTGTGTTGATTTCATTTTTTAGGGTTTTACGGAGTTTAGGGAGGTCCACTAGAGAAACAAGCTGCTTGGATCTTAGACTAGGATGACGCTGCTGGAAGCTAGCCTTGATTTCTCCACCCACTCGTGTTTAGGTTGAACTGATGAGTGCTAGGTACCGGCTCAGAATCCTTTTGAAGCATTCATTTTGGGGCATCCCATGTCCCCTCCCAACTGCACAGCAACTACCAGAGAGTAAGACCCACTGGCAACACTGCAGGGCTGTTCTGTTGCAAACCCTTGATCCCTTTTGACTATGGTCTTTAGGTCTTTAGTGACTAACAAATTATGATTTGCCCTGTAGTAATGGTATTGTGTGGTCTGGCTCTGAGGTATTAGTTGTGCTGGTATTTATTGCACATTTTATGCTTGCTTTTGTCTTTTTGAAGGAAATTTGTATTTAAAATGGTTTTAATATTATATCTTACAGTGTATATCCTAATACATTTCTATCTACTCTGCAAAAAAAGCCTGTGGATTTGTTGCCCTAGGGAGACAGGGTGCTTGAATCCGCTTGAATGGCACAAACCTAAATTTCTGCTGTGTGTTTGAAGCCTTCCAGAATAGTGGGAGTCTAGAGGAACCCTTAATTTGTAAACTGCTTCTGGAGGCATTCTATTATTATTATTATTATTATTATTATTATTATTATTATTATTATTTATATACCACCCTATATACACAGGTCTCAGGGTGGTTCACAGAATAAAATCATAATATAAAACTACAAAATACATTCTTTGCCTGAAAAGTGGTATATAAATCCATTAAATTCTGACAATTTTAAACTGTGTCCATGGTCACCTTCTCTGTGGTTAATGCAGGTGAATGGAGAGCTCTATACACTGCCTATGAAGACAAATGATGGGAAACTCTGGGCCAACCAGGAAGGCAACAATATCATTCTCCAGTCCAACTTGGGTCTCCAAGTCCTTTTTGACACCTCCTCGTATGTCCTGGTGTCTGTCCCCAGTAACTATCAGGGACATGTCAATGGCCTATGTGGCAATTTCAATAAGGACAAGACTGATGACTTTACTCTACCCACGGGGGAAAGAACCCAGAATGTGATCGAGTTTGGGGCCTCTTGGAAGGTTCCCATTGATGGTGTCAGATGCTCTGATGGTTGTGGAGATAAATGCCCCGTCTGTGATGCAGCCAAGACAGCCCCGTACCGACCGGAGAGTTCCTGCGGAATGATCCAAGCCCAATCTGGCCCCTTCAGGCACTGTCACTCCTTGGTGGACCCTGCTGAATACTTCAACCACTGTCTGTATGACATGTGTGCAGCCAATGGTGCAGGAGAAACTCTCTGTAGGAGCATCCAGGCCTACGTAGCTGCATGTCAGGCTGCAGGAGTTACAATTGGAGCCTGGAGAACAAACAACTTCTGCCGTAAGTTTGCACAGCAGGAACCTGCAGTTATTGTTATTTATTGTTATTTATTAAATTTCTATGTTATTTATTAAATTTCTATGTAAATCACAGGGTGGTTTACAATATAAAAACACAAGAATATGTAACATAGTAACCAATAACGACAATACTGCCCCCACAGTTTAAAAGGCCACTGTTTATTTAATTAGTCAAAGGCCTACATTTTCTAATCTTCTTTCCCCACCAAGCATTCCTTATGTTAATGCTCCAGGTTATAATGACTTGATCTCTCTCTCTCTCTCTCTCTCTCTCTCTCTCTCTCTCTCTCTCTCTCATCCATCCATCCATCCTGTTATATTGGCCAACAGATACTTCAATGGTATCTGTATTTGGATCCCATAGAAAATAAGCTATTTCTTTAAAATTAAATAAATAAAAAGCGAATTTCTTCAGCCTCTGTTTGTGAAGATGCATTGCCTATAGAAAATGGTTTCACCTTCAGCATTTAGATCAGGGTGGAGAACCTCCAGCCTGCAGGTCAAATTAGGTCCACTCCACCAACACCCTTCCCATTTGGCCCGTGAGGCCATTTTGGTCAAGCCATCTTTGCCTACCCTACATATACAAAATCAGGTGTGGGGCAGGCATAGGTGGGGCTTCCGCAGGTATGGGTGGGCAGGTTTCCACAAATTTTAAAAATGGAGTAGGTGTTTTATTGAATTTCTATTTTCCTTTGCCCTTATCATACACCCTAATGAATATAGGCGATCTCTCCCCTGCCCCCTAACTTAAGAATGCTTAGCTAATGTTCCGTATGTGTCTGGACCATCACTGTCTCCTTTCATTACTTGTCTTCTCTCCCTTCCTTTTCAGCTCTCACTTGCCCATCCAACAGCCACTACGAGTTGTGTACAAAGACCTGTGATTTCACTTGCACCAGCTTATCTACTCCAGGCCAGTGCACAAAACAATGCTTTGAAGGTTGCCAGTGTGATTATGGCTACCTGTTTGACGGTGACAGGTGTGTGGCAGTGGGGAACTGTGGCTGTTCGCATGATGGGCGCTACATAAAGGTAAGTACAGTGAAAGTGGCGGTGTCCATGAATAACACTCTAAGCAAACCCAAAGAGCTAGTTTGTCTAACCTCCTTAGGATGGCCGCTCATGCATTGGCCACCAGAAAAAGAAGGCACGTCTGTGGCACCTTCTCATGCTCACCCTAGGGTCACATAGAGTAGACGAGGAGAAAGGGTTGCTGAGAAAGGCCAAGGCTGCAGAGTGATGGAGAGAGAGTGAGACAAGTTGGGGAGAACCTCTGGACCAGCAAAGCTGATGGAGCAGAGCAGGAAGGGACATAGGGAAGCAAGTGCAATATATGAAGAGAGAACATAGCATAGTCAGGGTTGAAATTGATTTAATGCTAATGCAAGTAAATGTGACCTCTTTTAGTATCTATTTTATTATCAGTTTATCATTTGTGTAGCATTGGCATACCCTTATGGATATAGTTGTATAGTTGTATGTTGTTGTTTAGTCATTTTGTTGTGTCCGACTCTTCGTGACCCCATGGACCAGAGCACACCAGGCAATCATGTCTTCCACTGCCTCCCGCAGTTTGGTCAAACTCATGCTGGTAGCTTCGAGAACACTGTTCAACCATCTCGTCCTCTGTTGTCCCCTTCTCCTTGTGCCCTCCATCTTTCCCAACATCAGGGTCTTTTCCAGGGAGTCTTCTCTTCTCATGAGGTGGCCAAAGTATTGGAGCCTCAGCTTCAGGATCTGTCCTTCCAGTGAGCACTCAGGGCTGATTTCCTTCAGAATGGATAGGCTTGATCTTCTTGCAGTCCATGGGGCTCTCAAGAGTCTCATCCAGCACCTTAATTCAAAAGCATCCATTATTTGGTGATCAGCCTTCTTTATGGTCCAGCTCTAACTTCCATACCTCACTACTGGGAAAACCATAGCTTTAACTATACAGATCTTTGTCAGCAAGGTGGATTAGTTGTATAGCTGCATGTTTTAAATACTTTGGTTCTATAAATATACATTTTGAATGTTTGCTTGCAAATGGAATTCTAGTATCAATCATATATAATTGTGCATTTAAATTTTTAATTTAACTACACTTTTCTTTTCTCCCCCCCCTTTTGTGCGTTATAAATCTTCCAGGCTGGCGAGACTATTGTTTTTGAAGGTTGCTCAACCAGCTGCACTTGTCGCCCAACAGGCCAACTGGTCTGTGAGGGAACTAGCTGCCAGTTAGGAGAGATTTGTCGCCTCCACAATGGTGTGCGTGGTTGCAGGGGGCAGGAAGGCGAGTGCATCATCATCCCTGGAGCACGGTTGACCTCCTTTGATGGCGTCTCTGGGGGAATCCTTTATGAAGGAGCTTACGAGGTGGCTTCCCTTTGCAATGAAAATGACCTCCTTTGGTTCAGGATCATAGCAGTGGTCAAGAAATGCAACGAAATGGATTTGCCATCAGTATCGATAATACACGTATTTTTCCAAAGGATGCTTATCACTGTAAAAACAAACAAGGAGGCATGGGTAAGTTCAGTAGGCAGGATCTGGGGTCATCTCCTGTGTAGGTCATACATAATAAACATTACTGACTTCAGCCCATTGATTTCAGTGGGTCTGCTCAGAGAAGATGCTAGTTGGAGACAATCCATTATTTAATTGTTTGTTCGTTTTCTGCATTTATGTAGTGAAATTTCATTAAAATTCTCTAGGTAGCTTACAATATAGAGGTAAAGAAAGCAAATAAAAGTAAAAAGAAAACATAACACCAATAACTACTTAAGATAGCAAAAAACCAAAAGTAAGCCTAAATCACATTCCATTGTAATTATCTCACCCATGGTCTCTCCTGGCTTTGGAGGTGGCAATACAGCTCCTTTTCAAGGGTGCAAGGGAGCCTACAATAGGTATGCCTCTGGCTCTGGTCTAAAACAGAAGTGGAAAATCTGGGGCCCGGAGACAAGATGTCTTCCAGGCCTCGTGGTATGGCCCTCAGTACTCTCTCCAGGCTACTCCCATAGCCAGACTACACCCCTCACTGGTCTGCTCCATTCCATTCCCATTAGTGCTTTTGCTTGGTTGGAATGTGCCTCTGAGCTGTGATTCTACCTCTTGCTCACCTGGGCGAATGGTAGAAATGTTTGCATGTTTAAAAGACTTACTTTTGTGTGGCTGCGATGTATCCTACCATCCAAAGGTAAGAATTGCATGCATGGATCTGCCCACTTTATTCCTATGGCACTGGCTGCCATGTAGCTCCCAGAATGCTGCCATGAAAGAATATGGCCCTAGAAAAGCATTCCTCGCTCTAAAGGATTATGAATAATGGACAATATATGAGGACAGAAAGAGGGGGTGGTGGTTCAGGGCCCAGCTATTGAGAAGTAGATGTGGCAGAACAAACCAAAGTTGTACAGCAGTAAAAGCAAGGACTGAAAAGGGTACAGTGATACCTCGGGTTAAGTGTTAAGTACTTAATTCGTTCTGGAGGTCTGTTCTTAACCTGAAACTGCTCTTAACCTGAAGCACCACTTTAGCTAATGGGGCCTCCCGCTGTCGCTGCGCTGCTGCTGCACGGTTTTTGTTCTTATCCTGAAGCAAAGTTCTTAACCCGAGGTACTGTTTCTGGGTTAGCGAAGTCTTCAACCTGAAGCCTCTGTAACCTGAAGTGTATGTAACCCGAGCTACCACTGTACTGTGTTCTGTGGAGGAAAATTGTCCCTGGGGGGTTCAAGTATGGAGGCTCACACCAAATTCCCCAGACTTTAATCTGTTGCAGGAAAGAAAAATGACCAGATAAGAAAATAGGCTGTGCTCTTGGATTGGTGCTCTAGTTCACCACACACACACACACACACATCCTACTAGGAGACAAAAACCCAGAAGTAACATTGAAAGTGGCCAAGTTTTCTGCGGCCGCGATCAAGCGGAGGGCATTAGCTGTAAAAAAGTAAATGATCTGACTCCTGGATAAGCCCCCCCCCCTTTTCTTTTCTTTTCTTTTCTTTTCTTTTTTTTTTTAAGCCCATACATATACTGTAGTGCATATACGAGTATGTATATGTGTGTGTGGGTGGGTGTGGGTGTATATGCGCATTGTTTTTTATGCACAATTTTATAACTTTTAACTGACACCACCATTCCCTTGTAAATTATTGCTGCCTTTCCCCCCCCCCTTCTTCTGGTCTATGACCGTAATAAAATCATTCATTCATTCACACACACACAGCACACACGGGCTTGCCTTTCATGTTGTTTGTGCTCAGTGTGTGATAATCAGTTACACAGCTACTGAATTTGGAGTAATTTTGGATATGATGAATCAGTAGGAATATGCAAACTGTCTCTGCATACTCATTCCTCTTGACCAAGGGTGGGGAACCTCGAGTCCAGGAGCCAAATGCAGTCCTCCAGGCCTCTCCCTTTGGCCCTTGGGACTTTCCCTAGGGCACACCTCTTACCAGTCCTGCTCCATATCTCGTCACATGCTTTTGCCTGACTGGGATGTTTTATTGAACTGTGATAATGTTTTTGCTTGCCTGGATGGAAGGAGGGTGGAATGCTGTTTGTCCATGCCTGTGCAGAAACCTTTGGTTTTTGTGAGGCTGGAAGGTCACCTACCGTACAACAGTAACAGTCCACCCATTACTCCATCCACTTTGGCTTCTGGTCTCACCCACCACTGATATGCGGACCCAAGAAAGTTGTCCATCAGGGAATGCAGCCCTTGAGCTGAAAAAGGGTTCCTTCCTTACTCTAACCATTAACACAACACCTTTCACCCTCCTTTTCTGAATTTCAGGTCAATGGGCACCAAGTGACACTCCCAGCAATGGTATCTACAGGTGTCTCCATAAGCCTCTCTCAGGATGGCGTCGTAATTAATTTGGCCTCCGATGTAAAAGTTCTCCTCAGGGCCTGCGGGGAAATGACAGTGGAAGTCAGTGAAAGCCTGGAAGGAAAAGTCTGTGCCTCCTGTGGCAACTTCAATGGAAATGGTATTGATGACCTGAAGCTGCCCAATGGGAACATAGCAGGAAATATTGCGGAGGTCATTGATGCCTGGAAGGCCAAGGACTTCACTAGCTGGTGAGTGGCTCTGGGGGAGGTTTTTGCCTAAAGAGGATAAAAAAAGAAGTACTTTACTGTTCGATCCTCTTAGGGACTAAGGAGTTATTCAAGGAGTCCACATCATGGATTAAAGATGGCCTGCTCTGAAGCCCCCAACCCATATTGCAAGTTAGAACATGGCCTGCCCTGGAACCTGTCTTCCAGACAAATCTCCTGAAGTGGTCTGCTACTTGTCTCTTTGTTCTGAGTTGCATCTAACATTAAACATTTCCAAAGCAGACTCACTGAAATTAACGGACATTACTCCGTCCAGCTCCAAGGACCTTCTGGCGGTTCCCTCACTGTGAGGGAACCAGGCAGAGGGACTTCTCAGTAGTGGCATCCACCCTGTGGAATGCCCTCCCATCAGATGTCAAGGAAATAAACAGCTATCTGACTTTTAGAAGACATTTGAAGGCAGCCCTGTTTAGGGAAGTTTTTAATGTTTGATGTTTTATTGGGTTTTAAATATTCTGTTGGGAGCCGCCCAGAGTGGCTGGGGAGTATGGTTGGAATATAAATAATGCATCATCATTATTATTATTATTATTATTATTATTATTATTATTATTATTATCTTAGGGCTATTAATCCCAATAATTCTACTCTGGCTAGAATTTAGTTGGCTACAACCCAATGTTTCACTAACTGGTCCCAGGGCAGAAATACAGCAATAAAACAACAGCAAACTGTTGAAGCAATACTCATATATATGAAAACACCCTTAAAATTTAAGATCAACTAGCAACAGAGAAACAACTTCTATCTGAGTGGCTTGTGACAGTTTTGAGTTCTCAGCTCCCTTCCAGAGGCCAGGCTGAAGAGTTGCATCTTCACCGACTGATGAAAAGTCAGCAGCGTCAGAGCTGTGGGGAAATCTACGCATGATATGGGGGAGGGATCTGTGTGCTCCATCAGCACACGGGGGAAGCCATCTCCCCACCACCACAACCAATATGAAGTCCCTTGGGGCAGGATGTTATTGGTCGGTCATGAAGCACTTCCCAAGGGGAAGTTGCCCTAGCCTATTCATAGACACACATTAGTTGCTGTGCTTGCTAGGTGTTTCAAGCCACTAGGATTATTATTTTTAAAGAAAGAAAAATGTAAAACAATGCCCAGGCCAGGAGGACAAGGCAGTTCATGCCACAAGTTCTTCCTTCAGACAGCTGGCTGGCAGTCAGTTGTTCCCTATAGACAGCAACTAGCATCTGGCAGCAGTCAGCAGATTGTAAAACCAGAAGGATGAGTTACATTCAGAGAGCAAAATACCCATAAACTGAGCCATTACTATTCAATAAAATTCTACAGTTGCATGGGAAGTATTGGACAGTTTCTCCCTGATACATAAACAAGATCATATTGACTTCTTCAAAATTTTCTATTCCAGTGATGTCTGATCCAAAGCAAGCGACTCCCTCTGCTGCTTAACTGTCAGTGTCAACTATTTGCATCTGAGCTTGGAGCAAAACTGTTCTGCATAGAGTATTCCATGGCTTCACATCTTCGTGTTTTTCAACCTGCTATCTGATTGCCAAACAAAATGATGACACTTTTTCCTGAGACTCAATAAATCCTCTCTTTTTTTGGAAAGCTTTTCTACACTGACTTCACTTTGATTTTATTTTCTGTAGATATGCAAATAAATAGGATGGGTGGTGGGAAACTCTGATGGCTATGTTCAAGCAAAGAGGCAAGGAAGCCATGTTCTTCAGCCTCCAGATGTTTGACAACAATTCTCATCATCCCTGACCAATGGCTAAGAGGGCTGGGGATGATGGGAGTTATAGTCCAACAACATCTGGGAACCTAGACAAACTGTTTGAGAGGCAAAGGGTGTTGAATTTTGAACTAGGCTCCAATCAGTGCTCAGTCCCTCATAATCTTATGGGAGCGGGTAGGTGTTAACAGAGAAATCTGAGGGCTCCCTTGGACAAAAAACAAGGACACCAGCCAGGAATACCAGAGCAAAACAGCAGCCAGTGGCTTGGTCTTTATTGAAGACTGTCGCGACAGGACCCCCACCTGCCACAAGGTGGAACAAGATGGAAACCCCAAACAAAAGAGAACCCAAACTTCTATTATCTGGTAATCCCCATGTTATACCCCCCAACTACATCACTAATACAGTGGTACCTCGGGTTACATACATTTCAGGTTACATACTGTCAGGGAACTGACATCGGAGGAAAGGGAAGTGGTAGGGCTCCCAGAGACTAGGAGAGAGTCAACAGCCAAAGCAGGAACCAGCAGGGGGAGCGCGGGGTCTCTGGAGGAGGATCTCAGTAATGCTGAGAGAGACGCAGCAGCCCAGGCAGGAAGCAGAAGGGGAGAGAAAGGGGTGAGAGACACTTCGAGCGAAAATAGCGGGGAGGTGTCAGAAGCAACTGCAGGGAGACCTATGCTTCGCCGGAAGCTGTCACGTCGTGAGTCCAGGAGACGCGTTTCCGTTAAGGAACTTCTTTGCTGGAAGCGCTTCCACAGACAGCCACTGTCGGACTCTACAAGTGACTAGAGCAGACATGTCTGAGGAGCTCTGTCACACACAGAGGTTTGTGGGGTCGCACAAACTCTGAAGGGGCACTATTTTAAGCACAAGCAGCTAATCATCCCCTGACAGCAGTCCGACAGTCTCTGTACGCTGCCTGTGCAGGAGAAGGCATCATGAGCGACCCAGCAGGAGCCGGAGCCGCAGGGGGTGGAGCTGGTCCAAGCTTGGAAGACAGATACCGAGCATTGGAGGTCCAACTTGCGCTGCAGACGGCGAGGCTCGAGGAGAGGAGGGCTCAAGATGCAGACAAGAAGGGGAGAACCACTCAGTTCCCCAGAAAGGTACCAGGATTAGTGCAGAAGTTTGGGGGGGACCCCAAGGATTACCATGCCTTTAGGACTGAAATGCAATATGCCCTGAATGTGCAGTTTGATGAGTTCCCTGATGAGGAATCCCGAGTTGCTTTCGTAATTGGGCATCTTGAGAAGGGGGCGCGAGATTGGGTTCGACCCCTGATGGCAACGCACAACGATATCCTGAAGGACACTATGAAATTCTTTCGTGCAATGGATATCATGTTCTCCAGCGATATTGAGGAGGGGGTAGTGCGCAGACAGCTAATGGCTTGCAAGCAGGGAAGCAGATCTGTCCGTGAGTACTGGACTGAATTTACCATGCTGATTCACAGATTGGGGTGGGATTTATCGGCAGCACCCATTCAGATGCTATTTGAAGAAGGTCTTTCTTCAGCTGTGAAAGACGAGCTGGCCAGGAGCCCCAGGGCGGTGTCTATGGATCAGCTGACCAAATCTGCGCTGACCATTGGAGCGCGCCAGGAGGCAAGAGCCTTGGAGAGGCGGGAAGGGAGAGGGGAACGTTGGAAGGAGTTACGCATTCCAGACATTCCTGAGCCAGCTTTCCCGCCGGCAGAGCCGATGGAAATCGGAACAGCCCGCGCGCGCGCAGTTTCAAAGCCCAGTGAGGGGGCGAAGAAGGAGGGAAAGGGACCCCGGAAATGCTATCTCTGCCAACAGCCAGGCCACTTTGCCAGAGTCTGCCCCCAGAGGAAGGAATGGCAAGGGATGGTGGGAACTGTTGAGGGGGAAGAGCAGGGAGAAACGGAGCAGGTAAAAGCCAATGCCTGGTTGCCAGCAGGGCACTGCAGCCAGGCCAAAGAGCAGTGAAAGTGCCCCTTCCCCAAGTGCCAGTGCCAGAAGCTCCTCGACCTGCTCTAGTGATTGAAGTGTCGCTAGAGTTGCAAAATGGACACCCCCTAAAAATAAAGGCGCTGTTGGACTCAGGCAGCTCCTGCAATTTCATGAGCAAGGAGTTTGCTGCTGAACACCAGATACAGACTATCCCCTTAAGCAACCCCCTGCAGGTGACCACGATCGATGGCAGAGAACTGTTGGGAGGAGGCGTCAGCTTGCAGACTATCCCAATGATAATGAGGGTGGCAAGGCACACAGAACTGATAGCGTTTAATGTGGCCACCTTGGGAGGCGCTCCCATTATTTTGGGAATGAGCTGGCTAGCCCTACATGATCCGCTGGTGGGCTGGCATCAAAGAGTGGTTTCCTTCGGTTCCGCACATTGCTTAGAACACTGCAGGGGGGAAAAGGGGTCAGCAGGGGCCCAAGCCACCCTAGCAGGGACGGAAGTGATGGAGAAGGGGAAGGTGCCATCACAGTATGCTGATCTCAGCGACGTGTTCAGCGAGAAGGAAGCTGACCAACTACCCCCGCATAGGCCCTTTGATTGCCAGATCAATTTACTCCCTGGAGCACAGCTTCCTGTAGGCAGGTTGTATGCCATGTCAGACAGGGAGATGCAGGAGTTGCGAGCGTTCATTGACAAGAACCTGAAGAGAGGCTTCATCAGAGAGTCCAAGGCAGCGGGGGGTAGCCCAGTGTTTTTTGTGGATAAAAAGAACACAGACAAGCCGAGACTGGTATGTGACTTTCGGGCCCTAAATGCAGTGACAGAGCCGGTGGCTTTTCCTATGCCCAGGATTGATGATATTTTGACCAGGGTGCGAAAAGGAAAGATTTTTACAAAGCTGGACCTAAGGGGGGCGTACAACCTGATACGTATAAGGAAAGGGGATGAATGGAAGACCACCATGTTCACCCCTTTGGGGGCATTTGAATATCTCGTTATGCCTTTTGGATTACAAGCAGGCTCCGCGTGTTTTCAAGCCTTTATGAACCATGTACTGGGGCCTTTGCTCTACAAGAATTGCGTGGCCTTCTTAGATGACGTGTTGGTGTATTCGGAGAATGAGGAGCAACATGTGAGAGACGTCAGAGAAGTGTTGAGCAGGCTGCAAGCCAACAGACTGTGGGTGAAACTGGAGAAGTGTCAGTTTCATACCAAGGAGGTGGAATTCCTGGGGTACCGCTTGTCAGACAAGGGGTTGGCCATGGACCCCGGCAAGGTTCAAGCGGTGCTGGAATGGAAAACCCCCAAGACTAAGAAGGATGTGCAGAGGTTCCTAGGGTTTGGAAACTTTTATCGTAAGTTCATCCGAAACTTCGCTCACCTGACGGCGCCCATCACGGACTGTCTCAGCAGCAAAAAGAAGTTTGTTTGGACGGGGGAGGCGGAGCGAGCGTTTGAGGAACTGAAAAAGGCCTTCGCCTCTGACGAACAACTTCTACATGTGGATTTACAAAAAAAGCTGAGGGTCGAAACAGACGCTTCTGACAGAGCCATAGGGGCGGTGCTTCTTCTGCAGCCGGGGAAGGAGGGGTCCGAGTGGCGACCGTGTGCCTTCTTTTCGCGAAAGCTGAACAAATCTGAGAGAAACTACACGGTGTACGACCGGGAACTTCTTGCGATTTATGAGGCCTTCCGGAGATGGAGGCACCTACTAATTGGTGCACAACAGAAGGTGCAAGTGCGCACGGACCATAAGAATCTAGAGTATTGGAGAACTGCGCGAGTGCTCAACCAACGGCAGTTGAGATGGGCCCAGGAGTTCTCCAAATTTAACTTTGAGATTTGTTACGTACCAGGCCAGGAGAACGTTAGGGCGGACGCTCTCTCACGCAAACCTGAATATTTGGAGGGAGAGGGTGCACCCGAAGAGACCCATGTCATTCCCGAGGATCGCTGGGTGTGTGGGGCGGCATTGGTGGGGCTAAGGGAACTGATAGAGGGAACGGTGCAGGATGAATATGCCCAGGACAAACTCAGGGGTCTCAGGAGGGAGGGAGACAAACCCGGGGGTTTTGAGGAGAGAAACGGGGCGTTGTACTACAAGGGAGCGTTATACGTACCTGAAGGAGAATTGAGGGAAAAGGTACTCAAGCAACTGCACGATAGCCCCACAGCAGGGCATTTTGGGCAACACAAAACCATGTGGCTGGTTACCAGGGAATTCTGGTGGCCCAAGGTCAGGGAAGATGTGCGGGAGTATGTGAGAGGGTGTGACCGATGTCAACGAGCCAAGGGGGAGAGGCGGGCACCGGCAGGTTTATTAGAACCACTACCCACGCCGGAAAGACCATGGGAGGCAGTGGCAATAGATTTTATGACTGATCTGCCCAGGTCCAAAGGGAAGACAGCCATTATGGTTGTGGTAGACCTGTTAACCAAGATGGCCCACTTTATAGCCTGCTCACATGCGGTCACAGCAGAAGAAACCGCTAAATTGTTTGTGGAAAATGTGTTTAGATTGCATGGTGCCCCCTTGAGGGTGGTTTCGGACCGAGGGAAACAATTTACTTCCAGGTTCTGGAGGAAGCTCATGAGCTTATTGCATGTAGAGGTGAATTTTTCCACTGCCCGCCATCCAGAAACCAACGGGCAGGCGGAGAGAGCTAATGGTGTCCTCCAGCAATATTTGAGGTGTTATGTGAATGACAGAGAGAATGATTGGGTGGAGAAGCTGGCGTTGGCAGAATTTGCCTATAACAATGCGGAGAACGTGTCCACGGGAATGAGCCCTTTTTTGGCCAATCACGGGTGTCATCCCCGAGCCTTCCCAGGGGGGGAGGGGGAGAACTGGAGCGTTCCAGCCGCAGAACAGTTCGTTGAAGAAATGGAAGCGATCCATCGCCAGCTCCAACTTAATTTAAACAGGGCGAAGGAGGAATATAAGAGGCAGGCAGACAAAACCAGAAGGGAAGGAGAAAGCATTAGGGTGGGGGACCAGGTGTGGTTGTCCACCCAAGGGTTACCATTTAAAGGAGGTTGTAAGAAGTTAAGACCCAAAAGGCTGGGCCCATTTGAAGTCACGCAACAGGTCAACCCAGTGGCTTTCAGACTCCGGTTACCTAACCACATGAAGTTGCACCCAGTGTTCCACAGATCATTGCTGTCACCGTATATAGGGGACAGAGAGGGGAGGGTCAATAGGGGACCAGCTATGGAGGAAAAAGAACACAGCTACCATGTAGCGGAGATTCTCGATTCCAGGTGGAGGGGAGAGCAAGTAGAGTATTTGGTAATGTGGGAAGGGGAGCCGGAGTCGGAAAACACCTGGGTCAGGGCAGAGGATGTAGATGACGAGGTTTTGATTGAAACTTTTCATCAGAGATTCCCTCGGAAACCCCAGCCAGTGGCGAGGTTCCGGAGGGAATACTTCGCCACCACCGACGAAGAAGAAGAGTTGGAGGGGTTCGCTGATTCCGAGGTGGAGGAGGATTCAGCGAGTCGGAACGAAGACCGATGGAGGGAAATGTTCGAGACGTCGGAAGATGAAGAGGATTCTTTTAGGGGTTTCAGCTCCTCACCGCCCAGAGGAGAGAGTAGGGGCGGGGGAGAGGGGGGCCCTGGAGGGGAGGTGGATGTCAGGGAACTGACATCGGAGGAAAGGGAAGTGGTAGGGCTCCCAGAGACTAGGAGAGAGTCAACAGCCAAAGCAGGAACCAGCAGGGGGAGCGCGGGGTCTCTGGAGGAGGATCTCAGTAATGCTGAGAGAGACGCAGCAGCCCAGGCAGGAAGCAGAAGGGGAGAGAAAGGGGTGAGAGACACTTCGAGCGAAAATAGCGGGGAGGTGTCAGAAGCAACTGCAGGGAGACCTATGCTTCGCCGGAAGCTGTCACGTCGTGAGTCCAGGAGACGCGTTTCCGTTAAGGAACTTCTTTGCTGGAAGCGCTTCCGCAGACAGCCACTGTCGGACTCTACAAGTGACTAGAGCAGACATGTCTGAGGAGCTCTGTCACACACAGAGGTTTGTGGGGTCGCACAAACTCTGAAGGGGCACTATTTTAAGCACAAGCAGCTAATCATCCCCTGACACATACGCTTCAGGTTACAGACTCCACTAACCCAGAAATAGTACCTCGGGTTAAGAACTTTGTTTCAGGATGAGAACAGAAATCGCATGGCGGCAGTGGGAGGCCCCATTAGCTAAAGTAGTGCTTCAGGTTAAGAAGAGTTTCAGGTTAAGAACGGACCTCTGGAACGAATTAAGTATGTAACCAGAGGTACCACTGTACTTCATGGTTACATCATGAAAGCGGAGGTCTGGTGGCAGTAATCTGAGCATCCTGGACCCTGCCCCATGGTTCCCTTTGCCCTCCACCAAACACCCATCAAGTGTAACAAGGAGATATTTACATTTCCCTGTTTCCCGGCCAAGTTAATCACACCCTTTTGTCTCCATCTGGGTCTGTTATTTCTGGAATGGCTACCTGTCTGGCACTCAGATATCACGTGCCAGGAATTATCACTCAGGCAGAAGGGCTGCTGAGTAGCTGAGCTCACATGTCTATATGAATTTCTGAAGTTTTCCCAGTGAGCCAGTACATAGATACATTTATCAGTGAATTGTTACATTTGATATTGTGCAGCAGAGGCCCTTTGAATAGATAGGAAGAAACTGTGATGAAGTGTTTTGTGGGGACAAATCACAAAAGTCACAAAAGTGATTGTGGTGATTTTGGTAGTGGGCTGCATGTGCATGATATCTGCTGGAGGGGCAACCCCCCCAACCCTATACATAAATTCCTGCAACATAGTGAAAAATTGAAAGAGAGAAATCAGCAGGTGAGAGAGGGGGCTTACTTTCCCTTTCCTGTGGCTCCTGCCCTGGCTGCTTGTAATTGATTTTGTCCTCAAGCTGGGCTCAAAAACAATAGCATGCCCAGTGGGGTGGGGGACAAAGGGCAGTGTGTGTGTGTGTGTGTGTGTGTGTGTGTGTGTGTTTGTCTGTGTGTTAAATTCAGTGCACATTTAAAGGTGAATCTACCTAACTCATACATCCTGAATCAAAATGCAAGCTAAAACATCCATCAAAATTTCCACTTCTCCAAATTTTGCAGGGCAGTTCTCTAACCAAGTATAATGTACAAAATAGCAAATCAGTGTGCATTAAAATGCATATGCTTGCCAAAAAGCATATATTGCTTACAAAATATGTATATTAGGAGAAATTTCACACTGAAATGGTGATGAACTTTCATGACTAAAAAAAAAAGGAAACTGAAGACGGAATGTAGAGAACTGAAGATAGATTGCAAACATGAGAAAGGGAGATGAGAAGAGAAGACTCCCTGGAAAAGACCCTGATGCTGGCACAAGAAGAAGGGGATGACAGAGGACGAGATGGTTGGACAGTGTTCTCGAAGCTACAAACATGAGTCTGACCAAACTGCAGGAGGCAGTGGAAGACAGGAGTGCCTGGCGTGCTCTGGTCCATGGGGTCACAAAGAGTCGGACACGACTAAACAACTAAACAACAACAACATGAGAAAGGGAGAGAAATAAAAAAGGAGAGTTGCTCATCCCTATCTGATATGTAGGATTTGCATGGCTTAATGGGCAGACTTCGTGGCAAATGCAAGTTTGGGATAGGCTTTAGGCCAGGCTTCCTCAGACTCGGCCCTCCAGATGTTTTGATACTACAATTCCCATCATCCCTGACCACTGGTCCTGCTAGCTAGAGATCATGGGAGTTGTAGGCCAAAAACATCTGGAGGGTTGAGTCTGAGAAAGCCTGCTTTAGGCTCTGCCTTCTGAACAACATCACCCGAGTTGCTCTGGATTTGTAATATTTCATATCTGAATCGATTTCCGTTTCTGCAAAATGAGTTCTGCCCTATTTTACAAGGCTACTGTCAACATCCCTTAAAACCCCCACCATAAAACAAAGTGCCTTCCATATAGACATAATTTATTTGCACAAATACTTGTACAAATATTTGCATGATGGTTGAAGAATGAATCCTGGGCTGGGCGTAGGGGTGGAGTCTCAAAATATCTGTTTCAGTAATCAAGCTGGTAATAACTCTTATTGCCTTGTTACTGCCTTTTAACTGGAGAAGAAGAAGTGTTTGGATTTGATATCCTGCTTTATCGCTAATCGAAGGAGTCTCAAAGCGGCTAACATTCCCCTTTCCCTTCCTCCCCCACAACAAACACTCTGTGAGGTGAGTGGGGCTGAGAGACTTCAAAGAAGTGTGACTAGCCCAAGGTCACCCAGCAGCTGCATGTGGAGGAGCGGAGATGCGAACCTGGTTCACGAAATTAGGAGTCTACCACTCTTAACCACTACACCACACTGGCTCTCTGAGAGAAAAATACAAGGAATTACTAGCTCTCAGACTATGATTTAAACTTCAAAGTCTATTCTTCTCCCACAGGGGAGCAGGACTGACCTAGATATTTTGTCTGTACCTTGCTGTTGTTGTTTAGTTGTTTAGTCGTGTCCGACTCTTTGTGACCCCATGGACCAGAGCACGCCAGGCACTCCTGTCTTCCACTGCCTCCCGCAGTTTGGTCAAACTCATGCTGGTAGCTTCGAGAACACTGTCCAACCATCTCGTCTTCTGTTGTCCCCTTCTCCTTGTGCCCTCCATCTTTCCCTACATCAGGGTCTTTTCCAGGGAGTCTTCTCTTCTGATGAGGTGGCCAAAGTATTGGAGCCTCAGCTTCACGATCTGTCCTTCCAGTGAGCACTCAGGGCTGATTTCCTTCATAGAATCATAGAATCATAGAATCATAGAATCATAGAATCATAGAATCATAGAATCATAGAATCATAGAGTTGGAAGAGACCACAAGGGCCATCAAGTCCAACCCCCTGCCAAGCAGGAAACACCATCAGACAACCTGACATATGGTTGTCAAGCCTCTGCTTAAAGACCTCCAAAGAAGGAGACTCCACCACACTCCTTGGCAGCAAATTCCACTGTCGAACAGCTCTTACTCTTCAGAATGGATAGTTTTAATCTTCTTGCAGTCCATGGGACTCTCAAGAGTCTCCTCCAGCACCATAATTCAAAAGCATCAATTCTTCGGCGATCAGCCTTCTTTATGGTCCAGCTCTCATTTCCATACATGTCAAAAGGATAAAGGTACTGTGCCATTTGTTCTACTTGGCAAGGGGTGAGAAACAGACCCAGAGGAAGAATGTTTCTTTCTTTAGCCCTTAGGACTCTTCTCAATATTTTGTTCCATATGTTAGCAAAGCCACTTACATAAAGCAGATAGAGTCCAGAGATAAATCCTGGTAACACCTAACTGAACAAACTGGAGAAAATATATAATTCGAGGAGAAAGGTACAGAATGGATTTCTCTTTTAGGACAGGTCTTGTACACAGCAAGGGTAGATTGAACTTCATACTCACATGAAAGTTCCCTCAGGGCCACACAGCCACTCAGAGAAAATGCTCTCTCACTAACTGGGACTGATTTGAGTTGATTTGGGTTTCTGTCAAATTGGGTTGAAGCACACAAGTCCATCTGGGTCAGAATGGGGGGGGGTGGACCTCAAAAGGAGGGGCAGTATGGTGGTGAGGAGAGTGGGTGAAATTCCTCCTGAAACTCAGTAATGACGGATAAAGGATCAGCTCATCAGAGAGCAGATGGGGAACCGCCACAGAAAAGGCCCCGTCACAAGTCAATGCCAATCAGGCAGACCCTAGTGGTGGCATGATCAATAAGACTTCTCCTACCAACTGTAGGGTTTGAGAGCCTACTCCCTACTCTTCTATGATAATAGTGCCCAAAAGCCCATTCCACACCTCCTCCTTCCCTCCCTCTTCCCTGCTTCCTCCCTGGTCCCTGGTAATAGCAGCTCTCTGTGTCTCTCCCACTTGCTCCCTCTGATGAAGGTGCAGAATGCCTTTTATTGATTTTCGCCATCCACCCCAAGGCTATAGCTCAGTCCCTCGACAGGAGAGCTCCGTAACTTGTGACCACCCATAAGGCATCCTGCACATGCACACTGTCCACATATAATTCTGCAGAAGCCCAAAATTTTCCTTAAAATGAATTCCTTCCAATGAAATCATTGTGTGACCTTTTATTTCAGAGTCAGTGAAGGATGTGCCGTTAAGCGTTTAACAGCTGGTTGATTGCTGGTTCCTGGGAAAGCATTGCTGCCTTTTGTGAGGCTGATAAACCTTACTTTCCCTTTCCCCGCACCCAGCAATCCAAACAAAGATTTCTGTTTTTGACTATGTATTTGAGTCTGTGCCAGATCAGCTAAAATTGTGTTTGCTGAAAGGGGCTGGGAATAGAGCAGGGGCATAGGAATTCGTTCATTTTCCCTCCAAAAATATAGTCCGGCCCCCCCACAAGGTCTGAGGGACAGTGAACCAGTCCTCTACTGAAAAAGTTTGCTGACCCCTGCTTTAGAGTGCAATGTTAAGGAAAAAAAGTTTGTGTGGACCAGTGGGAAAGGCTTTGGCGCATAGACATTAGGTTCACTGCTTGATATGAAATAAAAGAGAATTTAAGAAAATGTTTTTTAGGTGGTACCTAATGCCATCCATGTTAGCCAAAATCTACAAACAGAAGTCCAACCTATGCTGGAAATGTGGCGAAGAAGAAGGAACATTATTTCATGCCTGATGGACATGCGAAAAATCAAAAGGATAGTGGGGTATGATTCACAAAGTACTAAAAGCATCTATACAAAAGAAACCAGAGGCATATTTATTAGGCCTGTTGGGAAAAGACATACCTCAGAATAGGAAAGCAATTTTTCCATATGCTACAGCAGCCGCCAGGATTGTATTTGCCAGCAAATGGAAGAGTGAGATAATACCTTCAAAAGCTGACTGGCTATATAAATTAAGCAAATTTATGAAAATGGCAAAGCTAACTGCATTTATAAGAATGCAGTCAAATCAAAAACTTAGAGAGGAATGGCAACGTTTCGGAGAATATATGGATAAACACTGCTCCAAAAAGAACATGCTGATATGCTTAGATTAAAGGAGTAAAGTGAAATAGAACTCACTAACAAATTATATTATAAAGAGAATAAAACACATTGATTGCAGTGTTTTGTATTGAATTTATACGGAAGTCGAGATGGGGTAGAGGGAAGTCGTGGGTGTGGTGGTGGGTAGTCATGGGGGCGGGTATGATCTTTGTGTAAATAGCAGTTTATTTTTTGTTTGTCTATGTATTTCTTCTTTTCTATTTTTTGTATCTTCAAAATTCAATAAATAATATAAAATCTTAAAGAAAGAAAGAAAGAAAGAAAGAAAGAAAGAAAGAAAGAAAGAAAGAACGAGCCCTGGTGATGATGATAAGACAAATTCTTCAGAGGAGCAAACTCTTACCTGATAGATCATCTGGTTTTAATCAGTATTTTACCTGTGTAATGTATTTTATCCTGTTTTTATTATTATGTATTTTATTTTTTGTAATGACTTTGGCTATACATACAAATAAATAATATTCAGAGTAATTCACACCAAACACTAAATACAGTAAGAGCAGATTAATCAGAGATTAAAAGCCTGCTACTCTCCCTGTCTATTCCTGCAACTATTTCACCTAGTTTCACATACACTGAAACACCACCACAAGTATAGCCCTTAGGATTATGATTGTCTCTAACTCTGAGCTCAGGGTCACACTTATACTGCAAATTTGGTCCCTCAAAGGGAATCTAATATTGCTACCAATCATTTTTGACCTTTCAGAAATTGCCAAACAATAAAACCTATTTTGCATATCCTAGCTATGTAAGCTACTAAGTTTTGTGTGGCAATTTGAATATTAAGTTCTAGGAGAAACCAAATATTGACCAGACAGCATAACTTAGATAAGAGCCTGCTGAAGATAAGAACCAGCTGGATCAGACAAATGGCCAAATTTCCTCCAAATTTCCTGCTTATAACCACAATGAGGGCTATAGAATATAGATTTTGCATATTCACATACTAGGTCTGATGATTATGTGACTGTGTTATCAGTATTTCCTGCTTAGAAAGTAATGTTGCCCTTTTCCCTGCCCCCTTAAAGCATTGGCTGGACTACTAAAGAGTAAGCTCCTATATAACCACAGCTACTTTGAGTGCTGAACTAACCAGATGCCTTCAGAAAGTACGCATGGTCATTGCCTTCCTTTGTTGAGTTGGTGATGCTTTGATATGTGGACAGGTAAGTAACCTGCATGCCGGGATCTCCTTGGTGAGGGCCGTAGCTCAGTGATGGAGCCTTTTACCTTGCAAGTAGAAGGCCAGCATCTCCAGGTAGGGTTGGGAGAGACTCCTTCCTGAAACCCTGGAGAGCTGCTGTCAGTCGGTGAAGACAATACTGAGCAAGACGAACCAGTGGTCTGACTCTGTATAAAGCAGCTTCCTATGGTCTGCAGGAAAGCCATTTGGAATATAAGCAGTCCAACTATACAGCCTGTGGATGCCTTTCAGATGTTCTGGACTGTAAGCACAGCTGGGGGAAGCTGTAGAACAAAGCACGTGGAAGACACCAGGTGGGCAAATGATGAGGAGGGAGTTTCCTTCACTTACAGGAGAAAGAGATTTAGATTAGTCTCAGAGTCAGGTACAGGAATTTTTGGAAAAACGTGGTATATACCCAGAGTTTCAAAGCTCGGGGAGAGCTTCTAGAACCCCTTATGAAATGCAAAGAGATGAATTGGAAAAGACTGAAAGAGCAGGGCAAAAAAGCAAATATTTTTTAAATGAATCAGATAATGGCAAATCTTAAATTATTAACCTGGAATGTTAACGGCCCTAACAACAATATAAAAAGGAACAGGGTGTGGCATGAAGTTTTAAAACGGAATTTGAATATAATTTGCTTACAGGAGACCCATGTTGCAAGAAAACATGAGAAAATTTTGAGTAACAAGAGGTTAGGGAGCCATTTCATTGCTTCAGATGTTTCCAAAAAACGTGGAATTGTTTTGTACATTAAACCTGCACTTGAACCACAACTAATTCAAAAGGATGAGAAAGGGAGAAAATTAATGGTACAAGTTAAAGTTGAAGGAGAAATAATTCTAGTAGGGATATATGCACCAAATGAAAATAAACAAATAAAAAATTCAGGATCTAGAAACAGAATTGTTAGAATTTACAGACGATGAGTTAAAGATCTGTAACAGAACATTTCTATTCCTTATTGATATCGGTATCATGTTGGTCTGTCAAGTTCTGTTAGTTGCCCCCCATGTATCAGAAGCCCGACTGGCTTCAGTTAGAAGTTGGACATTTATTCGCATGCTGTGGAATTCTCTTGCAGCAGACATTTGTCTGGGATCCTTGGTGTTAGTTTTCAGATGTGTCTTGAATATCCTTTTATGCCAACAAGACTTTATCCATTATTATTTTTAATTAAAAAAATGATTTCAGTCATTTCTGATTATCATCTGTAGGCTCAGCCACCCATCCACTTTCCCTGAGGGAAAACCTGTGGTTTAGCACTGAATCAGAGCCAACAGCAACCCGGTATTTTGCAGACTGACATATGTTCCAATTTAGCGTTAAACAATGGGTTTTCTCAGGGATAAGTTGTGAGACAAATGCAAAATTTCTCAGACTTCTCATACAACCATAGTTGTAGCTGTTTGAAAGAAATGGAGAGAGATGGTTACAAGAGCCAGTGTGGTGCAGTGGTTAAGAGCGGTAGTCTTGTAATCTGGGGGACCGGGTTCGCGTCTCCGCTCCTCCACCTGCAGCTGCTGGGTGACCTTGGGCCAGTCACACTTCTCTGAAGTCTCTCAGCCCCACTCACCTCACAGAGTGTTTGTTGTGGGGGAGGAAGGGAAAGGAGAATGTTAGCCGCTTTGAGACTCCTGAAGGGGAGTGAAAGGCAGGATATCAAATCCAAACTCTTCTTCTTCTTTGCTGAGCCAGGTAAAAGGGGCCGTGGGAGCCAGAATTCATATATGTTGCCATGCAGGTTCTAGAAGGCATGTTGTAGATGTTCAAGAGACAAATGATCAGATCGGAGGATGGGAATTTACCTTGAATCTGCAGATTACTTGAACTACTTTCTTCTGCTGTTTTTTTGTTTTTTTTTTAGCCATGGCAACGAGACTGCTGCTGCCTTTGATCTGGCTGGCGCTCCTATTCGGTGAGTTTGGTGCTAATTGGTAACCTGCAGGTTGGCCCTACAAGCGAGACACTACTTGCACATTTGTCACTGTGGGGCAAATGCAGATGCTGACAGAACAGGCACTTGCTCACAGCCTGGCAAAACTTTCCTTGACCCAGAATTCCAGTTTGCATCTATGGCTATCTGGCACCCAGCCCAATGTATCGTTGGGTGAGTTAACACATGCCCAGTCCCTACCATTGTGTGGAACCTATGGCCGATGTTGTCGGACTCCATCTCCCAGCATCCCCAGCCATCAAAGATAATGGTCAGCGATGATGGGATCTGGAGTCCACCCACATCTGGAGGGCACTGATTCTGAATGTCTAAAGTCAAAGATTTACAAAATGCAACTTACAAAAGGCGAGCCTATCTCAGCTCAGCTAACACTCTGCTAAGAATCTAAAATCTTAATATATGAACAAAGGAGCAGTTATTCTTTCTCTCCATTCTCTCCACACTGTTCAGACCTCAAACACTGAAGCCTTTATTCATAGATTCAGCTGCTGTTCTCTGTGACTGCACCCCAGTCTACGGTAGCACCTTCCCCAGAGAGTCCCGTCTGGCCCCTGCCTTGTATTCTTTCCAGAGCCAGCAGCACCTTCATCTTTCTAAAATTCCGTCTGGCTTTTAATGACTTTGGGGCTTGAAAAGTTTTGATGGCATGTTTGTATTTAACCCTATTGCTTACATACCCTATTTGCTGTGTTGCACCTTATGTTGTTGTGTATTTAATCATGGTATTTTAAACTATTATTTGGTAAGGTACCTAGAGAACTTTTGTTACAGGGTAGCTGAGAGATACCTTTGATTCATTAATTCAAAGTTTTATTTATTCTTTTCCTTTTTTGAGAAAAAAATACATGATCTGTTCATATAGTACATAAGTCAAATTTGCCGATATAGCTAGGGTAGGGGTAGGGGCTGTACTGTTGCTCATTCACCCTAACAGATCCCCCACCCCCTCACCAATTCCATTCCTTAACACCTGGTCAAACTCCCTTTCCTTTACACCCAGCCATTCCCATTCCTCCTTCCTATACACCTTATCAAGCCCTTCTCCTCCTGCTTTTACAACTCCACCACCTTTCTAACTCTGCACTCTCACTGACCTTGCTACTGCCCCTTACAGCTTGCCCAGACACAGTGCCTTCTTCCACTCAGAGCTCACCTGAACTATGTCCCCTCCCATTTGACATCCCACCCAGCTGCCAGGGCCATTTCATACTTAACTGCAGAGGGTGAGGACGAGGGAAGCCATGGGCAGCAGTGGAAGAGCAGGACTGTTGCTGGTGAGCTGCCTGCCCAGCCCTGCCTGTTCCTCAGTGCCTCACCCGGGACACATGCCCACATCCATTTCCCTCCTTCTGAAGCTGCTGAGGCTGAAGCGGGCAAGACAGTCACAGGGAGCTGTCTCAGTCTGTCCTCATGGTTCCTCTGCAGTTTTGCCTGGACTGCCTGCTCTGCCTCCATCTCTGTTTGCTTGGGCTCCCCACTGTCAGCTTCAGCCATGCACACACGCAGCCATCTTCCTAGGCCACCCACTCATTCACTTGGACCACCTGCATTCCTGCATCTGCACTCCAGCACTCTTGTTCTGTTCAGTGGTGGAGCTTCAAGCTCTGGGAGGGAGGGGGGGTCTGAGAGCAGGTGGGGGTGTGGCTGGCATGCATCCCGGGGGTGTGGTGCACGTCCCGGGGTCATGACGCCCAGTGTGGGGAGCCCCCCAGCTACGATGGCACCCTACCAGGATTGTGCCGCCGGGAGCGGTGCGCTTCCCCCGCACCCCTGTTCCTCCGCCAGTGGTTCTGTTATCATGCTGCAAAATGCTGATCAGTAATTGTGAGGGAATGGGAAAGGAAGGTGTGGCATGTAGATGACCATATCTTGGTTCAATACTTCTAGGAGGAGTTGAACAAAGAGAGAGAGAAATTACCAGGTGCTCTTTCAACTGTGTTTGCTTGGAACAACAGTGTTTGCTTGGAGCATGCACACGAAAGCTAATACCAATAACAAACTTAGTTGGTCTCTAAGGTGCTACTGGAAGGATTTTCTTTATTTTGTTTCGACTATGGCAGACCAACCCAGCTACCAACCTCTAACTGCTGGGAACACAACAGCCTGGGTAACAGAGTCTCACTAGAAGCCTCTCCAGGCTACAATCAAAACTTCCTTCTGGGATGCAGGCTATCATAGGAAAAGCTGGATATTTTTAAGGGAGGGTTCATAATGTATTAACAGATGAATAATCATTTGTTCCTCAGAGACCACTTCCTTAATACAACCAAACAGGAATATTAATAGGTTCCTTTGAGTAATCATTTTCTTACTGCTGTAAGATAAACTAATCAGATCATTATACAAAAACTCTAACCGTTGCCACATCAAGAGATTAAAGCCCAGCGCTGAGATACTTGCAGTTGACTAATTATCCATTCCTTCTGCCTTGCAGGGTATTGTGGAGCAAGTTCCCGAGGGACGGAATTTATCACAGCCTTCCTGGAGAACTCATTCAAAAGTCAGGGCACTCCTAAACTTGATCTGCTTATCACTGGATATCATCCTGCAACCACCATCACAGTCACAGTGAACAAATCTACATTTCGGAAAACAGTTTCTGTCAATGAGAAGGAGACCGTGTCAGTTGTGGTCCCAGCCTCCTCAGAGATGAAGGGGACCGACATTTTTGATCAGACTGTGCGGATCCAAGCTGACAAAGATATATCGGTGTTTTCTTACAACGACAAGCTTTCCACAAGTGCTGCCACAGTTGTGTACCCAGTTCAGCAGCTGGGCACATCATATTATGTGGTAACACCAGTGGGGAATGACGCAAACACTTTCAAGGAATTTGCAGTTGTAGCCTATCAGTTTCCCACTCAAGTCACTATTCACCTGAAAGGGGCTGTGACATTCCAAGGGAAGGGCTATCCTGCAGGAAGCAAGCTTGTTGTGGACCTGAAAGCTTTCCAAGCAATCCAGCTGCAAAGCTTAGCTGATTTGTCTGGCACCAAGGTTGAATCAGTTGCGCCCGTGGCTGTTTTGAGTGGGCACAGCTGTGCCAAGCAGTTCTCATATTGCGACCATGTTGCTGAGCAGCTCTTGCCTGTTTCCAGTTGGGGCACCACCTTCATAGTTCCCCCAGTGCCCTTCCAAACTCAGACTGACACTGTGTATGTCGTCGCTTCCCAAGATAACACTTTGATCCAATACCAGTCTGGGGCCACTCCAAGCTCCCGCCGCGCGGTGGCTGGGGAAGTCATCCAGTTTCAAATGCAGCCATCTCAGTCCTATTTCTTCTCTGCCAATGCAGGAATCCAGGTCCTTTTCTTCTTTGCTGGTAACAGCAAGAAATACGACCCTTTCCTCATCAACATTCCTGCTTTAAAAAGCTATTGCACATCATATCACATTGATGGGATTAAGGCATTTGATAATTTTGCTGTCATTGTAGCAAAAACCTTAGATTCAAATGGCATCACATTAGAGAAGAGAGCCATTACAGATGCCAAGTGGACACGCATCCCTGGAACAGAGTATTCTTTCAGTCAACTTAGCTTGGGCAAAGAAGCCAGTGCCCTCTCTGTAGAGCATCCCAGCGCTCCTTTTGGGCTCTTCATCCTTGGAGGTGTACATGCTGATGGCTATGGCTCTGTGGCCCTTTGCTCTTGCAGTAAGTATCTGAATCTGTGCATATACTTTAGGTTTTTATGCTACAAATGAGGGTTTTGAATAAATAATTAAAGTTGGCTACATCCTATTGAGTACCCAGTGGTTTTTTCATCTTTTTGCTTTCCAGCACTGGATGCTGTGTTTTAACATTACAGTACTGTGTGCTCATTTGTAGATTGTCAAAGAAAGTGACCCCTTATGGGTGATAACTGGAGGACCACAGTAGATCAAAATGGACATGGGAATGGAACTTTAGCTGCCACTATTTTAGGGTCTAAAATCATCTCCTAGTTTTCACTATTTCATTCTGCCTGGAATACTTATCATAATATAGGTTAAAGAACTGTAAAATGGTCTGATTTGATGAATTTTTACTTTTTGTACCAAGTTCGGAAAATCTTATTAAGACCCAAGTTTCCCATTTTCCAGAGGGAAGGGAACATGACATGAGACCTACAAAGTTCTAGACTGCAGTAACAGTCTGACTGGTTCAAACCAGTATGTGAAATTCAGCTTCCCACCATCTTGATTGCCTTATTCCCTGAGCAATCGGAATGTCCATGAGGCAACCAGATTAAGTGGCTATTCAGAAGCCTGTTTGTTTTTCTTGCCTTGTTTTGTCTATCTGCCACATCCTCCACTAGTTACTAACAATGCTTGCTTTTGCAATGACACTACCATTGTTCCATTCCAGACAAACCAGTGTCTCCATGCAGCTTGATCCAGTGCAGAAAGAAGGAGAAGTGTGAAATCATAGGAGGTGATCCAGTGTGTGTGCCAGAGTCTGAATCCAGCTGTTGGGCCCAGGGGGATCCTCATTATCACACCTTCGATGGGAAGAATTTTGACTTCATGGGCACCTGTACCTACACTATTGCCAAGACTTGCGGCTCAGATGCCACTCTTCCTTCCTTCAGTGTTGAAGCCAAGAATGAGAACAGGGGAAATACTCGTGTTTCGTACGTTGGCTCTGTGACAGTCACAGTCTATAACACCATCATCAAGGTGGTCAGAAATGAGCAAGGCTTTGTGAGGGTGAGAACGAAAGATGACCATATTTCTATTTCTCTCTGGCTTAAAAAAAGCAACCTATTTTTCCCCAAGAGTCCATCACAATCTACTCTGCTTGCATCTTGTCTTGCTTGCGTGCTGTAATGTAGGTATGTGGAACAGGAGATCTGGCAAAATCTCCTTGTCCCCATTTGCTAACCTGGACTGATCTCTGGTCACTCCCCCTGCTCCCGCCTTCTGCCCTTCCCCCCGCCAGCCAGTGCCCCACTTTTTTAATGTTTGAGCAGGAGCTGTTTTCCTTTTATGCCATACCTACTTTGCGGCTGGCTATATCCGCCTGCATTGGGCACTGGGAACGATAGCACTGCCCAAATAGCTGAGGCTTTGGGGGCTTCTCACCATTTTAAATTTAAACGAGTTCTCCCTAAATATGATTGGCAGTGAGAATTTTTTTTAAAAGGAGTTTCGGTATTACTGTTTGTGAAAAACTTCAAAGGTATTTTAAAAGAAAGCAAGAGAAGTTTTGGTGAGATTTATCAAAACTCTTCAGGAAGATAAGAACATAGAAAGCTGCTTTATGCTTAGACGATTGGTCCATTCCAGCTCAATATTGCCTTTACAGACTGGCTGTGGGTCTCAAGGATTTCAGGCAGGAAGCTTTCACAGCCCTTACTGGAGCTGCCAGAGATTAAACCTGGAACCTTTTGCAAAGCGTGTGCTCTGCTACTGAGATGCACTCCATGTGCTGCAAAACATATGGTCCACCATTGAAGTATGGACTCTGCAAATTCTGCACATTCCTGTTGAATCAATCTACCTTTATTATTGCATGTGTGTGTTGATCTTTTTACAATCATCATCATTTTATGCCCATCTTGTTGAGTAGAATAAATAACAAAAAGAGTCGGTTGTATAGAAGTTTTAGTCTGAGCAGACCCAATGTATGTGCATTAATTTCAACAGGTCTACTCTGAGTCTGACTGACATTGAATACAATCCACTGTGTTGTTTCACTGTTGGTTGAATCTGATTTCTCTCTTCAGGTGAATGACCAGCGTTTCCACCTGCCCATCTCCCTGAATGAAGGGAAACTCCGTCTCTACCAGAGTGGGGGCTCTGTCTTCATTGAGACAGATTTCTCTCTGAGGGTTTCCTACGACTGGAACTTTTACCTGGTGGTGAAGATCTCCAGCAGCTTTTCTGAAAATGTTTGCGGTCTTTGTGGCAACTACAATGGAGACCCCGCTGATGACTTCAGCACCCCCGATAGGGCCTTGGCTCCCAACCCCATTGAGTTTGGAAAGAGCTGGAAGGTGGACGATGGCGACAGGTTCTGCTGGGATGACTGCCATGGGGAATGCAAAAGCTGCTCCCCAGAGAAGTATGAAGTATGAAGGCGAGCCATTCTGCGGCTGGCTCAGCAAAGGAAAGGATGGCCCATTCAGCAAGTGTCATGCTGTGATTGACCCCAACCCTTTTCTGGAAAACTGTGTCTATGACCTCTGCATGAATGATGGGCTGAAGGAGCTTCTTTGTGAGGCACTGAATAACTATGCAGTAGCTTGTCGGGAAAAGCAAGTTGCTGTCTTGGACTGGAGAACCCCCATTGGTTGCTGTGAGTGTCAGAATCTCCCTTCTTGTAATTTGAAGCCATTGCTTCGAGTCCTATCTTCTTGAGCAGGAGAAAACAAGCTTGCTCTATCTTCCATGTGACAGCTCTTGAGATATTTGAAGATGTCTATGATACCTTCTTTCAGTCGCCACTTTTCCAGGCTAAACATACCCAGCTCCTTCAACCGTTCCTCATAAGGCTTGGTTTCCAGACCCAGAACAGACTGGGTCCCATATATATATATATATGCCAAAGGCCAGGGTAAAGAGAGGAGTCTCCAGCATATGATGAAAGCTATACTGTGGTACCTTGGGTTAAGAGCTTAATTCGTTCTAGAGGTCCGTTCTTAACCTGAAACTGTTCTTAACCTGGAGCACCACTTTAGCTAATGGGGCCCCCCACCGCCGCCGCCCCACCGCCACACCATTTCTGTTCTCATCCTGAAGCAAAGTTCTTAACCTGAGGTACTATTTCTGGGTTAGCGGAGTCTGTAACCTGAAGCGTCTGTACCCTGAAAAGTCTGTAACCCAAGGTACCACTGTACAATTAAAATGCCAGATGTTCCTCTACGGGAAGGGAATGCCAGAGTTTGGCAGCTGCCACAGAGAATGGCCACTCCAGACCACCACAACCCCAAACTTCCAAGGGTAGCAGAACTACCAAGAGGGCCCGCTCTGCAAACCTTAGTTTAATGTTACATCTGTACTGAATACATCTTCCTGGCAGCTTAGGGTAGTGCATCCATTTGATTCGCACAATACTCTGAGAGGCAGGCTAGGCTAAGGGCATCTTGGTCATTGCTGTTGTTGTTAATTAAATTTATATACCACCCTATACCCATAGGTCTCAGGATAAAATCAAAATATGAAAACCACAAAATACATAATCAAAATAAAAACATGGTTCAGTACACTTTCCCTTGTCCCACATTAGCAAAATATAGCTTAACTCTCAGATTCCCTGTGTCTTCTAATGGTGCCTTGTTGACAATCATCTTGTTTCTTTTGATAGCCAAATCCTGCCCCGAGAACAGCCATTATGAGGCCTGTGGATCTCCTTGCCCTGCAACCTGCAACAACCAAGCTGAGCCCCAAGACTGTTCCTCAATGCCCTGCGTAGAGAGTTGCCAATGTAATGAGGGCTTTGTGTTGGATGCTGGGAAATGCATCTCCAAGGCTGCCTGTGGGTGCGTGTTTGAGGGGAAGTCCTTCTCACCCGGTGAGCAGTTCTGGGGAGACAAGACGTGCACGAGACGCTGCATCTGTGATGCACAGAGCAAGCAAGTAAAATGCCAGTCCGCCAGCTGCAAGAATGGGGAGCAGTGCAAGGTAGAGAAGGGCATCCAGAACTGCTACCCCACCAGCCGCGCCACCTGCTCTGCTTCAGGTGACCCTCACTATCTTTCATTCGACGGACTGGCCTTTGATTTCCAAGGCACCTGCACTTATACCTTGGCTAAGGTCAGCACAAACAACCGGGTCTTGAGAGCCTTTACTGTCAACGTGGAAAATGAGCCCTGGGGAAATGGGAAGGTTGCTGTTACCAAGATGGTCTCAGTCACTGTCTATGGCATTACACTCACATTACTGCAGAGCAAGCAAGGTCAAGTGAAGGTGAGTCCATGCGGAAAGGAGAGGCAAATCATTAGATCTTTAGCCATTCATCTTTTTTTTTACATGAAGACATTGTCTTGGCTCATTCATTTAATTAAGGGTGAACAAGTCCACCAGCTTCTTTCTCTCATATTTCCTGTCCTAAGTCCAGTTCTCCACATTTCTGTACCAGCTGGCATTTCTCCCAAGAATTATGATGAAAACTTGTTAGCATTTTATTGCAAATGTCTCCTAATATAGGTTTATTTTTGTCCCCCAGCTGCCAATCCTTGGAGTATAAGTTTGCAAAATAAGAAACAACCCTTAGGCCAATCCTACTCAACCAGTGAATGTTCTGTTTTCTTCTTCCAGGTGAATGGCTTGATCTACACCGTCCCTATATCCTTTTCTGCTGGGCGGATCAGAGCCTATCAACATGGCACAAAAGTCCTGATAGAAACTGACTTTGGTCTCATTGTGAGTTACGACCTGGTTTACCACGTGACGGTCACTGTCCCAAGCACTTACCGGGGCCAGATGCAAGGCCTCTGTGGGAACTACAATGGGAAGAAGGATGATGACTTCCTGCTACCCAATGGCATAATAACCTCTGACATAGCTAAATTTGGTGCTTCCTGGAAGGTCCGGGCCTCTGGGGCAGATAGATCTTGCTCAGATGGATGCTCTGGGAACAGCTGCCCGGTCTGCGAGGAAAGGAAGAAGGACGTTTTCAAACAGCGCAACTACTGTGGGATCCTCACTGCGCCTGATGGCCCCTTCAGTGCTTGCTACGGAAAGGTGGATCCCGGTGTGTACTTCAGCAACTGCATCTACGATGTATGCCTGGGCAACGGGGACAGCCAGGTCTTGTGCAACAGCATCCAGAGCTACCTTTCTGTCTGCCAAGAGGCTGGGGTCTCTGTCAAGCCCTGGAGGAGCCCTTCCTTCTGTCGTAAGTACTGGGGACCAAACATTCAGGGGGAGAAGAGAAATGGGAGCAGAAACTGAACTGACCCCCTGTCACTTTGGCACACATCTAGAGGTGTGTGTTTATTTGAAAGGCTCTAACTGTCTCAAGCTGTGCAGAGACTGAACTCACACTTAGATGCTCCATGACCTTTCCAACTGGGTGTCATCACCCTCTTGACTATATGCTCCACAACCTACTGATGAGCTCAAATCACAAAGGTATATAGAAAATTGTTTTCAATGAGTTCCTGCCAGAACCAGCAGTGTAAGTTGGTAGGGTGGGGACCTTGTTCAGCACAAGGGTTGTGATCCCTTCTTGGCAACCTTCTGGGGCCATAGACAGGGCCATATTCGGACCTGGTCCCTAGGTTCACCATCCTTGAACCAAGGTCTGCTGGAAAGCAGGAAATCAAGCAGATATGCAAGGACAGTTACTCTGAGAGCTCAGTCTGTTTCTGAGTGATGAAATGCAGTCAAAGGAGCCTGAGCAGAGTCAGCAGCCTTGTAGACCAATTGGTACCTAGCAAGACACTTCTCAGAATACACAGCAAACAAACAAAGGAAGTTGCTTTGTGCCAGAAAGCACATAGGTGGTCCCTGCCTCTCCCCTGGCTGTTGGTGAGAAGGACAAGGGCCAGAGGTGTAAGAGAGAGAGAGCAAGCTGCAGGCAGAAGCCAGAGAAAGAGAGGCACACTGGATTTCTGCTTGAATCCAGGGCTGTGGCTCTGGGATAAGCAAGAATTTTGGGGATGTTAATGCTGTGAGCCCCATCATAGGCTAGAGTACAGTTGTACCTTGGTTGCCGAATGCCTTGGAACTCATTCGTTTTGGCTCCTGAACGATCAAAAACTGGAAGTGAGTGTTCCGGTTTTCAAACAATTTTCAGAAGCCGAACATCTGGCGTGGCTTTCACAGCTTCTGATTGACTGTAGGACGTTCCTGCAGCCAATTGGGAGCCATGTCTTGGTTTTTGAACAGTTCCAGAAATTAAATGGACTCCCGGAACACATTCTGTTTGAGAACCAAGGTACGACTGTATGTGCAAATAAGCCATATATCATAAACACATCACTGCTGACCCTCATTCCAAAGAAATCAAACCCTGGGTAAACTCCTGGAACCCCTGGAATCTCACATTGCTCAGAGATTGGGTTTGTCCCACTGCTCAAATTGCTTTTACAAGATCTCAGAAGCATTTTACTACCCTCATTACTTCCTCTCCCTATGGAAACCTAAGTATTTTTTATATTTAAAAAACCCCATTGTCTTGGGCAAGTTTTCAATGGCTGGAGCAAAAATATATGAGAAAAGTGAAAAAATGATCAAAACAGTGGGGTTAAGGAACATGAATTCATTCTAGCGTCAGCTTTCTGTTTTCGTCTTTTGCAAAAACAACAGCTGTCAAAGACATTTCCTGCCCTTTACCAGCCACTCTCTCTGCATTTCACTTGCCAGCTTCCCAGCCATGCCAAATAGTACCAGGGAGCCTTTCACCTAACATGGATGTATTTTCTTTCTTTCCTCATTTAGCTCTGCGCTGCCCAGCCAACAGTCACTATGAGATTTGCAGCAACCTCTGCTCCACCTCCTGTACCAAGATCACTGACTCTGTGGCCTGTCCAGAGACCTGTGCTGAGGGTTGCCAATGTAATGATGGCTTCTTCTTCGACGGCCTTGGCTGTGTCGCTGCAAAAGACTGTGGGTGCTTAAAGAATGGACGCTACTACAAGGTAGCTGATCTTCTGAACCCTTTTTTTCAGAGCATGCTTTCCCAGTTTCACATTCTTTGAACCCCAAATCACAAGCTGTTGTGATCATCTCCAGAATTTCTCAGGTCATGAAATGTTTTAATGGCTTTCTTTTGAAATATGGAATAAATAAAATGAACTGTCATTGGTAGGAGGAGGTGCATCAGATGGCAGAATTGTGCAACTTAAGTGTAATGATAGGACAGATCTACTAACAGCTTGTTTATGCAGTCGACTTAATGTGATTTTACTTACTCCTTTGCACAGATCACCGAAAAATAAATAGAAAGGGGTGGGATAACCTGGCTTACTGGGCACTGGAGGCTATCATGAGATCGTGCAGGAGCCTCAAGAACACTCATGTGACCATCTCAGAACCCAGTAAGCAAGGGTTCTGAGATGGTCACATGACAGGGGCAGGAAAACTCTTCGAAGAAAGAGATTTTGATCGTTCTGCTTTGTTTACCAGGCTCTGAGAAAGACGTACAAGGCCTCTGGGAGGCTCCCACAAGATATCACTGGCCATCCAAGAACCTATGAGATCTTGGACAGTGGGGGCAATTCCAGGGGTCATCTTGACTTTGTGTGATTTTGCCTTTACATGCAACCTCAAGGAACATAAACCCAACATAAGCTGAGAGTCATCTGTAAATGCATGCAAATTATTTGACCTGGCTGCTTGCTGTGGAATGGGCAAATTATCTCAACTGAAAGGCTTGAGGAGTTGTGGCATTGGGAGCTGAGATGGGGGGGGACCCCATGGTGGGCAGTTGGTGGCGATTCATTCATGTACCCATTTCCCCATTTCTGCTTAACAGCCCTTTCTGTTAAAAGGAATGTCGTTCCTCCTCCAATGCTCAGTCCTTTCCCATTCAAGCTCAATACCTCAGAAAAGCACTGAAGGGATTATTGTTGCTGCTCTGTTTTATTGTTTCCCAAATCTCCCAACAGCCCAATGAGAAGGTTCTGCTGAACGTGTGCCAGGAGAGCTGCCGTTGCAGCCCAGGCCAGGGAGTAATTTGTGAGGCCCACAACTGCGCTGCCGATGAGAACTGCAAGGTCCAAGATGGAATCATGAGCTGCATTAATAAGGGTAAGGAGAGAGTCAATCAAGCGAAGGGTGGAGACCCTGTGGCCCTTCAGATGTTGCTGGATTACAATTCTCATTGTGCCTAACCCCTGGTCTTGCCACAGATATGCTGGGAAATTATAGCACCTTCTGTGAGGGATGTAGTATGTGAGTCTATAAATAATGGGCAAGGTACATTTTTTTAAAGCTCTAGGGCAGCATTCTCTTCTGGGCAGACTTCTGGAGCCACATGCTGGGTGGTGCCAGAGGCAGAAGTAGACAGAGCTACAATTGTACATTTTTCCTTTGTACAGCAGGCAGATTTTCCACAAACTTACCTGCACTTCTCTGTCTTCCATTCCAACAAGCAAGAATCAACATCAGAGATCAAGGGCACATTCCAGCCTAATAAATATGAGGCAGGGTTGTGTGTTGCTTCCCCCATCACATAGATAGCCCCACTGTACATCAGGGAGGGCTGTGTGGAGAGAGTCTCTTCCTTTAAATTCCTAGGAGTTTATCTCGGTGAAGACCTTACTTGGAAAATAAACACAACCCAGGTGGTTAAGAAAGCGCAACAGAGACTCCATCTCCTCAGAATATTGTGGAAGAACGATGTCAATCAACATTTGATGATCTCCTTCTACCGGTCAACAATAGAAAGTATCCTTTCATATTGCATCACGGTGTGGTACGCTGGTTTGACATCATCTGATAGGAAGTGCCTGCAGAGGGTGATGAATACAACACAAGATATTATGGGCTGTCTCATGAATCCGCTGGATGAAATAGCGGAAAAAGGTTGCCTCAGGAGAGTGAGGAAAATTCTCAGAGATGATTCACACCCTAGCCGTTACTTTCTTGATCTCCTGCCCTCAGGCAGAAGATATAGAAGCATGATTAGTCACACCAACAGGGTAAAGAACAGCTTCTATCTGTGGGTTGTTAGGCTGCTGAATGAAAAGATAACAAAAGGGCAACTGACTTTCAGGTTTGGTGAGTGTGCGTCAGTAAATCAGGGAAATTAAGACTAAGAGAGCTGAGTGGGGGTGCTTGTGTAATCTCACAAGTTGTACAAGTGTCAATAAAGTATTTCAATTATGTTACCCTCCAGATCTTCTTGCTTCTATCACTTTTGACCATGCAGGCCGAGGCTGATGCGAATTGGACTCCAACAACTTCTAGAGGGCAGCATGTTGCCTACCTATGCCCTTTTGCTAATGGATAAAACTCCCCTCCATCTCTGCACCTTTAGTTTTTTACTGAATGACTTCTTGCTCACGTTTCCTGCCTTCCATTTTAGATCCATGCAAAGCCCTGAAGTGCCGAGAAAAGGAGACATGCAAGATGGAGAATGGCCAAGCCATATGCAAACCACAGTTCACAGGAACCTGCTGGGCCTGGGGGGACCCACACTATCACACCTTTGACACCTTGAAGTTTGATTTCATGGGCACCTGCTCTTACACTATTGCCAAGTACTGTGGGAACGATGCTACGCTGGTGCCTTTCACTATCGATGAGAAGAATGACAACAGGGGCAACCAGGCTGTGTCCTACGTGCGTCTGACCAACATCTATGTCTATGGGTACAAGATCTCCATCCACAAACAGGAAACTGGAAGAATCCGGGTATGTTAGATTGCCAGGGGATGGGATAACCTCCATGAATGTACTGGAATTCATTCCAATATATAGACACTTTGAGAGTCCAATATTAGTCTAAGGTAGCATGAAAGGAATAACTATATCAGGAGGAAGAAGAAATACTAGTGCTTGCAGGTCACTCTCAAGAAATTATTGAACCTCTATACCCCTCCGAATGATGGAGGTTATTGACCTTCACGCCACTTTGCATGATTAAAAGACCATCATTATTCAGACATCCGATCTCTTTCTCCTTTGTGGCTGGCAGAATATAGGGAACTGGGGAATGTGATGTGATGAAGCTGCAATCCTATTTGGCATAATATTGATTTTCAAATCTGTTCACAAGAAACCGTAGCAGGATCTAATGATCTTGATTCTTCAGCATGGCAAATGTGTGCTCTAGATCTACCCAATAAGGATCCAATGAAGAGCTTGTTTCGTGATGTTTGCATTTAAAAAAGATTCTGTAAATACTGCAAGTTGGCAACCGAATGGTGTACAGCTAAACACAATCAGGGTCCCTTTCTTGGGCTCATGGTTTGAAACCAGAGTATGAGCAGCTGCTTGTGCAATTGGATTTGGCTTGGTCACACCTTATAGCTGACTTTGACCCTCCTATATGACTGCACTGCCCAAACAGAAGTGATCACTTGGGCCACCTAAGCCCAACAGACTTGTCTGCGCTGCCAACTAATATTCCCAAGGACCACTAAAAAACTCAACGTATCTAAAGTGATGCTTGCTCATGTGAAACAGTACCATGGACAGAGTGAGGTGGTGAAAGTGTAAATTCCCTGAGAATCACGTGCAGTAATAGATTAGGGAAGGGGCTGGGAATGGTTTACAACTTCTGTCATCCTTGACCATTGACCATGCTGGCTAGCACTAATGGGGATTGTAGTCCAACAACACCTGGATGGCCCATAGATTCCCTGTCACTGGGTTTGTGACCATGGCTAAAATGCCTGTTGATTCCCCAGCCTTTGTCTAAAGAATTCATTGAAGCTTACTCCCTTGGGTTAGAATTTCAGCCTAAGGCTAGGATCAGCTTGTCTGTTCCTGTTTCTTAGACACATGGCTGCATGGAAACAAAGGAAAAACAAAACAATAATTCACATGTGTGTGTTGACATTCTGTTTCTAGTTAAATGACGTTATTACCAGCCTGCCACTGACTCTTGAAGATGGCAAGATCAAGCTGTACCAGAGTGGCACCAATGCTGTCCTGCAAACAGATTTCGGTCTCCAAGTAACGTACGATTGGCAATGGCACCTGGTGATCACTCTCCCCAGCAGTTACTATGGGGCCACATGCGGGCTGTGTGGAAACTTCAACCAAAACCCTGCAGACGACATGGTCTTTCTCAATGGCACCAAGGCTGCCTCCATCATAAGCTGGGCCAGCAGCTGGAAAGTCAAGGACCGGGACCCCTTTTGCTGGGATTATTGCCGAGGGAATTGCCCAACATGTGATGAGAGCAAGAGGGCGCTGTATGGAAAGGAAGAGTATTGTGGGCTGATCAGCAAAACCTCGGGGGGCCCCTTCAGAGAATGCCATTCCATAGTGAATCCAGATGACTTCTTTGACAGCTGCATTTATGATGTGTGTCTCAATGGAGGAGCCAAGAACATCCTTTGCCAGGCCTTGGAGGCCTATGCTAAAACCTGTAGGAAAGAGGGTGCCACCATATATGATTGGAGGACAGCCTCTGGCTGTGGTGAGTACTCTTCCCCACTTTGGAACTAAGCCAAGTTTTACTGCCTGTGCAACTTTCACATGACTCTGAGCTTTGCAAGTAAACTCTTCTTAAAACTTCTCAAATGTGGGGTCTTTTTCCTATGCTAGTGGATGAGGGAAATAAACTTGGGGAGGGTTGGAACTCACTTAGAGGAACACATTTAAAAGTGTTTATAGCCTATATTTTCACATTTGGCATTGCTGCATGTTTTGTGATTTTAAATCTCTGCTGGGGTTCTCTCCCCTAAGAATACTTGCTCCAAACTTGGATCTTGTGACCCAAGAATTCATGCTTAAACACACACACACACTGTATATGACATGTACAATATTAGCAGCATCACCTCTTGCCAACTTGAGCTTTAGCACATTCTATCAGTTGTTAGACCCCCGCTGTTCTTCTCCTCCTTACAGCCTTGCCATGCCCTCAGAATAGCCACTATGAGTTCTGTGGCAATGCCTGCCCCGCCAGCTGTGCCGACCGCAAGGCTCCCTCTGCCTGCAAACAGCCATGTGTGGAAACCTGCCAGTGCAACGATGGCTACGTCCTCAGCGTCGACAAGTGTGTGCCTGTCGGGAGCTGTGGCTGCACCTACAATGGGCTCTACTACAAACCTGGAGAAGAATTCTGGGCTGATGAGACCTGTGGTTCCCGCTGCACATGTGATGCCACCCTGGGCATCGTGGTGTGCAAACCAGCTGGCTGCAAAGCCAGTGAGCAGTGCATTGTGGTCAATGGGGTCCGAGGTTGTCATCCCGTAAGCACTGCTACTTGCTCAGCAGCCGGGGACCCTCATTATACCACCTTTGATGGGAAGAAATATGACTTCATGGGCACCTGCGTCTACCAGCTGGCTGGGCTGTGCTCTAAGGACCCAACTCTCAGGCCTTTCACTGTCAATGTGGAGAACAACAACCGAGGCAATGAAAAGGTGTCCTACACCAAGGTGGTGACATTGGAGGTCTACAATGTCGTAATCACACTTAGCCAGGAGTATCCACGCAGGATCCAGGTATAGACAATTGGTGAATGTATGGTTGTTTTCCTCTTTGTGTCATTACAGGGCTGTTTCAGAGGGTGGCTCTTGGGCAGGGTACCTTGCTAGTTTTCTAAGTAAGCATTGAAGCAGTTCCTGCATTAGACATAGGGGATGGTTTATCTGTGACAAATGGCACTATACCCAATTGGACATTGTAACTTGAACTACAGGGTCTGCAAAGTATAAATGCAAAGTATAAATGCAAAGTATAAATGAAGTAAGCTCGATGTGCTGCAAAATTCAGCATTAGATATGTGCTGTTGACGGCCACAAGAGTTGTCAGATCCAGTTCCTAAGTATGGGACAAGCATGATTTGTGAGCAGTGAGGGCAGGGCCCCCAGCTGCCTAGAACAATGAGTTTATCTGATCCAGAAACTATTATGGGAGCCTAGGACGATGATTAGATTTTTCACTGGCCCTTTTTTCATAAGTTGGGTTACAACAACTTAAAACTACAATATTAAAAAGAGTTAAAACAATTTAGAGTCAGATAAAAAAGTGAATCTTTAAAATACACATCCATCGCAGTATATACACACACACACACACACACACACACACACACACACACACATCACAGTATATATATATATAACTATATATATATATATATATATATGCTTTCGTAGATTTTCACGGGTACAGGAATGTAGGTTTTGGTGTCTTCGGGTGTCTTCCCGTGTAAGAGTCGGGGTGTCTGGGCGACGTTTCGACGAGGTCTCACTCGTCATCTTCAGGCTGGTGCTTTCGGCTTCTTGTTACTGGAACAGAGCAGAATCTGGTGTTTGAGTTCCTATAAATACTGTTGAGGGGTGTGGTGTATAGCCTCCAACGTTCTGGGCAGAGAGGAAGTTCCTAGATTAGTGTGCCTTTTCTTCTTTTGTTCCTTAATTACTTGAGGGATATCTTGAGTGATTTCATGAGTGATATTCTGAATACCACTGGGTGGGTCATTAAGTGTAGATTAGTTGCTAAAGCTTTCGTGTCTTGACCTCTTCTCCTGGGGTCCTCCAACAATATCACAGAAATGACCCTGGCCAGCCTGATCGGTGGTATTGCTGGGCAACAGGGTTGTTGGTAGACAGTACTATCCCCAATCTGGGAAGACCAACTCATTCCCTACAGACCCTCTCAGCCAGATCTGTGTAGGGATTGCAGGGATTGTGCTGCACCCCCCTGCAATCCCTACACAGATCTGGCTGGCACAAGGCACAAAATCACAGCTCGCCCCTATACATGAAGCCAAGCCAGAGCACAACTAAATGCAGCACAGCCATCTTCTCAGAAAAACTCTTCACAAGCTCAAGAGGTCAAGACACGAAAGCTTTAGCAACTAATCTACACTTAATGACCCACCCAGTGGTAATCTAGGAACTTCCTCTCTGCCCAGAACGTTGGAGGCTATACACCACACCCCTCAACAGTATTTATAGGAACTCAAACACCAGATTCTGCTCTGTTCCAGTAACAAGAAGCCGAAAGCACCAGCCTGAAGATGACGAGTGAGACCTCGTCGAAACGTCGCCCAGACACCCCGACTCTTACACGGGAAGACACCCGAAGACACCAAAACCTACATTCCTGTACCCGTGAAAATCTACGAAAGCATATATATATATATATATATATATATATATATATATGGTTAAGAGATGTGTTTTCAGCACATGACAAAATCGAACTTATGAATGTGTCAAATGAAGCTCAGCAGGGAGGGAATTTCACAGCTTAAGGGCTACCACAGAGAATTCCTGCTACCAGATCCCATCCACCCACAAACTACCAAGAGGGGCCCTCTTTGCCAATCTTAACACCTGAGAGGGTCTGTAGGGAATGAGTTGGTCTTCCCAGATTGGGGATAGTACTGTCTACCAACAACCCTGTTGCCCAGCAATACCACCGATCAGGCTGGCCAGGGTCATTTCTGTGATATTGTTGGAGGACCCCAGGAGAATAATCCTAGGTGATTTCAGTATCCATGTGGAGGCTGCTGTTGGGCCAACTCCGAAGTTCATGACCTCCAAGGAACGGGAATTGGGGGTTCTATGTTACAGTGGTGCCAATTCTGCCTCCAGGACTGAATTGGGACAGTGCTTTTTGGCTCTCCAGTGACTATGTTATGGGATGCTGCAGGGCACTATTTTATCTCCAGTGCTATCTAAAGCCACTGAGAGTGATCATTAGGAGTTTGGGGGCAAGGTGCCATCTGTTTGTTGATGGTACTATGCTCTATTTTTCCAGAACATGTGAATCAGGAGAAACCTTATAGTCTTTATGTTATATGCTTCTTGTTCATTAATTTCAATGGGTCTGTTTCTCTAAAACTAATACTGGACACAACCACTTGGTAAGAGCAGTGGTAACAATTCCTACTGCATCACATTCCAGGTTAATGAAGTCTACGTGAACCTGCCTTTCTACCACGAAGACAAGATAAAGGCTTATATCAGTGGGAGTGAGGTCTTCATCAAGACTGATTTTGACCTGACAGTAACCTTTGACTGGAACAGCTATGTCAAAGTCATTGTACCCAGTACATATGCCAATGCTGTTTGTGGCCTCTGTGGCAACAACAACATGAACCCCAGTGATGACTTGACCATGAAGGATGGGAGACAGGCACCTAGCATATTCCATTTTGCAGAGAGCTGGAAGGTGGCAGAGGTCCCAGGTTGTTCACAGGGTTGCACCACCGATTGCCCACCATGTGGAGAGGCACAGAAACAAGCTTATAAGAGCAACCAATACTGTGGGATCCTCATCAAGAGGGATGGGCCTTTCAGGCACTGCCATGAGATCATCGACCCAACGCCCTACTTCAATGATTGCATCTTTGATGTCTGCCAGTATCATGGCCTGCACAACATTCTGTGCAATGCCATCAGCTTTTATGGGGCAGCCTGTCAGGATCTGGACATTGAGCTTGAAGAATGGAGAACAGAGTCTTTCTGCAGTAAGTATTGCCCTCTTGAAGCTGTTTTAGTAGAGGAACATAAGCAGTAACTTGACACCTGTTCAGATCATCTACTGTTGACATTGACATTGACACTGACATTGGCTCTGCAGACTCTCAGTTATGGACATTATCCCAGTCATACTTGGAGATGCCAGGGATTAAACCTGGGACCTTTTGTATGAAAAACGTCCTGTTTACCAGTGAGCTAATCATTTTCCCTTACAATGTTCTGCTCCAAGGATGTACATGCCATATGTTGCGGGCTTATGGTATATCGAAATACAATTTAATCCTATGGCAACCTTTGCTAACATCTTCTCTAACCAGCAGATGTCACTCCATAGACATACTTTATAACAGAGCACACCAGACCTATTCTACTCCAGGTGACCAAAGAACCAGACGTCTTCTGAAAAAACTTCTATACTAGCTTGAAATTCACCACTTTCTGTTTTTGTCCTTTCTTCCAGGCCCTGCCTGCCCACTCAACTCTCACTACGAGCTCTGTGGAAATGGCTGCCCTGCCACTTGCCGTGGTCTCTCAGCTCCTGATGGGTGTGAAATGACCTGCAAAGAAGGATGCTATTGTAATCCAGGGTTCGTCTTCAGTGGGGACCAGTGTGTCCCTATTGGGAATTGTGGCTGTGAGCACCAGGGCAACTACTACAAGAAGGGAGAGGAGTTCTACCCCGGTTCCTCCTGCCAGGAACGATGCCAATGTACAGACAATGGAGTTGTCAAATGCCAGGAAATCTCTTGTGGGCCCCATGAGGAATGTAGGGTGAAGGACGGCATCCAAGGCTGTTATCCTGTAGGCTCTGGTACTTGCAGTTTGTCCGCAGGCTCCCACTACTTAACCTTTGATGGACGGGCCTACGACTTCCAAGGAACCTGCACTTATACTTTAGCTAAAGTCCAAGGAGAGGATGTTCAGCTGGCAAACTTTGCTGTGTCAGTGGAAAATGAAAGGTCACTGACTAAGATGATTGTAGTCTCTTTTCATGGACACACCGCTGTCATTGAGAAGGCAACAAACTGGAAGCTCAAGGTATGTCTCTCTGAAGTAGAAATGCCACCATAGTTCACCCACAATTCCTACAACTGCAGGAGTTCTTGGGAGAATTTCATCTCCCACTGTCCCTTGTGCTCCATCACTGGGAATGGACGAATCTGACGATTTTGGTTTCTCTCAATTTCACATTTTTCCAGTACTGAATTCAGCTCTCCAGATTTCTGCAGCAATTCACAATTGGGTCCCCCCCCCCTAACCCTCCTGCTTTTAAGTGCAAATTTCTCCTAACAACTCTCCCCCTTTTTTTACCGGTTAAAGATTTCCTAAATTTTAAGCAGTTTATAAAAACTATGAACAAACAAAGAAACAAATAAATGATGGACACATTTTTGAAAGCAATTTTCTCTAATATAATGCATTTCCATTTGTCATTTTCACCAACATGTGGATTTAATGTACATCTCCAAATATATGCATTTTTGTCCACTTTTGGGGTTGGAGAACTGCAATGTGAGTTTTGGAGAAGTTAGAATGTTGGTTGTTTTTAAGTAGATTTGTCACCCTGGGGAGACAGGGTGGTTTAATCCTGTTCGATTGCATAAACCTGCATTTCTGGTATGTGCATGAATTCCTCCCACAAAACAGGAGCAATTTAGAGGCATCTTTCATCTGTAACCTGCTTTGGGAGGAATTTCCACCTGAAATGGAGTCCAAAACGCCATTAAAGAAACATTAACAATTATTATCATTTTAAACTGTCACCTTCTCTGTGGTTAATGCAGGTGGATGGAGAGCTCTACACGCTGCCCATGAAGACAAAGGATGGGAAACTCTGGGCCAACCAGGAAGGCAACAATATCATTGTCCAGTCTGACTTTGGTCTGCAAGTCCTTTTTGACACCTCCTCTTATGTCCTGGTGTCTGTCCCCAGTAACTATCAGGGACTTGTCAATGGCCTATGTGGCAATTTCAATAAGGACAAGACTGATGACTTTATTCTGCCTACCAGGAAAAGCACCCAGAATGTGGAAGAGTTTGGGGCCTCTTGGAAGGTTCCCATTGATGGTGTCAGATGCTCCGATGGCTGTGGAGATAAATGCCCTGTCTGTGATGCAGCCAAGACAGCGCCGTACCGACCGGAGAGTTCCTGCGGAATGATCCAAGCCAAATCTGGCCTGTTCAAGAGCTGTCACTCCTTGGTGGACCCTGCTGAATACTTCAACCACTGTCTGTATGACATGTGTGCAGCCAATGGTGCAGGAGAAACTCTCTGTAGGAGCATCCAGGCTTATGTAGCTGCATGTCAGGCTGCAGGAGTTACAGCTGGAGCCTGGAGAACAAACAACTTCTGTCGTAAGTTTGCACAGCAGGAACTTGCAGTTACATCTTCTAATCTTCTGTTCCTTCCAGGACCTAATCAATAGAATCATGATTAATAATAATAGTTTATGCCAGTTAAAAACATGGAGTAGGCCTTTAATTTTATTATAATTTTTCCCCATACTGCGCAACCAAATGAATAGGGATGAAATGCTTTCCTAACCCCTTCTATAATTAAAAATAGCTAGCCAATAAACCATCCCTGCCTGGACTATTTTGACTCCTTCAATCATGGATCTTCACTCTCATTTTCAGCTCTCACTTGCCCACCCAATAGCCATTATAAGTTGTGTACGAGGACCTGTGATTCCACCTGCACCAGCTTATCCACTCTGCCCCGGTGCACCCAAAATTGCTTCGAAGGCTGCCAGTGTGATGGCGGCTACCAGTTTGACGGTGACAGATGTGTGGCAATGGGGAACTGTGGCTGCGTGCATGACGGGCGCTACATCAAGGTAACTGCAACAGCTGTGAAAACAGTGATGTTTGAGCATTCGCTTGCGCCTCTTGTAAGTCAGCCTGCAAGGCCTCATGTTTTTCATGAATGGACCCCAGAAGAAGCAATGCATCATCAAGAGAAAAAAGATTCCACAAGGAGAGAGCCATCACAGAAAAATACCCTTCTCATATTGCCATCCTCTACTGGATGACAACTCATGAGAGTCACTTGTCCACTGATGAACAGAGTTTCCTTTTGGGAACAAGTGAATTAGCAATAGGATGGTTTTAGACTGAGTCCAGACCTGCAAACAACATTTGTAGAGGTGGGGTTAGTGTATTTTTTTACTCTATTTTGGACTCTGAAAGCCAGAAAGATCTGAAAAGTTTATTGGAAGTGGTATACTGCTGCTGATGTTAGTGTTGGTATCAGGGTTGGTTATATTAGTCTATTTTTGGCTCTGTTTCACATGCATCGATTCATAATTCATAATTCTATTCCGTGCCCTTACTGCATTAATCCCCAATTTTGTTTATTTGTATTGGCACAAAATATTTAAATATGTCCTTCATGCACATTTTACTGTTTTTCCCACACAAAATTCATGGATGACAGAAAGGCCATTGCTTCTATACTATCATATAATTACATTCAGGATCTTGCTCTCATTTTATATCTTTGTGAATTAATAGTTTAACAAAACAAAACAAACCTTCATATGTTGATACATGTACTGGCATATTCACCCCCCCTTCCTTTTATTCCTTTAGTCTAGGAGTAGCAATATGATGCTCTCCAGATATCGTTGGACTACAATTCCCATCATTTCTGACTGTTGACAATGCTGGCTGGTGCTGATGGGAGTTTGGGGGCAGGGTCCAACAACATGTTGAGGGCACCATGTTGGCTATCCATGCTTTAGACATAGCAGGGTATGTTCATGGAAACTATAAACCTCGCTGACAATTAAGAAACATTTTCAAAGGCTTGGAAGGATAGCTATAAACTGAATAAGAATGAATTAGCTAGGAGATTATGGGAAAAGGTGGCATTTATCAAACTGACAATAGTGTTAAAGAAATATGGAAATTATAAAGAAAAATGACACAGCTGGAAGCCGGTGGTGCAATATATATATATAAAAAGAGAACTTGGAATAATTGTCATACTAATATAGTATGAATGAATATATTAAAGTATAAAATGTGACCTATTTTGCTATTGATTTATCAACTATGTAGCACTGGTGTACTAGATTATAGTTGTATAGAGGTATTTCTAAGTACACAGTTGTATATGTTGAATGTCTGTTTCTATATGATTTCTTTTTTACCTTATTAAAAATAATTAAAATTTGCATTTAAATTTTAACTTTTTCTACTCTTCTCTCTCTCTCTCTCTCTCTCTCTCTCTCTCTCTCTCTCTCTCCCTCCCTCCCTCCCTCCCTCTCTTTATGGGCTGTAAATCAACCAGGCTGGAGAGAATATTGTCTTAGAAGACTGCTTGAAAAAATGCAACTGTAGCCCATCTGGCCGACTGGTTTGTGCAGAAAACAGTTGTCAGGAAAGAGAGATTTGTGCCCTCCACAACGGTGTGCGTGGCTGCATAAGAGAAAATGGCGAGTGCGTCCTCACACCTGGAGCACAGCTGACCTCCTTTGATGGAGCCTCAGGGGAAATTCCCAACCTAGGAGCCTATGAGGTTACATCCCTCTGCAACGACAATGACCCCTTTTGGTTCAGGATCGTAGCAGTTGTCCAGAAACACAAGGGTTTGAATTTGCCAGCTGCGACAACAATACATGCATTTTTCAAAGGGATGTATTTTATCACTGTAAAAACGAACAAGGAGACACGGGTAAGATCCTGGGGCAGGATCTCAGATTTCATCTAATGGCATATTTGCATCATGATTATACTATGTCCGTTAATTTCAAGACATCTGCTCTGTGTAAACCTGAGTTGGACACAACCCCTTATTTATCTGTTTATTTATTTTCAGTTTTTGTATGCTGGCCTAATGCAGTAGCTTGCCAAGCTCTCACCAACAGGGCAAAAGGGTTTCCCCATTTTAAAAAAGCAACTAGCTATCCAGGCCAATAGTCGGTGCTGTTGGGAATTGTTGCTCAGGTACATTCAGAGATTACCAGGTTGGCTACCCCTGATCTAAAGGTATGGAACCTGAGCCCAAGAGCCAATGTGGTCCTCTGAGACTTTCTGTCTGACTCTCAGGACTTTCCCCTGGACCTCCCCCTTCCCAGGCCATACCCCTTGAGGTGTGAAAATACCTCCTGGTTGCCTGGATGGATGAAAGAGTCCTATGTGTTTAGAAGCCTGACTTTTGTGACCCGGAAATGCCAGAGAGAGTTGGAGAGTCCTTGAGACTTGTGAGGAGCCCATCCCTGGAGCCCAAAGAGGACTTCATTGAGGGCTAAGTAAGCCCCGAAGAGACCAAAGGCGTAACAGGGCTTTGTTTAGGCTGTTCAGCCTCCCTGCCTAACAGCTGACATGTGAGGTAGCGCACTTTCCTGCATGTCCTCCAGCCTCCTGCCAGCCCCAGAGCTTCAATGCTAGTTGTGCATATTTCTGGATACAGCTATTTTGGTATGGATTGGAGAGAGAACGGCAGAGAGGGCATTGGAAGGGTGTCTATTTATTTTTATTTTATTTATTTATTTACACTTCTATACACCGTCCTACGCCCGTAGATTTCAGGGTGCTTCACGACATAAAATTGCAATATAAAAAAGACAAAATACATGATAGAAATAAACAGAAACAAACCAGTAGTCACTCCTTCCCTCCATTCCACCACACATTTAAAAGGGCATCGGATGTCAATCAGCCGAAGGCTTGGTTTGAGAGGAACGTTTTCTCTTGGTGTCTAAAGGTGTGTAAGGAAGGCACCAGGTGATCCTCGCTGGAGAGAGCATTCCACAAATGGGGATCCACTGCAGAAAAGGCCCATTCTCATGTCACCACCCCCTGGACCTCTTGTAGAGGAGGCACATGAAGAAGGGGCTCAGAGGATGATCATATGGAGAGAGGCGGTCCTTGAAGTATTGCAGTCCTGAGCAGTTTAAGGTTGCTCCCCATTTTATGTGATTTCACTTATGTGCACTGGGCCCTAGAAGGTAACTCTGAGTAAATGGGGGGGGGGGAGAGAGGACGCCTATTCTAGCTCAGCACCTTTCACCCTCTTTTCTGCATTTCAGGTAAATGGGCGCCAAAGGGCACTCCCGGTGAAGTTTTCTGAAGATGTCTCTATAAGCCTCTCTCAGGATGTGATTGTGATTAAATTAGCCTCTGTAGTAAAAGTTCTCCTTGAACCCAATGGGGAAATGAAAGTGCAAATCAGCAAAAGCCTGGAAGGAAAAGTCTGTGCCTCTTGCGGGAACTTCAATGGAAATGGTGCTGATGATCTGAAGTTGCCCAATGGGAAGATAGCAGGAAATATGGCCGAGGTCATTGATGCCTGGAAAGCTGAGGACTTCTCTGGCAGGTGAGCAATTCTGGGAAAGGTCTTTGCCTAAAGGCAACATGGGCTAAAACAGGCACATTACAGCATACTCCCCTTGGTGTTGGAGGAGGAAATCAGGGAACCAGCAAACAATTTTCCAGATCAGAACCAAATTAGGCTGGGGCGCTGGGAAGGAAAAAGGACAGCCAGGCAGCCTCTGCAAAGAGCAAAATAGAGCTGTTTGCAATAGGGCTTTCAAACAGCCCTGCATTGCACTCGGGCTGCACATACCTGTTCCTAGCAGGGGAACACAATCACACAGTCAAATTATACAGGACTGAATTCTCCACTTACCGGCTGGTGAGCAGAGGATGAAATCCGGCTGGCTGCCTAGGACTGCTTCACAAACATGTTACCTGCAGGCACTACACTGGGGAAGCTGACCCCAGCAGTATTGAAAGAGGGGTTGCCAGCATTGCAGAGGTCCCAAGGTAGGAAGAAGAGAGCTAGCCCTGTGACCAGTGGGGCAGAGAGGAGGAGAGAAATGCTGGCTACTGCCCTTGTGTTGTGCCAGCACTGGTGGTTGGATGGTTTTCACTGCCAGCAGTTATGGTTTCCACAGTGATGCTGATGGCTGATGGAGAAGTCAATTTGGGAGGTGATAGTGAGTGAGGTAGGGCTGGCTCAGGCAACTTCTCTCCATAAATGCAGGTGGCAGTGGTTGCAGCAAGTGAGATCAGCCCGGAGGAGTGGGACATTGTTGTCAGTGGCAATGAGCTGAGATGCGTTGGAGGCAATGATGCAGGAGGAGGAAGGGGAAAGAGGGTATGGTTATCAGGCATGTCATGGCGGTCAAGCACATGCTATGGCAGTGCAGGAGCAGCCCACCAATGGTGCAATACTGCTGGCTGCCAGAATCTGCTTTACTGTCATGCTCTGTGTAGAAAACATGTTTGCAAGGCAACACACAGCAGGACTGAGACTTTCTGTTTTCTGCAGTGTGGTTGAGGGACAACGACACAGCACTTCCTTCCCCTGCCCCTTTCCTAATCATAGGGTTCAAAAAACTATAAATTGCATTAGCCCCATCCCTCAAATTGATCATGGTTGGGCATTCCATGAGTCGTTCAGGGTTGAGTTGGGGAAGGAGGGCAGGCACAGCCCTCGAAATGAACAAATTACACTATCCATTTCTATATCTCTGTATTTTTTTGGTTTCTTAGGATTCCTGAGCTACGCCGGGCACTTTCTGCTAGTGTTAAAAAAAAATCTACAGTGGGACAGGAAGTGTTGTGAAGATTCTCACAGAGTCATAAACAAGCTCACATTACATTCTTCACAATCTTATTTTACAGGGATGTCTAAAAGCTGCCTGAGCCAAAGTGGAACCCTCCCTTTTCTGCTCAATCATCAGTGGCAACTATTCACATGCAAGTTCTTCAGCAACATTCTTCTGTGTATAACATCCCACCAGCAAAACATTTTCATATTGCTCAAACCTCTATCAATATGACTCTGATTACAAAAAATAAAATAAAATAAAAATGATGACACTTTCCTCTAAGAATCAATAAATCCTTTGGGTGTGGGAACTTCTCAGGACTGACATTACTTTGTTCAGCATGATTTTAGCTCTGTGGATAGGCAAAAAAACCTGTGGGGTGCGGGAAGCTCTAATAATGGTTATATTCAAGCAAGAAGTCAAGGAAACAATATGGTCTAGAGTGGTATCCAGATGATGGGTCCCCAGATGTTGTTGGATCACAGTTCACATCATCCCTGACCATTAGTTAAGCTAACTGAGGATGGTGAGTGTTGTCACTCAAGACTATCTGGGGGCAAAGAATGCTGAATTTCCTTCTAGACTCCAAATTGTGCTCAGCATCAGAGTACTAAAGGTATGGATTTGGTGCTCGTCCTCACCTAAGAACAGCTCTGCTGGATCAGACCAAAGTCCTCTAGTCTGCATTCTGTTCTTACAATTGCTAAGTAGATGATCGTGAGGGCAGTAGCTTTCTTCTACTAGTTCTTCTGGTATTCAGAGGCACATTTACATCATAGATTTGTGAGAATTATATAAATCAAGGTTCATATTATGCGTAACACAGCCAGATTTCAAAGCGTCCTTCTTTGATTTATTCCACAGAAGTAGCAAACAGGAGCAACACGACTGGCTTTAGGAGACACATTGTCATCCTCCTGGGTTGGCTGGGCTGCCATCTGATCTTAGAGGTCCTCAGGGCCGGCTCCAGACATTTTGGCACACCACCCCAATTATAGTTTGTTAAGGGTGCTTATATACATACTGTTGAGGCTCATCACGTGCCCCCAACCCAGATGCTGATCCTCACTCCTGCCTCCTTCCTGATGCCGATCTTCACTTGGGAAATATGGAAATGAGGGGAGTGTAGATCAGCATCAGAAATGGGAGGAAGGCAGACTTATACAATGATATCAGGCAACAAAAGGAAAGTCCCTGGGGTATACAGCAAATGATGCATTTGTTAAATGTTTGTTTTCTCTTATTAAAAAAATTAAATACATGTGTAGACAGACAAATCTTTTATTGTCTAACACAATCAGCTAACATAGAATAAGTTCCTGCTTAATGTAATGTAAATAGTTGCAATGTAAACTTACATAGTGTCTTAACAGCAGTGTAAATTCCGGAGTCAGGTGCCAAGATTAAGTTCCAGTTAGACTGATAGTCCAAGATGAGTTCTATGTCAATCCATCCTTCTCTGAGTAAATTAAATATATTTCCTTTACTGTGTCCTGCAGCAAAGCTGCATTATACTGAATCAGACCATTTGGTCCATCTAACTCAGTATTGTCTACTCCAGGGATGGGTAACCTCTGCCCCATGCACCAAATTTGGCCTAGCAGGAGTCCCAGTTTAGCCCATGAGTCCATTTCTCACAAACCATGCCCACCTGCCCCGCACTTGCTAACATATGGGTTGTCAGGTGTCTGGCATGTACTGGCCTGGCTACAAAGCAACAATCTGGCCCAACTACACTCTAGTGGGTTCCCATCCTCCGTGGGTGGGCACTGGTGCGCTTACCCAGCAGCAGTGATAAGGATCATTAATCTTGATCAAGTTCATTAATCAGGATAGTCGAGGTGGTTTCACTGCCAAACCAGACTGGAGTGGTTCCAGATTGCAGTGGTACCTCGCAAGACGAATGCCTCGCAAGACGAAAAGCGCGCAAGACGAAAGAGTTTTCCGTTTTTTTAGTCGTTCCGCAAGACGAATTTCCCCATGGGCTTGCTTCGCAAGACAAAACGTCTTGCGAGTTCTTGCGAGTTTTTTCCTTTTTCTTAAAGCTGCTAAGCCGCTAAGCCGCTAATAGCCGCTAACAGCCGTGCTTCGCAAGATGAAAAAACCGCAAGACGAAGAGACTCGCGGAACCGATTAATTTCGTCTTGCGAGGCACCACTGTATCTGCTTCCTCCAAGACCTGGATGGCCGCCACCCTCTCAATCACTTTGCCAAGGAAGGGAATATAAGAGACAGGATGTTAGTTTGCTAAATCTCTGTATTTGGGGAAGGCCTTTATAAGAGGAGCCATGTCTCCTCTTTCAAGGCAGTGGTCATAACCTTCTCCTTTAATAAAGCATTGACCACTCTCTGGGCCCATCCTGTCAATCCTTTCCCACTATATTTTACCAGCCATGACAGAAAGGGATCAAGAGGGCCTGTTGATGGCCTGGCCACCACAAGTGTCCATTCTTGGGATGCAGCAACTTAAACCATACCCTCCAAGTGTCCTAGAAAAATGGGGACATTCCACTTTTTATTACAAGAGGAGGGTGATCATTTTGGGTGCTGTGACCTCGTGCAATTTCATAGTTCGAGTCTCCCCCCCCCCAAAAAAAAATGCAGGGTTTTTTGGAGCCACAATCTTGCATGGCACACCCAAACACACGCTTTTGGGCACCGTGCCCAAAAATGGGGGGGGGGGTCCTGTGGCACAAAATTGCGGCAACCAAAATGTTTGTTGAGCTCTCACAATAAAAAAACAGGAAGGTGGCATCCCGGATTTTGGCTTCAAAGTGTTGGAGGGTATGCGAAATTGATGCCAAGGTGTAATTCAATATTGCTTCAGGGAGTTCCACCCAGCCTGATTCAACTGTGGCATCAAAATCAGCATTGATCTGAGCGATTTCCTCCTCCAAATGATTTGCAGATGTTTTGCAACTAGATACGGAGTGGTCCATTGTTAATGATGGAATATTGGCCTAGACCAGCCAGTTTAACACTCTGAACTGCTCAGTTACAATTGCAAACATCTCTGCCTACTGGCCATGCTGGTTGGGAACAATGGGACAGTATCAGCGAAGCTCAGATGCTGACAGGAGGAGAAGAAGCAGGCACAGGGAGAGGACAATTAACAGCAGAAAGCAGTGAGGAGGGGGAGAGCAGCTGTAATCTGAGCTCTGACCAAAGGGACAGACAGATGTGTTAGAACTACGATAGTGGGCAAGACGTTGGAATGCAGGAAAATGTTGTTGTTGTTGTTTAGTTGTTTAGTCGTGTCCGACTCTTTGTGACCCCATGAACCAGAGCACGCCAGGCACTTCTGTCTTCCACAGGGACGCGGACTTAGAAAAAATATTGGGGGGGGGGCCGGGAAAGCTCATGAATAATAAATAAGCTCATGAATATGCAAATAAAGTGGCTCCGGCCCTAAATAAGGCAAGCCACGCCCCCCAGCCAGCCGATTGGCTGGCTGGGAGGTGTGGCCAGTCGGGATTCCCCTGTTCTCGCGGGATTTCCGGCAGTGCCTCCGATTAGGGCGCGCGGCTGGCTGGCTGGCGAAGGAGCAGGTGAGGAGGAGGCGGGGGGCGGCGGCGGCGCTCTGCTGGAAGGGCGCCCGCCCGAGATTATTGGGGGGGCTGAGCCCCCCCAAAAAATTTTTTGAGGGGGCTCGAGCCCCCTCAAGCCCCATGGAGTCGGCGCCTATGGTCTTCCACTACCTCCCGCAGTTTAGTCAAACTCATGCTCGTAGCTTCAAGAACACTATCCAGCCATCTTGCCCTCTGTCATCCACTTCTGCTTGTGCCCTCCATCTTTCCCAACAGCAGGGTCTTTTCCAGGGAGTCTTCTCTTCTCATGAGGTGGCCAAAGTATTGGAGTCTCAGCTTCAGGATCTGTCCTTCCAGTGATCACTCAGGGCTGATTTCCTTCAGAATGGATAGGTTTGATCTTCTTGCAGTTATGGGACTCTCAAGAGTCTCCTCCAGCACCATAATTCAAAAGCATCAATTCTTCGGCAATCAGACTTCTTTATGGTCCAGCTCTCACTTTCATACATCACTACTGGAAAAACCATAGCTTTAACTATATTGACCTTTGTTGGCAAGGTGATGCCTCTGCAGGAAATACGCTCTGCCAAATCTCATAGGATTTCAAAAGTGGCAGAGATGCGTGAAAAATACTGGAAGAGAAGGTGGGGGCTTCCGTGCTGGGGAAGGAGCTCAGTCCGGACAACTCCATCTTCTGGGGAGGACGGATGAGTAGGGGAGCTCCATCTTAGTTTGTTGTTTTAGCAGTAAATCTGAAATAATTAACAGCCAGAGTTGTCTTGTGTTTGTGGGAGAGACCAAGATGTAACAATGATGCAAGGTAGTCTGTGGCCTCAGGATAAAATTTTGGGGACAGCAGGCAGGGACTGGTAGGGTGAGCAGGGGTCAGTGATGACATGGTTGGTGAGTAAAATGAGACATGAAATATACAAATGGGAAGGCAAAAAAAAAACCTAAGGAAGACAATAGGTAGGACAAAAGTATAAAAGATCCTTTAACAATGTGAACAACACAACACCTACATCCCAATTCTTTTTTATTAAAAAATAACAGTAACAATAACAAAAAAGAATATCCCAGAACATTTTAGCTATCAAAAGACACCAGGAATGGGTGGTCCTTTCAAGTTGAGTGGAGCAATCAGTCTTTAGAGGAGGAGCAGAACAGATTGCAGGAAGGTGTGATTCCGGGGGAAGTGTAAGGTGAGAACTTTGTTTTTCTGAAAACCATGACAACGGAAGACACTGGGCACAGAGAAATACCACCTATGGAGTTGGCAGCCAAGAATGAATGAATAACATTAGTCAAACTTAAGTTGCACTTTCAATCATGAAAGGAGTTTTTGGGACGAATAAAGGTCAAGGTCCATGGCAGTAATTTCACAATAAACTAGTTGGGGTTTGGTTGTAAGGTATTTGGCAAACTGAATGATTTAGCAAGCCAATTTTGCACAAGGTGATTTCGAAAGCCAATGAATTCTAAAATTTCAGAGAGCTCAATCTCTACTCCCATCAACCCTAGTGAAGCATGGCCAATGGCCAAGGGTGACAAGAGTTTAGAGTTCAAAAAGTGAAATTCCGGACACAAAAGTTGTCAAGCTTTTTTCTTACTGCTTCCAACTGCAAGCTTGTAAAGAGCTTCTAATTCTGCAACATCTTGAGGGTACCAGCTTGATGGAAGGCTAAACCACAGCTTTGGCCTTCAGGGGCAGCAACGTGGGGAATCCTCGCTCAACACAACTAGAAATGTGGCTGAGATGAGTTGGACCTGCTTCCCATTCTCAGACTCTGAGCTCCATCCCTTTCTGGTATCACCTGGCTGGGCAGAGGTGGGGGAAAAGCAAAAATCACTGGCATCTATTCTTCTGCCCCACCCCACCTTACCAGGATTCTGGTGGAGCTGGGGTTTGTATGAATTTAAAGGTACTGCCCAAATCCCTGGCTGCTGGTCTTTAATCTCTTCATGATAAATTGCAGTTTCTTAATATAACAGCAGTTTTCTGAAATCATTACCACATCCTGGATGAATTCCTCTTAAACTTGCCTCATCTCCTTTAGCTATTCCCTAAAATGGTATCAAATATTTAAAAAGGAAAAAGAAACAACAATTGCAGAGGCTCTGTGCTGAAATAAGTAGTTTCTCATTAAAATGGAAATGCTATTTTAAGCGCAATGACCTAGGGTTAACCCCGGTATTGGAAATCCTATTAGACTGCAGAAATCCCTATTAGTTCATTTAAATTTTCCTGATTCTTGATGGACAAAGGACTCGGATCCAGATCTCATTTTCTACTAAAAAAGCTTTACAGAATTGTAGAGCTGTAGAGTTGGAAGGGACACCAAGGGTCATCTAGTCCAACCCCCTGCTAGGCAGTAATATCGCTCATATCCATAGGATGCACAGACAAAGCAAGGAGCACTGGTGCAGTAGGTGCAGGACATTGGCTAGGCGAGTGGAGGCACTGATCCACCAGCTGACATGCCCCCTGCATTCCTGTTATAAATGAGTGGGGCAAATGGGGCTTTAGCAGGGAGGCAGCTTTGGATTGATCAAGCAAATGAAAACCCACATGGGGGTTGGGGTTGAGCTCATGCCAACACTGGCATTTCCATGCCCCAGGCCATGCTGCCTTAGAATCGGACTGGGCATCCGTCATCTCAGTGGGCAGAGGCCAATGCCATACCCTCTAACATTTCTGTGAAGAAAATAGGGACATCCCATTCGGATATACGGCCTAGGACCCTCGTACCTACGGGACCGCCTCTCCTGGTATGCCCCACAGAGAAACTTACGGTCTTCAAATAAAAACAACTTGAAGGTCCCAGGCCACAGAGAAGTTAGGCTGGCCTCAACTAGAGCCAGGGCTTTTTCGGCTGTGGCTCCGATCTGGTGGAACACTCTGTCACAAGAGACTAGGGCCCTGCAGGACTTGACATCTTTCCGCAGGGCCTGCAAGACAGAGCTGTTCCACCAGGCCTTTGGCCAGGGCACAGCCTGACTCCCTCCCTCGGCAATCTTCGCGGAGCTCTGGCCCAATGGTTGCCAGTGGCTTGATTTGAATTAATTTTATAATGAATGATTTTAGAGTGTTGTTTGTGCTGTACTTTTGTACTGTTTTATTGTTGTTAGCCGCCCTGAGCCCGGCTTTGGCTGGGGAGGGCGGGATATAAATAATAATAATAATAATTATTATTATTATTATTATTATTATTATTATTATTATTATTATTATTCCACAATGATAAATTTACTGTTTATACACCTCTCATCTGACTGGGTTGCCCCAGACACTCTGGGCAGCTTCCAACATATATAAAAGCATAATAAAACATTAAACTTTAAAAAACAAACAGAAAACCCCCCTTCCCTATACAGGATTGCCTTGAATTGGCTCAGGAGTTGGATAACTCCATAACCTTCTGCATCTCTCCAATGAAAACAGGGACATCCTAAGGAAAATTGGGAAATTCCAGGATCAAATCAGAAACCAGGACGGCTTCTCTAAATCAGGAACCACCCTGGAAAATAGGGGCACTTGGAGGGTTGACAATGCAGATGAAGGCTCTGGTGGCGGAACAGCTGCAGCTCTCTTGCTTAATTAAAAACAGGAGCAGAAATTACAGCTTAGCCCAAGTTGCCTAAGGGAGTGGTATTGCAGTCCGACACGGCCGCAGCGAGTCAGGGTGGCCTCTTTATTGGTGTTTCGCAACTTTCTGACTTGTTGCAGGACCTTAGCCACACCTTAGCAGAGTATACGCAGAGTTCAAGAAAGCAATTGGCAATCGGCTGCAGACAGGATGGACGAAGCAGGAACCAGTAACTTGTACTTAAAGGTGTTTATTATATACAGTGGACTATTTACAGGATCTTTAACTTGCTCTCTCTTACACGACTCACAACTCTCAACCTCCAACTCCTACTCTTGACTGAACACATTCCAGTTAGTAGGCCATAAATCATTATTCCCGTGAGAGAGCTTGACCAATCATGGAGCTGTCTCCATGCCTCTGTATCACCAGGCAGACTTTACTCCTTTACATTGCCTTGGCTGTCGGCCAAACCCTAATTAACTCTGTGTGAAGCTGCACATATTCAGATTCCCAAAACTCTTGACTTCACCACAGCCAGGGAAGACATCACTTCCTCCTCTACTGGCCATGCTGGCTGCTGGTGCTTGTCCGTGGTTGTAGCTCATAGCAGGTGAGCCAGAGGGCAGGGTTTTGGAAGAAGACCAGAAGGAAACAAGATCCACTCTCTGGTTATACAAGCCCAGGCCTCATTTGTTGCTGGATTCCAGAGGGTCTGGTCGATTCAGGATACACACCCAATGCCTATGCCAAAGCCTGCTAACATCTATAATCAACAAAGTTGTGACCTGTTGAAATCCCGTTTAGTTGCCCTGTGGCTATGGCATCTTTATCATGCCTTCACCCAGGGGCTTAGCTAGCTGATTTGGCATGCGGAGCGGCAGGGGCAGGGTGATCCACCCAGGGGGGCACCATGGCGAGCTGCCCACAGAGTCTGCCTGGTGGACGCAAGCCCCACGCTGCAGTATTGGGCAGCGCAGGGCCCTGAGCCACTGCGTCACTCCCAGGAAAGAGGCGTGGCTCGGGCGTGCTGCAGACCAAGCCCTGCGGTAAGTGCCGCCCCCTGCGGTGTGCCATTTTGTTACCCCCTCGGGGATGAAACCTGGGGTGGACCACACACCCTTCACCCCCTTCCTATGCCCCTGCCTTCATCCCACTGCGCCTGGCTCCCCTGTACCCAGATCCACAGGTAGAGACTGCCTTTAAATAGGGACACGTACTGGGGAAGGAGAGGGAAAATCATTTGAATTTCACTTACTGATTTGAACAAAACATCCAACTCCTGGCTGTGGGTCTCTGGTCTAATAATGCATTTCAGCAGGCCTTTCCAATGAATACCACAATTTCTGCAACTTGGACCACAATGTCTAAAGTTTCAACATCTCATTCCAAGAAATGTACAGTCCCTAAAACTGCACCACAGTTCCACAACTTAGCAACTGCCCCAGAGAAGGCCCTCTCCTGGGTCACCATACCCCAAGCTTCTGAGGGCAGTGGGACAACCCAGAGGGCCACATCTGCTGACCTTAGCACCTGTGTGCTCCACCTGTAGGGAAGGAGGTGGCCTTTTAGGTATTTGGGCCCCGAGTCTTCTAAAGCCCTAAACACGAATGTGAGTACCTTGAATTGGATCTGGAAATTGCACCTGGCTGTTTTAAAACAGGGCTTATGTGAGATGGGCCAATAATCTGATTGCTGCATTTTGTACCAATTGAAGTTTTTTTGAGTCATCTTCAAGGGCAGCCCCACGTAGAGAAAATAAAAAAAATGCCTAGAAGTTACCAGAGCAGGAAGTACAATGACCTAGTCACCTCTGTCCAAATAGTGTCACAACTGGCAAATCTGCCGGAGCTGAAAAAAGGCACCCTTAGCCACTGAGCTCACCTGAGCCTTCAGTGATGGTGTTGAATCCAGAACTTGGAACTGTGTAGGACATTGCAGAACATCTCTATCTCCATAGCTAGTTCCTTGAAACAGCCCTGGAGGTAGGAATGGAATCACTGAAGCACAGTTCCCACAACTCCCAAACCCTGGAGATGCACCCATAGGATACAATGGTCAACAGTATCAAAAGTCGCTGAAAGATCAAGGTGAATGAGCAGTCCCCACCATCTCTTTCCCAATAAATGTCATTAACCAGGGCTTTTCAGGGAGTTTTAAAGTACAGACCTGTGCCTAGAAAAGTGGTTCAACCAGGGTCTGGATAAGCTCTTAATTACATAGACAGTCGTACCTTGGTTCCCGAACGGCTTAGTTGCTGAACAAATCAGCTCCCAAACACCGCAAACCTGGAAGTAAGTGTTCCGATTTGTGAAAGTTTTTGGGAAGCCAAACTTCCAATGCAGCTTCCACTTGAGTTCAGGAAGCTCCTGAAGCCAATCAGAAGCCGCGCCTTGGTTTTTGATCGGTTTTGGGAGTCAAACGGACTCCCAGAACAGATTAAGTTTGAGAACCAAGGTTCCACTGTACATTGAAGGATCACCTCTCCTGCTACTGCAGGATTATGCTTATGACTAACTCTTACTTCGAGTCATACCTACACCACAAAATGCTCTCTTTCCATTGCTACTAATAATTTTGCCTTTTAAGAAATCGCCTAATAAAAAACACATATTGTACATCATAGCTATGCAAGCTGCAAAGTTCTATGTGGCAATCTGAATGCTTGTGAAGTTCTGGAGAAAGAAAGTAGTTCCTTATTTACTAAGTTCTAGGAGAAAGCAGATAGTTCCTTATTTACATTGGCTGGTTTATAGATTTTGCACAGTGTCATACTAGGGCTGTCAGTTAGCAGGATTTCCTGTTTAGAACTATCAGGTATAACATCTTAGGACATTGGCTGAGCCATTAAAGGATAAGCTGCTATAGAAGCCCAGCTCCTGTGAATACTGAACTAGTCAGATGCATTCAGTAGGTGAGTGAGATCACTTCCTTTCTTTGCTGAGTTAGTGTTGCTTTGATGTTGGGAGAGGCTAACAACCTTCATGCCTGGTGCTCCTTGGCCCGCAGAAGAGCCAATGGAATTTATTTTGTAAGATTTACATGCCACTTGGTAGGAAGATAAAAGTTCAAACCTCAAAACTATACAGCCAGTGGAAGTGACTGGAGAGCTTTGGTGCCCTCCAGATGTTTTGGACTACAACCACAGCTGGGACTTATGGCAGCTGTAGTTCAAAGCATCTAGAGGATGCCATGTTGGCAAAGAATGAGTTAAGGTGTGATCAACTTTTGGAGTTCTATAGCACAACACGACAAATTAAGGGCAAATGTCTGCACCTTCATTCTCTTATACCTGCTTTTTCTTTTCTTTTAGCTTTAGGCTTTTTTTGGCCTTTACGTTTAAAGAACAGAATTGTTGAGCAAAATAAATTAATCAGTTCACATTCCACTGTGTATGTTGACGTTTTACTAGTCCTCTTAAGCATATCTTATAATTTAGCAGAGCAGCTTCTAACATTCTGAATGCTGATATCTTTTTGACTACAATCATTTGAAGGAACCTGAGCTGAACTGTCAACTCAATGGGAACTGACTAACTTTGTTTTGTAAAGCGATGAGAAAAAAGTGGAATTAATTCCTTGTGAAACATCTTGAACTAGCCAAAAGAGCTTTTTGTATAACCGTAGTTGTAGCTGTTTGAAAGAAATGGAGTTAGAACGATTACAATTTGTTGGGCTGGGGGAGCCAGAATTCGTATGTCATCATGCAGGCTCAAGAAGGTACGTTGTAGATGTTCAAGGAGCAAATGATCAGAGCACCAGGGGAAGGGGGAACTTATATGGAATCTGCAGATTACCTGAACCACTTTCTTCTGCTGTTTTGTAGTCATGGCAAGGAGGCTGCTGCTGCTTTGGAACTGGCTAGTGCTCCTATATGGTGAGTTTGGTACTAACCAGCAACTGGCAGGTTGACCCTACAAGGGAGATTTTTCTTGTACTGTTGTCTCTGTAGGGCAGTTGCAGATGCTGACAGAACAGGGACTTACTCACAGCCTGGCACATTTTTCATTGACTGAAAAATCTACTCCATGACTGTGGCTATCTGGCACAGAGCCTACTGTAAGGTTACCAGTTTTTTTCAGTGAATCCAGGGACACTTTTCAACTTCAATGGATTTTATATGGGGACTGATTTGTAAATCTGGGGACTGTCCCCGGGAAACGGGGACGTCTGGTAACCTTAGACTGTTGGCCGTGTTAACACATGCCCAATCCCTACCATGGTGGGGAACCTATGTCCAAAGTTGTTGGACTCCACCTCCCATCACTGCCAATGGTCAGGAACAACAGTGCCAAGTAAAGGGGGCCAAGAGGAGTGCCCCCAAAAAAATTCAGTGAAGGGCCTGAGACCCCTCAAAGTTCCATGTATCCACACCAAACATCAGCATGCTCCGTGACATCAGCATGCACTATGGCATTTGACACAGGACAAGCATGCGGCAGGGCATGCTGATGTCATGCACATCTGCCATGGGGCGTGCTGGTGTCATTTGCACATGCCGCATGGTGTGCTGACATTGCACAGCCTGTGGCTCATCTCAGGCAAATTGCCACATCTGTTTCTGTTTTCCCTGGCCTCTGAATTTGCTGAGGTCAAACAGGTACGAGGTGAACAGCAGCAGCTTCAGTTCCTGGGGAGCTGCCCTGGTCTGGCTGTTGCTCTGCAGCTTACCTGGGGCACCTTGCTCACCTGCCTGTCTGGGGCACTTGTTCACTCACTGAGCTCCTGCCTGCCTCCTTGCCCTGTCTCCCTCCTCCTCCAACACTGCTGTCCCATCATCATGCTGCAGTTTGTAGCACCACCTGTGGGTAGCTATACAAACAGCAGCATGACAACTTCCTTATATTTTATTATTTAGTAAATATCAACCTGCTCTTTAAACACAGGTTTGCTAGTTAAAGTTAAGAAGTTCCCAGCAAATTAAGTACACCCCTTGCCCCAGATTGCTTTGGTGACAGCAGTCACCAAATTAAAAGACGCCTGCTTCTTGGGAGAAAAGCAATGACAAACCTAGACAGCATCTTAAAAAGCAGAGACATCACCTTGCCAACAAAGGTCCATATCGTTAAAGCTATGGTTTTCCCAGTAGTGATGTATGGAAGTGAGAGCTGGACCATAAAGAAGGCTGATCACAGAAGAATGGATGCTTTTGAATTACGGTGCTGGAGGAGACTCTTGAGAGTCCCATGGACTGCAAGAAGATCCAACCTCTCCATTCGTGAAGCTGAAGCTCCAATACTTTGGCTACCTCATGAGAAGAGAAGACTCCCTGGAAAAGACCTCGATGTTGGGAAAGATGGAGGGCACAAGGAGAAGGGGACAACAGAGGACGAGATGGTTGGACAGTGTTCTCGAAACTACCAGCATGAGTTTGACCAAGCTGCGGAAGGCAGTGGAAGACAGGAGTGCCTGGTGTGCTCTGATCCATGGGGTCACAAAGAGTTGGACATGACTAAACGATTAAACAACAACATATTTTAAAACCTCATTTTTTCAATAAAACAATAGTCTCTTTGCCAAATATTAATTAGCCATGTTTCCAATTCATGTCACTCTCGTTTTTTCCGATGTGTGACATAAAGTTATATGAACTGCTGTCTATTATAAAATGTCTAGATGTGAAAGAGGAGGCTTGTTTGGTATCCAAAGGATGCCTAACTAGGAAGGAGAGAGCATCACATCTTATGGCTACGTTTGGCTTTAAAATGGTGCCAGCCACCAAAAGTTTGTCATTTTCTTCTTCTGTGAAATAGTTTCTGGAAAAATCTTATTCTGTTGTCCAAGTGCGATGGGGGAAAGAGATTATTTTGAATTCTGCTGGCAAGAGTGTCAGACAATTGAAACTTAGAATCATAGAATTGTAGAGCTATAAGATATATTGAGGGTAATTATGGGGATTGGGTGGTATAGAAAGGAGTGGCATGTAGATAATCATATCTTGGTGGATTATTTCTAGGAATTGTCAGGTGCTCTTCTGTTTACTTTTAGGTTTACACATGATAAGGGAAGGTGGCAGAGGTTTATAGTGAAAGGAAGGAACACGTTTACCAGATGCTCTTTCAATTCAGCTTGCTTAGAACAAGAGGGACTAGGTAGTGAAGTTTCTCTTCAGGCCTCTCAAGACCACAAACAAAACTTCTTAGAGCACAGCTTTAAGTTGTTTGCACTTGACTGATTATCCCTTTCAATCTGCCTTTCAGGATATTGTGGAGCAAGTACCTGTGGGAAAGAACTTGTCACAGCCTTCCTGAAGAACTACTTGCCAAGCCTGCACAATGTTTCATTTGAGCTGCTTATCACTGGATATCAACCTGCCACCACCGTCACAGTCACAGTGAACAAGTCTACATTCCAGAAAACGGTTTCTGTCAATGAGAAAGAGACTGTGTCCGTTGTGGTCCCAGCCTCCGCAGAGATGAGGGGGGGGCAATGTTTTTGATCAGACTGTGTGGATTCAAGCTGACAAAGACGTCTCTGTCTTTTCCGTCAATTATAAGGCTGTCACAAGTGCTGCCACAGTTGTGCACCCAGTCCAACAGCTGGGCACATTGTATTATATGGTAACCCCAGCAGGCAATCACACGCCACACAATTTCAAAGAATTTGCAGTTGTAGCCCATAAATCTCCCACTCGAGTTACTATTCACCCGAAAGGGGCTGTGACATTCAAAGGGAAGGGTTATCCTGCAGGAAGCAAGCTTGTTGTTGACCTCAAAGCCTTCCAAGCAATCCAGCTGCAAAGCTCAGTTGATTTATCAGGCACCAAGGTTGAATCAGTTGCGTCCGTGGCTGTTTTGAGTGGGCACAGCTGCGCCATGCAATTCACAACTTGCGACCATGTTGTTGAGCAGCTCTTGCCTGTTTCCAGCTGGGGTACCAACTTCATAGTTCCCACCCCCCTCAACTTCCAAACCAAATTTGACGTTGTGTATGTCATTGCTTCCCAAAATACCTTGATCAAATACCATTCTGGAACCACTCAGGGTTCCCGACAGGCAAAGGCTGGGCAAGTCATCTAGTTCAAAATGCAACCCTCTCAGCCACTTTACTTCTCTGCCAATGCAGGAATCCAGGTCCTTTTCTTCTATACTGGTGCCAAAAACCAAAATGTCATGCATGAATCATTCCTCATCAATATTCCAGCCTTAACCAGCTATTGTACATCGTATCGCATTGGTGGGATAAGACGGTTTGCGAATTTTGCTGTGGTCATAGCCAAAACCTCGGTTTCCAGTGGGATCAGATTAGAGAAGAAAGTCTTTACAAACACTGAGTGGAGACCAATTCCTGGGACAGAATATTCTTTTGCTCAGCTCAGTTTGGGCAGAAATGCTAGTGCTGTCTCTGTAGAGCATCCCAGTACTCCTTTTGGACTCTTGATCTTTGGAGTCTCACCTTTCATTGGCATTGGTTCCACAGCCCTTTGCTCCTGTGGTAAGTATCCCAATCTGTGCATAATATATGGCCGGGGAGGGCAGCGTATAAATAAAATTTATTATTATTATTAGTCTTCTGTGCTACTAGACTGCATGATTAAAGTAAGCTACATCTTATTTAAATATCCCTATATCCTGTGGCTTCTCCCACTCCCAATATTTCCACCTTTTTGTCTTCCAGCACTGCATGTCAGCTTTTAACATTACTGTAGCATCGCCCATTGTCAAACAAAGTGGCCACTTCTGGGCAGTAACTGAAGGCCATTTTACCTGTTGTTAAATTCTTGCTATTCTTCTCCTCCTCACAGCCTTGCCTTGCCCTCAGAATAGCCACTATGAGTTCTGCGGCAATGCCTGCCCCGCCAGCTGCGCCGACCGCTATGCTCCCTCTGCCTGCAAACAGCCATGCGTGGAAACCTGCCAGTGCAACGATGGCTACGTCCTCAGCGTCAACAAGTGTGTGCCTGTTGGGAGCTGTGGCTGCACCTACAATGGGCTCTACTACAAAGCCAGAGAAGAATTCTGGGCTGATGAGACCTGTGGTTCCCGCTGCACATTTGATCCCACCCTGGGCATTGCGGTGTGCAAACAAGCTAGCTGCAGTCAGTGAGCAGTGTACTGTGGTCGTTGTAAAAAATTTTTATTAATCAATTTCCACATAACAAATTATCAAACCATATAATCACAAACATTATTTTTCCCCCTACCCCCCCCCACCAAGAACTTCCCTCAGCTCCTCTCCCTGATTTCTCTTCACATATTTTCTCTGCATATTATAAAATTGTACATATACTTACATGTCTATCCATCATGTTATCAACCAATAAATTTATTTATGTTTATTCAAAACCTGCCAAGGAGTCCAGTTCGTTTTGTTTTCTTTTTAAATAGTTTCTTAAAAGTTCTCATCCCTCCTTAAAGTCACAGTTGTCCTTTTCTTGCAGTTTATATGTCAGTTTAGCCAGATCTGCGTAATTCATCAATTTCTCTCGCTACTGTTCTTTCGTCGAGGTTTGCTCATTCTTCCATCCTTGTGCTATCAAGACTCTTGCCGCTGTTGTAGCGTACATAAATAAATTCTTTATTTTCCTTGGCAGGTCTTGTCCTACAATCCCTAACAAAAAATGCTTCTGGTTTTTTTACAAATGTCATTTTAAACATTTTCTTCATTTCATTATATATCATTTCCCATTTTTTTTTAACTTCTCTACATTCCCACCTGCAGTGTACTGTGATCAATGGGGGTTGTCATCCCCTAAACATTGCTACTTGTTCAGCAGCCATGGGCCCTCACTATTCACCCTAGGCTATGAAATGTGCAATTCTCTTTGGTCATTATCTTAGCTCTGTTGATCTAGGATTCAGAGCTGAACATTTGTTGTGAATTTTATGATTGTATAAATGTATGGTGTTCTGATTGTTTTATTGCATGCCACTGTGATTTTTTTGTGTGTGAGTTGGTGGTGCCGAAATATTGTTATAAACAAAACAGAAAACGATCAATAATTTCCTTGTTATATGACAAGATTTGCATACCACTTCCCTGACAAAAAAACTTGTAAACATATTGTTCACTTGTTTATAAGATTTCTTTGCCAGCGTCCACCATAAGGTCCTGGGTTGGGTTACAAAAATAGAATATAGAGCTGTAAAAATAGATAGAACCATTGCAATTATTAAATGAGTAAAGCTGTTCCAAATGGAAGAGAACAGTGTAAAGTTAGCAAGAGAGGTGGGCCCCACCAAACAATGCTTTATTGCATAAAGCAATAAAGAATATAAAAAAGCAGCATAAAAATATACATATATGTATATACACTCTGGCTTTCCCAAAGTAACCAGCACATATGCAGAGACATACAACAATACGTATTGCTATATCAAAATGCTTGTGTATTAATAAAACAGAGGAACCATCTGTAAATCCCCCGAATACCCTTCGTCACCTTCATCCATTTCTTCCCCTGTGCTCATAGTTTCCTTTAATTTCCTTACAACTTGTTTTGTTACGATAAAAGGAGATCATTATTTGCCAGCTATCCTGTTCCCTCAGGGCACCATCTGCTTCCACTCCCCTTCTTGCAAACAATGACGAGCGAATGTTGGCTTTGCAGGCTCTAATGGTCCACGCAGGCCTCAGACTCCTAATCTGGGCACAGTCCAGGGCGATCCTGAACCTCCTTTTACACAAACACATGAAATTTGGCTTCCCCATTTGTTTGTTTAACTTGGCAACCAGCTCACTGGAATCTGCTGGTTTGGAGTGGGATGTTCAGACTTCAGACCTATGTCCTGCGGTTTCTGGTAACCCTTTGGGGTCTTGCTCATTGCACCAGATTTGCTAACTATGTCACTGCCCTGACACCCAATAAATAATTTATCTTCTGTCGTTGGCTTAGACACGGTCAATTGTGAGCAGGTTGGTTTGGGGGATGCCAGAATATGTTATCATTTCTTCCTATTAATCACCAGTGGCTTTCCCATGGCCAAAACATTTCACAACCAAAGACATGACTGCAGTCTCATCGGGAAAAGGGCTGGTCCAGGAATCTCAGGTCCCAAGTTGGTTGTTATCTTCACAGCCCATTATAATTTAAATCTATTCTGGTAAAAAAAAAAGAATCCATCAACCCTCAAGTCCCATTGGGGAGTTCCTGGAACTGGCATTTGTTCCCTATATAAAGGGAAACTATGGAAGAGGGAGAAAACAGAGGAAGGGATCCGGCAGCAGCAACTCCCTCTGTTCTCAATTCAAGTGCATCAGAAACACAAGCAAACTGAAGGTAAGAAAGAGTGGGTTTCCTTTATGAATGACCATATGAATAACTCCAGCAAAAACTGTTCTTAAATCTGGTGAGAGGGGAAATTCCCGTTCCCATATAGAAACAGCAGATTTGATAACAGGCCACTAGGGTTGCCACCTTTGGTAGGGCAAAATAAAGGACAGGTTGGGGGGGGTGTTGGGAATACACACTCTCTCTCATGATACCAAATCCTTCCCTGCTTTGTGGAGGGGGGGGGGGGTTCCCCGCGTTCAGTCTCCTGCCTCCCTCACCACCCCTGGTCACACTCTAATCCTTGACTCATGTAGACAGCCACACACAGGAAGAACAAGGATACAGTCTGAGTTCCTCCCTTGTAGTTTCAGAAATCATTTAATGTGTCAAATAGAAGTTATTAATATTGCAGTTGTTGTAGAAGGGCTTCTTATTATGACCGGAATGCAATTGAAATTAATAAGATTTTGTAACACAGAAATAAAGAAAATAATCAAGCCATCAAATCTAGCATCCGGGGGGGGCACTTTATCTAAATTACATAATTTAGTATTTGAATGATTGATATTAATAATTGTATTATAAATTGGTATTGTTATAATGAGGCTACTATTGGACTGCAATTGGCAACTGATTAAAAAAAAAATGTAAGAGAGGTGCTGTAGTCCAAGAGTATCTGGAGGACCACAATTTCCCCACTCCTGCAAGACAGTCCATTTAATTCTGAGCCATGCCTATGTTCTGTTTTGACCTAAGAGGGCAAGGTCACAATACTTCCTGTAATTCTGGGTTGCTATCTCCCTGCCAGCCTAACAAAACTGAAGGAGGAGGGTGTTTTGCAGATGTATGTTGAAGACTAGGGCAGTGCTCTGAGTTGCAGCCCAGAGAAGACCTGCTTCATCAAACCAATAGGGTCCACTTAATTCAGAATCCTGCTTTCAGTAGTGGCCATACTTGAAAACACCTAGGAACATAAGAAGCTACCTTATACTGAGTCAGGCATTGATCCATCTAGTTCAGGGCTGTCTACGCTGAATAGTGGTATGTCTCTCCAGGGTTTCAGACAAGGGTCTCTCCAGCCCTTACCTGAAGATGCTAGGACTTGAACCCGGAACTTTTTGCATGAAACACAAATGTTCTCCTACTGAGCTGAACTATGATTTAGAGTGGAACCTTAAAAGTCAGGGTGGGGGGCTAATTTTGCATCACACAGGGTGCCAATGAAATTTGAGGCCCCAATGCCCATCACTGGTATGCCATCCTCCCACCATCCGATAAGCTTGAAGCATGTGTAAGAATATAAGAGGAGCCTGCTGGATCAAGCCAATATCCCATCTAGTCCAGCATTCTGTTTGCACAGTGGCCAACCAGATGCCTGTGGGAAACCCGCAAACAGGACCTGAACCCAACAGTGCTCTGCCCACCTGCAGCTGCCACCAGATGATATCCAGAGACAGGCTGCCTCTTATAGTGGCAGTGGAACATGGCCATTATGGCTAGTAGCCATGACTATGTACAAAATTATTAAAATGTGCTAACTAAAAGAGAAGAGAAGAGGCTCTTTGGAGTGAGACTATGTGTAATGTAAGTTCTGTAGATTTGCAATGTGCCAAACAAACAAACAAAACTTGTGCCTTGTTTGTGAAGCACTTTGAGAATAAAATTGCTTGCATCCACCAAAATCTTGGCTCTGCTGTTATAGCCGATGAATCTCATTATGAGTGGCATCTACATCTGCAGACATGTCTAGATAGAAATCTACACTTGCTGGTTTCTGCAGATCAAACCACAGGAGAAAGCCAGGGCATTAATTATTATCTGCCCCTGGCCAGCTGGCACTATTATAAATAGATCTAACTGCTAGGAGCAGGGTAAGGAATCAATGCAGTGGGCCAATGTCTCTCTCCAGATTTCAGGGAAGTATGGCTGCATTCATCCACATACCTGTGTGGGGAAAGCCCATTTTTCTTACTGGGATTTACTCACCAGTATATGAAGAGCTGCAGCTTCGGCATCACACAGACCCCAGTTGAACTTGACTCACTTGCTCTCAAACACAGTTTGGGCTGACAACTTGTGTTGCGAAAACCTCCAGCTATTTTCATCTGGCAAATGTTGGGTGGGTGGCTATTGTTTTGGAAGAACCAAGTGTTCCAATCTAATCACAAAATGTATTTTGCAGCCTCTGTTAGTGCGTTGTCAAGCATGGGGATGATCAATCTCTGGACCAGGTTCTGTTTACTATGGGGTGAGTACTCTGTTGCATCACTGATGCTCATTGGTCTCCTTGTAGGGTGTCAAAGAGGGAGGGTAACTAGACAAAAGTCTTAACACCTCTGCCCCTTGTGAATACAAGCAAGATCCTTTAGTTTCTCCCAAAGCTGGCAGCAAACGCCCCAAATCCTGGCTGTAAACATATAGGAATCTTTCCACATCAACGCAGCACAAATCAGCAAAACTCTGGAGTCTGTTCAATTCTATTGGCTCTAATCCAGAGAATGAACAAGGCTGTACACTTGCTGTGCTTTCTTCTGCCTCCCCCTTTCCCAAATCTTCTCCTTTGTGAATGAGATTGGATTCCCTGACCTGTTTACCAATGACTTTATTTACCGTGCTGACATCAAACATCCTTGCAACTCTTCCCAGTTCATGAAGCTCTCTTTCACTTCCCATGCAGTGTCATACCCTCCAAAACCTTGGGGACCAAAACTGGGATGCTCTCTCTTTTTTGTCCCAAGCGCTCTGGCACGAGCCACCTGACTTGTGCCAGAGCAAGCATCCTTTGGTCCAGAGTTCTGCTGCAAGTCAACTTGGTGAAGACTATTATGCAAAAGCTGAGCTCACAGCATACTCTTTAACTGAGATGTGAACCTCCTGGTTTTGCAACTGAAGTGCAATGCATGCTGCCTTTTTCTTGCATTTTGCCTCTAAATGCCATTTACTGGGGTTTTGCAATCAGGATTGGAGTATCACACCCAATTCCTGCTTTGGGGTTTGCCACAGACATCTGGTTGGCCACTGTGAGAACAGGATACTGAACTAGACATTCAACAGGGCTCTTCTGAATTCATTTAGCAATTTGCAGTTAATGCATTCCTCAAAGAGCCCTACTTTAATAGTTTTTAGGCCCCAATGAAAAGTTTCACTGACTTTCTCAAACTTCGTCCCCCCTCTCCATTTAGGTATTTCAAGTGGCCCTGCCTGGATGATGTTCAACATGCTCCCTGTCACAGTCTCCTCTAGCCCCTTAGGAAGAGAGTTCATCACAGCTTTCATGCAGAACGGCTTGCCACGGATGTTCCAGGGAGATTTTAAGCTGCTCATCACAGGGTATGCTCCTGCCACATCCATTACTATCTCTATGAAGCGGCCTGCCTTAAGAGTACAGACCGAGGTGAATGCTGGTCAAACACTGTCAGTGAAAATCCCACCAGAGGCGGAGATGGTTGGAAGCACTGTCTTTGAAAACACGCTCACTGTCCGGGCTGACAAGGACATATCCATTCTCTCTCTGAACTATAAACCCCAGACAGCCGACACCGCCATTGTCTATCCTGTAGCAAGCTTAGGTACTGAGTACTACGTCGTTACCCCAAATGTGGGCACAGATCGCTACAGAGAGGTAGCCATCATAGCTTGGGAAGAACCTACAGCAGTTGAGGTCTACCTGAAAGGGGCTGTTACATTCCAAGGAAGAGTCTATCCCCGGGGGACCATGCTCCCCATTTCACTCCAACCTTATCAAGCTGCTCAGCTACAAAGCCAAGTGGACCTCTCAGGCACTAGAATAGTCTCCCAGAAACCAGTAGCCGTCTACAGTGGACACACATGCGTCTCCAGGCAAGTCCATGCTTGTGACCATGTTTTTGAGCAGCTTTTGCCTGTTTCCAGCTGGGGCACCAACTTCATCATCCCCTCTTTGCCCTTTAACATGGAGTATGACATGGTGTTTGTTTCCACTTCCCAAAAGACTCATGCCAATACTCAGATGGGACAGAGCAAGAGAGGCCGGAATCTGCCTGCTGCCCGGGCGACAATGTATGGCATTCAAGGGACAACTGCCATGTCCCTCTCAGCTAGTTCTGGCGTCCAGGTGATGTTCTTCAGTGATGGCGGAACCTATGGGAACCTCCAATATGACCCCTTCTTCATGGCAATCCCTGACATCTCCAGCTATTGTCAGGCGTACCACATCTATGGGCACGACCATTTTGAAAACTATGCCCTTATCATTGCAAAATCTTCAGAGACTTCCGGGATCACTTTGGATAAGAGACCACTGAGTGGTCTTCAGTGGAAGCTGGTGTCTGGCACTGAATACTCCTGGGCATCACACAGCTTGGGCCAGGGATATACAGTCCACACAATAGAACATGCCTCTTCCCCCTTTGGGCTGCTGAGTGTTGGAATTGGAAATGAGAAGGCTTATGGCTCCCCAGCTATTTGTGCAAATGGTAAAATGAGATTCCTTTCCCCCTCCTTCTCTCCAGCTCTTCTTTCCCCTTCTCTTCTTTCATCCTTCAACTCAGGGATAGGGAATGTTAGTGCACTCTAGATCTTCTCATCATCCCAAACCATTGACCATGTTGTCTGGGGCTAGGGTTGGAAGAGAAATCCAGTCCTGCTTGCATGCTAATGAGAAATGACCTACTTTGCACTTCTAAAACCAATATGCAAACTGAAACAACTGCCATGTGATTCAATGATGCTCAGCTCTATTACGGTCAGTCACACACACACACACACACACACCACACTTTTATAGAAAATATAGCAAGGCAGTGTTAAAAACTGGGGCCCCAAATGCTTTAAAAAGCACTATTCTCATATATCATAAATTACAATAAATAGACTACAAGAACTTTTCAAAACTAGGAAAGATAGCACATATTTTCTCATTTTCTCTTATAAAATTTTATAAAAACCGTAACTTATCCAGTACATCATTTAAATTTCTCTTATTGATCAATTTCTATGCAATTTTTTTCTGAGCACCTAAATTTAAAAGTATTACACTTTGAAATACTTTGATCATATTAAAAGATTATAGGAAAGGAGAAGGATAACACTCCTCACCATGCTCTTTATGCATTCCCCAAACCTCCAAATGGTTTCCACTCCTACTCATAACTTTTCATGTTAGACTTCCATATTCTAAGTGAACTTTCTCGTATTACTTTATCTTAAGGTTCAAGCCATTATCTACCTGAACCTACTTAAAATGACTTGGTTGCATTTTCCTCTCACAGATCCCTGCAAAAATCTCCAGTGCAGGACAAAGGAAACATGTGTGACGCAGAATGGTCAAGCGAGATGTGTCCATGAGTACATGGGGACCTGCCAGGGCTCCGCTGCCCAGGATTTCCAGACTTTTGATGGTCTGTTGGTGGACATTCAAGACTCCTGCACCTACACCATTGCAAAGTACTGTGGCAGTGACTCCACGCTGGTCCCTTTCTCATTGGAGGAGAAGAGCAGCAATGTGAACAGTCAGGACGCTGCCAAGATGCAGCTGAGCCATCTCAAAGTGTATGGTCACACGGTCACCATTAACAAGGGAGAAAGTGTCCAACTCATGGTAAGAATCCAGGTTCTTTGGGTCATTTCCATTTATAACTATATAGTGGGGGTGGTGAGAGAGTTCGTAATTTGGATCTATTCCCTTACTATTAAGAAGCTGGTAATTTGGGTACCCGAGTCCCGTGACTCAGGTACTTCCAAATAATTCCTCATATCTGTCTGCAGACCCAGAATTGTTACATGGTGTCAGGGTTACTTCCAGATCCTAGCTCACAGAGGATCACGCTAGCCAGCGGTTGTTGATTAAAAGTCTTTATTGAGTTACAGTCTCCATTCTTGAGCTGCTGCGTGCAACCCTACGCCTTATGCTTAGGTCGGCGAAGCTCCTTCTGAGTCTCCGCCCCTTGCGCACCAACTTAATATCCTAGCCCTGCTCCACCTTTTCCGCCTGACAGTTCTCCTCTGGGTCCCTCTGCCCCCCTGGGTCTCTCCCTTCCGGGATTCTTCTGACGCTGACCCCCCTGACTCCCCTGTCTCCTTGCGCCGGGCTTTAGGACCTGGCTCTCTTTCCGGGCTGCCTACTGCGCCACCTTCCTGTGCATTTGAACTTGGCGCGCGCGCCCAACCTTCCACTTTCCGTCTAACCGTCACTTCGCTCCCCGATGAAGGTGTGGCCACTCCTGACTCATGCCCTCCCTCCTGTTGTGAGCTGCCAGCGCTAGTTCCCAGGCGCTCTTCCTCTTCCCTACTCTCTGGCGGTGACGTAGGTCCCGATCTCCAACTGCTCCCCTCTGAGTCCCCTCTGGCTCTTTCTTCCTGGGGTGTCCCCCTAGTCTCCCCCCTTGCCCTTGCCACTGGTGCTCCTCTTTGTGAATCTTCTGATTCACTGGACAGACTCGGAGATCTCGGGTCGTCGTCGTCACTCATCCTTTCTTCTGCCTCCTCCCCCTCGCTCTCTGTTTCCTCCCTTGCCCTCGCCTCTGCTCCTGAACCCCTGACATCCATCCCCCCCTCAAAGCCCCCCCTTCCCCCTCCCCTCCCTCCGGTGCGGGAACTGGGTGCTGCAGTGTCAAAGGGACGAATGTCGGGTACAGTTCGCTTCCCGTGGCCGGCCTCCATCCGCAGACTCCCGGTTCTTCCTCCCTGCTCTCGTCAACGACGGTCACCTCTGCTTCCATCTCCGTGCCGCCGTGCTCGAGACCCTGGTTGTCCCCGAAAAAGTCCATGTCGGTCTCTCCCTCGCTTCCTTCTGTAGGCGTAGCTCGTCCTGGACCCTCCAGCCACTTCCTGCGCCACTGCTCCTCTGGTCGATCATCCCACCAATACGAGGGTTCTGAGGCAGATCCCGAGGGTGACCCCTCCGGGGAACGGGCGTCTCGTGTCGGTTCCTCATCCGAGTCGAACCCCCGGAACGTGCTGGCTGAAAGCGTGGGCGTGAAAAGCCAGTCGTCGAAAAAGTCCGCCGGCATTGGCCTATGGGGAAAGAGGGCATGAAACTCTTCCTTGAGCAGAGGTTCATCTAGAGCGTAGCCCGGCACCCAGCTGTTGGCATTGGCCGGGGTGCCCTCCTTAGCGAGAAGGTATTCTACCCCCTCTTCCCCCCATCTGGAGTCCAAAATCTCCGTGACTTCGTTGAGGCGCACCTCCTGTGCCACTCCCCGTTGCCTGGTTCCCTCTCGGAGCGGACTTGGCGCCGTGCTGGGTTCCTGAAACCTGTGCGGTGCCTTGTAGGGAGTGAGCACCGATCTGTGGAACACCGGATGCATTCTGGAACCCTCCGGAAGCGCCAGCCTGAAAGCCACCGGGTTGACCTGCTCTTCGACTTGGTAGGGCCCCAGTTGCTTATGCCCTAGTTTCTTCTTGGCCAACGACCTGGCCGGCACTGCGTGGGCTGCTAACCAGACCCAGTCTCCCACCTGGATCTCTTCGCCAACCCTTCTGTGTTTGTCTGCCTGCACCTTGTATGCGTGTTTGGCCAGCTCCAGGTGCCGCCGCAGCTGATCGTGAACCTCTTGCAACTCCGACGCGAACGCATCTGCTGTCTGCGGCTCCCCCTCCACCAGCCTTTCCAGTCCCGGGAAGGTTCTGGGGTGCCTCCCGTTGTTGGCGAAGAACGGCGTGACCCCCGTGGACACGTGCTTCGTGTTGTTGTAGGCGAACTCGGCGAGCGGCAGGTAATCCACCCACGTCGCAGGCTGTTGATTCGCATAGCATCTCAGGTACTGCTGCATGATGGCATTGACCCGCTCCGCTTGCCCGTTGGTCTGCGGGTGTCTCGCCGACGCCAGGTTGATCTTGACGTTTAGGAAGCCCATCAGCTTCTGCCAGAAGTTCGAGATGAACTGCCGCCCGCGGTCGGACAGAATAGACCGTGGCAGACCGTGAACCTTGAACACGTGGTCTATGAACAGTTTGGCGGTTTGTTCCGCCGTGGCCACCTTCGCACACGGGATGAAATGCGCCATCTTGGAGAACAAGTCCACCACCACCAGCACGGCCGTCTTGCCCCTCGAGCTGGGCAGATCCGTGACGAAGTCCAGGGCGACTCTCTCCCATGGCTCGACCGGAGTTTGCAGCGGTTCCAACAGTCCGGCCGGCGGTCTGTGCACTGGTTTGGCCCTCTGGCAGGTGTCGCACCTCGCCACGTAGTCCGCGACCTCCCCTCTCATTCGGGGCCACCAGAAATCCCTGGCGACTAATTCCACCGTCTTCTCCTTGCCAAAGTGCCCGGCAGTGGGCGCGTCGTGCAGCTGATGCAGTACCTTGGCGCGAAGTTCGTCTCCCGGCACGTAGATGGCCCCTTTGCGGATGAGCAATCCATCTCTCAGCTGGAACCCGTTGGTCGCTGCCGTGCCCCTTCGCATCTCAGCCATCTTTGCTTGCGCGAAAGAGTCATTCTGCAACGCTTGTCGCACCGCCTCCAGGTCCACTGTCGCCGCAGCGCACGCCCACACTGTTGGCGCGAAGATGTGCATGGCAGCCGCTGGCGTGGCGTCCTCCAGATACTGTGGCTTACGGGATAGCGCGTCCGCCATGATGTTGGTGTCCCCCGGGACATACTCTATTCGGAAGTCGAAATTCGCAAAGAACTCAGCCCAACGTATCTGCCTCTGGTTCAGGAACTGTGCCGTGCGCCAGTGCTCCAGATTCTTGTGGTCCGTGCAGACCTGCACCGTGTGCTTGGCTCCAATCAGGAAGTGCCTCCATGCTTTGAACGCTGCATGAATAGCCAGCAACTCCCTGTCCCAGATGGTGTAATTCTGTTCGGACTTGCTGAGCTTCCTGGAGTAAAACGCTCCGGGCCTCCAAACCCCCTGCGGGTCCTTCTGCAGCAGGACTGCTCCGACGGCCCTGTCCGAGGCGTCTGTTTCAACTCTCATCGGCCTGCTAGGATCGACATGAAGCAGCTGTTCCTCCGAGGCGAAAAGACGCTTGAGTGCCTGAAAGGACTGCTCCGCCTGCGCTGTCCAGATGAACTTCTTTTTCTTGGAACTGAGCGTGTCTGTAATGGCTGCAGTCTGCATAGCGAAGCCTTTGATGAACTTGCGATAGAAGTTCGCGAAGCCGACAAATCGTTGGACCTCCTTCCGGTTGCGTGGGCTTTTCCAATCCAACACCGCTCGAACCTTGGCGCTGTCCATGGCGAGCCCCTTGTCAGACAACCTGTATCCCAGGAAATCCACCTCCGTCACGTCGAATTGGCACTTCTCCAGCTTGGCGTAAAGCCTATGTTGCTGGAGCCTGCTCAGCACTTCCCTGACGTGTCTGTCATGCTCCTGCTGCGATTCCGAAAAGATCAGGATGTCATCCAAGAAACAGACGCACGTCTTGTAGAGGAGCCCCGCCAACACGTGATGCATGAAAGCTTGAAAAACGTGGGAGCCATTTTGCAATCCAAAAGGCATAACTCTATATTCGTAGGTGCCCAGGGGTGTGAACATGGCTGTCTTCCACTCATCTCCTTCCCGCATGCGAATCAGGTTGTACGCCCCTCGCAGGTCCAACTTGGTGAACACGCTGCCCTTGCGTACTTTCGCGAGGAGGTCGTCGATTCGGGGCATGGGGAAGTCCGACGGCTTGGTGACACTGTTCAAAATGCGGTAGTCCACCACGAGCCTTTTCTGGGGCGTGTCTCGCTTCTTCACAAAGAATACAGGACTGCCCCCCGCTGCCTGGGACTCTCGGATGAAACCGCGTTTCAAATTATGATCAATGAACTCCTTGAGTTCCTGCAGTTCGTCTTCAGACATGGAATACAGCTTCCCTTTGGGCAGCGCCGCCCCCGGCAGCAGGTCAATCTTGCAGTCATATGGTCTGTGGGGGGGTAGCTTGTCTGCCTCCTTCTCGCAGAAAACCTCCAAAAATTCTGCGTACTTGTGGGGAATCGCTTGCAGCGTGCCGAGCAGCAGCTGTGACTCCTCTTGCTCCCCTTCTTGCTGGGGCATGATGCAGTGTTCAGCACAAAAGGAAGAACCGAAGGTCAGCTGCCTCTGGTACCAAGCCAGCGTCGGGCTGTGCCTGTCCAGCCAACTCATGCCCAATACGATAGGCGTGTCTGAGAGTTGAGTGACGTTGAAGCTGATAATCTCCTTGTGATTTCCAAGCCGCAGCACCATAGGTGGCGTCTGCTTCACCACTTGCCCCCCTAACAGCTCCCTGCCATCCACCGTGACAACCTGCAGTGGCAGCGCGGCAGGCAGCAATTGTATAGCGTGCCGGTCGACAAAGTCCTGCCCTATGAAGTCTGCATTGCTTCCCGAGTCGACGGTGATTGGCACGTCCATGGTGATTCCATTGGGTAGCTGGAGCGATGCGGTGAGCCTCACTACTGGCTTGGGCGGGAGGGGGTCCATGGGCGGTAAAATCTCTGGGGACTGCTTCACTGACACGTCTGGCTGGGCCCCAGTGCCTCCTCTTCCAGCCAGACATCGTCGTTTCCCTGCTGTGGTTCTCCTTGCTGCGTTGCTGCAGTCACCATTGCTGAGGCTGCAGTGTGCTTGTGGAGCCTCCGGGGACACTCTTTCGCCAAATGGCCTGGATCCTCGCAGATGTAACACTTCCTGTTCCCTCTAGGAGGCTTCGCTTTCACTGCTGCCGGTGCTAGGGCTCTGGCTGCTGACTGAGCCCTTGCACTCCCAACCTCCATCGGTTCCACCCCTCCCCCTGTTGGGGGCGTGGATTGCGCACGCGCTGCTTCTCTGGGAAGGAAGGAGGAGCCCCTGGCTGGTTCGCGCCCGCTGCGCCCTTCGTCCCTGCTCCACGGACGTTCTTCCAGCCGCACTCCCACCGCCAGCGCCCTCTGAACGATCTCCTGCGTGGTCCGGGGTCTCTCCCCCCTCGCAATCTCATCTTTCACCGAGCTGTTCAAGCCCTCCCAAAAAAGGTCTCTGACGGGAGCCGAATCTCTGTCCCATTCCAGGGCACTGACCAAAGCGAAAAAGCGGGCATGATATTGCCGTACGCTGGCCCTCCCTTGTCTTAGTCCGTGCACCTCCCTTCGGGCAAGATCCACGTCAATGCTTGATAAAAAACAGCCATCCATCGCTTTAATAAAGGCGTCCACATTTTGGAGCGCAGGATCCTTATCCCTCCACAAATTGCGCAGCCATGCTTTAGCGTCTCCATGCAAATGGGACATGATGAACCCCACTTTCTCTTGTTCATCTCTAAAGTCTTTGTGCAGTAGTTGTAGTGCACACATTACGTCTGCTCTAAAATTGGGGTACTGTTGCAAATTCCCATCGAAGTGCGAGACCAGACTGCCTGTGCGTCTCCCCAACCCAATCCCCTCTGATTTGGGTGTCTGTTGCCCCTGCTTCGTAAGCACGTCCAACCTGACCTGGAGATCCCTGTAGGCGGCCGCTGCGTCCTCCTCTCTCTTCCTGGACGCCACCGCCTCGGCAGTCAGTCGTGAAACCGCGTCTCTGAGTTCCGTTATTTGCTGTTCGGCCGTCATATTGTCTACCGTTCGTGAGCTTTCTTGTAGGCACCCGCTTTCCCTCCTCTCCGCGAGGTCGTGGATGTCCACAATTTGAAGAGAAGGAGCTTACTGTCAGGGTTACTTCCAGATCCTAGCTCACAGAGGATCACGCTAGCCAGCGGTTGTTGATTAAAAGTCTTTATTGAGTTACAGTCTCCATTCTTGAGCTGCTGCGTGCAACCCTACGCCTTATGCTTAGGTCGGCGAAGCTCCTTCTGAGTCTCCGCCCCTTGCGCACCAACTTAATATCCTAGCCCTGCTCCACCTTTTCCGCCTGACAGTTCTCCTCTGGGTCCCTCTGCCCCCCTGGGTCTCTCCCTTCCGGGATTCTTCTGATGCTGACCCCCCTGACTCCCCTGTCTCCTTGCGCCGGGCTTTAGGACCTGGCTCTCTTTCCGGGCTGCCTACTGCGCCACCTTCCTGTGCATTTGAACTTGGCGCGTGCGCCCAACCTTCCACTTTCCGTCTAACCGTCACTTCGCTCCCCGATGAAGGTGTGGCCACTCCTGACTCGTGCCCTCCCTCCTGTTGTGAGCTGCCAGCGCTAGTTCCCAGGCGCTCTTCCTCTTCCCTACTCTCTGGCGGTGACGTAGGTCCCGATCTCCAACTGCTCCCCTCTGAGTCCCCTCTGGCTCTTTCTTCCTGGGGTGTCCCCCTAGTCTCCCCCCTTGCCCTTGCCACTGGTGCTCCTCTTTGTGAATCTTCTGATTCACTGGACAGACTCGGAGATCTCGGGTCGTCGTCGTCACTCATCCTTTCTTCTGCCTCCTCCCCCTCGCTCTCTGTTTCCTCCCTTGCCCTCGCCTCTGCTCCTGAACCCCTGACACATGGTGTCAGAAGTGCATAATGAGCTGCAGTAACGATAGTGGAAAAACTCGAGGGATCTCAATAAATCGGTAATCATCCCTGCCACAACCCCAAATAATCTGTTAAATGAGCTGCAAATAGCTCCAAATATCTTGTGGTCCTTTAAATGCTAAAAGTGGGGCATAAGGAGAGTCAGAGACCACAAGTGTTTCGTCCCAGTGACTCTTTTCAGTACCAGCACTAATAGGAATCAGAAAAACAAGGGCACCTCAAGACATGTTCATTCTCAGAGTGGTTTAACAATAAATCTTGCCTACTGAAGAACTCTGGGAACTGTAGCTCTGTGAGGGGAATAGTGGTCTCCTAACAACTCTCAACAAGCTACAGCTCCCAGGATTCTTCGGGGGAAATCCATGCATGTTTAAAATGATGTAAAAGTGCTTTAAATGTATGGTGTGAATGTATCCATATTAAGGTTGGAAGCTACAGGCTGAAGAGATGGCCACAAGCCTAGGTGTGATCATGAAAAAATATTGGCACATTCATGGAGTACCTAGAGGGAGAAGGGGTCAATTGGAAAAATTGAGCCTCCTCATCTGGAAGAAGCCTACTTCTCAGTGCCCCGTGGTGACCCAGGCACCAAAAGAGGAAAGGGTTATTTTGTTACATGGAGGGCATACTTCCCAGACAGCCTTGGTACCTATTTTTAAGGATATTAACCAATGACACACAGTGATGACTTATCCAGAGGACAAAATTTGCTGGAGAGGACTATAAAGTGTGTCTCTCCCTTACCCTGCCACCCCTTCTTTTTTCTTCTTAGGTGAATGGTGTGGCAGCCAGCATCCCTGCGACTCTGGAGGGTGGAAAAATCAAGGTCTTTGAGAGCAATGGATTGCCCATCATTGAAACAGATTTCGGCCTCCGTGTGATGTATGACACTGACTGGGTTGTAGTGGTGACTCTCCCCAGCAGCTACTATGGAGCCACCTGTGGGCTTTGTGGGAACTTCAACACCGAACCCCATGATGACACAACTTATCTGAATGGTACCTTTACCTCCTCAGTGGTGGACTGGGCCAGGAGCTGGAAGAGCGATGATCAGGACCCTGCCTGTTCAGATTCCTGCCAAGGAGATTGCTTGGCCTGCAGTGATAGACAGGAGGAACTGTTTGGCAGCAAAAGGTATTGTGGGGTCATCAGCCAAGTTTCAGGAGGCCCTTTTGGAGCATGCCACCCCACCGTCAGCCCCACCAGCTACTTTAATGATTGTGTCAGTGGGATGTGCTTAAAAGGAGGGGACAAAGATGTGTTGTGCCAAATAGTGGAGACATATGCCACCGCCTGCAAAGAAGAGGGCATTGCCATTGATGAATGGAAGGTGACATCCGGTTGCGGACGAGCCCAGCCTGACCAACAGGCAAATGAGACATATGCTGAAGAAATCACTCCCCAAGAAAATGTCCATCATTCAGCTGGTGAAACCATCCACAGCAGCACTGCATGTACGAAATGAGAAGTGGTCGCAAAACTAGGGTTGGAGTTCAAGGGAGCAGAGGCAAGGAGTTAAAGGAAGAGCTCCCTTAGAGCAGGACTTAAGGGACCCTGTGGCTCTCCAGATGTTGTTATCCAACTCTCAACAGCCTCAACCACTGTGGCCAATGTTGAGGGGTGAGGGGAGCTGCAGTTCAAGCAATATATGGAGGGCCACGGGTTCGCCATGCCTGCCCTACAGAGTAAAGCAACCCTCAGCTAATCCTGTGGCTTTCTCTTCCTGCATTGCTCTGCCCCATGAAAATGTACAGTCTCTGTGGATGCTCTTGAAGCAACCAGGGCCACTGGGAAAATGGAGAGGGGCCAGCAACAGTTCTTTAGGCTCATGTCCCAGGGTGTGCAATGATTACATGCAACTGCTGCCCCCATTATGGATCTATACAATAATTATTGAACTGCTGGGATAGCTTAGTTGGTAGAGCATGAGATTCTTAATACCAAGGTTGTCAGTTTGAGCCCTACATTAGGTGAAAGATCCCTGCATTGCAGGAGGTTGGATTAGATGACCCTCACGGTCTCTTCCAACTCTACAATTCTATCAACAGACTTGGTCCAAGTAGAATTTGGTCCATCACCAGGTTAGTTATCTTTATGTCAGGAGTGGGGAACCTTCTTCATCCTGAGGACCATATTCCTTTCTAGGCAAGCTTCCAAGGGCCACATAACACTGGTGGGCAGGGCCAGAGGCAAAAGCGGGTGAAGCAGCATAGTAGCACACCTCTCTGTACCCTCCATCCAGACTAGCAATAAGAATGATCAAAGTATACGTTACAGTGAGGCAGAAATGCCCAGGGTGCAAAGCAGGGCCATATGAAGAGAGTGTGTGGTCCAGGGAGGGCTTTGTAGACCAGATAGAGCGGTGTGGAGAGCTGCATTTAGCCTTTGGATCCTTGGTTCACTTCCCTATTTTATAGTTTCTAAAAACTGACTATGAGCCCCACGTGCTGCTTGTCTAATTGATATGTAAAAGCAATATCTTATCAAATCTTATCCATTCTTCCCCACCACCCAGCAGCCGACACCTGCCCTGAAAACAGTCACTATGAGGCCTGTGGAAATGCCTGCCCAGCAACCTGTTCTGAACCGTCAGCCCCCTCTGCTTGCAAAGATCCTTGTGTGAAAACCTGCCAGTGCAATGATGGGTACGTCCTCAACAGCGGCAAGTGTGTCCCTGTTGAGAACTGCAGTTGCATGCATAACAGCCTCCGCTACAAGGCTGGGGAGGAGTTCTGGGCCGACGAGAACTGCCAGTCTCGCTGCAAGTGTGATCCAAGCCTGGGCCAAGTGAGATGCCGGAAGGCCACTTGCAAAGGCAACGAAAAATGCGTCCTGGTGAATGGCGTGCGCCGCTGCAAGGGGACAACATACTCTACCTGTATAGGAACTGGAGACCCTCACTATACCACCTTTGATGGGAGGAAGTATGACTTCCAAGGCACTTGCATTTATCAGATGGCAGCGGTCTGCTCCGGGGACTCCACCCTCACCCCATTTTTGGTCACAGTGGAGAACAACAACCGAGGGAGTAAGGCAGTGTCCTTTACCAAAGTGGTGACTCTGGAGGTCTATGGCATGACCATCAGTCTGAGCCAAGAGCATCCACGCAAGATTAAGGTACCAAAGGGAAAAAGAATGCTGGAGGATGGGAAAGTGTGAGGAAGCTTTACATTAGGGAACCTCAGGGGGTTGGACTTACCATTAGCACATTTTCCCCTCCCAAGGGTTTTTTGTTTGCTTGTTCATTGCTGCTGCTTAAACTGACAATAGCAGCATCTGTGGTAGCAACTTGGACACTGTTTTTCAACTTTTGCAATACCCCAGATCTAGTGTCATTTTAAGGCATTGTAAGAATCAGGAGAAATAGTGGCTGGCTGGAGAATATTCAGAGAAAATTCTACAGTGTCCTAGTAGTGTGGGAAAGAAAAATCTCAGAAGTGTTCTCAATAGAATGCCTTCTGAGCATAGGAGGATAGGAAGCTACTTTATACTGATACTGACCTTTCATCCAACCAGCTCAGTATTGCCAATAGTGAGTTGTAGCATCTCTCCAGAGTTTCAGACAGGGAGCCTTACCTAGCCCTACCTGAAGTTGTTTCACTGAAACTCTCTGAGTGGTCACTTCCATGTTTTCCAGGTGAATGGAGTCTTTGTAGACCTGCCGTTCTCCTACGAAAATAAACTGAAGGTCTACATCAGCGGAGTCCATGGCTTCATCAAAACAGACTTTGATCTGAGAGTCAGCTTTGACTGGTACAGTTATGCCAGGGTCATTATTCCCAACACTTACGCCAATGCTGTGTGTGGTCTGTGTGGCAATGCCAATCAGGATCCCAGTGATGATTTTGTCATGAAGGATGGAACTCAGACGGCAGATGAAATCCAATTTGCAGACAGCTGGAAGTTGAAGGAAGTCCCAGGATGCTCTGCAGGATGCAGTGATTGCCCAGTATGCAGTGAGGCAGAGAAACAGACCTACAAGGGGGACCAGTTCTGTGGGATCCTCAAGAGGAAGGATGGACCGCTCAGACAGTGCCATGAGGCCATTGACCCAACATCCTACTTTGAGGATTGCATTTTTGACACATGTCAATACAAGGGTCATCATGACACTCTCTGCAGTGCCATCAGTGCCTATGTGACAGCCTGCCAAGCACTGGACATCAAGGTTGGGAAATGGAGATCAGCCTCTTTTTGCAGTAAGTTTGGGCTCTCCTGCATCTGCACATCATGCATGAGCATGTGTCAAATATCCACTGAATGCTAAAAATATATGCACCAGTCCAAGGTACAAAACCATGATTTTGCATCATGTATCAGGAGTGGGGAATCTTAGGGTCTCCAAATGTTCCTGGACTCCACCTCCCATCAGCCCCAGTCAATCAGGGATAATGGGAGTTTTAGTTAAGTGACAGTTGAAGACATGGCTGGTCCACCCATGAGCCAAGGTGAGATAATCGCCTCAGGCAGCAGGATCCACAGGGGCAGCAGCTCCTGATGTAGATCTTTATTCACCACCTTGTTCCTGATATAGATCTTCACTCACTTCTTCTTCCCTGGCGGGGAGTGATGGTGCTATTCTGTGGTTTGTTTCAGGTGCCAAACTGTTTCGAGCCAGCCCCCCCCCCCGAAGGGTATTGTTCTCCCCACCCCTGTAAGTGGAGGGCAGATGCTGTGCCCCTCATTGAAAATGTGGTTTGAACAGAGGGCATCACTTTTGTGACCATCCAAATTTATGCTATTTAAAAATAATAGTAATTAAAGATTCTCAGGAATAAACATTGCATTAGACTATGTAGAGTGGCATATCCCAGCCCCAAACTTTCCTACAGTTTTTGAGTTGAAATAAATACTGTATTTGACTTTTGATAATCTAAACAATTGCATACAGGCCATCAAAATTCACCCTCAAAGCCAATTTAGCCTCAGAACTGATCTGAGAAACCTTGTTTGGGATTCCTTCTGTTTCTGTTTTAAGGCGAGAAGGAAAGGTTGGTGACAATATTGATCAGTTCTGACACATGGCGAGATCTTTTGGATGCAGATTGCAGACTTCTGAACCTTATTGGGACTGAAATGCCCCAAGAAAAATCTACATCTGCAATGAGCAATAACACTTAGCAAGCAATGTTTGGGTGGGAACTCATGTAGTACATTGGGATAGCTGACATGTTGCCCTCCAGAATTTGCTGCCCCCTCATCACTGACCATTGTTCATACTGGCCAGGACTGATGGGAGTTGGAGTCTGACATCATTTGGAGGCCACCACAAGGGGTGAGGCTCTAATTAAACATGAATGCAGGCTTCTTAATCAATTTAGGATCCAGATTTGGGCCAGCCTTAGGCCAATCCCAGACACTCCAAGTGTCCCTCTTTTCCAGGGACATCCCTGATTTAGAGAAGCAGTTTCTGATTTGATCCCAGAATGTCTCACTTTTTCTTAGGATGTCCCTATTTTCATTGGATAAATGTTGGAGGGTATGGAGTTATCTGACCTCCGAGCCGTCTGAAGGCAACCCTGTATAGGGAAGTTTTAAAAAATGTTTAATGTTTTATTATGGGTTTTTATATATATATGTTGGAAGCTGCCCAGAGTGGCTGGAGCAACCCAGTAAAATGTGTGGGGTATAAATAGTAAAATTATCATTATGGGGTGGGACATCCCTATTTTCATTGGAGAAACGTTGGAGGGTATTGTCAGGGAACTGACATCAGAGGAAAGGGAGTTGGTAGGGCTCCCAGAGACTGGGAGAGAGTCAGCAGCCAAAGCAGGGACCAGCAGGGGGAGCGAGGGGTCTCTGGAGGAGGATCTCAGTAATGCTGAGAGAGACGCAGCAGCCCAGGCAGGAAACAGCAGGGGAGAGAAAGGGGTGAGAGACACGTCCAGCGAAAATAGCGGGGAGGTGTCAGAAGCAACTGTAGGGAGACCCATTCGTCGCCGGAAGCTGCCACGTCGTGAGTCCAGGAGACGCGTTTCCGTTAAGGAGCTTCTTTGCTGGAAACGTTTCCGCAGGCAGCCACTGTCAGACTCTACTAGTGACTAGAGCAGACATGTCTGAGGAGCTCTGTCACACACAGAGGTTTGTGGAGCCGCACAAACTCTGAGGGGGCGCAATTTTAAGCACAAGCAGCTAATCATCCCCTGACAGGTATGCAATCCAAAATGCTGGATTGGGCCCAGGATGCATAGCCCTATTGGCTATGCATTACATCAATCATTTGTTGTTCAGTTGGGCTATGACAACAGAACACAAAATCCTCTGTTGAAAAACAGCTGTCTACTAACTTAATAGTCTCCTCCTGGGATATTCCCATAAGAGACCCTTCGGCAGTATCATCCTTCCCTTTTCTCTTCTTTACTGGAAATCCATCCCAGAACAGCTTGCCTCTAATTGCAGTGTACTCTCAGAAGTCCTATTGCACTATCACTCTGAATGATACTTACACAATACAGTCCCCATGTAGGCCATTTGTTCTGTTCCAGCCACTCAGTTCCATCATCCTTCCAGAAAACATTAGGAATCCCAATGAACACATCTCTCTTCCTGGATGAGTGTTCCCTCCCCACTATTCAAGACCACTAGAATTTCCATTAAAATAACCTTTGTTTAAAATGAAGGTTGGATGCATCCTCACTGTTAATCTGCAATGTTTGTCATTCTCCTCTCCTTTCTTCTCTTTCCAGGCACTCCCTGTCCACGCCATTCTCACTACGAGCTCTGTGGAAGTGGCTGCGCTGCCACCTGCAACAGCCTCTCAGCTCCGGAAGTGTGTGAGGCTCCATGCACAGAAGGGTGCTTTTGTGATACTGGCTTCATCCTCAGTGGGGATCAGTGCGTCCCTCCAGAAGAGTGTGGCTGCATGTTCCAGGGCAGATACTACAAGAAGGGAGAGGAGTTTTATCCTGGTAGCTCCTGCCAGGAGAAGTGCCGCTGTCTGGACAATGGAGCCACCACATGTGGGCAGTTTTCCTGTGGAGCACATGAGGAGTGCAGGGTGGAGAATGGCATCCAAGCCTGCCACCCTGTGGGGTATGGCACAACTATAGCATCTGGTGACCCCCATTATATTTCCTTTGATGGACAAAGTTTTGATTTCCATGGCTCCTGTACTTACACCTTAGCCCAAGTATGCAGCCAGGACCCTAATCTAGTGAAGTTCTCCGTGTTGGTGGAGAACGGCATGCTTGACTATGGACGTTCTCCTATTACAAGGACAGTTGTGATCTCTGTTCACGGACACTCCATTGTCCTTGAAAGGGGGATGAAGTGGAAAGCTATGGTATGTACTTCCTAGTGATGACCACTTGTGTTTGAATTTACAACCAGACCCCCATCCAGCTAATATGATTTCTTGTTTGCACAGGTGGATGGAGAGCTCTACACTTTGCCAATGAATACAGTGGATGGGAAACTCTGGATCACCCAGGAGGGGAACAATATCATTGTCCATTCATCCTTTGGCCTCACAGTCCTTTATGATACATCCTCGTTCGTCCATGTGTCTCTTCCTAGTACCTACCAGGGACATATGTGTGGACTTGGGGGCAATTTCAATGGTGATACGAGTGATGATTTCATGCTACCTAATGGACAAGTCACCCAAAGTGTGGATGAGTTTGGAGCCTCCTGGAAGGTCCCTGTGGATGGTGCCATTTGCTCTGATGGCTGTGGTGTGGAATGTCCAACCTGTGCTGCAGAGCAGACAGCACCATACAAGGCCAAGAGCTCCTGTGGAATGATCCAGTCCAAGACAGGTCCATTCAAAGACTGTCACTCTTTGGTGAACCCTGCTGAGTACTTGAGGCAGTGCCTGCATGACATGTGTGTGGCCGATGGAGCTGCAGAGACTCTCTGCCGAAGCCTTCAGGCCTATGCAGCTGCATGCCAACTGGCTGGAGTCAAGATTGGAGCATGGAGAACGACCTCCTTCTGTTGTAAGTCAGCAAATTTTAACCCTTTCCCCACATGTTCTATCCCTGAGGAAAATCACTCCTCTAAAGCTGTTTTGTTCTTGTCTTTCACGAGAGAAAGGTCTCCTGTTGGTACTATTGACTGAGAACAGGTCTAATGTCTGAATGGTGAGAGATAATTTGTAAATCTCAGTGAAGCTGGGTCAAACCTTTGCTTGACTGTTCCAACTCTATGAAGACACATCTTATAGCGATTTGATCTCTCTTATACAGCTAAGGGCACAAGTAGTGTGTGTGTGGGGGGGTGAATCACATTAGGAAGTACCAGATCTGAAAGACCATTGCAGTGGTACCTCGGGTTACAGATGCTTCAGGTTACATACACTTCAGGTTACAGACTCCGCTAACCCAGAAATATTACCTCGGGTTAAGAACTTTGCTTCAGGATGAGAACAGAAATTGTGCAGCGGCAGCGCAGCGACAGCAGGAGGCCCCATTAGCTAAAGTGGTGCTTCAGGTTAAGAACAGTTTCAGGTTAAGAACGGACCTCCAGAATGAATTAAATTCTTAACCCGAGGTACCACTGTACTGTACTTTCCCAAGTCCATACAGTATATTTTGTGTCTGAGGAGGGATTGTGGAGCCTAAACTGGGTCTCTCTTTTCAGATACATCATGTTGCTTTACACTAGCTCTTGTCATGTTTTTAGAGTACTAGAGAGAGAAGAAGAAACAACTGTTCTGGGCATAATTCTATTTGCTGAATTTCATTTCCATTCCTCCTTTCCTCCAAGAAGTTCAGCATGGCATGCATCAGTGCTCATCAACCTTGGCTCTCAAGCTATTGTTGAACTCAACTCCCATCAGCATAGTCAATGATCAGGGATGGTGAGTTTTAGTCCAATAACATTTGAGAAGACTAGATTGAAGAACACTGGCATACATCATGGGAGCCAAGTCTTCAGATGTTGTTGGATTCAAACTCCCATCAGCCCTCCAAGGCCAATATAGTCAGAGAGCTACGAAGAGCTGATAGATAACACATCTCTAGCATAGGTGAAGGAGAGCTGTAGGTAACCCTTGAATGCAGATCATCTCATTCTGTACATCTTCCTTTCTTCCTTTCAGCTCTGCCTTGCCCAGCTAACAGCCATTATGAATTGTGCACCCGATCCTGCGATTTCACATGTGCTGCCTTATCTGCTCCATCTCAGTGCACTGGAGATTGCTTTGAAGGCTGCCAGTGTGACACCGGCTACGTGTTTGATGGGGAAGACTGTGTGTCCATGGACAAGTGTGGCTGTGCTTATGATGGGCGCTACATCAAGGTTGGTGATGGTTTATGAAGCAGAAGGTTCCTCAGCAGTGCAGTGATTGTGATACAGTTTAGAGAAACCTTTTGTATGTATACACACACACACACACACACACACACACACACGTATATCTATTTATATCTATGTGTCTGTCTGTCTGTCCTGTTCCAATGGTCAGGTTATGGTGTATGTGCTGTTTTTATGGTGGTTGTTGTATAAAAGAGGAGAAGGCCTCTTGTTTCTCAGTCTTTGCTTCCATTGCAGCAGCTGCCTATTTTGTATTAAAGTTTGATCACCATGGATCTATACAACCATCATTGGACACATGGCAGGGCCTTCTGTTGGGAAAAAGCACCAAGGCAAAAGCCAGCTCCAGATGGCTGGAATGCAAAACAGGATGTTATGTTTTGCAGATGTACTGTTGGAGAAAAGGTGGAGTCTATTCTCTGTACTGAGCACCGGATGTTAGCTCAGAGTGTCTTGTGACCTGTGCTGGAAGTACAGGGGAGGATTGTGTCTCTTCTGATGGAGTCTGAAGGGAGCAGTCGCTTTTCTATGTACTGCTGAGTGACAGGAATAAAACATGTAAAAGGACTCCTGTCTGTCTCATTTCCCCTCCCTGGGGACAATGCAGGGAGGGAGAGAAACAAAGTAGCAGAGGGTGTGTTCTTCATGTCTGATTGATGAGGAGAATCGCCGGGATTATGACCTTGCCTGCCGGGAGACGCAGCGGAGAGGTCATCAGTATCCAGCTTAATTGCCTGGGGGAGGCCAGTTACCTCTGACTGTGAGCGAAGATACTAACACCTTCTTGGTGGGAGTTCCTTGCCTGTGAAATGCCTTCCCTGGAGATGTCATCTGTCTTTTTTAAAACAAAAAAACCCCACCATGTTTATGCTCGTTTCATGGCTGAAAGATACTGTTCTCAGCCACATTGAAATAATCAGCTGCAGGGATATGTGGTTGGTTTTAAAATGTTCTTAAGCAGAGGAGCAGGTGGTGCTGTGGTCTAAACCACTGAGGCTCTTGGGTTTGCTAATCAGAAGGTCAGCCGTTCGTATCCCCATGATGAGGTGAGATCCCGTTGCTCTATCCCAGCTTCTGCCAACCTAGCAGTTTGAAAGCATGCCAGTGTGAGTAGATAAATAGGTGCCACTGCGGCTGGAAGGTAAATGGAGTTTCCATGCACTCTGGTTTCCGTCACAGTGTTCCATTGTGCCAGAAGCAGTTTAGTCATGCTGGCCACATGACCCAGAAAGCTGTCTGTGGAAAAACACTGGCTCCCTCGGCCTGAAAAGCGAGATGAGAAGTTCTTAATTTTTAATAATGTTCTTCAATCTTCTTAATTTTTTTAAATGTTTCCAGTACATTTTTTTCTTTGTTTAGAAGAGGGGGAAAGAAATTTAATAAACAAATAAAATAATTTTGATTCCATTTCCTATCCTTTCCTTTTCACCATCCTTCCCTCCGGGACTTACGGCATTGGTTTTGAGAGCTAAAAGTTTATTTACAACAGGAAGTCTTATCATCTTTCTGGAATTTCTTTCCAGGCTGGAGAGACCATCATCTCCAATAACTGCTCAGAAAAATGCACCTGTCGTCCCTCAGGCCAGCTCACCTGTGCGGAAACCAGCTGTGCTGCAGGGGAGACCTGTGTGCTCACAGACAAGGTCCGCAGCTGTGTAAGGCAGGAAGGGCACTGCACACTCAGCCCAGGAGCCTGGTTCACCTCCTTTGATGGAGCCAAAGGGAAACTGCTCGCTAGTGGCATCTACAAGATTGCCTCCTACTGTGATGAGCAGTCACCATCCTGGTTCAAGGTGCTGGTGGACGTCAGTGAATGCAATGAAGACACTGTGCCAGCTGGGACAGCCGTCTATGTCTTCTTCCGAGAAGCGTTCATCTCAGTGACCAACTACAAGGAGACTTGGGTAAGCCAGTGTCGGCCACAATAGTTCAGTGGAACCTGCAGCCCAAATGTTATGGGTGTCAGTTCACATCCAAAGGCAAAACCCACCTACACTGCACTTTTAATAATAATAATAATAATAATAATAATAATAATAATAATAATAATAATAATAATAATAGTACTGAAGCACAGCCATCCTTTGACACCTGCAGTTCTCTGAATTTTTCAGTACACTGCACAAAAAAATGTACTGGGGTAAAGAGTGCATAAAATGCATATAAGTTGAAAGAGCATACAAAATGCATTATATTAGGGGAAATGGCTCTGCAAATATGTGTATATGAGGCAAATCTGCATAGAAACACATGTATATGAAGAGAAATTCATACAAAAATGCTGGTGAATTTTCGCAAGGACTTAAAGAGAGTTGCAAAATGATGCAAAAACATGGAGAACTCAACTTTAGGCTGGAAAAATGAGAAACTGGGTGAACCCAAACTTGACAGATTCACCCATCCCTACTCTAAATATCAGTTGCTGGGAGATAAAGCATAGAAGGGCCTTGCTTCTGGCCTTCCTGGAAGCAATTAGCTAGATGCTTTGTAAAGCAGGATGCTAGGTTAGGGATGGACCAATCTCTAGTTTATATCAATCGTTTAATGAAAGGGCTGGTGCCGTGCTGCTTTTATTGTAATTATTGATGTGGTTTTTATAGAATTCATATATGCATATAATTTTAATTCCATCAATGTTTTAATTGTTTTTAATGTTTGTATTTTCTATGTTTTTAGCAGTTCTTATTTTTATCTGTAAGCTGTCTTGAGCCAGGGAGAAAGGCAACGTATAATAATAATAATAATAATAATAATAATAATAATAATAATTCAAAAGTTTGTTACGTATGTCCTGTTTCTGCTTTGATCTGCCCCTCTTTTTCTTCTCCTTCTGGAATTGGAAACAAATCCCATTCACCCCCAATGACTCTCAGCATGACTCTGCCTCAGCCTGTCCTCTTTGCCTTTCAGGTCAACGGGCTCTTGATGCAGCTTCCAGTGAATGTCTCCAATGCCGTGTCTATCACTGAATCTCAGGACACCATTGTCATTGACCAAAGCTCCCAGATGCAAGTTCTCTTCGGTTCCAATGGCAAAGTGACCGTGAGAGCCACGGAGAGCCTGGCAGGGAAGTTGTGTGCCCCTTGCGGGAACTTCAACAATCAAGTCTCAGATGACCTGCGGCTGCCCAGCGGTCAGATTGCAGGAGACATTGCTGAGGTTGTTGATGCCTGGAAGGCTAGGGACTTCTTAGAGTGGTGAGTAGGTCCGACAGTGGCTCTTGGCTCTTTGTGATAAGGTAAAACAGCCTCCCCCAGCTCTGTCCCCTCTAGACATATCAGGCTCCAACTCTCAACAGTTGCTTCCCATGGCCAGGGATGATGGGAATTGTAGTCCAAAGGGCACCAGGTTGGGGAAGCCGGGAGCAGCTTTAGGCTACAGAACTAGCCTACACTCATAGGAACGTAGGGGAAGTTGCCTTCTCTCAGGTCAGAGGGTCCCTCTAGCACAGCACTGCCTACTCAGACTGGCAGCAGCTTCCCAGGTTCTCAGGCAGGGAGGTAGATTTTTAACTGGAGGTGCCCAGGATTCAACCTGGGACCTTCTGCACGTGAAGAATATGCTCTACCTTGCAGAAATGACTTTCACTTCTCTCCAGGGCCATCCCTAGTGCTACAGCTAATCCAGAATGTGGCAGCTAGACTAGTGACTGGGAGTGGCCACCGAGACCATATAACACCAGTCCTGAAAGACCTACATTGGCTCCCAGTACGTTTTTGAGCACAATTCAAAGTGTTGGTGCTGACCTTTAAAGCCCTAAATGGCCTCGGTCCAGTATACCTGAAGGAGTGTCTCCACTCCCATCGTTCAGCTAGGACACTGAGGTCCAGCGCCGAGGGCCTTCTGGCGGTTCCCTCAATGTGAGAAGTGAGGTTACAGGGAACCATGCAGAGGGCCTTCTCGGTAGTGGCACCCACCCTGTGAAACACCCTCCCATCAGATGTCAATGAAATAAACAACTATATGACTTTTAGAAGACATCTGAAGGCAGCCCTGTTCAGGGAAATTTTTAATGTCTGATGTTTTATCACTTTTTTATTATTATTATCATTAATTCTGTTGAGACCCTCCCAGAGTGGCTGGGGAAACCCAGCCAGATGGGTGGGGTATAAATAATAATCAATCATCATCATCATCATGATACCTGCCTAAAGGCGGTTCTGTGACTCCCCAACCATTGGCCTCTCTTCAAATTTTCACCCCCATATATTTCACACCAGGTCTAACACCCCACTTCCTCGCACTGCTGCCCTCCTTCCTTTTCTGAGGCACCATCTGCACTATGCATAGCAAGCAACATCATGCCACTTTAAACAGTCATGTGTCCCTAAAAAAGGATCCTAGGAACTGTAATTTGTTAAAGGTGCTGAAAGTTTTTGGGCCACCCCCTTTTCCTCTCACAAAGCTACAATTTCTAGGGTTCACTGAGAAGGATCGGTTGTTATCTGTGAACTGTAGCTCTCTGAGATGAATTTGGGTCTCCTGGCAACTCTCAGCATCCTTAACCAACCACAACTCCCAGGATTTTGAGGGGGGAGCCCAAACTGCTTAAAGTGGTATGATACTGCTGCAAATGTCTAGTGCAGATGGGGTTTAGTCCTTGTTGGGTTGAACTGGGTTGCAAGCACTTCCTGCAAGTGTTAAGCAGCTACAGTGGTACCGCAGGTTAAGAACTTAATTCGTTCCAGAGGTCTGTTCTTAACCTGAAACTGTTCTTAACCTGAGGTACCACTTTAGCTAATAGGGTTTCCTGCTGCGCGATTTCTGTTCTCATCCTGAAGCAAAGTTCTTAACCCAAGGTACTGTTTCTGGGCTAGCAGAGTCTGTAATCTGAAGCGTCTGTAACCCAAGGTACCACTGTACAAGGACTTTTTATTCCCCACTCCTCAGCCCCCAACAAAAACACGCACATGCTATGCAGAGGGATACATACAGTCAGTGTTAGAAGCAATGTAACAAGAAGAAACATTGGGCTGCCAGATGGCACACCTTGAGGGCCACCCTCACAATTCTTTCTCCTCTGCTCGCTTCCACAGTTACTGATACCTGCACATGAGATACTCCTTAGACTGGTAAGTGACTTTCCAGACTGCTGTTGTTTCTAAGGGCCCAACCCATGGTTTGTTTAGAGTAAGATAAATGAAGAGCGGAAGTCTGCACATCACACTAAGCCAAACAATTGCTTGGCTTGCAGAAGCACAGTACCAGGAGTTGGGAGGGGAGAAGCAAAGCAACCATCTTTGGGAGGGGAAGTTGCTATTTCCATTCCTTCAACTTATGAGAAGGCCAGCCTTTTTTATGATCCCAACCCCAATTTCTTTCTTTATTTAATGTGTCCTGCTAGCATCCCACTACTAGACGCATCCCACTTGTCTTTGAGAGCAATGCCACATTGTGTTGTTCCCAAAGCATTCTGGGAAGCTTAGCTGGCAGAAAACCAAATGACCAGTGCCAATTTGAGATCACCAACACACCTTCCTGATCATCAAAGGGACACCTTAGCCCTGTGTGTCCCTTTGACAATCTCAGATGGATTGCCAGCATACCTTCCTGGTGGTCTGCCTCCTCTGCATGCATTGGGTCCCCTCAATGCTGAGTGCAACTCAGCGCCTGTGTTACTGTGCAACTAGAGCATCTATGAAAACAGGCTCAGCCCATGGCCTCTGCATAACACAACTCTTCTTATGCCTTTTCCTCTCTAGCTATATCTAAAATCCCAATCTGGAAGCATGCACTGGATGCACAAGCACCTTAGAACAATGCTGCATTTGGTTAAAAAAAAGAAACATCCCAAAGTTCCTGCACGAGTGGAGCATCCAGTTAATAAACGGAATGTGATTATCTACAATAACTGAGAATGGAGCCTTCATGTACAGAGGCAGTAGCTCTGTGTACCACATTCTGAAGACAAACAATTAGGGGAAAGAGCTCTCAGCCTCTTGTTCTGCTTGTCAGCTTTCCATGAAAATCTGCCTGGCAACTGTGGGACTCAAATGTGCTCAAGTAGACGGACCTTTGACCTGTTTTAGCAACATGAAGTCCTTTATCTTCAGCTTGTCCAAATGTTTCCTGACGTTTGATGAGAGTTCAGCATCTGATCCCTTGGTGGCTTGTGAATCTCAGGATGTTCAGAGATGAAAACGTGTAAACCTATTGCACTCTAACCAAGCTCTATAAATTCATGTCCTTATCTATAAAGAAGGAAACCCTTTGACAACCTTCTGTTGTTTGTACATTTTCTTGCACACCCAGGATGGATGTGTATGCTATGAAACGTCTACCCGGTCTGATTTAGCTTGGACCATTAAGGTGGGCCTACTATGAAATGTCATCTGCACAATTTGAGATGATTAGAAGCAGGAAAATACGGATGAGTCTATTTACAGTTCATGGGTCTCCAACTTATACTTGGAGCAGCCCCATTGAAATTAATGGACATAGCATAGTCATGTGCGAGCATTTAAGGGTCTACTCTGAGTAGGACTAGCATTGACTTCTGTTCATTCATGAGTCAATTCTATCCATCAGATTCCCACAGAAATGTGTGATTTTTCAAAAAAATAAAAAAGTGTGTGAACATTTGTAGCTATATATGTCTTTTACAATGAAATACAGATGTTTTTCCTCAATGCATGCATTTCCAAATGCATTTGACCCTAAAATAAATGTGCTTACATACTTTAGCAAGTTTGGGAGCCAAAAAAAGCATACTGGAAAATTTAGGAAAGTGTAAAAGTTCATTCCAATCATGTTTCTCCCACATGTTAGCCAAAGACATGTAGAAGGTCATTTTCATGCCATCATTACTCACATGATCTGCTCCAATCAGGTGTTATTTATTACTGGGCTGTGTGGTGTAAGAAGCACTGGCTGGAAGGGAATCTAAAGGAAAGGCTGTTTCCCTGAGGTCGTCTTAAAGGATCTGGTAAACCACTGAGTCTACTGCACCTATCAATCATCTCTCCCCCACCCCTCTCTTAAAAGAAACTTGCAGGATTACATCAGCCAAGCCTCCCGACTGGGTATCTCAAAGGCTTCTACCTATGGTCAGAATTATTTTTCTAGAGACAAATCTGCAGATATCTTTATTGACATTCACCATGCACTTTTATTTCGTAACATCCTTCATGTCTTTTTGCAGCTTACTCAGGCTTGACCTGTAGCCATGCTCCAAAGCAACACTGTAAAAAGCAGCTGCAGGCAACTATCACTGGTGCAGCAGGCAGGTGCCAGTCTTGATGGTCACTTTCAACTATTGCTCGCTGCAACAGAGAGAGAAAAAAGAATTAGGCTGTAGTCCTCTACCCATTTACCAGAAATTAAGCCCCATTGAGACTTGCGTCTGAGCAGACAAGACTAGGATTGTGCTGTCAGCTGGTCTTTGTGATCCAAAAACCAGAGGTACTCAGCAGGCAATACAGAAGGACCATGGTTTAGTGGATGAGTTTGGAAACTGCGGATCTTCAGTTGTTACGGGACATCGGCTTCCATTATCCTTGGCCATTAGCCATGCTGTCTGGGGCTGATGGGAGTTGGAGGTCATTAACATCTGGATGGTCACTGATTCCCCACCCCTGGCTTAGTGGCAGAGCCCTAGCTTTGCATACAAGAAGGTCTCAGGTTCAATCCTTGGCAACCTCAGTGACAAGGATCAGATAGCGGGTGGTATGAAAGACCTTTGTCTAGACAATTTTTTTAATGAAAAAAGGTTGATTTTTTAATTGATTTTTTGACTAGGGAAATGCTACTGGGGAGGGTGGGGTATTAGTTCTTTATTGCTAAACAATTTAATCCAAATCTAAATCACTACTCCTGCCCCACACTGCAGACATCATGAAAGCACCTATATATTTTTCACCACAGGCCTAATAGCAGCATAGATGATTGCCCCAACTAAGAATAGGAATAGCAGCATAGATGATTGCCCCAACTAGGAAATAAATGGGTGTGTCAAAAAAACCGGAGGCTTCTTTAAAATATAAAAAAGCAAATTTAAAAAATGGTGGGAGGCCCATTTGTAGATCTCCCATGTCATATGTGGTTTAGCCTTTAGTAGCCAAGATCTGACAGTCAAGTCTAAAACCAGGAACACACCTGGGTGAATGTTTCCAGGTGCAGTTAAGCTCACATGGCAGTGCCTGGAAAACTGCAGGTTGAGGGAGCATTTTTGTTCTATTTTTAGCCATTTCAAACATAATTTGGCTAGTCATTGATGGCTAGTCCAAGGAGTGGGTCAGCCAAAGACAGTGTTTGGAACCTGCCTCTCAAGCTCCCAAGGCAGCCCTTCCCCAAGCTCTGGAGATTTTTGGACTACAACTTTCAAATTCTCTGACTATTGGTGATGCTAACTAGGGGTGATGGGAGTTGTAGTTTAAAATGTCTGGGAGGCACCAGGTTAGGGAAGGCTGTCCTAAGCGCAAGCTGTCCTACTCAATGCATTAAAGGCACTTTCATTTCTATTCAGCCATCATTAATTAGCCAATTACCCAGTGGGAATCCCAGTTCCAGAAATCTAACAAAGAGTTAGCTCCCTCACAAAATTACCATCCCCAAGGATGCTTTGGGACAAGAAGACATGGCAATTAAACTGGATGTTAGTATTAGTTTTCATGGTTACTGTTGTGCCCGAAAAGGAGGTTAGGGGTTGGAAGGAAAGAGCTGTGACTTTAAAACTCTTTCTCAATTAGATGACAGGTCTGCCATTTCCAAGCAAACTGGAGATGTCTAGGTTAGGAAACAAACAGAGCACTGGAACAACTGGGAAGTGACTCACCAGCCAATAAAGTCTCTGGCTTTCCAAGCATCAATAACCTCAGCGATGTTCGTCACAACCTTCCCATTGGGTTGTATCAGGTCATCAGAGCTGTCACCATTGAAGTTTCCGCAGGATGCACAAAGCTTGCCCGCCAGGCTGTCTTTGACCTTCAATGTCACTTCCCCTCTGAGTCCATAGAGAACCTGAAGACCAGCCCCATGGCTGATTGTAACCACATCCTGGGAGAAGCTCACAGACACAACTTCAGAGACAGTCACTGGGAGTTTCACTGGCTGTCCATTCACCTGGAGCACACAGACAGAGGAAGAGAACATGGCACATATCAAGGTCATTTAGCTCACGGGTCTTTGAGTTGGGAGTCAGAACTCCAAACCAGGTTGTGGGCAGAGGCACCAACCCACAGGACCAGAAGGATCAAGTCAGGGCTTCTTACCCAAGCCTCCTTGTTCTTGTTGATGGCAATGAAGGCATCTCGGAAAAAGACATAGACTGCAGCCCCAGCCATCACGTCCCCGTCACTGCACTCCTTGACATCCACCACCACTCGGAACCAGGCATGGGCATGGATGTCGCAGAGGGAAACCACTTCATAGGCACCGCTGTAGAGTATTTCCCCTGAGGCACCATCAAAGGTGGTGAGCTGGGCTCCTGAGGTGAGGGTACACTGGCCTTCCTGCTTCACACAGGCCCGCACGCCGTTCCTGAGGGCACATGCCTCTCCTTTCTTGCAGGTGAATTCTTCACAGGTGAGCCGGCCTGAGGCATGGCAGGTGCATTTTTCAGAGCAATCCTTGGAGACGATGCTTTCTTCAGCCTACAGGGGGATCCCCAGACATGCAAGTTGATTATTTGCACTGGTCTGATCAATAGCGGCTTTTGAATTGATAGGAAAAGGTAAGGTCATCTAAGGTTGACTAGAGTTAGACTGATATTTTTGGCCTAGCACTATTTGGTAATGCCTCAAAGTGAAAAGAACCAAAATGGCCACCTTGCTGCCAAAGATAAAAATTGGGAAGACAGTGTCTGGGAAGATGGCATCCCAGATTTGGGCTTCAAAGTTTTGGAGGGTATGCCTTTGGTCATCTTGTCTAAAAACAAGCAAAGGTAAGCCAACCCTCTGACATGCCCTGATATTTCTTCCTCTCCTTCCAAAACAGATGAAAACCCTCCTTTCCCAAACATTTTCTCAAGGGAAAATGGTTTTGCAAAAGGGGGATGAGAGAGAGAGATTTTCTGAACAGCTCTAGCTTTTGCCATGTAAATTTTAAACAGTTAAAATAATTAGTAGGATTGGAATATCACTTGTAGTTTAATGGAGAGATACACATTTTTATTATTATAAAAGATGCAGGAGGAAATGATTAACAATAGGACCCACAAAGGGGAAGAGGGAAGGCCAAGAGATTCCTTGGAATCTTGTTTTCATGTTGGACACAAGACCGTCTTAACCATAGGTGGCAGGGGTGCAGGGCACCCGGGCGCCAAGCTCTCAGGGGCGCAAGGCCGAGAGTCCGGGCCCTGAGAGTTGGAGTCCAGGGAAGAGCCCGCCCATCGGAGACATGTGACTGTAAAGTTTTAATCTGAAAAACCAAATAAATAAATTTATTAAATAAAAAGGAAAGAGGAATATATTGGACACACCTTGATGTAGTACCCGTCATGCACACAGCCACACCTTTCCATCGGCACACAGGTTTCCCCATCAGACACAAAGCCAGCAATGCACTGGCAGCCTTCAAAGCATTTCTTGGTGCACAGGGTGGGAGCAGAAAGGCCTGCACATGTGAGGTCACAAGACCTGGTGCACAGCTCATATTGGCTGTTGGCAGGGCAAGCAAGGGCTGCAGAGAGAAGGGAAACACAGTGATACGACTGCCAAGAAAAGTTCCCCTGATTCTCATGCCTGATTCTCAAGGAACAATTCAATGGAAGGAGTAATGGCAACTGAACAACCTCCATTATCTTCTCCATTGGTGGTGGTGGGGAGGGAGTTATTGGTTTGGGGGGGGCTCTTGTTTTTATCATGTATTTTGCCCTTTTGTATTGTATTTTTATGTTGTGAACTGCCCTGAGATCTGTAGATGAAGGGTGGTACAGTATACAAATTTTAAAAAACAAATTAAATTTTTTAAAAAAATTCTAATATGCTAAGGGATTTGGTGGGAGTGAAGCTGCTGACAATGATTGGCTGAACTGTCAGAATGTTGTCTGTGAAGGACGGAGCAAGCAGAAAACCCCCTTCGCCATTGGCTGAGCTGGCTGGAGACTAGTAGGGATGGGTAAATCTGCCAATCTATTTCTCTCAATTTGTCATCCCCCCCCCCACACACACATATTAGATTCAGTTCTGTTCATTTCCATATCAATTTGGAACTTTTCTTTTCTTTTTTAAAAAGTTCCTGTTAAATTTCATTAGTATTTTAAGGCAAATTTCTCCAAATATGTACTACTTTTTCTTCTTTCACAAAGCAATTTCCCACAGTACAGTGGTACCTCAAGTTACAAACGCCTCAGCTTACAAATGCTTCAGGTTACAAACTCTGTTCACCTGGACGAGTTACCTTGAGTTGAGAACTTTGCCCCAGGATAAGAACGGAAATCATGTGCCGGCGGTGCAGCGGCAGCAAGAGGCCCCATTAGGGAAAGCACGCCTCTAGTTAAGAACAGTTTCAGGTTAAGAACGGACCCCTGGAATGAAATTTGTAACTCGAGGCACTACTGTAGTACTGTGCATTTAAAGATGCTTTTTCCGCCAACATATGCATTTATTTATTTATTTTTAATGCATGCCCAACAACAGTATGTGTATTTTTGTCCACGTTACTTGGCTGGAGAACCGCATAGCAAAATTCAGAGGAGAGCAAAGTTTGTTTCAGTTTGTGCACTGTTAATGGAAAGTGTGAAGTAGGTAGCTTTGCCTTTAAATGCAAACTGAATTGAATGTCCCCTCCATCCCTAGGCACTAGAGAGAGACAGGGCAGGAAACAAGGCTAGGGGCAGTGTGTGGGGTTGGAGGGTTAAATAAAGTGATTGGCCCAAAGCTGGTACATGAGCTTTGTTTGTTTTGCTGAATTAGGATACGAGTCTGTGCCTCTCCAGCCCTAGTTCTATACTTTAACCACTGCACCGCACTGACTGTCAGGAAGGAGGGAGGTGGAAAACCCAGAGAGCGTGAGCAGAGAGTGGACCTACAGTCCAGAACTGCAGAAAAAGCTGAGGAACCATAAAACGCTGCAGGCCTATAGTATATGCTGACCACCAATGGAGAAGCAGATCCACATATACACTTACGGCAGAAGGAGGCTGTCCTCCACGCCTTGATGTTTGCTCCAGCTGCTTGGCACACAGCAACATAGGCCTGGAGGCTCTGGCAGAGGGTGTCCTTTGCCCCATGGGCAGCACACATGGCATGGAGGCAATGGTTATAGTACTCGGTCGGCTTTACCAGGGAATGACAATCGCTGAAGGGGCCTGACACGGCTTGGATCAGCCCACAAGAGCTCTCGACCTGGTACGGCTTTGTCTCTGCAGCATCACACAAGGGACATTTCTTCATGCAGCCATCTGAACAGCCGACATTATTGAGCTCTACTTTCCAGGATGCCCCAAACTCTGTCACGTTCCCAGTGCTCTTCTCATCGGGCAGTTGGAATTCGTCGCTCCTGTCGCTGTTGAAGTTGCCACAAAGGCCACACATCTGACCTTGGTACACGCTGGGAACAGATACCAGAATGTAACGGGAGGAATCAAAGAGGACCTTTAGGCCAAAATCTGTCTGCAGGACAATATTCTTCCCCTCCTGATTTACCCAAACGTCTCTCCTGTCTATCACCAGCGGCAGGGCGTGCATCTCTCCATCCACCTATGCAGATCAGACAGAAGAAGAAAGAAAAGTACATGGGCCATTGTTTTAGAATGAAGACAGGCAATGGGGCAAGTCCATGTGTTTCTAGGATACAGCAGGGAGGGAAGCACGAGTGAGTCAGTCAAAGTGTGGGAACCTCCTGCCCCAGGCCTCCATCTTTGTACAAATTTGAACATCTAATAAGGAGATGCATGAGCAGTAGTTACCACTTTGTACATTGCAGCATGTCGTTTTGCAAATGTGTACTTGTTTTTAAATTGCTGGTTCTGTTTGTACCTTGATAAATTTGATGTCAACATTTGATTTCATTTGATTTTGTCTCAATGAACGCTTTGCATTGTTTGATGTAGACTGCTCTGATAACTGAGCAGTACACAAATCATGTTACATAAATCAACAGCTTAGCCAAGTATACCCAGGCATGTAATTTTTAAAACATGCATTTTTAAAAATGTATGTCTGTTTTCAAATTGCTGATTTTATCTATATGTTGACACATTTTATGCCCATTTGTCTCTAATGTTTGATTTGAATCAGTATTCTATATTGCATTACGTAAACCGCTTAGAAGTTTTAGTTGATTAAGCGGTATATTCTTAAATAAATAAATAAATAAAATACACCAAGAATACAGAAATGGGAAGCCTGATCCACTCACACTTCCTCTTATCCTGCTGTAACCTGTAATGCTGGTTAGAGAAATAGTTAAGAATCATAAGCTGAACTTTTAAGTTGGTGGCAGGACCAGCATCAGTACTCTGAAGTATCTAGCAGATGTTGGGGTCATGAGATCTACTGGTGCATGCATTGGGGCACCTTTTTTAAGCATTCCTGTGCACCAGTCAGTGCTGAGCAGTTGGGTGTGTGAACTGCCATCTTAGCGTCACTTCAAAGCATTGTGGGAAATCTAAAGGGCAGCTAAAACCAGACACCAGATGGTGCTTGGGATGATACTGTCTGCTGCTTCTCCTTCCTATAGGGGAGGGGACCAACCAGAAGGAACTTTGTTCAAGGCCCCCCTCAAACCTGGAGACAGCCCAGCCTGGTGGATATTCCATACAAGTTCTCCATAGTAGCTCAGTGGCAGAGCATCTACTGTGCATGCAAAAGGTCCCAGGTTCAATCTTGAGGTAGACTGAGACCTGTTGGCCATCAGTGTAGACCAGGCATAGGCAAACTTGGATCTCCAGATGGTTTGAGGCTACAGTTCCCATCATGCCTGACCACTAGGGGTCCTGTTAGCTAGGGATGATGGGAGTTGTAGTCCCAAAACATCTGGAGGGCCAAGTTTGCCTATGCCTGGTGTAGACAATAATGAACTAAATAGACCAATGGTCTGACTCAGTGTAAGACAGCTCCCTATGTCCACTATTTCTTGGAATTGGCTACAGACCTTTCAGACCTGGGGGAAATTAATGATGGAAGATCAGCAGTGCACAGTGGAAAGGTAACAGCGCCGCAAGGAAGTGGGAGACTTTCACATAGTGTCTCTATGTGATGTTTGTATGTGGACAGGAAGCAGACAACTTCTAGCAGATGAACAGAACAGGACACCTACCAGAACCTTCCAGGTCATTCCTTTCACAAGACTGATGGCGTAACCATGCACAGTGACAACAACCATCTTTGGCACAACTTCACTGTCGCCTGACCCCTCGTTCTCCACCACCACCGAAAAGTGTGCAAGCTCGGGATTCTTGCTGCAGACTTTGGCCAAGGTGTAAGTGCAGGAGCCGAAGAAGTTGAAGGTCTGTCCATCAAAGGTAAGATACTGGGCTCCTCCAGCCACGCTGCATTTGCCGCAACTGATGGAGTGGCAGCCTTGGATCCCGTTCTCCACCCTGCACTCCTCTTGGGCCCCACAGGAGACCTTCTGACACTCCACAGCTCCGTTGTCTCCGCAGCGGCATCTTTCGTGGCAGGAGGCACTGGGGACAAAACTGTCTCCCTTCTTGTAGTACCTGCCTTGGTACACACAGCCACAGTCCCCGACAGGGACGCACCGGTCTCCGCTCAGGACAAACCCAGCATCGCAGTAGCAGCCCTCTTTGCAGGACATTTGACACCCATCTGGAGCAGAGAGGCCGTGGCAGGTGACAGGGCAGCCATTGCCACAGAGATCATAGCGGGAGTTACGGGGGCAGGAAGGACCTGAAAGGAAACATCAGAGACCATGAACAGGTGAGGAGGAAAAGATGGGGTGGGGTGGGGGGTATCAATGCTAGGTGTTATCTTAGCCAGGTGGAATCAGCCAGGACTTTCTGTTCTGTCATGCACACACACAAAATCATTTGAATTAGTTTAATTTCAATAATCCCCTTCCCAACTCTGCCAACCTGATTTTAGGCTAAAATGTATGTGCAGTGTATTATTCCTGCATTGCAGGGGCTTGGAATAGATGAACCTTGGGGTTCAGTGTGGTGTAGTGGTTAAGAGTGGTGGACTCATAATCTGGGGAACCGGGTTCGCGTCTCCGCTCCTCCACATGCAGCTGCTGGGTGACCTTGGGCCAGTCACACTTCTTTGAAGTCTCTCAGCCCCACTCACCTCACAGAGTGTGTGTTGTGGGGGAGGAAGGGAAAGGAGAATGTTAGCCGCTTTGAGACTCCTTAAAGGGAGTGAAAGGCGGGATTTCAAATCCAAACTCTTCTTCTTGTTGTTGTTCCTTCACACACTACAATTCTATGATTCTAGGTTTGCCCCACCTATTACTGGCTCCTAGTGTTGCTGGGAACCATGGTTTGGCTGGTTGTTTCACCCACAAATTTAAGTAATTTAGTAAATGTATAAACAGCATTTTTAGAAAATGTTCTTCAGAATTAAGTAAATAACCCATCTAAAGGCTATTTGAGAATATTAGGTGGTATCGAACTAAGTCATACTCAGAATAAACTCAATAATATCAATGGCTTGTACCCAATGCCAGCTCTACTTCGAATAAACCCAAACCTGACTAAGTCAGATCCATTATTTACAATGGATTTACTCTTAGTAAGTTAGATATAACCCACTCAACTAGTTATATAAGCCCATCAATTCCAACGGGTCTACTCTGAATATGACAAGCCCATTGATTTCAATGGGTCTATTCCAAGCACGATTCCCCATTAAATACAACCATACTCCATGATAGTCTAAAAAGTTAGCTTGAGAACAATCAAAGCACCGCAGCAGAAACTCTGCATGCTAGCAGCAATTTTAAAAATCACTGTAGCCCAATTTAGATAAGTGCTACCCTGTTGAAGCAGATCCAATACTTACTGCAGAAGGAGGCTGATCGCCATTGCCCAATCTGGATGCCTTGAGCTTGGCAGGCTGTCGCGTAAGCACTGATGGCACTGCAGAGAGTCTCGTGGTGGCCCTTGTATCGGCAGACATCGACAACACAATCCTCGAAGTAGGCTGTTGCATCTATAGCTTTATTGCACTGCTTGAATGGCCCATCCTTTCTGATGAGGATCCCGCAGTACCGGTCCTCCTTGTAGGTTTGTTTCTGTGCTTCTTCACAGGCAGGGCAGTTACTGGTGCATCCATTCCCACAACCAGGGATCTCGCCTATCTTCCAGCTCTCTGCAAACTGGTTGACATTGGCTGCTGAGCTTCCGCCCTTCATAATCAGATCATCACTGGAGTCCTGGTTGTCATTGCCACAGAGGCCACAAAGCGCATTGCGGTAACTCTTGGGAACAGTGACGTGGACCAGTCTGTTCCAGCCGAAGGTCACGGTAAGATCAAAGTTGGTTGTTATAAGGACATGGGCTCCGCTGATGTAGGCCTTCACCTTATCTTCGTGGTAGAAGGGCAGATCCACAAATACTCCATCCACCTAGAGGAGAGACAGAGAAAATGTTGCTAAGGTGCCAAAACATAGCCTGCCAACCCAAAGAAGGTGGTAGAGGAGGGTGGATTAAGAACTTGACTAAAAGGTCTATTGCTGGGAAGGAGGAACCTATGGCACTTCAGATGTTGTTGAGCTTCACTTCTCACTACCACAAGCATTGCTTATGTTGACTGGAGAATAGGGGAGACAATGAGTAATTGTGTGGAGTTGTGAGGGTTGTTAAGGTTTAGATATAGGAATATTGTCCACGAGGGATAGCTCAGTCAGTAGATAATGTGACTCTTAATCTCAGGATTGTGGGTTTGAGCCCCACATTGGGTAAAAGATTCCTGCATTGCAAGACGTTTAGACTACATGATCCTTGTGGTCTCTTCCAACTTTACAATTCTGTGCTTCTAAATGAACCAAATATGTCACAGCCTATGCTTTGGGGGAAGGGCCTTAGCTGTCTTGCATGTAGATGATCCTAGGTTCAATCCCTGACACCTCCATGTGACTTGCAGGGTGAGTGTGAAAACTTTTCTGAAAACCTAGGCCACTGATGCCAGTCAGTATCAACAGTACTGAGCTAAATGGGTCAAGTGATCTGATTTAATTTGAGGCAATTTCGTTTGTTTATTGCTGCCTTTACTTTGCTACTGTAGCTGCTGCTTTAAGACCTGGATTACATATGTAAGTAAATACTACTTTTGCTTTTTCACAAAAACAATGTCTATGTGCAGCTATTATTTTTAAGGGGGAGAAAAGGGGTAATACCAGGGAAAATCCAGTCTGCCTTAAAGCATCCTGGATCATTGTTTCGAGGAGGTTAAACCAACCTTGTCTTTGCTTCCAAGTTTAAGCTGCAAAGGATAGTTCACTGCTGATCTCCCTCTCGTGAGCAAGGAAAGATAGTAGCAAAACAATATATCTTCTCCTAGTGCCTAAATCAATTTCTAAAGGAATTGCAGCCCAGTGGCATCTGGAGGGCCACAGGGTCCCGATGCCTGCACTATCCCATACCATTTTTCTCCCTATGTCCCCGATACCTTGATTGTGTGAGGATGCTCCTGGCTGATCGTAATGGTTCTGTTGTAAATGTCCAAGGTAACCACAGAAGAGAAAGGCATCGTCTTACTGCCTTGGCTGTTCTGGATAGAGATGCTGAACGGAGTGAGAGTTGGGTCCTTGGAGCAGAGCCCAGCCAGCTGATAGATGCAAGTGCCTGAAAAGTCATATCTCTTCCCATCGAAAGTGGTGTAGTGATGGTCCCCAGTTGCTGTGCAAGTGGCATAGCTGATGGGGTGGCAGCCCCGGATGCCATCCACCGTCATGCACCTTTCGCTAGCTTTGCAGCTGGCTGGACTGCACACCACCATGCCCAGGCTGGGATCACACCTGCAGCGAGAGCCACAGGTTTCATCGGCCCAGAACTCCTCTTCCGGCTTATAGTAGAGGCCATTGTGAGTGCAGCCACAGCTCTTCACGGGGACGCACTTGTCAGTGCTGAGCACGTAGCCTTGGTCACACTGGCAGGTTTCTACACAGGGCTTATCGCACATTGAAGGAGCAGATCGGTCAGAGCAGCTGGCTGGGCAGGCGTTTCCACAGGCCTCATAGTGGCTATTCTCAGGGCACGACAAAGCTGAAAGAGGGCAAAGCAACAAAGACTTTGCAACAAAAGGAGAGATCAAGTACCAGCACCAGCACCTCATGGCCATCTACCACTGACTAACCTAGGTGTCAGAGACCAGACTGAGGATTACAGCTCTGATGAGGAATGGTGGGAACCTTCCCCTCTTGCTGCTCCTGACAGAAGCTCCCCAGGAACAGTGGAGCAGTATAGATTTAGAGAATTGGTTTGCAGAGGGACATAGTTCGGAGAACAACAGCTGGGCAGAGCTGAGTGGGGCACAGCTAGGAGAGCGGGATAACTGACTCCCCTTTGCTAGAAAGTGTCCAACCTTTATCACCAAGGGCAAGAAGAGCTGATATGTTTGCTATGCAGAAGGCTCACTGGTTGTGAGAACAGGTTGCCAGAAGGGGGAAGTGATAGAGATAACTTGGGGGGAAGTAGGAGGGAAGCTTAATTGGGAGCACCATTACTCCGAGAATGGCTGCGTTGTTCTTTTGCTGTGATCATTAAAACAATCTTAAACTGGTAAAGGCAAAGGTAAAGGGACCCCTGACCATTAGGTCCAGTCGTGGCCGACTCTGGGGTTGTGGCGCTCATCTTGCTTTATTGGCCAAGGGAGCCGGTGTACAGCTTCCAGGTCATGTGGCCACTAAGCCGCTTCTGGCGAACCAGAGCAGTGCACGGAAAAGCCATTTACCTTCCTGCTGGAGTGGTACCTATTTATCTACTTGCACTTTGATGTGCTTTTGAACTGCTAGGTTGGAAGGAGCAGGGACCGAGCAACGGGAGCTCACCCGTTGCGGGGATTTGAACTGCCGACCTTCTGATCGGCAAGCCCTAGGCTCTGTGGTTTAGACCACAGCGCCACCTGCATCACCTCAAACTGGTAAGGGACTCTAATTGCTTTCTTCTGCCGATGCACGGCCAAAGGGTGGTGGGGAGGAAGCCATTTCTCCGAAGCCTGACACTAGGGATAGGAGAGAGAGGACAGACAAAGACCACCTCAGGGTCTGCTTCAGCAAGTCTATCCTCTCCCTACCTGCACAGGATCTTTCATCCACAATCAAGTGGGAAGGATTACATGAGACAAGGAGGCAGGCAAAGACACCCCAGGGCCTGCTCCAGGTAGACTACCCTCTCCGCCCTCTGCACACTTCCACAAAGCCACCTGTCATAAACTGCTTTGGTGGAAGGACTGGAGGAGAGAGGGGGAAGCAAGCAAAGGCCATCTCAGCTCTTGCTCTACCTCTTCCACCCCAGAGGGCAAGCTGTCTTCTGCAGTAGTGGATGGTGTGGTGGATGTGGTTCGCACCTGACCCCTGGTCAGTTTCATCACTGCTGTTTCCTGGGAGGTTGAGGCTGGGGAGTGAAATCACCGTGGTGCAATTTTATTTTATTTTTGCACTGCACTGACCTCATCACCTCCATTCTTGCCCTCATCTTCCTGGTAAGCAGCATTGATGCAACCAACCGGAGGTCAAGGGAGTGCCACTGCCCCACCATGGCATTCACTATAGGTCCTGTGGGAAGAATTTCAGGAGCAAAAAAAGGGAAGGTACATATGACTTCTGGCTAGACTGTCCTTTCCCCCACCCACTATAGGGCCATCTGCCAGCCACTATCCTTTGGAAAGGATCCTGGTGACTTTTTAATATGTTGATATTGTTTGCGTTTCTGAATATATATATTTTTTAAATTAATGTTGCCTGCAAGCCGTCTTAGAAGGATTTGTCTCTAGAAAGGCAGTATATGAATGATTGTAATTAATAAACACATATAAGTTACATCATGGGGCAAGCAGTGATGCTCCAGAGATTCAATATCTGCGACTTCTTTGGAAACTGACCTGGTCCACTCCTGCCATAACTACATGCAGAGCAGAACAAAATGACCCTTCAGATTTCAATCTTCAAATTTTGAGTTAGTTTTCTGCTCAAAAAAAAAGTAACAAAATTTGTTTTAAAATGCAGATGTATTAGAGTACAATATGTTTATAAATGCATATGTTGAGAATATATGCATTTCAATAAGTATTTTGTAATGAAACGTATGTTTAAAAATGCATTTCAATATGAAATTTGTGCAGCCCCTACCTCTCCCTGGAGCAAACCATGAGTCGCATGAGTCAAAGCATGAGCAGAGATTCAGTATACCTGAAGGAACGTCTCCACCCCCATCGTTCTGCCTGGACACTGAGGTCCAGTGCCGAAAGCCTTCTGGCGGTTCCCTCGCTGCAAGAAGCCAAGTTACAGGGAACCAGGCAGAGGGCCTTCTCAGTAGTGGCACCTGCCCTGTGGAACACCCTCCCACCAGATGTCAAAGAGAAAAACAACTACCAGACTTTTAGAAGACATCTGAAGGCAGCCCTGTTTAGGGAAGCTTTTAAAGTTTAATAGACTATTGTATTTTAATATTCTGTTGGAAGCCGCCCAGAGTGGCTGGGGAAACCCAGCCAGAGGGGCGGGGTATAAATAATATATTATTATTATTATTATTATTATTATTATTATTATTATTATTATTATTCAGACTTAGCACTAAACCAAACCATGGCTGAGCCTTGGGCAGCATGGCAGCAGCTGCAGGGCTATGCAGGGAACATAGCAGCCATGATTCCCCCCAACACACACACTGCAAGCCTGCACGTTTGTTCTTTCATGCTTAGCTATGGTTTAGCTTTGCAAACCGAACTAATGAAACTTTGTTGGGGATCAGCATTTGAGGACTGGGAGCACAATGCAGGGGAGCTGCTTCCCTCCCTGACTCATTCTCACCGCAGCTGCTCCGTGCTCTCCATTCATGGATGACCACGCCTTCCTTGCGACAGTCAGTAGCATAAGCTTCCAGCGCTTTGCACAGGATGTTTTTGGCCCCGTGGTTGAGGCAGACGTCATAGAGGCAGCTGTCAAAGAAGTTGTCGGGGCTCAGCTTGTCATGGCATACACGGAAGGGTCCCTCTCCCAGCTGGGTGAGAAGCCCGCAGAACTCCTCACTTCCAAAGAGCTGCCGTTGGCTCTCTTCACATGTCGGGCAGTTCCCATCGCAGACATCCCAGCAGAAAGGGTCGCGGTCATTCACCTTCCAGCTCTTAGCCCACTCCACCTCAGAAGCAGGCTTGTGGCCTGCGGGCGTCACCATCTCATCATCTGGGTTTTGGTTGAAATTCCCGCAGAGGCCGCAGATGGTGCCATAGTAGCTGCTGGGCAAAGTCACCTCCAGGATCATGCTCCAGTCGAAAGTCACCACCAGGCCAAAGTTGGTTTGCAGCACAGCGTTTAAGCCACTCTGGAAGAGCCACAGCTTCCCGTCCTCCAAAGTTACAGGCAGGCTTGTGACGATACCGTTCAGCTGTAGGCAGGGGAGAGAAAGTTGTCAGTACACTAGTTTCTGAAATAGCGCCCTCGATTGCCAGCTTAGGACGTTGACACTGCCTCCCACTGCCTGCAAAACTACCCTTTACATGAGCATCCTTGGCGCACACATCCCTTAACTGTTCTCCAGTCCCTGTCAAAAACATTCCTCCTGGACCAGATATGTACCCTGTTTGTAGGCAAAAGTAAAGTCACTATCTAGGACCTGGGAGACCAGGGAAATAAATGTGATAACTAAATAAAGGTAACAACAACAACAACAACAACAACAACAACCGTTTGTTGGTTTGTTTGTTTTTAAGTTGCCGGTACTCACCATATAGTTGTTACAGTAAGTACATTTTAACATTTGGGAGGGGGGGAAAGCTACCAGTACTGCATACCCTTGAGTAGCCCAGAAAACAAAGCACTGAATAATAATCAGATTTTTTTTGCATTTATATTTGTTTATTTAATATGTCAAAATGATTGTTTGCTGTATCTATATTATGATGTTCTATGACTTTAAGAAATGAAGTTTATTCATTCATACATTCATGTAAAATTCAGTGAATATAGCATTTATTTTTCCACGCTAGGGTTGGGCAAACGTGTCGGTTTTTTGTTTCTCCCCGTTTCTCATTTTCCCAGCATAATTTCATGCCCCCAAATTTCCACACTAGTGTGTGTGCCTAAGGAAAGGAAGTGTCGCCAGGAAAGTGTATGTTCTGGGGAGAGTCCCAATGGCCCAATGAATAGGCCTGCAGGATCACATCTGTCTCATCAGGAACACCCCAGAGGGCTTTTCTCCTCTGTAGCATGTCCTGATGTATGTAGATTCCCCTTGAGATCCTTCTCAACTCCACAGTTCTGTAATTCTAAGACACCACTGCAAAGACTCACCCGGATTCTGCCCGCTTCCTTCCTGCGGATGGAGATGCTGTGCCCATAAACATAGATATTGGCCTGTCTCACGTAGGACATGGTCTGGCTCCCCCGGTGATCATTCTTTGCCTCCACCGTGAACGGCACCAAGGTGGTGTCATTGCTGCAATACTTGGCAATTGTGTAGGTGCAGGTGCCCTGGAAGTCAAAGTCCTTCCCGTCGAAAGTGTGGTAGTGCGGGTCTCCCCAGCCCCAGCAGGTCTCGTTGTAATTCGGGACGCATGTTGCTCTGCCATCCTCCAGCTTGCACGTCTCCTTGGTCCGGCACTTTAAGGCTTTGCAAGGATCTAAAATGAAAGAAAAGAACCATTGTGGACTCGATGCAGGAGCAGAGGTCCCACATGGGAAGCCGTTGGCAAAAGAGGTGTACATCACCCCATGGTCGTTGAACACATGATGTCATATGGTGACAGCCCAGGTCCATTTCAATGACTT